>NC_090845.1:69961932-70589869 GCF_028021215.1 Eschrichtius robustus | reverse complement strand
TTCATTTTGGATGATCTGTCCATTGGTGAAAGTGGGGTGTTAAAGTCCCCTACTATGATTGTGTTACTGTCGATTTCCCCTTTTATGGCTGCTGGTATTTGCCTTATGTACTGAGGTGCTCCTATGTTGGGTGCATAAATATTTACAATTGTTATACTTTCCTCTTGCATCGATCCCTTGATCATTTTATAGTGTCCTTCTTTGTCTCTTGTAATAGTCTTTATTTTATAGTCTATTTTTTCTGATATGAGAATTGCTACTCCAGCTTTCTTTTGATTTCCATTTGCATGGTATATCTTTTTCCATACCCTCACTTTCAGTCTGTATTTGTCCCTAGGTCTGAAGTGGGTCTCTTGTAGACAGCATATGTATGGGTCTTGTTTTTGTATACATTCATCCATTCTGTGTCTTTTGGTGGGAGCATTTAATCCATTTACATTTAAGGTAATTATCGATATATATGTTCCTATTCCTATTTTCTTAAATGTTTTCGGTTTGTTATTGTAGGTGTTTTCCTTCTCTTGTGTTTCTTGCCTAGAGAAGTTCCTTTAGCATTTGTTGTAAAGCTGGTTTGGTGGTGCTGAGCTCTCTCAGCTTTTGCTTGTCTGTAAAGGTTTTAATTTCTCCATGAAATCTGAATGAGATCTTTGCTGGGTAGAATAATCTTGGTTGTAGGATTTTCTCCTTCATCACTTTAAGTTTATCCTGCCACTCCCTTCTGGCTTGCAGAGTTTCTCCTGAAAGATCAGCTGTTAACCTTATGGGGATTCCCTTGTGTGTTATTTGTTGTTTATCCCTTGCTGCTTTTAATATGTTTTCCCTATGTTTATTTTTTTATAGTTTGATTAATATGTGTCTTGGCGTGTTTCTCCTTGGATTTATCCTGTATGGGACTCTCTGTGCTTCCAGGACTTGATTGAATATTTCCTTTCCCATATTAGGAAAGTTTTCAACTATAATCTCTTCAAACATTTTCTCAGCCCCTTTCTTTTTCTCTTCTTCTTCTGGGACCCCTATAATTCGAATGTTGTTGTGTTTAATATTGTCCCAGAGGTCTCTGAGACTGTCCTCAGTTCTTTTCATTCTTTTTTCTTTGTTCTGCTCTGCAGTAGTTTTTTCCACTTTTTTATCTTCCAGGTCACTTATCCGTTCTTGTGCCTCAGTTATTCTGCTATTGTTCCCTTGTAGAGTTTTTTAAATTTCATTTATTGTGTTTTTCATTGTTGCTTGGTTCCTCTTTAGTTCTCCTAGGCCCTTGTTATATGTTTCTTTCATTTTGTCTATTCTATTTCCAAGATTTTGGATCACCTTTATTATCATTATTCTGAATACTCTTTCAGGTAGACTGCTTATTTCCTCTTCATTTGTTAGGTCTGGTGTATTTTTACCTTGCTCCTTCATATGCTCTTTGTTTTTCTGTCTTCTCATTTTGCTTATAATTACTGTGTTGGGGGTCTCCTTTTCACAGGCTGCAGGTTCATAGTTCCTGTTGTTTTTGGTATCTGTCCCCAGTGGCTAAGGTTGTGTAGGCTTCCTGGTGGAGGGGACTAGTGCCTGTGTTCTGGTGGATGAGGCTGGATCTTGTCTTTCTGGTGGGCAGGTCCAAGTCTGGTGGTGTGTTTTGGGGTGTCTGTTGCCTTATTATGATTTTAGGCAGCCTATCTGCTAATGCATGGGTCTGTGTTCCTGTCTTGCTAGTTGTTTGGTATAGGGTGTCCAGCACTATAGCTTTCTGGTCGTTGAGTGAAGCTGTGTCTTGGTGTTGAGATGGAGATCTCTGGGAGATTTTCGTCATTTGGTATTACGTGCAGCTGGGAGGTCTCTTGTGGACCAGTGTTCTGAAGTTGGATCTCCCACCTCAGAGGCACAGCCCTGATGCCTGGCTGGAGCACCAAGCGCCTTTCATCCACACGGCTCAGAATAAAAGGGAGAAAAAATAGAAAGAACGAAAGAAAGAGGATAAAATAAAATAAAATAAAGTAAGACAAAATAAAATAAAGCTATTATAATAAAAAAATAAGAAAAAAAATTATTAAGAAAAAATTTATTAAGAAAATTTTTTTAATTTTTTAAAATAAAAAAAGAAAAATTTAAGAAAAAATTTATTATGAAATTCTTTTTTTAATTTTTTAAAATAAAAAATAAGAAAAAAATTATCAAGATAAAATTTATTAAGAAAAAAAAATTTTTAAGCAAAAAATAAACAAAAAAAAACGGACAGACCAAACCCTTGGAGAAATGGTGAAAGCAAAGCTATACAGACAACATCTCACACAGAAGCATACACAAAGACACTCACAAAAAGAGGAAAAGGGGAAAAATAATATATCCTGCTCCCAAAGTCCACCTCCTCAATTTGGGTTGATTCGTTGTCTATTCTGGTATTCCACAGATGCAGGTACATCAAGTTGTTTGTGGAGTTTTAATCCACTGCCTCTGAGGCTGCTGGGAGAAATTTCCCTTTCTTTTCTTTGTTCGTACATCTCCCTGGTTTCAGCTTTGGATTTGGACCCACCTCTGCGTGTAGGTCGCCTGAGGGCATCTGTTCTTTGCTCAGACAGGATGGGGTTAAAGGAGCAGCTGCTTTGGGGTCTCTGGCTCACTCAGGCCAGGGGGAGGGAGGGGTACGGATGTGGGGTGAACCTGCGGCAGCAGAGGCCAACGTGTCATTGCAGCAGCTTGAGGTGAGCCGTGCGTTCTCCCAGGGAAGTTGTCCCTGGATCACGGGACCCTGGTAGTGACGGGCTGCACAGGCTACCGGGAGGGGTGGTGTGTATAGTCACCTGTGCTTGCACACAGGCTTCTTGGTGGCGGCAGCAGCAACCTTAGCGTCTCATGCCTGTCTCTGGGGTCCGCGCTGATTGCCGTGGCTCACGCCCGTCTCTGGAGCTCATTTAGGCGGCACTCTGAATCCCCTCTCCTCACGCACCAGGAAACAAATAGGCAAGAAAGAGTCTCTTGCCTCTTCGGCAGCACCAAATCTTTTTCCGGACACCCTCCTGGCTAGCTGTGGTGCACTAACCCCTTCAGGCTGTGTTCACGCCGCCAACCCCAGTCCTCTCCCTGAGATCCGACTGAAGCCAGAGCCTCAGCTCCCAGCCCCTGCCCGCCCCGGCGGGTGAGCAGACAAGCCTCTCGGGCTGGTGAGTGCTGGTTGGCACTGATCCTCTGTGTGGGAATCTCTACACTTTGCCCTCTGCACCCCTGTGGATGCACTGTCCTCCATGGCTCCGAAGCTCCTCCCCTCCGCCACCCGCAGTCTCCGCCGGTGTAGGGGCTTCCTAGTGTGTGGAAACCTTTCCTCCTTCACAGCTCCCTCCCACTGGTGCAGGTCCCGTCCCTATTCTTTGTCTCTGTTTTTTCTTTTTTCTTTTGCCCTACCCAGGTACGTGGGGAGTTTCTTGCCTTTTGGGACGTCTGGCGTCTTCTGCCAGCGTTCAGTGGGTGTTCTATAGGAGCAGTTCCACGTGCAGATGTATTTCTGATGTATCTGTGGGGAGGAAGTTGATCTCTGTGTCTTACTCTTCCGTTATCTTGCCCAGACTCCTCTTCATTTTTTTTAATTACTTTTTAATTTTTTTTATTTTAATAATATTTCTTGTATTTTTTATTTTAATAATTATTATTTTTTTCTTTATTTCTTTTTTTTTCTCCCTTTTCTTCTGAGCTGTGTGGCTGACAGTGTTTTGGTGGTCTGGCTGGGTGTCAGGCCTGAGACAATGAGGTGGGAAGCCAAGTTCCTGACATTGGACCACCAGAGATCTCCCAGCCCCATGTGATATAAATTAGCAAGAGTTCTCCCAGAGATATCTGTCTCAATGCTAAGACCAGTTCCACTCAACGAACAGCAAGCTCCAGCGCGGGACACCCCATGCCAAACAACTAACAAGACAGGAACACAACCACACCCATTAACAGAGAGGCTGACTAAAATCACAATAAGTTAACAGACACCCTAAATCACACCACCGGACATGGGCCTGCCCACCAAAAAGATAAGATCCAGCCTCATCCACCAGAACACAGGCACCAGTTGCCTCCACCAGGAAGCCTATACAAGGCACTGAATGAACCTTACCCACTGGGGGTAGACACAAAAAGCAAAGGGAACTACATATCTGCAGCCTGCAAAGAGGAAACCGAAACACAGGAAGTTATGTAAAATGAGAAGACAAATACACAGCAGTTGAAGGAGCAGGGATAAAAACCCACCAGATCAAACAAATGAAGAGGACGTAGACAGTCTACCTGAAAAATAATTCAGAGTAGTGATAGTAAAGATGATCCAAAATCTTGGAAATAGAATGGAGAAAATACAAGAAATGTTTAACAAGGACCTAGAAGAACTAAAGAGCAAAAAAACAATGATGACAACACAATAAATGAAATCAAAAATTCTCTAGAAGGAATCAATAGCAGACTAACTGAGGCAGAAGAACGGATAAGTGACCTGGAAGATAAAATAGTGGAAATAACTATTGCAGAGCAGAATAAAGAAAAAAATGAAAAGAATTGAGGACAGTCTCAGAGACCTCTGGGACAACATTAAACACACCAACATTTGAATTATGGGAGTCCCAGAAGAAGAAGAGTAAAGGAAAGGCACTGAGAAAATATTTGAAGAGATTATAGTTGAAAACTTCCCTAATATGGGAAAGAAAACAGTTAATTAAGTCCAGGAAGCACAGAGAGTCCCATACCGGGTAAATCCAATGAGAAACACGCCAAGACACATATTAATCAAACGATCAAAAATTAAATACAAAGAAAAAATATTAAACGCAACAATGGAAAAGCAACAAATAACATAAAAGGGAATCCCCATAAGGTTAAGAGCTGATCTTTCAGCAGATATTCTGCAAGCCAGAAGGGAATGGCAGGACATATTTAAAGTGATGAAAGGGAAAAATCTACAACCACGATTACTCTACCAGCAAGGACCTCATTCAGATTTGACAGATAAATTAAAACCTCTACAGAAAAGCAAAAGCTAAGTAAATTCAACACCACCAAACCAGCTTTACAACAAATGCTAAAGGAACTTCTCTAGGCAGGAAATACAAGAGAAGGAAAAGACCTACAATAACAAACCCAAAACATTTAAGAAAATGGTAACAGGAACATACACATCGATAATTACCTTAAATGTAAATGGATTAAATGCTTCAAACAAAAGACATAGACTGGCTGCTGAATTGATACAAAAAAAAAGACATATATATGCTGTCTACAAGAGACCCACTTCAGACATAGGGACACAGAATCAACGTTAGGGATGGAAAAACATATCCCACACAAATGTAAATAAAAAGAAAGATGGAGTATCAATTCTCATATGAGGGAAAATAGACGTTAAATAAAGACTAAGAGCAAGGACATGGAAGCAACCTAAGTGTCCATCAACAGATGAATGGATAAAGTTATGGCACATATAACAATGGAATATTACTTAACCATAAAAAGAGACGAAATTGAGTTAGTTGCAGTGAGGTGGTTGGTTCTGAGGAACCTAGGGGCAGGACAGGAAAAAACACGTAGACGTAGAGAATGGACTTGAGGACACAGGGAGGGGGAAGGATAAGCCATTTACATTTAAGTGAGAGAGAGGCATGGACATATATACACTACCAAATGTATAATAGATAGCTAGTGGGAAGAAGCTGTATAGCACAGGAAGATCAGCCCCATGCTTTGTGATGACCTAGAAGAGTGAGATAGGGAGTGTGGGAGGGAGATTGAAGAGGGAGTGGGTATGTGGATATATGTATATGTATAGCAGATTCACTTGGTTATACAGCAGAAACTAAGACAACATTGTAAAGCAATTATATTCCAATAAAGATGTTAAAAAATTAAAAAAAACATAAAAGACATAGAGGAAACTTAAATACATATTACTAAGTGGACAAAAACAATCTGCAAAGGTTACATATAGTATGATTCCAACTATATGACATTATAGAAAGGGCAAAACTACAGAGAAAGTTAAAAGATCAGTGTTTGCCAAGGGTTAGGAGAGAGAGTGAGATGAATAGTTGGACTACAGAGGATGGTTAGGGCAGTGAAACTATTCTGTATGATACTGTAATGTTTGATACATGTCATTTTACATCTGTTCAAACCTATGGAATGTGTAGCACCAAGTAACTCCTAATGTAAACTTTGGACATAGTGAGATGATGTGTCAGTGAAGGTTGATCAGTTGTAAAAAAAATAAGCAAAATAAAATAAAGACTATTACAAGAGACAAAGAAGGACACTCCATAATGATCAAGGGAACAATCCAAGAAGAAGATATAAAAATTGTAAATATTTATGCACCAAACATAGGAGCACCTCAAAACATAAGGCAAATGTTAACAGCCATAAAAGGGGAAATCAACAGTAACACAATAATAATAGGGGAATTTAACACCCCACTTTCACCAATGGACATATCATCCAAAATGAAAATAAATAAGAAAACACAAGCTTTAAATGACACATTAAAGATGAACTTAATTGATATTTATAGGACATTCCAACGAAAAACAACAGAATACACTTTCTTCTCAAGTGCTCATGGAACATTCTCCAGGATAGATCATATCTTGGGTCAAAAATGAAGTCTCAGAAAATTTAAGAAATTTGAAATCATATCAAGTATCTTTCCTGACCACAATGCTATGAGACTAGATATCAATTACAAGAAAAAAAAACTGTAAAAACTACAAACACATGGAGGCTAAACAATACACTATGTAATAACCAAGAGATCACTGAAGAAATCAGAAATTACCTAGAAACAAAGGACAATGAAAACACGACAACCCAAAACCTATGGGATGCAGCAAGAGCACTTCTAAGAGGGAAGTTTATAGTAATACAATCCTACCTCAAGAAGCAAGAAAAATCTCAAAAAAACAACCTAAACTTACACCTAAAGAAATTAGAGAAAGAAGACCAAAAAAATCCCCAAAATCAGCAGAAGGAAAGGAATCATAAAGATCAGATCAGAGATAAATGAAAAAGAAATTAAGGAAATGATAGCAAAGGTCAATAAAACTAAAAGCTTGTTCTTTGAGAAGATAAACAAAATTGATAAACCATTAGCCAGAATCATCAAGGAAAAAAGGGAGAAGATTCAAATCAACAGAATTAGGAAAAGTAACAACTGACACTGCAGAAATACAAAACATCATGAGAGATTACTACAAGCAACTAAATGGCAAGAAAAAAATGACAACCTGGAAGAAATGGACAAATTTTTAGAAAAGCACAACCTTCCAAGACTGAACCAGGAAGACATAGAAAACATAAACAGAACAATAACAAGCACTGAAATTGAAACTGTGATTAAAAATCTTCCAACAAACAAAAGGCCATGACCAGATGGTTCCACAGGCAAATCATAACAAACATTTAGAGAAGTGTTAACACCTATCCTTCTCCAACTCTTCCAAAACACAGTAGAGGAAGGAACACTCCCAAAGTCATTCTACGAGGCCACCAAGATGCTGATACCAAAACCAGACAAAGATGTCACAAAGAAAGAAAACTACAGGCCAATATCACTGATGAACATAGATGCAAAAATCCTCAACAAAATACTACAAAACAGAATCCAACAGCACAATAAAAGGATCGTACACCATGATCAAGTGGGGTTTATCCCAGGAATGCAAGGATTCTTCAATATACGCCAATCTATGTGATACACCATATTAACAAATCGAAGGAGAAAAACCATATGATCATCTCAAAAGATGCAGAAAAAGCTTTTGACAAAATTCAGCACCCACTTATGATAAAAACCCTCCAGAAAGTAGACACAGAGGGAACTTACCTCAACATAATAAAGGCCATATATGACAAACCCACAGCCAACATCATTCTCAATGCTGAAAAACTGAAACCATTTCCACTAAGATCAGGAAGAAGACAAGGATGCCCACTCTCACCACTATTATTCAACATAGTTTTGGAAGTTGTAGCCACAGCAAACAGAGAAGAAAAAGAAATAAAAGGAATCCAAACCAGAAAAGAAGAAATAAAACTGTCACTGTTTGCAGAAGACGTGATACTATACATAGAGAACTCGAAGGATGCTACCAGAAAACTACTAGAGCTAATCAATGAATTCGGTAAAGTTGCAGGATACAAAATGAATTCACAGAAATCTCTTGCACTCCTATACACTAATGATGAAAAATCTGAAAGAGAATTTAAGGAAACACTCTGAATTACCATTGCAACAAAAAGGATAAAATACCTAGGAATAAACCTACCTAAGGAGACAAAAAACCTGCATGCAGAAAACTATAAGTCACTGATGAAATTAATTAAACATCATACAAACAGATGGAGAGATATACCATATTCTTGGATTGGAAGAATCAACATTGTGAAAATGAATATACTAACCAAAGCAATCTACAGATTCAATGCAATCCCTATCTAACTACCAATTGCATTTTTCAGAAAACTAGAACTAAATATTTCACAATTTGTATAGAAACACAAAAGACCCTGAATAGCCAAAGCAATCTTGAGAAAGAAAAATAGAGTTGGAGGAATCAGGCTCCCTGACTTCAAACTATACTACAAAGATACAGTAATCAAGACAGTATGGTACCAACACAAAAGCAGAAATATAGATCAATGGAACAGTATAGAAACCCCAGAAATAAACCCACACACATATGGTCACCTTATCTTTGATAAAGGAGGAAATAATATACAATAGAGAAAAGTCAGCCTCTTCAATAAGTGGTGCTGGGAAAACAGGACAGCTACATGTAAAAAAAATAATATTAGAACACTCCCTAACACCACACACAAAAATAAATGCAAAATGGATTAAAGACCTAAATATAAGGCCAAACACTATAAAACTCTTAGAGGAAAACATAGGCAGAACACTCTATGACATAAATCACAGCAAGATCCTTTTTGACCCACCTCCTAGAGAAATGGAAATAAAAACCAAAATTAACAAATGGGACCTAATGAAACTTAAAAGCTTTTGCACAGCCAAGGAAACCATAAACAAGATGAAAAGACAATCCTCAGAATGGGAGAAAATATTTGCAAATGGAGCAACTGACAAAGGATTAATCTCCAAAATACACAAGCAGCTCATGCAGCTCAATATCAAGAAAACAAACATCCCAATCCAAAATTGGAAAGAAGATCTAAAGAGACATTTCTCCAAAGAAGATATACAGATTGCCAACGGACACATGAAAGGATGCTCAACATCACTAATCATTAGAGAAATGCAAATCAAAACTACATTGAGGTATCACCTCACACTGGTCAGAATGACCATCCTCAAAAAATCTACAAACAATAAATTCTGAAGTGGGTGTGGAGAAAAGGAAGCCGTCTTGCACTGTTGGTGGGAATGTAAATTGATTCAGCCACTATGGAGAACAGTATGGAGGTTCCTTAAAAAACTAAAAATAGAACTACCATATGACCCAGCAATCCCACTACTGGGCATATACCCTGAGAAAACCCTAATTCAAAATGAGTCATGTACCAAAATGTTCATTGCAGCTCTGTTTACAATAGCCAGGACATGGAAGCAACCTAAGTGTCCATCAACAGATGAATGGATAAAGAAGATATGGCATATATATACAATGGAATATTACTCAGCCAAAAAAGAAACAAAATTGAGTTTTTTGTAGTGAGATGGATGGTCCTAGAGTCTGTCATACAGAGTGAAGGAAGTCAGAAAGAGAAAAAAAAAATACTCTATGCTAGCACAAATACATGGAAGCTTAAAAACAAAAAAAGGTTCATAAGAACCTAGGGACAGGAGAGGAATAAAGATGCAGATGTAGAGAATGGACTTGAGGACACAGGGATGGGGAAGTGTAATCTGGGACGAAGTGAGAGAGTGGCATTGACATATATACACTCCCAAATGTAAAATCAATAGCTAGTGGGAAGCAGCTGCATAGCACAGGGAGATCAACTCTGTGCTTTGTGACCACCTAGATGGGTAGGATAGGGAATATGGGAGGGAGACACAAGAAGGAGGGCATATAGAGATATATGTATATGTATAGCTGATTCACTTTGTTATACAGCAGAAACTAACACAACATTGCAAAGCAATTGTACTCCAATAAAGATGTTAAAAAAAGGGTACATGCCATGAAATACTACTCAGCCATAAAAAAGATGAATCTTGCCATTTGCGACAACATGAATAAACCTTGAGGGTATTATGCTAAAGTGAAATAATTCGGACACAGAAAAACAGTTTCTCTATGATTTCAGTTGCATATGGAATTTATTTTAAAATTAAAAAGTAAAAAGTAAAATAACCAAGCGAAAACAACTGAGAAAGAGAAGAGAGTGGTGTTTACCAGAGTGGAAGGGAGCTGTGGGGAGGCTGAAATAGAAAAAGGTGTCAACTGTATGGTGAAGGATTGCAATTAAACTTATGGTGGTGAGCATATTATCGTGTTTACAGAAATTGAAATATAATGTTGCACACATTAAACTTATATAATGTTTTAAACCAATGTTACTGCAATGATTTTTAATTAAAAAATTAAAAGGGCAGAAGGAAATTTTTGGAGGGTATGAATATTTTTACAGTATAGAATGTGCTGATGCTTTCATGAGTGTATACTTATCTCCAATCTCCTTAAGCTTCATAGATTAAATATGTACAGCCATTTTTTACATCAATAGTATCCAGACAAACTGGTTTTAAAAATATTAAATGAAAACCCTAAATTTGGAAGCTTTATATTGCCACTTTTATTTTACTGTAATTCCACGTTAGCAACTTTTGATGATATAGAAATGCAATAGGTAGCCTACTAAGGTAACTATGTAATCTTGGAAAAAATATATGGATGATTTTTTTCTGACTTAAGTAGGATCTTTCTCAGATGGTTTCAGATGAACAGCTGCCTTCTAGGCAAAACAAATGAATAGAGAAAATATTGCCCTCCAATCTTGGGCTTTTAATATTAAATACATATTCCTAATATGTATCCCCTTCAACTACTGTAAAATATATTATTGTTGAAGCTGAGGCTATATCTTTTTTTAATTTAATTTTTATTTTATATTGGAGTATAGTTGATTTACAATATTGTGTTCATTTCAGGTATACAGCAAAGTGATTCAGTTATACATATACATATGTCTATTGTTTTTCACATTCTTTTACCATATAGGTTATTACAGAATACTGTGTAGAGTTCCCTGTGCTATACAGTAGGTCTTTGTTGATTATCTTTTTTTTATATAGTAGTGTGTATATGTTAATCCCAAACTCCTAATTTATCCCTCAACCTCCCACATTTCCCCTTTGACAACCATAAATTTGTTTTCAAAGTCTGTGAGTCAGTTTCTGTTTTGTAAATAAGTTCATTTGTATCATTTTTTTAAGTTCCATATTTAAGTGATATCATATGATATTTGTCTTTGTGCGACTTACTTCACTTAGTATGATAATCTCTAGGTCCATCAATATTGCTGCAAATGACATTATTTTATTCTTTTTTAATGGCTGAGTAATATTCCATTGTATATATATATATATATATATATATGCCACATCTTCTTTATCCCTTCATCTGTTGATGGACATTTAGATTAGTTCCATGTCTTGGCTATTGTAAACAGTGCTGCAATGAACATTGGGGTGCATGTATTTTTTCAAATTATGGCTTTCTCTGGAGATATGATCCAGCAATGCCCAGGAGTGGAATTGCTGGATCATATGGTAGCTCTATTTTAAGTTTTTTAGGGAACCTGCATACTGTTCCCATAGTGGTTGTACCAATTTACATTCCCCTCAGCAGTGTATGATGGTTCTCTTTTCTCCTACCTTCTCCAGCTTTTACTATATGTAGACTTTTTGATGATGGCCATTCTGACCGATGTGGGGTGACACCTCATTGCAGTTTATTATTATTATTATTATTATTATTATTATTATTATTATTATTATTATTATTATTATATTATGTTTAATGTGGATATGCTTAATATTTCCATGATGTAAAATTATATATATAAACATTTCACATAATAAAACTTAACCAATGTTATATATAAGCATATTATATCAATACACAATAATGACAAAATTGTTCTTAAATATTTAAATATCTAAGTTGCTGTGTCTATTGATTAATGAAATGCTTTGCCTTTAAATTCCCCAAACTCTAATAAACTATTTTTGAGCACTTTTTAAACATTTTATTTTATATTGGAGTATAGTTGATTAACAAAGTTGTTAGTTTCGGGTGTACAGCAAAGTGATTTGGTTATACATCTACATGTATCTATTATTTTTCAAATTCTTTTCCCATTTAGGTTATTACAGAGTATTGAGCAGAGGTTCCTGTGCTATGCAGTGGACATTGTTGGTTATCTATTTTAAATATAGCAGTGTGTACATGTCAACCCCAAACTCCAAATCTATCCCTCCACCCCACCCTTCCTCCCTGGTAACCATAAGTTCATTCCCTAAGTCTGTGAGTCTGTTTCTGTTTTGTAAATAAGTTTGTTTGTATCATTCTTTTTATTTTACACTCTGCATATAAGTGATATCATGTGATATTTGTCTTTCTCTGTCTGACTCATTCACTTAGTATGATAATCTCCAGGTCCATCTAGGCTGTTGCAAATGGCATTATTTCCTTCTGTTTAATGGCTGAGTAACATTCCATTATATATATGTTCCACATCTTCTTCATCTGTTTTCTGTCAATGGACATTTAGTTTGCTTCCATGTTTTGGCAATTGTGAACAGCACTGCAATGTCATTGTAGTTTTGACATTTTTTTTAAAGGTTTTTTTTGATGTGGACCATTTTTAAAGTCTTTATTGAATTTGTTGCAATATTGCTTCTGTTTTATATTTTGGCTTTTTGGCCTCAAGGCATGTGGGATCTTAGCTGCCTGACCAGGGATCGAACTTGCACTTCCTGCATTGGAAGGCAAAGTCTTAAGCATGGGACTGCCAGGGAAGTCCCTATAGTTTTGGTTTGTATTTCTCTAATGATTAGCAATGTTGAGCATTTTTTCATGTGCTTTTTGACCATCTGTATGTCTTCTTTGGAAAAATGTCTGTTTAGATCTTCTGCCCATTTTCTGATTGAGTTTTTTTTTTCTATTGATCTGCATGAGCTCTTTGTATATTTTGGAGATTAACCTCTTGGTGGTTGCATCTTTTGGAAATATTTTCTCTCATTGTGTAGGTTGTCTTTTTGTTTGTTTATGGTTTCCTTTGCTGTGCAAAAGCTTTTAAGTTTAATCAGGTCCCATTTTTTTAATTTTTGTTTTTATTTTCATTACTCTAGGAAGTGTATCCAAAACAATATTGCTGCAATTTATGTCAAAGTGTATTCTGCCTGTTTTCCTCTAGGAGTTTTATTGTGTCTGGTCTTACTCTTAGGTCTTTAATCCATTTTGAGTATATTATATTTTTTTGAGTTTATTTTTGTGTGGTGTTAGAGAATGTTCTAATTTCATTCTTTTACATGTAGATCTCCAGTTTTCCCAGCTCCACTTATTGAAGTGTCTGTCTTTTCTCCATTGTTTACTCTTGTCTCCATTGTCATAGATTAATTGACTATAGGTGCTAGGGTTTATTTCTGAGTTTTCTATCCTGTTCCATTGATCTATATTTCTGTTTCTGTGCCAGCATCATACTATTTTGATGACTGTAGCTTTGTAGTATAGTCTGAAGTCAGGAGCCTGCTTCCTCCAGCTCCATTTTTCTTTCACAGGATTGCTTTGGCTATTCAGGGTCTTCTGTGTTTCCATTAAAATTTTAAGATTTTTTGTTCTAGTTCTGTGAAAAATGCCATTCATAATTTGATAGGGATTTCATTAAATCTGTAGATTGCCTTGGGTAGTATAGTCATTTTGACACTATTGAATCTTACAATCCAAGAAGATGGTATATCTTTCTATCTGTTCATGCCATCTTTGATTTCTTTCATCAGCATCTTATATTTTTTAGAGTACAGGTCTTTTGCCTCCTTAGGTATGTTTATTCCTAGGTATTTTATTCTTTTTGATACAATGGTAAATGGGATAGTTTCCTTAATTTCTCTTTCTTATCTTTTGTTGTTAGTGTTTAGAAAGGCAACAGCTTTCTGTATATTAATTTGTATCTTGCAACTTTACCAAATTCATTGATGAGCTCTAGTAGTTTTCTGGTAGCATCATCTTTAGGATTTTCTATGTATAGTATCATGTCATCTGCAAACAGTGACTGTTTTATTTCTTTTCCAATTTGGATTCTTTTATTTCTTTTTCTTCTCTGATTGCCATGGCTAGGACTTCCAAAACTATGTTGAATAAGAGTGGTGAGGGTGGACATATTTGACTTGTTCCTGATCTTAGAGGAAATGCTTTCAGCTTTTCACTGTTGAGTATCATTTTAGCTGTAGGTTTGTCATATATGGCCTTTATTTTGTTGAGGTAGGTTCTCTCTATGCCCACTTTCTGGAGAGTTTTTATCATAAATAGGTGTTGAATTTTGTCAAAACATGTTTCTGCATCTATTGAGATGATCATAGGGTTTTTATTCTTCAATTTGTTAATGTGGTGTATCACACGAGGCCATACCTTTAAAATATCATGTAATAATATCTCATACTCACTAAACAGTATCTCCAAACTGAAGTTTGTGGGTCATCTCCAAAAAACCAACACCTCTAGAAGAAGCCTTCGTGATGTTCTATGAAGTACATTTCCTCATGATCTCTCACACCTTCATCATACTATGAATAAATTTTTTTTAGCCTTTAAAATTTTTGCTGTGCAAATGAAATCTAATTTTACACAGAACTCTATAACATACTGAGTGTTATTTATCTGCAGTGTAGAAAGTGCATTATAGGAAGTGCTGTCTGGCATTTGCTTTGTATCAATTCCTCTCAAATTTTAACAAGCACACAAATTAACTAGAGGTCTTCTTAACATGTATATTCTGACTTATTACATCTGGATGGAGCCTAAAATTCTGCATTTTCAAAAAGCTCCCAAGTGATGCCATTGCTGCTGATATGTGGACTTTAATTTGAGTAGGGAAGATTTATATTGCTAAAAAATCAAAAGAATGGGAAAATGTTGATATTTTTATGTCTGGTGGTAGGTAGTTAAATGATCATTAAACTATTTCATCTATTATTTTGTATGTTTGAATTTTTTCATAATAAAAAGTTTTAAATAAAATTTTTGAAACTAAGATTTAAAAATTAGATGCACAGTATTAGGCCTAGAGTAGGCTCAATACATATCTTTAGTTGACTGACCACCTAATCAACAGCAATTTAAATGGAGAGCATAAATTTTACGTCTTCTTGAATTGTAGCAGGACCTTAGAGATAGTCTGTTGATTGTGTGCAGTGCGACTGAGGGATTAGTGCTCTCAGAAGGATAATATCAGTTAAATGATTGTCCCACTGATACATAAATATTATAGCTTAAAAACTTTATTATCCTTAAAGGTTATATATGTATTGTATATGTCTCCCTAGACAATAACTTATAGAGAACCATTGCACTATAACTTTTGCTTAACAATTATAGCAAGGCCTTTTTCCATTATCACAGCCAATGAGTTGAGATCCACAAGTAACATCAGTTATGTTGCTCATTTGCACTAGTCTGACTGGCAAAAAATGTCTCTAAGAAACAGAAATTCATTGTAAAATATTGTAATAAGGGTATATCCACTATTTAAATTTTTCAAAGTGTTATGACTAGAAAAATAAGATTTGAAGAGTCAAACCTCATCTATTCCAAAGCGTACAAGGTAAGACCAGACTGACTAGTAGAAAACCTAGACAAAAGACATATTTTAAGAAATCTAGTTCTATTACTTTCAAGTGCATAGTTTTTAAACTAGACCTTAAATATATTGCCTACCCATAGTCCATAAAGAGCTCAATTTAATTAGTAGAATAGTTTTACTGATATAAATGGGTGTTTCTAAATGTTCGAGAGGGATTCAACAATTTATTCTCTTAAGTCATCTATATATGATTTCTGAAAGTTTGTGTAGTCTTTTAAATTGAAACAGCTCTAAAAATAATATTACAAAACCTGAAAACTGTAGTACAGCTCCAGGTTATCTAAGTTAGTGGAAACCAAAAAAAGTGACTATTTTATATGATTAATGTATTTGGGCAATGTAAATATAGCTTTCAGTACTTCTCTCAATCTCTAAACTATATACTGGGTATGTTTTCCAAACTTCACTTTTCATATGTCTATGTTTGACATAGTATAGAAAAGCATGCTTAAGATCCAAATGTTAAAAATCCAAATTTGTAGACTTAGACATTGACTCGTATTCTCTGAGCAGTGAAGGTCAGAAAACTAAATTTTTAAATTTCTCCCCTCATAATTCTATAGCACACAGTAGTTTGAGAATCCTTGAGTTCAACAGTGGCCAACAAGGAAAGGATCTACTGATGATATTTGTCAATTTGCTAACAGCTATGATTGGCTGTGTATTATGAGAGGAGAATATGAGTGGGAATTGTTAACCAACATAAGATAGGAGATTAGCTATGGATCAACATTTTTCTTTTCTCTCTCTGTGCTTTAATTATTATTGCTCCAAAAGACTATGTTATATGATGGTGACAAACATAAGCTAATATGTACAACATCATGTCCTCATATTGTTCTCTGCTTTCTCCACATAAGTGTCATACTAGCTTCTCATCCTATGTAATTCCTGACTGGAAAACAGAAATAAATGCATTAAATAAACTCTAAGTTTTTAAGATCTTCTGATTCATTATTTTTCTTAATTTCTTTTTTCCAGCAAGTACCATTCTTAACAGTATTTTTAATGTGGAAATAGTATAGAGTACTGAATAATAATTACTACTGTCATCAATAAGATTTTTTACACTTCCATAATTAAAATATTTGAGATACCTTAAATAATATTTTTATATTATTGCTGACAAGTGTGATTATGGAAAAAGTATTCATGAATGAATATAAGTGGTTTGTACGAATTGCATGTCTATGAAATCTGCAAATGCAAACTCATTTTCTCTCTTAATCATAAGCACTTATACTTTTTATGACTTAGAGATAGCTTCATTTCAACAAATTATTATAGGAACAAAAAAGTGTTAAATAATTAATTGATTTTCTAATTATCATTTCCTATTTATTAGACATTAGCTCCAGATCTGATCTTGGCTTCTTACACACATGAAGAAAATA
This sequence comes from Eschrichtius robustus, assembly GCF_028021215.1. Taxonomy (NCBI): domain Eukaryota; kingdom Metazoa; phylum Chordata; class Mammalia; order Artiodactyla; family Eschrichtiidae; genus Eschrichtius; species Eschrichtius robustus. Next base: position 70,572,647 of record NC_090845.1, on the reverse strand, counting down.
CAAAATATATCCTGAAGTAATAAAATTATCAGGAAACATTGGACAGAACAGTGAACTGAGAGGCAGGAAAACCTAGATTTCAGTTGCTGCTCAGTCACTAGTTCTTTGGGCTTAAGTAAGTCACTTCTCTTTTTGAACATCAATTTCGTTATCTGCATAATTCATTCAGTAAATGTTACTAAGAGCTAAATGTGTGTTAGTCAATGCACTGGTTGCTTTAGTTACAAAAATAGATTTTGTAAGCAGGGATATCAAATTAGTGTAGTAAAAAGAACACTGGTTTTGGAGTTAGGTGACTGGTCCTTATTGCAACTTGGAATAGATAATTTCAAAGACCACTTCCAGTTCTAACATTCTAGTTTGTTGTCTGAAAGTGCTGTTCATACACATCTAGTACTATTCCCTGGGGAGGACTGGCATTTCCTATCTAGGACTTCTAAATAATCATAGATGCAAATGGAGTATGTAGCAGCCTAAGTAGTTTGATATCACAGATGCCAAGAAGGTACCCCCTTAGAAAATCTCTCTACAGCCCCAAACTAAGGTAGCCGTAATCTACTATTAGAAATGTATTATTTGGTCTCTTTATAATACAAATACTCCTGGAAGTGGTAGGACTTCAACATTCACCTATAATCTATGGATGGTAAGTAAATCAGAGCTTTAGCTGTCAGCAGGTTTTTAATATTGCTGTGTGAAGAGCATAGAGCATTAGGAGCTGCAGAAATGGAAGCCTCTCTGAAAGGAAAAATGGAATACAAAACAAAGAATGATGTCATGAGAGAAAACTTTAGCCAACCTCCGAATTTTCTGAAAACCAAGACTTTAGCTTTTCCACAATCCTCATATAGAACAATCCAAAGAAGTTTGGTTTAGGCTGCCAGCTAGCTCTGTGGTACTGACTCCTTAAGAGGAGCAATAACTTTTCTTCTTTACTGGAGAATCATCTCAGAGGCTAAATACAGTTTTTTAATAAGAAGCCATTGCAAGAACATGATTATATTTGAGTTTCCTGGCATTGAAATTTGAAAAAAAGATTTTAGTTCATAAGTGAACTTTTCCATAAAATACACTTTCTTATTGGACTAAAGTTATAACAAAACCAAAGCAACGTTCAGCAGCCCTGAAAAAAAAATATTTTTTCTTCATGAGAGCTTGTGTAGACAAACATAATATTTCAAGTTTATTTAATGATTGGTTAGAAATATTTCCTTTTATGGTTCCTCTCAAGTCTCCACTTTAGCTTTGATGGTCCAACTATTAACATATATATATTTGACAAATCCAACCCTTCGTTATCATTGGGAAAATAGCTAAAAACAAAATCACAACAAAGAGAACATTTTTCAAACTAATAATCAAGATTATTAGGTTTTAGTGTGAGAATAACATTCCTGATATATAAACTTGCAACAATATGCAATCAAGCTCTCTCTCATACTTCTCACTTAATATACGAGTTTTTCCAATGAGAATAATTCTGTGTTCCATATCTCCAATCTACAAATCAATCCTCAAAAATATTTACAAAGTTTAAAAAGAAAATCTATTAAAATTAAAATCCAAAGAATCATCTTACAGTGTTAGCATGTCAATTTTAAAACACAAATTTTCTTTATGTACAATTATTTGAAATTCAATGATTTTTAAAGAATACATTCATTAGAGTTATGTTTACCTCTTTTTCAATGTCCGAAGTTCCATTGGTAGAGTCAAAACTTTCACAAGTTTCCATTGAAAGTAACCAATATTCTGTTCCAAATGCTACAAGAAACAGGATACCGCCAATAGCACCAATAATTCCTGCTATGAGAGCAGCGATTCCAATCTTCATGTTAGAACTGGTAAATTTATTGCTCAAAATTATATGTAAAAGAAGCACTGAAATGACCAATTGCTAAGGCACAGCCTGTGGGTCTCAAGAGAGGCACTATTTTAAGACTAGGATTAACATCTTTTGTGACTGGTCTAGGTTTCACTGGTCTGTGGGAGAAGAGCTATTAAAAGCAAATTACTTCATTCAATTAAGCTATTGGGCTATCCACAGACTTGCTCCAAAGTTTCCCCCCCACACACAAAAAAAGCCCCATTCCACAAATCTCTACCACACATACACACACACACATTCATACACATACACACACTTATCAATTTCACAAATAACGCTAGAAAATGGAGAGAGAAAAAAATATGTTATCAGCTTCTCTCTTCCATGTAAGTTGAGTTAGTGATATATATAATGGAAATAGTGGCTACCTGGAGTGAAGATTACACATTATTGTGATTATTAAAACACTTAGAATAAATAATATTAAACAAGAAGAGTGTGCATTTCCCTCCACAAAACATAATATTAAACACAACATTTACAGACTAGTCTTGAAGACTCAACAGAGAGGTTATAAGCACTCCTTCGTACAAAGGATATACAATTGTAAAATTTCACAATAAAATAAAAAGACTACCTTTTCTCTTGTCCTGAATATCATGCTCTTACTACCAGTTGGTGCAAGAATTGGGCTAGACAGGCACCAAGGAATGCTGGAAATTATGATATATTTAATCAGATTTTAGGCACAATTAGGAAAGGAGACTTTATAGAAAGCCAGTGGGATCAGAGATCACATTGTTTTAAAGAAGGTGGAAAAGTGAGTGGCAGTATATTTTTGTGTTAACTGTTATGGTTAGCTTGTGTTTAAACTTGTTATTTTATTTAATAGCTTATGACTTTGAACAGGTCTCTAAACTTTTTTTTTCACCATTAAAATGGTAATAATAATAGTACCTAACATAAGTTTGTTGTTAAGATATAACACACATAAAGCATCTAATTCCTGGTACCTCGTAAGTAAACAATCCATCTTTTTTTAATACTCTCTTTGTAAATAGTCCTGTGTGAGACCTCTGGATATAAAAAAAGAAGCATTGCCCTTAAATAAGCTATTATTAATAAGGAACATAAGATATCGACATATGAATCAAATAAAAATAATATAGGATATATTATTAAGTGATAATATTATTAGCTGAGAGAAAAGATAGATCTTTGAATACACTATTTGTTAAATACTGTGTGATATTTTATGTAGAATAAAATGTTATATTAAGATCTGATCCTTAACATTAGGGAAGTTAATTGTAGCTGGGGTTATTACTCTCACACACAAGCAAAATGTGATATATGGTTCAAGGAATGTCGTCAGGGCTCAGAGAAACAAGAAGGATTTGGACAGGTGGCCAGGATAGGAGTGGCAGGAGAAGGGACTTGGAGAGGCTGCCCCAGGAAGATGGACTTTGTCAACTGCCTTGTAGGGCTTTCTACCTGGCCTGATCCCTCATAGCTTATAAATAAAAGAATGCAACCCTCCCCAAAACCTTCAGGCTGGGTGGCTGAAACCATTATTCTTTAGCTGAGTGAAAGGCAGCTGGGAAAGCCACACAAAGAAAAGAGAATCCAAGTATTTTTCTTTTGGCAAAGTCCCTACTATTATACCAAGACAAGAAAGCAAGTTGGGATGAGACTTTACACTTATGTTTTGAGAAGAACATCACTATCAGCATTAAAGGAAAAGACTGCTATGAACATTTTCTTTGACTTTAGTCTCAAGGGTATCTTCAAGCTTTAAGTAGCCCTGTGTAAGTTAATTTACTTTTTGGTACAGAGGTTCATAAATCAACTGTGGACTCGAATCTTGTGTAGGTGACCATATGCTGTCACATGAAAGTTGTCCATTAGCTTTTATAAAAATAAGTTGTACTGGTGACAAATAGCTGATAACTAAAATAAGGAAATGCAGAGTATGTAACTGGTAGTATGTGAAGAATGATATAGATCTGACTTCTCTCCAGTTTTAGAAGCCAAGGACTATGTTTGCTGTTAAAGTTAAAATAGTAACCGTTATTTTAACCACTAAATATTTAGGAAGTTAAGTACCCACATGAACTATGAATTACACATTCAGGTTCTCATTTATTCTACTGCAAAGGGGATAGCTACCTCTTGTCAAAATTCATTTTACAACCCATTAACTTCTCTCAATTTTTATATATTTTCAAAATTGCTAATATTGCATGAGGATCCCTCATGTGAAAGAAGATGCTATCAATATTTAAAGAAACATGGGAAAAGATCTTGTCCAATTAGATACCAACATGTTGCGAGTTAATGATTTCTTGAGATTAAATGCAAAATTACAGGTGTAATGTATGGTTACTAAGCAACCGCATCATAAAATATCATTTTAACTACTTCAGTTCAATCAGGTTATCTGACATACTTTTGAGAAAAAACTTTCTAAATTTATTATCACCTTTGCATAATTATAAAGAAAATATTATCATTTTGTTATTGACATTATCTTCCAAGTAAGAAATAATACAATTATCCAAATGTAAAGCTGAATTATATGTGGTTACTGACCTTGATAGAACTTTTTTTTTCTTTACAACATTAAGATACTTGAAAACTATTTAACTTGTGTGTTTTGTGTTCACTTTTGAAAAATTATCAGAGATCAGTTTTAAATATTGATGCTAAATCCGAATATCTAATGCAACAATGGTAAAAATAAATGTTCCTTACGTTGATTAATTACTGATTATTTTCTTATTTAATCTTAAGTACTGATTTTAAAACTGTTTTCCTAAATTTATAAGACAGAAAAGGTTAGGTATGCTTCATTTTCTATATGCGATATGTCCAATTTCAGTCAAAATTTGGCACTGCTATTATTACAATTTTTATGTGTCATATAAATTTTTAAATAGTTAGAGATTCTCCACTACAGTTTCACTATCTTACTGAAAACACAGTGGTATGTGTGAAGATAAAATACTTGAGATGCCACCAACAAATAACAGCTAGATTCTTTTCTATAGCTATAAAGAAACCTATTTCCAGTTTGTAATATAAGAAATGGAATTACATTTGTAATATGAAACTTTTCAATTCATTATCTTACCATTCTTGACAGTATCCTCTGCCAAAACATGAATAACTGAGATTTCACATTTTCCTGAATGTTATCAAATAGTTTATTATATGGTACTATAAACACTCAAATATCACTTATTGTGTTTTTAATTTAAATATAGTTGATTTACAATATCATATTAGTTTCACATGTTCAGCAGAGTGATTCAGTATTTTTGCAGATTATACTCCATTATAAGTTAGTAAAAGATAATGGCTATAATTCCCTGTGCTATACAGTATATAATTGTTGCTTATCTATTTTATACAAGTAGTTTGTATCTCTTAACCCTATACACCTAATTTGTCCCTCTCCCCTTTCTTCTCCCCTTTGGTAACCACAAGTTTGTTTTCTATATTCTGTGAGTCTGTTTCTGTTTTGCATATACATTCATTTTAATTATTTTTAGATTCCACATGTAAGTGATACCATACAGTACTTGTCCTTCTCTGTCTGACTTATTTCACTAAGCATAATATTCTCTAGGCCTATCCACATTGCTGCAAGTGGCAGGATTTCATTCTTTTTCATGGCTGAGTAATATTCCCTTGTATATGTATACCACTTTTCTTAACTCAATGTCTGCTGATGAGTACTTGGATTGTTTTCATGTCTTGGCTATTGTAAGTTGTGTTGCTATGAACATTGGAGTGCAGATATCTTTTCAAATTAGACTTTTTATTTTTTCTGGCTAAATACCCAGAAGTGGAATTGCTGGAGCACATGGTAGTTCTATTTTTAGTTTTTTGAGGACCTCCATACTGTTTTCCATAGCGGCTGCACCAATTTTCATTCCTACCAACAGTTTATGAGAGTTCCCTTTTCTCTACATCTTCTCCAACATTTGTTATTTGTAGACTTTTTGATGATAGCCATTCTGACAGGTGTGAGGTGATATGTCCTTGTTGTTTTGATTTGCATTTCTCTAATAATTAGTGATGTTGAGCATCTTTTCATGTGCCTATTGGCGATCTGTGTGTCTTCTCTGGATAAATGTCTATTTAGGTCTTCTGCTCATTTTTTAGTTTTTTTTTTTTTTTATATTCAGTTATATGAGCTGTTTATATATTTTGGATGTTAACCCCTTGTAAGTCATATCATTTGCAAATATTTTCTCTCATTCTGTTGGTTGTCTTTTCATTTTGTTGATTGTTTCCTTTGCTGGGCAAAAGCTTTTAAGTTTAATTAGGTCCCAGTTGTTTATCTTTGCTTTTATTTCTTTTAACTTCTTAGGAGTTTGATCCAAAAAAAATGTTGCTATGATTTATGTGAAAGAGTGCTCTATGTTCCCTTCTAGGAGTTTTATGATTTCCAATCTTACATTTAGTCTTGAGCAAATATCACTTATTGCTAAGTTTTCTTTGCATTATATAGGGTTGAAAAATATTTTAATCTCATTGGGAGCTGTTGAGTTTTGCATTTCTCTATTAAACATCTACAGACAAAAACTATTCCATCTTCAATTATCTTGGTCCCAGTCGAATACATACACTATTTCTTTGTGTAGGTAGAAAGAAAAGGCATACTTTTGAAAATAAAATTCCTATCTCTAGAGTAAGTTTTTTTTTTTTTCAAAATCATCTTATTAGCAATCATAAAACACTCACCAAAAGAAGCTGGGTCAGCCAGTGGACAACTGGAAATCTGATTCACAAAACATAATAAAAATAGCTAGAGAGGTAATAAAATGTATTGTCTAGTTCATAACTAATTGTACAAGGGAATATGAGATAATTTAAATCAAGACCCCATAAATAAAATTAACTTAAGCAAAACTCTTTTGTAAAAGGTAAATACTAGCTGATAGAGAATATCCCCCATCTTAAGAGAACTATGTTTTTTTTCATTATAAGGGATAACATGAGCATGACATGAACAAGATACCAGAATACAAAATAGAAGCTTTTGTTCCACCCCCATAGAAAAACCTTTTTAACAATGATATATGGGCCAAGTTATATTTATGAGAGATCCAGAAACCAGTTAAGAAATCACAGTAATCCAGATGACTGCAAACTCATAACAGCCACATTTTAATGAGTAAGATGAACAATTTTATTTTTACTCAGCCCCTCCATCAAGCCAAAACAGTTTGGCAGTAGGAGAAATTGCTTAGACCCATGATTCTTCTGTCAGAATGAAAGAGTGGGGCATGATTTCAATGGCCCAGATTTTCAGTGTGCTGCTTGAGTAGTTAATTATTGTCTGGTCTTACATGAAGCACAGATGGAACTGGCATACTTCAGATGCCAGAAGTCAATTAAGAACAAAGGAAAAGCTGTTCATGATTTTTCTGTTGGCTGAAGCCTTTCCTAAGTCCTGCAGCTGACAGGGTCTTGGGGCTCTGAGCTGGTGTCAGGCCTGAGCCTCTGAGGTGGGAGAGCTGAGTTCAGGACATTAGACCACCAGAGAACTCCTGGCCCCACAAAATAACAACTGGCAAGAGCTCTTTCAGAGATCCCTGTCTCAACGCTAAGACCAAGATCCACCCAATGGTCAGCAAGCTCCAGTGCTGGAAGTCCCATACCAAACAACTAGCAAGAGAGGAAAACAACACCCATTAGCAGAGAAGCTGCCTAAAATCATACTAAGCTCACAGACACCCCAAAATTCAGCATCAGATGCAGCCCTGCCAACCAGAAAGACAAGACCCAACCCTACCCACCAGAACACAAGAATACAGGCATCAGTCAACTACACCAGGCAGCCTACACAAGCCACTGAACTAACCTTACCCATTGGGGGCAGACACCAAAAACAATGGGAACTAAGAACCTGCAGCCTGAGAAAAGGAGACCCCAAACAAATTAAGTTAAGCAAAATGAGAAAACAGAGAAATTCACAGCAGATGAAGGAGCAAGGTAAAAACCCATCAGATGAAACAAATGAAGAGGATATAGGTAGACGACCTGAAAAAGAATTCACAGTAATGATAGTAAAGATGATCCAAAATCTTAGAAAGAGAATGGAGAAAATACAAAAAATGTTTAACAAGGAATTAGAAGAAATAAAGAGCAAACAAACAATGATGAACAACACAATAAATAAAATTAAAATTTTTCTAGAAAGAATCAATAGCAGAATAACTGAGGCAGAAGACCAGATAAGTGACCTGGAAGATAAAATAGAGGAAATAACAATTGCAGAGGAGAATAAAGAAAAAAGAATGAAAAGAATTGAGGACAGTCACAGAGACTCCTGGGACAATATTAAATGCACCAACATTCAAATTATAGTGGTCCCAGAAGAAGAACAGAAAAAGAAAGGATCTGAGAAAATATTTGAAGAGATTTAGTTGAAAACTTAGCTAATATGGGAAAGGAAATAGTCAATCAAGTCCAGGAAGCTCAGAGAACCAGATAGAGGATAAATCCAAGGAGAAACATGCAAAGACACATATTAACCAAACGATCAAAAATTAAATACAAAGAAAATATATTAAAACCAGCAAGGGAAAAACAACAAATAACATAAAAGAGAATCCCCATAAGGTTAACAGCTGATCTTTCAACAGAAACTCTGCAAGCCGGAAGGGAGTGGCAGGACATATTTAAGTAATGAAAGGGAAAAACCTACGACCAAGATTACTCTACGCAGCAAGGACCTCATTCAGATTCGATGGAGAAATTAAAAACTTTACAGACAAGCAAAAATTAAGAGAATTCAGCACCACCAAACCAGCTTTACAAAAAATGCTAAAGGAATTTCTCTAGGCAGGAATACAAGACAAGGAAAAGACCTAGAAAGAGAAACCCAAAACAATTGAGAAAATGGTAATAGGAACATACATATCAATAATTACCTTAAATGTAAATGGAATAAATGCTTCAACCAAAAGACATAGACAGGCAGAGTGGATAAAAAAAAAAGACCCATGTATATGCAGTCTATAAGAAATCCATTTCAGGCCTAGGAACATATACAAAATGAAAATGAGAGGACAGAAAAAGGTATTCCATGCAAATGGAAATCAGAAGAAAGCTGGAGTAGCAAAACTCATGTCAGAAAAAATAAACTTTAAAATAAAGACTATTATAAGAGACAAAGAAGGATGCTACATAATGATCAAGGGAGCAATCCAAGAAGATATAACAATGGTAAATATTGATGCACCCAACATAGGAGCACCTCAATACATAAGGCAAATGTTAACAGCCATAAAAGGGGAAATTGACAGTAACACAATAATAGTAGGGGACTTTTACACCTCACTTTCACCAATGGACAAGTCATCCAAATTGAAAATAAATAAGGAAACACAAGCTTTAAATGACACATTAAACAAGATGGACTTAATTGATATTTATAGGACACCCCATCCGAAAACAACAGAATGCACTTTCTTCTCAAGTGCTCATGGAACATTCTGCAGTATAGATCATATCTTGAGTCACAAATAAAGTCTTAGAAAATTTAAGAAAATTGAAATCATATCAAGTATCTTTTCCAACCACAACGCTATGAGACTAGATAAAAATTACAGAAAAAAAAAACTGTAAAAAATACAAACACATGGAGGTTAAACAATACACTACTAAATAACCAAGAGATCACTGAAGAAATCAAAGAGGAAATTAAAAAAATACCAAGAAACAAATGACAATGAAAACACGATGACACAAAACTTATGGGATGCAACAAAAGCAATCCTAAGAGGGAAGTTTATAACAATACAACCCTACCTCAAGAAACAAGAAAAATCTCAAATAAACAACCTAACCTTACACCTAAAGCAGTTAGAGAAAGAAGAACAAAAACTCTCAAAGTTAGCAGAAGGAAAGAAATAATAAAGATCAGATCAGAAATAAATGAAAAAGTAATGAACGAAACAGTAGCAAAGATCAATGAAACTAAAAGATGGTTTTTTGAGAAGATGAACAAAATTGATAAACCATTAGCCAGACTCATCAAGAAAGAAAAGGAGAACACTCAAATCAACAGAATGAGAAATTAAAAAGGAGAAGTAACAACTGACACTGCAGAAATACAAAGGATCATGAGAGATTACTACAAGCAACTATATGCCAATAAAATGGACAACCAGGAAGAAATGGACAAATTCTTAGAAAAGCACAACCTTCCGTGACTGAACCAGGAAGAAATAGATAATATAAACAGACCAATGACAAGCACTGAAATTGAAACTGTGATTAAAAATCTTCCAACAAACAAAAGCCCAGGACCAGATGGCTTCACAGGCGAATTCTATCAAACATTAAGAGAAGAGCTAACACCTATCCTTCTCAAACTCTTCCAAAATGTAGCAGAGGGAGGAACACTCCCAAACTCATTCTAAGTGTCCATCACCCTGATACCAAAATCAGACAAAGATGTCACAAAGAAAGAAAACTACAGGCCAATATCACTGATGAACATAGATGCAAAAATCCTCAACAAAATACTAGCAAACAGAATCCAACAGCACATTAAAAGGATCATACACCATGATCAAGTGGGGTTCATCCCAGGAATGCAAGGAGTCTTCAATATACACAAATCAATCAATGTGATACACCATATTAACAAACTGAAGGATAAAAACTATATGGTAATCTCAGTAGATGCAGAAAAAGCATTGGACAAAATTCAACACCCATTTATGATAATAACTCTCCAGAAAGTAAGCACAGAGGGAACTTACCTCAACATAGTAAAGGCCATATATGACAAACCCACAGCCAACATTGTTCTCAAAGGTGAAAAACTGAAAACATTTCTCTAAAATCAGGAATAAGACAAGGATGCCCACTTTCACCAATATTATTCAGCATAGATTTTGAAGTTTTAGTCAGAGTAATCATAGAAGAAAAATAAATAAAGGAATCCAAATTGGAAAAGAAGAAGTAAAGCTGTCTCTGTTTGCAGATGACATGATACTATACATAGGGAATCCTAAAGATAGTACCAGAAAACTAATAGAATTTAATCAATGAATTTGGTAAAGTAGAAGGATACAAAATTAATGCACACGTCTCTTGTGTTCCTTTACACTAAAGATGAAAAATCTGAAAGAGAAATTAAGGAAACCCTCTGATTTACCATTGCAAAAAATAAATAAAATACCTAGGAATAAACCTACCTAGGGAGACAAAAGTCCTGTATGCAGAAAAGGGTAAGACACTGATCAAAGAAATTAAAGATGATACAAGCAGAAGGAGATATATACAATGTTCTGGGATTGGAAGCATCAACATTGTGAAAATGACTATACTACTGAAAGCAATCTACAGATTCAATGCAATCCCTATCAAACTACCAAGGCCATTTTTCACAGAAGTAGAACAAAAAATTTCACAACTTGTATGGAAACGCAAAAGTCCTAAATAGCCAAAGCAATCTTGAAAAAGAGAAATGGAACTGGAAGAATCAGGCTCCCTGACTTCAGACTATACTACAAAGCTACAGTAATCAAGACAGTATGGTACTTGCACAAAAACAGAAATATAGATCAATGGAACAGGATAGAAAGCCCAGAGGTAAACCCACACACATATGATCACCTTATCTTTGATAAAGGAGGTAAGAATATACAGTGGAGAAAAGACAGCCTCTTCAATAAGTGGTGCTGGGAAAACTGGACAGCTACATGTAAAAGAATGAAATTAAAACACTTCCTAACACCATACACAAAAGTAAACTCAAAATGGATTAAAGACCTAAATATAAGGCCAGACACTGTAAAACTTTTAGAGGAAAACATAGGCAGAACACTCTATGACATAAATCACAGCAAGATCCTTTTGACACATCTCCTAGAGAAATGGAAATAAAAACAAAAATTAACAAATGGGAGCTAATGAAACTTAAAAGCTTTTGCACAGCAAATCAATCCATAAACGAGATCTAAAGACAACCCTCAGAATGGGAGAAAATATTTGCAAACGATGCTACTGACAAATGATTTATCTCCAAAATATACAAGCAGCTTATGCAGCTCAATATCAGAAAAAGAAACAACCCAATCCAAAAATGGGCAGAAGACATAAATAGACATTTCTCCAAAGAAGATATACACATTGCCAACAAACACATGAAAGGATGCTCAACATCACTAATCATTAGAGAAATACAAATCAAGACTAATATAAGGTATCACCTCACACCAGTCAGAATGGCCATCATCAAAAAATCTACAAACAATAAATGCTGGATAGGGTGTGGAGGAAAGGCAACCCTCTTGCACTGTTGGTGGGAATGTAAATTGATACAGCCACTATGGAGAACAGTATGGAGGTTCCTTAAAAAAACTAAAAATAGAACTACCATATGATCCAGTAATCCCACTACTGGGCATATACCCTGAGAAAATCATAATTCAAAAAAGTTGGGTACCACACTATTCATTGCAGCACTATTTACAATAGCCAGGTCATGGAAGCAACCTAAGTGTCCATCGACAGATGAATGGATAAAGAAGACATGGCACATATATACAATGTAATATTACTCTGCCATAAAAAGAAATGAAACTAAGTTATTTGTAGTTAGGTGGCTGGACCTAGAGTCTGTCATGCAGAGTGAAGTAAGTCAGAAAGAGAAACAAAAATACTGTATGCTAACACATATATATGGAATCTAAAGAATAAAACAGTGGTTCTAATGAACTTAGGGGCAGGACAGGAATAAAGATACAGACGTAGAGAATGGACTTGAGGACACAGGGATGGGAAGGGTAAGCTGGGACGAAGTGAGAGAGTAGCATTGACATATATACACTACCAAATGTAAAATAGGTAGCTAGTGGTAAGCAGCTGCATTGCACTGGGAGATCAGCTTGGTGCTTTGTGCCCCCATAGAGTGGTGGGATAGGGGTTGCTGGAGGGAGATGCAAGAGGGAGGGGATATGGGGATATATGTATACACATAGCTGATTCACTTTGTTATACAGTAGAAACTAACACAACATTGTAAAGCAATTTTACTGCAATAAAGATGTTTAAAAAAAAATTACTTTCGTAAATTGAAAAAAAAAGAAAAGAACAAAGTAAAAGTTGTCAGAGGTTTGCTATGGCTGGCACAGCTCTACATGTTTGAGAGAAGATACAGAATATGAGCCTTCTCCATAGAGAAGGAGAAAGATAATTGGAGCATGCCTCCAGTATACTTAGACTACTAAGAAAAAAAATGGAAAAGTCTCAAATAAATGAAACCAGAAATAGAATAAATGACAACTGATATCACAGAAATAAAAAGGGTCATAAAAGTATACTGAGAACAATTGTATGCCAACAAATTTGATAACTTTAAATTAAACGGATAACTTCTTAGAAATATACAGCCTACAAAGACTGAATCATGAAGAAATAGAAAATTTAAAGAGACCTATAAAGTATAGTGTGATTGAATCAGCCTCCCAACAACAACAACAACAAATGCCTATGAACATATGGCCTCTCTGGTGAATTGTACAAAACTTTTAAAGAAATATTGGCACAGGTCCTTCTTAAACTATTCTAAAATATTGAAGAGTAGAGAACACTTCCAAATTCATTTTTTTGAGGCAAGCATCATTATAATACCAAAGATAGGCAAAGATACTACAAGAAAGAAAATTATAGGTCAATATCCCTGGTAAGCAGAGATGCAAAAGTCCTAAATAAAATATTAACAACAAAATAACAATTTCAATATCACATTAAAAGAATTATAGGAGTGACTTCAGCATTGTGGCAGTATAATACGTCCCTTGATTTTGCCCCTCCCTTCAACAACAAAAATTCTTCATCCAGTCATGAATAAACTACCTCTGTGAGAGCTGTGGGAACCAGCACCATACACCATGGGACATGGTGGAGTCTCACCAACTACTGCATTAGATAGTAGGCAGACAGACTTCAATACCAACTGTGGAACCTAAAAGAAACTGTGAACCAGTCCTGGCCCCTCTCAGCCATGATCTGGGAGCACCTGCAGATGCTAACTTGAGCTGTCACCTACAGGCAAGAGATCCTTTGTGGAGGTCCAGGTTTCCAGAGAAGAAGTTCCAGCACTCCTCTGAGGGAAAAATTACAAGTCTGGATGCTTTGGAGTGTGTAGGAGAAACAGCATGATTTGCCAGCATTACCTCTCCCCCAAGGTGACACAGCTTGGGGTTATACTAGATTGCCTGTGATTTCTCTTGCAGGGGAAAGGGAGAGCTGGTGAGTAGATTCTAATCTTCCCAGATGTGCAGGATGCTGCCAAAGAGACTCATTTCTCTCTTGCAGCATTCAAAGCATTAAAAGTGGGGACCTCTATGACTAGAGGAGGAAACAGATTGGGAGAGAAGCATATAAGACTCCCAGAGGATAGTAAAGGAAGGTAGTTTCTGCTACTTGTATTCTGGACTCCATCAGGAAGCCCATTCATGAACCATGGGGAAAACCTAACCCATGGATATCCCCAACTTACCCACAAGTACCCCCAGAGCATGGCATTCCAAATCCACATCTCCCCCCACTCTGCAAGCAGCTCCCCGTGCACGATCCTAAGAGCGGAGGTGAGAGCAAACCCTGGGAGACACAAAGCACAGAAGGCAGGCCACAGTCTTGGGACAATGAAGGAATCACAAACTTGAACTGTAGTGTCACCTTCTGGAAAACAAAAGAGAGGCTATCAGCATGAGGCCTGGTGTGTTATAAAATGGAGGGAAGATATACAAGCCTAAATTCTGCCACAAGAGGGAAGAAGATGCTTAGAGCAGGTGTATCCATACAAAGTCTGAGAAAGCCTCAGATCTACAGCAGGACTGATGAAAGGTATTTTTACCCCAAAAACAGTTATTAAAATTAGAGGTGACTGTTACTTCAAATTCAAGAACAGCAATGCAAAACTTCAAGGAACATTAAAAATCAAGGAAACATTACAATACCAACAGGTCATCATAATCTTCCAGAAACTGAAACCAAAGACATGGAGATTTATGGTTTACCCAAGAAAGAATTCAAAATAGCTATTTTAGGGATATTTAATGAGCTACAATAAAGCACAGAGAGACAATTCAATAACATCAGGAAAATAATACATGATCAAAATGAGAAATTTAACAAAGAGATAGAAATTGTTAACAGAACCAAACAGAAATTCTGGAGCTGAATAATTCAATGAATGAAATAAAAACTGCAATAGAGAGTGTCAACAGCAGAGTAAATAAAAGAGAAGAGTTAGTGAGACAGAGGATAGAAACTTTGAAACAAACCAGTTTGAAGAGTAAAATGAAAAAAAAAAAAAGATGAAAAAGAGTGAAGAAAACCTACATGATCTATAAGGTAACATTAATATATATATATTAATTACTGGAGTTACAAAAGGATAAGAGAGGGAGAAATAGGCAGAAGCTTATTTAAAGAAATAATGGCTTAAAACTTCCCAAACCTGGGGAAAGATTTGGACATCCAAGTTTATGAAGTTAATAGATTACACCATTATTTCAATCCAAGAAGACATTCTCTAAGAAACATTAAAATAGAACTGTCAAAGATAAAAGAAGAGAATCTTAAAGGCAGCAAGAGAAAAGAAGATTTTATCCTACAAAGAAACCCTATTTAGGCTATTGGCAGATTTCTCAGCAGAAACTTTAAAACAAGGAGGGAGTAGGATAATATATTCAAAATGATGAAAGAAAAAAATGCCAACCAAGAATACTATACCTTAAATGTTATTTTTCAAAAATGAAGGAAAAGTAAAGACTTTTCCAGACAAACAAAGGCTGAGAGAATTCATCACCACTAAACCTGCCTTATAAAAAATGAAAGAACATTACTAGTAATCTGAAAAAATACAACACACTGATAAAGACAAATATATAGTAAAGTTCAGAAAACTCTAAAACTCTAATATGGTGGTGTGTTAAACATTAACTATAATATAAAGATTAAAGGACAAGAGTATGAAAAATAGCTATAACTACTTTAATTTGTTAATAAATACACTATATAAAAAGAGGCAGCCTGTGACATTAAAAAATATAAGGGGGAGTAAAAAAGTAGAGTTATTGCAAGTGACAAAACTTAAGTTGTTATGAACATAAAATTAACATATCTATAAGTTGTTTTGTGTGTGCCTCATGGTAACCTATAGTGGATTCACAAAAAGATAAAGACAAGAGAATCAGAGCATACCACTGTGAAATAATACTAATTAACAAAGGAACACTGCAAGAGAGACAAAAAGAACGAAGGAACCAAAAAACAGCCAGAAAACAATAAAATGGCAGGAATAAGTTCTTATATATCATTAATTACTCTAAATGTAAATGGATTAAATTCTTCAAATAGAAGCATAGAATGGATGACTGGATTTAAAAAAAAAGACCATATATATGTTGCCTACAAGAGACTAACTTCAGCTTTAAGGATACACATAGGCAAAAACGAAAGAGGTGAAAAAAGATATTCCATGAAGTGGAAACCAAAAGAGAGAAGGGGTATCTATACTTATAGCAGACAAAATAGACTTTAAGCCAAGAAAACAGTAACAAGAGACAAAGGAAGTTATTATATAATGATAGAGTTGTCAACTCATAAAGAAGATACAACAATCATAAATGTGTACACAGCTAACATCAGATCACTTAAATATATGAAGCAAATACAAACATATCTGATAGGAGAAATAGACAACAATACAATAAAAGAAAGGGATTCAATAACCCACTTTTAGCAATGGATAGATCATCCAGAAAAAAAATCAAAAGAAAACATTGGATTGAGCCATATTTTAGATGAAATGAACCTAACTGATAAATATAAATATATATGATATTCCATCCAACAAAAATAGAATACATATTTTTCTCAACAATACATGGAAAATTCTCCAGGCTGGATCATTTGATAGGACAGAAAACAAGCCTTAGCAAACTTGAGAAAATTGAAATCATACCAGCTCTTTTTCAATCACAATGGTATGAAACTAGAAATCAACAAGAAGAAAAATGGAAAATCTACAGATAAGTGAAAATTAAGCAACATATTCCCAACCAAACAATGAGTCAAAGAACATATAAGGGAAATTTTAAAAATATCTTTAAACAAATGAAAATGGAAACACAACATACCAAAACATATGGGAGGCTACAAAAAGCTGTTCTAAGTTTACAGTGATAAATTCCTATATAAAAAAGAAAGCTTTCAGGTAAACAACTTAATTTTACACCTCAAGTAACTAGAAAACAAAAAAGAGTAAGCCCAAAATTAGCAAAAGTAAGGGAATAATATATATCACTGCAGAAAGTAAGGAAATAGAAACCAGAAACACAAAAGAATAACAAAACCGAGAGCTGTTTTTTAAAAAAGTAAACAAAATTTTCAAATATTTAGCTAAACAAAGAAAAAAGAAAGAAGACTCAAAAAAATAAAACCAGAAATGAAAAAGGACACATTTCCATTAATACAAGAAATAGAAAGAATCATCAGAGACTACTATTAACAATCATATGCCAACAGATTGGATAGCATATAAGAAATGGATAAATTCCTAGAAACACACAATAAGAATAAATCAGAATAAATAAACATACAATTAGAATAAATCAGAAAATATGAACAGACCAGCAATGAGTAAGGAGATTGAATAATTATCAAAAACCTGCTAATAAAAAATTCCTAGGGCAAGATGGCTTCTTAGGTGTATTCTACCAAATGTTTGAAATTAATGCCACTCCTGAAACTCTTCCAAAAAAATTAAGAGGAGGGAACACTTCCAAGTGTATTATACAATGCTAACATTGCCCTGATACCAAAGTCAGATAATGGCACTACAATAAAATAAATCTACAGACCAAAATCCCTAATGAATATAGATCCTAAAAAAACTCAACAAAATATTATTAGCAGACCAAATTCAACATCACATTAAAAGGATCACACACCATGATCAAGTAGGATTTATACCTGGGATGCAAGGATGGTTCAACATACACAAATCAATAAATGTGCTAAACCAGATTAATAGAATGAAAGATAAAAATTATATGGCCATATCAATAGATACAGAGAAAGCATTTGACAAACGACAACATTCTTTCATGATAAAAACTCTCAACAAATTGGGTGTAGAAAGAACATACCTCAAAATAGTGAAGGCCATATATGACAAATCCTTAGCCAACATCATACACTTTTAGTTGAGATGTAATTGATAAATAACATTAGTTTCAGGTGTATGTACAACATAATGGTATGATATTTGAATGTATTGTGAAAAGATCACCACAAGAAATCTAGTTAACATCATCACCACACAGAATTATTTTCTTGTGATGAGAACGTTTAAGATCTACTCTATTAGCAACTTTCAAATATAAAATACAATATTATTAACTATAGTCACCATGCACACCATAGCATTTACTTTATAAGTGGAAATTTTTACCTTTTTACCTTCTTTACCCATTTCACCCACACCTCATATGCTACCACTAGAAACCACCAATCTGTTCTCTGTATCTGATACTTTAGTGTTATTTTTAAGATTCCACAGAAGTAAGATCATAAGGTATTTTACTTTCTCTGTCTCACTTATTTAACTTAGCATAATTCCCTCAAGGTCCACCTAATATCTAACTACTAATATTAGTAATATGTTACTAATAGCAATATTTTCTTCTTTTTATGGCTTAATATTTCATTGTATATATAAACCACATTTTCTTTATACATTCATCCACCAGTGAACATTTAGGTTGCTACCATGTCTTGGCTAATGTAAATAATGCTGCAATAAACATGGGGGTGCATATATCTTTTTGGAGTTAAGGCTTGTTATTCTTCTAAAAAGTATCCAGAAATGGAATTTCTGGATTATATAACTGTTCTATTTTTAATTTTCTGAGGAACCTCCATACTATTTTCCACAGTGGCTGCGCCAATATACACTCTCATAAACTTTTCATTTTGTTGATGGTTTCATTTGCTGTGCAGAAGCTTTTTACTTTTGTGTAGTCTCACTTGTTTATTTCTGCTTTTGTTGCCTGTGTTTTTGGTGTCAAGCCCCCAAAATTATTGCCTAGACTGATGTCAAGGATCTTACTAACTATGATTTCTTCTAAGAATTTTGCAGTTTCAGGTCACATGTTCAAGTTGGTAATCCATTTTAAGTTTTGTGTATGGTGTAAGATAGTAGTCCAGTTTCATTCTTCTGCATATGGCTGTCCAGTTTTCCCAAAACCATTTATTGAAGAGACTGTCTTTTCCCTGGTGCATATTCTTGGCTCTGTTGTTGTAAATTAATTGACCATATGAGAATGGGTTTATTTCTGGGCTTTCTGTTCTGTTCCATTAAGCTGTGTGTCTGTTTTTATGCCATTACCATACTGTTATGACTACTATAACCTTGTTGTATAAGTAGTTTGAAATCAGGGACCATGATGTCTCCAGCTTTATTCTTTCTCAAGATTGCTTTGGCAATTTGAGGTCTTCTGTGGTTCCATACATATTATTTCCATACATATTTTAGGATTGTTTGTTTTATTTCTGTGAAAAAGTTCCATTGGAATGTAAATAGGGATTGCA
Organism: Eschrichtius robustus; assembly: GCF_028021215.1. NCBI lineage: Eukaryota > Metazoa > Chordata > Mammalia > Artiodactyla > Eschrichtiidae > Eschrichtius > Eschrichtius robustus. The sequence goes on along the minus strand of NC_090845.1, from coordinate 70,553,182 downwards.
TTGAATCTGTAGATTGCTTTGGGTAGTATGGATCCAATTAATTAATATTAATTAATTTGATTTAATATTGTTAAAATTTCCATACTACCCAAAGCAATCTACAGATTCAATGCAATCCCTATCAAATTGCCAATGGCATTTTTCACAGAATTAGAACAAAAAAATTTACAATTCAGTTTGTTTTTAATGTGGACCATTATTTTAATTCTTTATTGAATTTGTTATAGTATTGCTTCTGTTTTATGTTTTGTTTGTTTTTTTATTTTTTGACCACAAGACACATGGAATCTTAGCTCCCTGACCAGGGGTCAAACCTACACCCCCTGCATTGGAATGTGAAGTCTTAACCATTGGACAACCAGAGAAGTCCCAAAAATTTACAATTTGCATGGAAACACAAAAGACCCCAAATAGCCAAAGCAATCTTGAGAAAGAAAAACGGAGCTGGAGGAATCAGGCTCCCTGATTTCAGGCTATGCTACAAAGCTACAGTCATCAAAACAGTATGGTACTGGAACAAAAACAGAAATATATATCAATGGAACAGGATAGAAAGTCCAGAGATAAACCCAGGCACCCATGGTCACCTAATCTATGACAAAGGAGGCAAGAATGTACAATGGAGAAAAGACAGTCTCTTCAATAAGTGGTGATGGGAAAACTGGAAAGCTACATGTAAAAGAATGAAATTAGGACATTCCCTAACACCATGCATAAAAATAAACTCAAAATGGATTGAAGACCTAAATGTAAAGCCAGACACTACAAAACTCATAGAGGAAAACATAGGCAGAACACTCTTTGACATAAATTGCAGCAAGATCTTTTTGGATCCACCTCCTAGAGTAATGAAAATAAAAATAAGCAAATGGGACCTAATGAAACTTAAAAGCTTTTGCACAGCAAAGGAAACCATAAACAAAACAAAAAGACAACCCTCAGAATGGGAGAAAATATTTGCAAATGAAGCAACTGACAAAGAATTAATCTCCAGAATATACAAACAGCTCATGCAGCTCAATATCAAAAAAAAAAAAAAATAATAATGCAATAAAAACATTGGATGGAAGATCTAAATAAACATTTCTCCAAAGAAGAAATACAGATGGCCAAAAGTCACATGAGAAGATGCTCAACATCATTAATTATTAGAGAAATGCCAATCAAAACTACAATGAGGTGTCACCTCACACAGGTCAGAATGTCCATCATCGAAAATCTATAATCAATAAAGGCTGGAGAGGGTGTGGAGAAAAGGAAACCTTCCTACACTGTTGGTGGGAATGTAAATTGGTACAGCCACTATGGAGAACAGTATGGAGGTTCCTTAAAAAATTAAAAATAGAGCTACTATATGGTCCAGCAATCCTACTCTTGGGCATATATCCAAAGAAAACTATAATTCGAAAAGATGCATGCACCCACCCCAGTATTTATTGAAGCACTGTTTACTAAGCTAGGAAATGTAAGCAGCCTAAATGCCCATCAACAGAGGAATGGATAAAGCAGATGTGGTATGTATATACAATGGAATATTACTTGGCCATAAAGCAGAATGAAATAATGCCATTTACAGCAACACGGATGAACCTAGAGATTGTCATACTGAGTGAAGTTTGGCAGAGAAAGACAAATATCATATGATATTTCTTATATGTGGAATCTTAAAAATGTGTACAAATGAACTTATCTAAGAAACAGAAATAGAGTTACAGATGTAGAAAACAAACTTATGGTTAGCAGGGGTAAGGTGGGGAAGGGATAAGTTGGGAGATTGGGACTGACATATACACACTACTATATATAAAATAGATAACTAATAATGACCTACTGTATAGCACATGTAACTCTACTCAATACTCTGTAGTGGCCTACACGGGAAAAGAGTCTTAAAAAGAGTGGATATATGTATACATAAAAAAATAAAAAATTAGAATAAAAAATATTAATTCTTCCAATCCATGAGCACAAACTATCTTTCCATTTGTCTTCTTCATTTTTTTTAATTAATGACTTATAGTTTTCAGTGTACATGTTTTTCACCTCCTTGATTAAATTTATTCTTAGGTATCTTATTCTTTTTTTTTTTTTTTGAATGCTTATCACTTTATTACTGCAATCATAAATTGTAATGATTTGAATTAGTCCTCGACATTGATTTGTGTGTTTAAATTAGTCCTTAATTATGCCTTTTCTGCCTTTTGTTTTGTTGCTCACCCTTTTAAGAAATGCCATGATAATTAACACATGGTTGTGTTGCATAAAGCATCTTGTAGTACCGTCCTGAGTATGTGTACATGTGTTCATATCTTGTGCCTCTGCTCATATTTTTCTATTCAACTTTTCTGTTGGATAGCATTGAAAAGCCTTTGCTGATTTTCAAGGCAGTCTTTCAGCTTATCCTCTGTCAAAGTCAGTCGCTGCTCCAAGATTGAAACAGTCTGTGTCAAAACATTGAGCTGTTCCATAATATGCTCTAACGCATCAGTCACAGTGAGCGATATGCTTCATTGACTCTCAGAAGGGTGGTCGCTCATTTCTTCTGTTTTCTTTTTCAAGGTTGTAGGTGAACATTCTGATGACATTAAAGAAGGGTTCAAGAAATATCCGCAGATCTCTTCACCCTTGTCTGGTAGAGTTCTAACAGTGGTTTCCGTTGTTGTGGTGGAATCAAAAGAAAGGATGTCCACAACAGGGGGAGTAGAGGTCTGCAAATCGATTACATCAAGCTTTGGATTAATCTGCTAGTGTTGGAGGGTCTCCTGCAGAGGCAGGGGGTGGCTGTGGCTCACTGTGGGGACAAGGACACTGACCTATCTTATTCTTTTTGATGCAATTGTAAATGGGATTGTTTTCAACATCATACTTAATTATAAAAAGTTTAAACATTTTCCTTTAAGATTAGGAACAAGACAATGGTGCCTACTTTCATCATACATATTAAACGGAATACTTGAAGTCCTAGATAAAGAAATCAGGGAGGATAAAGAAATAAAAGGCATCCACATTTAAGGGGGGGACAAGTAAAATTGTCTTTTTTGCAGATATGATTTATACATAGGAAATCTTAATGATTCCATTAAAAAATCCATTAGAATTAATCAACAAATTCAGTAAAGTTACAGGATATAAAGTCAACATACAGAAATTATTATTAACAATGTTTCTATACGTTATACATTTGGGTATACATTATACATTTGGGTATACATTATACATCTATACATTATACATTTCTATACATGAAAAATGAAATACCTTTAAAAGAAATAAAAGCAATTTTACTTACTATAGCCTCAAAAACAATAAAATACTTTGGAATACATTTAACCAAACAAGGAAAAACTGTACAGTAAAAACATCTGTACACTAAAAACTACAAGACTCTGATAAAAGGAATTGAGGAAGACACAAACAAATGGAAAGATATACCATGTTCATGGATTGGAAGAATGAATATTGTTAAAATGTCCATACTGAACAAAGCCATCTACATATTCACTGCAATCCTTATCTAGTTTCCAATGGATTTTTCACAGAAATAGAAAAAAAATCCTAAAGTTTGTAAGGAACCACAAAGTATCTCAAATAAGTAAAACAATAATCAGAAAGAACAAAGTGGGAGACATCACAGTCCCAGTTCATGCTATATTACAAATAAAATAAGTATGGTACTACCATAAAAGTAGACATATAGACCAAGGGATGAGAATCAAGAGCCAAGAGATACACCTCCACATAAATGGTAAAATAATGTTTGACAGAGGAGCCAAGAATACTCAATGGGAAAAATATAGTATCTTCAATAAATGGTGCTTGGAAAACTAGATAACCACCTACAGAAAAATAAAAGTGGACCAATATTTTACATCATTTATAAAAATACTCAAAGTGGATTAACATCTTAAATGTGAGACCTGAAACCATAAAACTCTTTGAAAAAAAAATATAAGATAAAAGCTTGTTTACATAGGCCTTGGAAAATACTTTTTTGTATAATGGCAAAATCACAAAAAGCAAGACAAAAATAAATAAGTTGGACTACCTCGAACTAAAAGGCTTCTGCACAAGAGAAGAAACCATCAACAAAATGAAAAAATAACCTGAAAACAACTCAGTAAGAAAGAAAGTCAAACAATCCAAGTAAAAAATGAGCAGAGAACCTGAATAGACATTTTTTTTTTCAAAGAAGACATATAAGTTGCTAACAGATACATGAAAAGACGTTCAATATCACTCATTGTTAGGGAAATGCAAATCAAAACCACAATGAAATATCACCTCACACCTGTTAGAATGGCTATTATCAAAAAGATAAGACATAAGTGTTGGCAAAGATGTAGATAAAAGGGAATCCAGTGCACTGTTGGTGAGAATGTACACTGGTATAGCCACTAGGAATACAATATGGAGGGTCCTCAAAAAATTAAAAATAGAACTACCATATGATCCCACATCTTGGTAAATATCTGAAGGAAATGAAAACAGCTAAAATATGAAAACAACCTGAGTGCCCATCAACAGATGATAGACAAAAAGTTTGGGGTATATATATAGAGAGAGATAGAATATTATTATAAATAAATAGATAAATATTTATAATGGAATATTATTCAGCCATGAGAAAAAAGGAAATCTTGCATTTGAAACGATATGGATTGTCCTTGGAGACATAATGTTAAGTTAAATCAGCCAGACAAAGACAAATACTGTATAATATCACATGTGGACACTAAAAAAAGCTGAATTCTTAGAAAAAATAGTAAAACGGTGGTTATTAAGGAGTGGCAGGAATAGGAAGATGTTAATCAAAGTGTACAAATGTCTACGTAAATGATGAATAGGTTCTGGGGATCTAATGTACAGCATTGTGATTATAGATAACAATAGTCCACTGTACATTTGAAGTTTGCTAAGACTGTAGATCTTAAATGTTCTCACCATGTGAAAGATATGGAAATTACTTGATATGATGGAGATGTTAGCTAACACTACAGTAGTAATCATATTGCAATATATGTGTATCAAATCAACATGTAATACATTTTAAATTTACACAATGTTTATGTAAATTATATCTCAATAAAGTTTGAAAAAATACCAAAAAATATAAAAGGTTTATATATCTTGACCAAGTGGGATTTATCCCTGGCATGCAAAGGATGGTTCAACATGTGCAAATAATTAATGTCATACACTACATTTAAAAAATGAAGTATAAAGCAACATGCTTTTCTGGATAGATGTAGAAGAAGCATTTGGCAAAATTTAACACCCTTTAATAATAATAACTCTCAAAACACTATGTGTAAAATGAATTTGTCTCAACACAATGGCCACATATGAAAAGCCCAGAGTTAACACCACACTCAATGGTGAAAAAATAATGCGTTTGCTCTAAATCAGGAACAAAGAAAGCATGCCCAGACTTGCCACTTTTATTGAACATGACACTGAAAGTTCCAGTCAGAGCAATTAGACAAGAAAAAGAAATAAACAATATCCAAAGTAGAAAGAAAGAAAGAAAATTATCTTTGTTGCATACAGCATTATTCCATATGTAACATACCCTAAAGACCCCCATAAAACACTGTTAGAATAAACGAATTCAGTACAGTTGCAGGATTACAAAATCAACATGCAAAAGTTAGTTGTTTCTATACTCTAATAGCAAACAATTTGAAAGGGAAATTAAGAAAACCATTCCATTTACAATAGCATCAAAAAGAAATAAATACTTGGAAATAAACTTAACCAAGGAAGCAAATACTCGTACACTGAAAACTACAAAACTTTGATGAAAGAAATTAAAGAATACACAAATCAATACGAAGACATCTCATGTTCATGCAATGGAAGACACAATATTATTAAAATGTCCATATTACTCAGAGTGATCTACGTAATCAGTGTAGTCCCAATCCAAATTCCAATGGTATTTTTTTTTTTACAGAAAAAGGAAAAACAATCCTGAAATTCATATGGAACCATAAGAAATTTGAATAGGAAAAAAGCAAGCTTGAGCAAGAAGAACATAGCTGGAGGCACCACATTTCTTGATTTCAAAATATATCGCAAAGGTACCATAACTAAATAAGTAAGGTACCTGCATAAAAGGCAACAAAATTAATGAAACAGACCAGAGAGCTAGAAATTAACTGTTTTGTGCCAGTCTCAGCCTATCAATAACCAATGTTGTTGTAACCAATGGCCCTCATAGTTCTTCTTATGATTGCAAGATGTCCTCAGCAGAATATCCATCAGGAAACTTTGAAAGAGATAAAATGTATTACTTACACGTCCTGGAAATTACATGACACACCTGGGGCTATACAGAGTTGTCAGGGGTAGGGAGTGAGAGATGGCTGACCTTGGGTTTTGCTTTTACAGGGTTTTGCAGGTTCACATTTTATTAGTGGATTTAAACCATAAGAGCAGGGCTCTGCCAGAGGCAAGATGGCTGTGCAGCCGCAGGACCCTGAGGGTGGTGTGTTGCTGGCAGGGCCTGCGATGGAGGCACAGCCCCTGGGCGGCTTCACATGTCCCTTGTGCCTAGAAGCCCGAAACTGGTGCAGGTGCCCTGAGGATACATGCTTTGCTCTTCCTGCCTGCAGGAATGTCTGAGGCCAAAAAAGTGTAGAGTGTGTCCCAGCACTCTGGCACTTGGCATTGGAGCCGTGGAGCTAGAACAGCAGATTGAAGGCACAGAGACTTCTTGCCATCACTGCCCTAAAATTTTCTTCCTATCCACGATCTGGGAGAACGTGGATACCTGTTCCAAATACCATAATTACATCATACAAGGTGTCAAGGCCACCACCAAAGATGTGTTACTTCAGCCAAGGAATGTCCCAAACCATAATACTTTTCCTTGTCCTTACTGTCCTGAGAATTTTAATCAAGAAGGACTTGTAGAACACTACAAGTTATCCTATAGCACGGACACCAAAACTGTGGTTTGTCCAATATGGGCTTCCATGCCCTGGGGAGACCCCAACTACCACAGCCCCAACTTCATTGAGCACATCCAGCACCAGCACCAGTTTTCTAACAACATTTAACAACACTTGACACTTCGTGGATTAAGACGTTGAAGAGGACATGATGAACCAGGTGCTGCAGCACTCCATCATCCACAAATGAGTGGTCTCTGCTCTCAGCTCTTGTTCCAGAGCTTCCCTTACATGTTAAGTGTGAAACATGTGACTCATCCACCCTAAAATGTACAACAAACCTGAAAGTGAGCCATGGTATTAGGACAGGGTTACTTCTGACAGGGAAACGGGTCCCTGGTCGGAGCCCTCCTTTCCTTTGGGCTCTTCCCCTACTGTTCACCCTATTTGTCACATGTCTCATCTTTTATTTCTCCTCAGCCACTTCCTGGAGCTTCTGCCTCCTCTTTGGAAGGGAACCCAGCTTCTCTGCCTGTCCTTGTTTCATGTTTGCTCCTCCTGTCCAGGGTTGATCTCTCAGGTCCTCCGAGCCAGCCAGGACCTTTTCTGGGTCATGAATAACACAAAAGAGACAAGGGTCTCGTCTCTTTGTCTCTGAGGTGTGAGCACTCTGGCCAAAATGCATCTGATCAGTGATGGAGCTCCTTCTGTACTGTGCAAGTTCCTGTTAGTTGGTCCTTGGCAGCAGCTGCCAGAAGCTAAAGATACATCATAGGATACATTTCACAAGTCCTGTTGGGGTGAATATTCTGGGTTTAACATGTTCTGATGCTGGAAGTTTTGATTAGTGATATTTTCCTACCATTCCTGCACACCCTAAGGATTAATTGGTTCAATCTTAAATGCCTGCATGATGCCTTTTTAGGATGAGGTGTAACCACATATTTTTAGTGAAAATAAGTATTTCTAGGAGGGTCAGCTCAGTGAGGTGGGAGGGCCATAGCTTTTTGGTTCTGATTTTCAAACTAATGAAATATTTTCAAAAGACTCAGTCATATTTCCCTCTCTATTTGAGGTCCTGCTTCTGTTCTTGTCCTTGAAGCACAAAAAGGAGTCCTCAAATGAATATGAAGAAATTTGGGGGCTCCAGTGGACACTAGTTCTTTCATCTTTTATTTGGTAACTTAGATTAAACTGAGTGTTGCTTTTCTATCACAAATGATTTCCTTATAAAACTGGGTTTCAACAGGTAAGTCAGTGTGTGAACACCTGCCTTCTAAAGCAGAGAGCTTATGAGAAATCTGGTATCACTGCCTGTTGTCTCTGACAAGACACACTGTTCAAAAGGCACAACACAACTCTTGTGAGCAGTTGGTGATGGAAACTGTCTACTGGAAATTTGCTTTGGTGACAGCCCAAGAAGTTTGAAGTTCAACGTGTTTCATGGATGTTGATAAATACAAGCCTAAGGGCTGTCTAATCTCTAGGAGTAGAGCCTCTGATTGGTCAAATTGCATTTGGATTTAGGTTTGCTTTTCCTTGTCAAAACTCTCATCTGAATACAGACATTTTTTCTGGTCTGTGGCTGAGGTTGCAAATGACTTGGCACATTGGGCCTGTGCACTGCTACTGTGGTCCTCTCCCTACCTGCCACTGAGAGCTTCAGATGTCCAGGAACCAGAAAGACAGGGACATTTGTTGGCAAAGTAATTTCTTCTAATGTGCTGTTGCTTGGGAGCGCCCAAACGTTATGGTCAGCTTCTTCACTGTAATTTCTGGAAGAAGTTCACTCAGACCTCCCTGAATTGAGATCATCTCAGTCTAAGTTTAGAGGGAAATGTGACAAAACCTTCATTTGAGGGAACTGATGATGGTGGTCTCACTGGCGGTACTAAGAAACTGATTTCCTGGTAGTAAGTGCACTTCATGTATTTCTAATAAAATGAGTTTCCAGAAAGGGACATTTGCTATGTTCTGGCTTTTAAAAGGTGAAATATAAATACATTTCATAATTTATCAAAAAAAATTTTAAATAAAATTTCATGATTTATCAAAGAAATTTTAAAAAATAAAACATAAGAGCAGGAATTTAAAGCATGACAAAAGGAAAAAAAATAAAAACAAGTGGCACCAATGGGCATTTATCTAAATCAACCATGATCTCTAAAACAAAGGAACCTCAGGTGTGTATGGAGTTGGGGGGATAGGCCCAGCTCCTTATCTAGTCATGGGATTGACCATGTGTCCATTCAAGATAGTCATCTTTGAAGCAGAAGCCTCAACAATAATAGCCTCAGTCAGATAACAAATAATCTGATTTTAAAATGGTCAAAGGAGTAAAAATAAAAAAATTTCTCCAAGAAGACATACAAATGGATGGCAGGTATGTAAAAAGATGTTCAACATCACTAATCATCAGAAAAACGCAAATCAAAACTGCAATGAGATATGATGACAAATTAAAATTATAATGGAGTGATCACACTTCAGGTACACAAAATGAACTTGGGTAGCCATTGAGGATCTGATCTCAGACACATTTCTGTACCACTGAGAATTTGAACTTTCCTTGAACTGTACCAGGCCTAAGGATACCACCAGCCATATTCAGAACAACACCAGCCAGCTGCAACTTTATGGCCTCAATGTCTTCCCTTTTAACTATGTAACCGTTTCAGACCCCAACCAATCCTTGCTTCACAAGCACCCTCACTTCTTGCCAGCTCCAGTTATAATTCTTGATAAACAACTCATGTAACTAACTGTGGCCTTGTGGCTTTTTGCCTTTATAAGCCTTCCTTATTTTGTAGTCTGGTGGAATACAATTCAAGGGCTTCAGTCCTAACAAATTTGAAATAAACATCTTTTTATTTCAATCAAGTCTCCATTTCTAAAATTTTTGTTAACCTCACACCTTTGAGGATGGCTAGTATTTTTTTTAAAGATAAGTATTGGCGAGTATGTGGAGAAATTGGAACCCTTATATACTGTTGGTGTGAATGCAAAGTGATGCAACTGCTAAAGAAAACTGTATGGAAGTTTCTCAAAAAAAAAAAAAAAACAACTAAAAATAGAACTACCATATGATCCAGTAATCCCACTTCTAGGTAAATATCCAAAGGAAATAAAATTAGTGTCTCCAGGAAGTATCTGCACTCCCATGTTCATTTCAGCACTATTCATAATCACCAAGGTATGGAAACAATCCAAATGTCAATTGATGGATGAATGGATAAAGAAAACGTGGTATATAAATACTATTTCATATTATTTGGCTTTTAAAAAGAAGGGAATTTTGCCACATGAGGCAACAAGGATGAACTTAGAGGACATGCTAAGTGAAATAAGCCAGACACTAAAGGACAAATACTGCAAAATTACATTATATGAAGTATATAAATAGTCAAACTCATAGAAATACAGAGTAGAATGGTAGTTTCCAGGGCCTCTGGGAGGGGAAGATGGGGAGTTGCTGTTTAACGGGTATGAAGTTTCAGTTATGCAATATGAAAATGCTCTAGAGAGCTGTTGTACAACATTGTCCCTATAGTTAACAATACATTATTGTGCACTTAAAATTTTAAGATGGTAGGTCTCATGTTAAGTATTCTTACCACAGTAAAATAAAGAAAAAAGGAAAAACAATAACATAGTTTAAATGTATTAAATTATTTAAAAGCAAAATAGTAATCAGGACAAGTCCAGTTATTTCATTCCATTATAGTCTCCAATGAAACATGAATTTAAAAAATAAGACGAAGCCAAAGCTAAGGACAGTTTGTTCATTCTCGCTAAGACAGCTTGTAGATGAACTGTACTAATACAATGATTTCAGAATGAAACTGACAGAATTTCATGTTCTGCCCACAATTAGTCTGTGTTTCACATATATAGGCCATATTAATAATAGACCTTTTAAACTATAGACATAGTAATGCTCTTTCCACCTTCAATGAATAATATTACTATTTCAACATAGGAAATAAAACATATAAACACCTACAAGACAGCAATTTTTCCACAAAAAGTGAAACTCTATCCCTTTGAAGCATCATAAAACATTCCAACTGAGTGTGATTTTCCACGTGAGAAGATAAATTTCCTAGTCATTGCAAGTATAAATTAGGAAATGTTGCTAGCCACCATTTTATTTGATTGTAGGGGTCAGATTGTATCTTTTGGTTTCCTAATAGTCAGACTGAAAATACCGCAAACATAGTGTTGCCTTTTTAAACAGCTTTTGGTAAGTGTTAGCCTATCTGTTAACAGTATGTTGCCGATGTGAGGAAACCCAGTCTCAACTTTAAGGTACCTAAAGAGGGTGCAAATTATACACTCCTGATGATAAGAGGAAGGGTCTTATTTTAAATTCCAAAGAATATCTAAGTGTTTAACATTGAATAGTTATTCAATAAATGTTTACTTATGATTAACAGTCTGGGATGTCTAGCTGGATATCAGCTAATAGTGTTAACTATGTAAAATGATTGACAAGTTGTGTATATTTTGATACACATATATCATTAATGAAAGGTGAGTCAGGAAACAATTACAAACAATTTAAATCCAAGAAATTGGAATTTTTGTCAGGATATCACTTTTGCTGCTATTGTTTTACATTTGAGGGGAAAAAAAACATGACTTTTAACCATTCTTTCAATTCTGCCCACATTTTGGCATTGACCAACGAGTAAATTATATACAAGTGATAAAAAGTATTTTTACTTAATTTCAAGTGAACAGATTTGTTAGATTTGCAACTATAAGACACAGTAAACTAAAACTACACTTTAAAAATCCATTTAAACATCCTTGCAGTGAATTAGAGGCTTATTCCATATTCTCATTCTATGATGATTATTAAAACTCAGGGAAGTGAGTTAATAGGAATATATATATATATATATATTACATTATACATTAAACATTTTGGGTTTCTTCTTTGTTTCAGTAAGCAGATATCACTTTCAAAAACTCCCCTCTAAACTTAAGCATAAATTTTCTAATAGTCTTATAGAAGTTATAATTACAGTCAAATAAATATATAGACATAATTATGTGCATTTTGTTCTCCATGGAAGGGAAAATAAAAAGAGAAATTTGCTCTGCAATAATAAAAAGAACTTTATGTAACACATTCTAAACTTTAAAATCCAATATTACACATACTTTTAATGTTCTATTCACTTTTTGTCAGCTACTTTTTGCTCCTCTTAATGAATATTGTAACTCCAAATTTTTAAATGTCTTTAACATAATCTCCTTTTGGATGAATACAATATTTGTTAAGAATAATTCTCGTTGAGTGTGCAGAGAAAAGGGAACCCTCCTACACTGTTTGTGGGAATGTAAATTGGTACAGTCACTATGGAAAACAGTATGCAAGTTCCTTAAAAAACTAAAAAAGAGCTACCATATGATACAGCAGTCCCACTCCTGGGCATATATCCAGAGAAAAACATGGTTTGAAAGGATACATGCACCCCAATGTTCATTGCAGTGCTGTTTACAATAACCAAGACATGGAAGTAACCTAAATGTCCATCAACAGAGAATGGATAAAGAAGATGTGGTACATATATACAATGGAATATTACTCAATCATTAAAAAGAATGAAATAATGCCATTTACAGCAACATGGATGGACCTGGAGATTATCATACTAGGTGAATTAAGTCAGACAAAGACAAATATATAATATCACTTATAAGTAGAATCTAAAAACGTGATACAAACAAATTTATTTACAAAACAGAAAGAGACTCACTGAATTAGAGAACGAACTTATGGTTACCAGGAGGGAAAGGTCGGGGGGAGGGATAGATTGGGAGTTTGGGATTGACATGTACACAGTGCTATATTTAAAAATAGATAACCAACAAGGACCTACTGTATAGCACAGGGAACTCTGCTCAATACTCTGTAATAACCTAATTGGGAAAAGAATTTGAAAAAGAATAGATACATGTATATGTGTAACTGAATCACTTTGCTCTACACCTGAAACTAATACAACATAGTTAATCAACTATACTCCAATATAAAATGAAGTTTTTTAAAAAAAAATAATTCTCCTTGATTTCAAAGTGCATACACCTCTTTTCAGAAGTATATTTAGTTCCTTTTACTAAGTCCTTAATTTTGTAATTTTTAATTGTGGTAATAACACAAAAAATTTACCATCATAAATATTTTAAGCTGTATAGCCCAGAACTGTTATATATTCATATTGTTATGCAATGAATCTCCAGACCGTTTTTAAAAATTTTTTATTGAAATATAGTTGATTTACAATGTTGTGTTAGTTTCAGATGTACAGCAAAGTGATTCAGTTATATATATATATATATATATATATATATATATATATATATATGATTTTTTTGAATTCTCTTCCCTTATAGGTTATTACAAGATATTGAGTATAGTTTCCTGTGCTATATAATAGGCCCTTGTTGGTTGTCAATTTTATATATATAGAAATATGTATAATTTAATCCCAAACTCCTAATTTATCCCTCTCCCCACCATTCCCCTTTGGTAACCATAAGTTTGTTTTCTATGCCTATAAATCTATTTGTTTTGTAAATAAGTTCAGTTGTATCCTTTTTTTAGATTCCACATATAAGTGATACTATGTGATATTTGTCTTTCTCTGTCTGGCTTACTTCACTTAGTTTGATAATCGCCATGTCCATCCATGTTGCTGCATAGCATTTTTTCCTTCTTTTTTAAGGCTGAGTAATATTCCATTATACATATATACCACATCTTCTTTATCCATTCATCGCTTCCATGTCTTGCTTATTGTAAATAGTGCTGCTATGAAATCATGGTACATTTATTTTTTCATATGTTTTTCTCCAGATATATGCCCAGGAGTGAGATTGGGAGATCATACGGTAGCTCTATTATCAGTTTTTTAAGGAACCTGCATACTGTTCTCCATAGTGGTTGTATCAATCTACATTCCCACCAACATTGAAGGATGGTTCCTTTTTCTCCACACCTTCACCATCATTTACTGTTTGTAGATTTTTTGATGTTGGCCATTCTGACTGGTGTAATGTGATACTTCATTTTAGTTTTGATTAGCATTTCTCTAATAATTAGCAAAGTTGAACACCTTTTCATGTGCCTCTTGACCATCTCTATGTCTTCTTTGGAGAAATACATTTTTATATCTTCTGCCCATTTTTTATTAGATTTTTTTGATGAACTGTTTGTATATTTTGGAGATTAATCCCTTGTCAGTTGCTTCATTTGCAAATATTTTCTCCCATTCTTTAGGTTGTCATTTGTTTTGTTTATGGTTTCCTTTGCTGTGCAAAAGGTTTTAAGTTTAATTAGGTCCCATTTGTTTATTTTCATTACTCTAGGAAGTGGATCCAAAAATATATTGCTGCAATTTATGACAGAGAGTGTTCTGCCTATGTTTTCCTCTATGAGTTTCATAGTGTCTGGACTTACATTTAGGTCTTTGATCCATTTTGAGTTTATTTTTTGTGTATCGTATTAGAGAATGATCTAATTTTACTCTTTTACATATAGCTGTCCAGTTTTCCCAGCACCACTGTTTGAAGAGACTGTCTTTTCTCCATTGTATATTCTTGCCTCCTTTGTCATAGATTAGGTGACCATATCTGTGTGTGAGTTTATTTCTGTGCTTTCCATCCTGTTCCATTGATCTATATTTCTGTTTCTGCAGCAGTACCATACTGTCTTGATGACTGTAGCTTTGTAGTATAGTCTGAAGTCAGGGAGCCTGATTCCACCAGCTCCATTTTTCTTTCTCAAGATTGCTTTGACTATTCAGGGTCTTTTGTGTTTCCATACAAATTTAAATTTTTTATTCTAGTACTGTGAAAAATTCCATTCATAATTTGATAGGGATTGCATTGAATCTGTAGATTGCCTTGGGTAGTACAGTTATTTTGACAATATTGATTCTTCCAGTCCAAGAACATTGATTTTTCCATCTTTCCATCTGTTTGTGTCATCTTCAATTTCTTTCATCAGCATGTTATATTTTTCAGGATATAGCTCTTTTGTTTCCTTAGGTAGGTTTATTCCTATATATTTTATTCTTTTGGATGAAATTTTTCAGCTTGCAGAATGGAAACTCAATATCCATTAAACAACTCCCCATCTCCCCTTTCTCCCAGCTCCTGACAACCACCATTCTACATTTGTTCTATGATTTTGACTACATTAAACACTTAATATAATTGGAAACATACATACAGTAGTTGTCTTTTGTGACTGATTTATTTCATTTAGCATGATGCTCTCAAGGTTCATCCATATTATAGCATGTGACATGATATCAATCTTTGTAAGATCAAATAATATTCCATTGTATGTATACACCACATTTCGTTTTATCCACTTAGTTGTGGATGAACATTTGTGTTCCACCTATTAGCACTATTGTGAATAATGCTGCTATGAATATGGGTGTGCAAATATCTCTTTGAGTCTTTGCTTTCAGTTCTTTTGATATATACCCGGGAGTGGGACTACAGGATCATATAAAAATCCTATTTTTAATTTTTTGATGAACCACCATACTGTATTCCAGAGAGACTGCACCGTTTGTATTCCCACCAACAGTGCACAAGGGTTAAAAATTATTCACATCCATACCAATACATGTTAGTTTTCTTTTTTATTATAGTGGCCATTTTAATAGGTGTGAGGTAGACTGTTTGTGGTTTTAATTTGCATTTTTCTAATGATTAGTGATGCTGAGTGTCTTTTCATATGCCTTGGCCATTTATTTATCATCTTTGGAGAAATCTCTATTCAAGTTGTTTGCCCATTTTTTTTAACCAAGTTATTGGTTTGTTGTTGTTGTTGAGATGTAGGTGTTCTGTACATATTCTGGATATTAGCCCTTTATCAGATAAATGACTTGTAAGTAATTTCTCCCATTCCATTGGTTACATTGTCACTGTGATATGTCTTTTGATGCATTTTATTGGAGTCAGGTTGAGGTTCGATATAGTCTCATTTGTTTATTTTTCCTTTTGTTGCCTGTGCTTTTAGTGTCTTATCCAAAAAATCATTTTCAAAGCTAATGTCATGAAGCTTTCCCCCAATGTTTTCTTCCAGGAATTTTATAGTTTTAGGACTTATATAAATTTTGAGTTAATTTTGTGTATCATGTGAACTTCATTCTTTGCCATAGATATTCATTTGTCTCAACACCATTTGCAGAAGAGACTGTCCTTTTCCTATTGAGTGGTCTTGGCACTTTTTCAAAAATCATTTGATCATACACAAGGGGGTTAATTTATGGACTCTGTATTCTATTTCATTGGTCTATTATGTTGGTATTTATCCCAATACTACATTGTTTTGATTACTGTAGTTTTGTAATATGTTTTGAAGTCAGGAAGTATGAAATATTACCTTCTTTGGTATGTGGTTCAAAGTACAAACTTTGACCTTCTTTTTCAAGATTGCTTGGTGATTCAGGGTCCTTAAGATTCTATGTAAATTCTTGGACAGATTTTTCTATTTCTGCATTGAATCTGTAAATTACTTTGGATAGTGTTGACATCTTAACAATATTAAGTTTTCCAATACATGAAAAAAGGATGTATTTTAATTTATTTGTGTCTTCTTTAATTTCCTTCTGCAATATTTTGTTTTTTTGTTTGTTTTTAATTTTCAGTATACAAGTCTTTCACCTCCTTGACTAAGTTTATTCCTACAGTTTTACTCTTTTTGGTGCTATTGTAAATGGAATTGTTTTGTTTTTTGAATTGTTAATTTTTAGTGTATAGAAATGCAACTGACTTTTTAAAATGAGTTTGATGTATTTATTTAAGGGGAAAAAAATCCATGGATTGGGGGAATACAGTGCCTCACAAACCATGGGACACTCTTCCCAAGGGATTTTGGGCAAGGGTGTGTTTTATAGGGTGTTAGAAGGGCAACACAGAAACAGGTCATAATTAGCTAGGAGATAGGGAATTTCCTTATAAGACTAGCAGTTTTGTTTTTTCTAGGGTAAGGTAACCTAGCCAAATCTAAGCTAGAGGATTGTGATTGGCATATGTTAGGGTTCTTTGACAGGTGTTTCCCGAAATTGCAAGTTGGCTTAGGTTTAGATTTTTGGTGTGGGCCAGGCCACTGGGGCAGTCTCCATTTTGCAGGTCTTTATATAAAAATTAACTTTATTAATTCCCTCCTTTTTGAGTAATACTCTCAGTTTTACTGGTCAAAATTTAAGGTATTAGCACCACTTTGTGCTGCTGTTTCTCGTTTGATGTTCGAGTCAGGTAGGATCTTCAACTGAAATTCATAGGTTAGGATATTGAGGTCTCGGTTCCTTAGTTGACTGTTTTCTTCATCCTGTTTTTGACATTCTAGGCAAAGAGAGATCATTTTCCTGGTCACCAGTGACTCCACAGATGCCTTGAAAGCTTTTGATAGAACAAGAACACCAGGGAACTATCAGCATGACTATAAGCAGAAAAATACCCAACATGTAGAAGATGGTCTGAAGCTAAAGTCCCCCTGATCCAAACCAACTTTGATCAAATAGGTCAAAGAAAGATTCTGTTGATGGAGTCACTTAAGCCAAGTGGCTTATTTGTGTATTTTGTGTAATTGTATTTACTTCTCCAGAAATGTTTATCCAGTGAGCTTATTCCAGAGAAACTGAGACATTGGTAATCAGGGAGAAGTTTGTGATGGGTAGAAGGAACTACAGATCACCATCATCATAGCAAATCCAACAGTTCATTGGAGGTTGGAATACTCTTCTTTGTAATGGCCTGAGATATATAAACAATCACATTTTTCTGTCTAGGCCAGGGAAAGGTAATAGTGGACAAAAGAATTAAAACGACCTTCATGGTATAAGTATTAGGAAAATCATGGTGAGAAAGGGAAGGGGGAATGGAAAAAACATTCTTGATCTGCCTACCTCACAGTTTACCTCAATTTCAGCTACTTCTCTTCCTAGTCAATTTGATATTGAGGACTTCAGCATTTGCACAGGACCAGATTTCATGTGGAGCATTCTTCAGTTGTAAAATATGCACCTTGTAATTAGGCAGTGGTGTCAGTAGTCAAGAGCATTGGTAGAGTCCTTTCCATTAATCTCACTTTTGCAAA
This sequence comes from Eschrichtius robustus, assembly GCF_028021215.1. Lineage (NCBI taxonomy): Eukaryota > Metazoa > Chordata > Mammalia > Artiodactyla > Eschrichtiidae > Eschrichtius > Eschrichtius robustus. Next base: position 70,535,158 of record NC_090845.1, on the reverse strand, counting down.
AGCATTAGGTATAATAATAACTGTTTATAAGTAGCAAAAGACTCTAAAATGCCCATGGTTAAAGATATAATGAGAGTTCATTTTATTTTAAAAAATGTAGTTACTTCTTTGGCATATAATAATTTAGGATAATAATTGGGCAATGAGAGTATTAACAAATATCTAAAAACTTTAAACAATTTCTGAAATACTTATATCAGTAAAATATATTTATACACATATGACCTAAGAAGGTTTATTATCACTTTTTATTTGACAATGCTTCCCACATAATTTAAAATACCAAATAATCCTAATTAGCTTAATTTATTTTTTACAAAGTGAGAGACATATCTTTTGAGATTTCTAGGGGCCCTCTAGGAAATCTCAAAGTTAGTTTGAGATTAAAAAATAAATAAAGTAAAAAACAAAACAGAAAACAAACTCCATTTGGACCTTGATTCTAAGAAAATGTCAGAAGGCTTGAACATTTGATTAAATTGTATCACATAAAATTATAAAATAATATTTGTTTATTCAACCAAAGTAACAATAGAAGATAATAAAGGCAAATGCAAAAGGTTACAGAGTCATGAACAAAATGTAGTTCTTTTAATATTGAGAAGACTGGGTTTTCTTCAGTAATTAAAGACCTGATGAAGACAACATGAAGCACAGTAAGTTATTTCGGTAAGACATGAAATTTATCCTGTCTAGGTGGATTGCTTAAAAGGTAAAGAAAAAGCTTGGTTTACAATTTCTTATCAAGAGCTGATCAATTGTCTAATAAAACTTTCTTTTTAACAGAGAGAAAAAACAAATTCTAATTTTGCACCTGTGTACTTTGAACATTAAAACCCATGAACAATAACAACAAAACTAAAATACATTTCAATGTTAGCCACCTTGACCACACATAAAACTTCTTTCTCAAGATTCTTCACAGAACTTCTACATTTTTATATCCATTCAGACATTGTCTGTTTTTTCCTCTTTTTTTTGTTTTAATTGTGGAACAATCAATCATTTTACTTTCCTTACCTACTTTTAATACAGAGTTGTTTTCTTTCACCCTTATTATGTCTAAGTAATTTTAACTACAAATATTGATTAGAATTCTTAATCATTAGAATCTTTGATTCCTAGTGAAAATAAGCAAGTAGGGACTCTCTGCACTAGCATCCTATGGATTTGCAAAATTATTAATACATTTCATAATTTCTGAAGGTATATTATTCCTCATAGTAAATTTTTCAATGTGGCAAAAAGGAATTTATTGATAAACCCAAATATATTTAATTCTTTTGTAATAGGAAGCCTAATATAGGTAAAATTGTGTTCAATAATTAACATTTCAGTATTATATTGCATTTGAAAGTAATCTAGATAGTTAATGAATATCCATCAATTAACTTATCTCAGTATAAGTTTCAGGTTTCAAGTTACCAAAAAGATTTTGGAAACTATTTTTAAATAGGCACACCATAAAGTATAATTATTGTTGAAAAGTCCATTTATAAACTTTTTACTTATATTTTATTTACTCATTCTTAACAATTATGTTTAGATGATGCATGAAAATTTCATGATTCATTAAACAGCTAATCCTCACTTTATTTTTCTCACTGAAAAATTTTGTAACAGCTTAAACTAGCTTTTTATCATTATTATTCTATAGATCATGTAAACTTGAAAAATGTTTTTGTTAATTTCTATATTTCTGGAAATATATTTGATTTATATAAACACTTTACATTTTATGCCAATTAAATAGAGCCCTTTACACATTGATTTTGGCAATATCATTTGGAGGTAATTAAAAAATTACACTTTGATAATATACATATATAGATATATGTAAATAAAGGTAAACAGAGATCTTGTAACTTTTATTTTAAAATTTCAGTCATAAGACAAGTATGATAATGCAAAGCTCACTAGTTGATAAAAGAACAAGTAGATCAAAATTGTGTTTCTGGAAGATGGAATAAGTTAAGCTTACCCACTAAGATGGCTTGAACTTTTTACTAATATTTGTGCTAAAGACTTTTGTGATTCCACTTGCCTCGTTTCCACATAATCTCGCCCATTTTTTTCCTTCTTATAAGCATTACCTCTCTGAAATTTGCATTTCTAAAAGATGGCCTATGGAGAATAGTACGGAAGTTCCTTTAAAAACTAAAAATAGAGCTACCATATGATCCCATAATCCCACTACTGGGCATATATCTGGAGAAAACCATAATTTGAAAAGATACATGCATCCCAATGTTCATAGGAGCATTATTTACAATAGCCAAGACATGGAAATGACCTAAGTGTCCATCAACAGGGGAATGGATAAAGAAGATGTGGTGCGGTGTGTATATATATATATATATATATATATATATATACACACACAATGAAATATTGCTCAGTCACAAAAAAATGACATAATGCCATTTGCAGCAACATGGATGGACCTAGAGATTATCATACTATGTGAAGTAAGCCAGACAGAGAAAGACAAATATCATATGATATTGCTTATATATGGAATCTAAAATAATGATACAAATGAACTTATTTACAAAACAGAATAGACTCACAGATATAGAAAACAAACTTATGGTTACCAAAGGGGAAATGAGGGATAAATTAGGAGTTTGGGATTAAAATATACACACTACTGTATAAAAAATTGTTAACCTACAGGGACATACTGTATAGCACAGGGAATTATACTCAATATCTTATAATAACCTATAATGGAAGAGAATGTAAAAAGAGAATATATATTTATATACATATATGTACAAGTGAATCACTTTGCTGTACATCTGAAACTAACACATTGTAAATCAACTATATTTCAATAAAAAATTTAAAAAGTATCAAAAAAAGAGATGGCCTAGGTAAGAGTTCCTAGAGAAAACCTGGTAGAACATTTAAATCTCAAAAGCAGAGGAAGTTAATTCAAGTTCCTCTAAGGACTTTTGTTTCCTAAATCTAGAATTTTACAATACCTACAAGTTTTTTGAGACAAATACAGGAGGTTTCAGAACTGGTAAAATGGATAGGTGAGCTCTTTCTGTTCTTGCAAAGACTCAGTTTGTAAGGCAAGAATAGTTTTTGATTCCTCAAAGATTGAGTTGCAATCTGAATGATATTAAATGGCCGGCCTACCAATCCAACTACATTTTCTTCAATTTGCTCCTTTATATTAAGGACAAGATCTTCAACTAAGATGAAAAACAAAAGATTTCTATCGATATGTTATAGATTTAGAGCTGTTTGTCTTTAGAATGTTTTTCTTTCCCTGTGGGTACATTTAGGTCAGAGGAGAAGGCCTTTTAAAAAAGTTTCTATCAAGCTCTGAATATCAGTTTCCAATCTGCCCAACTTCTGACCATAGAGCTACTTAAAAAAAATCTTTCAAATATTTTCAGGTTTCAGCTGGGACAAATAGTAATTATTCCTGGATGTATTGAACTACCCCCATGGACCCCAGGGGCATACCCAAAGAGGGTGTAAATGATACTACCCTCCCAAGATCCAGAGTCACTCCTAAAGGTAGGCCAAAAAAGAAAGATTCAGACAATTCCACTGCAAGCTAGTGACAGTCAGTAAGACCCCTGCCACAAGTGGAGTACAACCTACATTTCTGTCCAGCCACACTAGTCACAAATAGGATGCAACCCACATTTCTGTCTGACCCTATTTTGGAGCCCCCAACCTGATGGTAGCCAACCCAAGTTCTCAGGACACAAAGTGAGACAAACAAGAAGCAATAGCTGTCCCTAGAGAGAAATGACTGGCCATCAATGGGTATGGATTTGGAAAGGAAGGGACAAAGTGAAAATTTACCTTCTTCTCTGAACTGGGTACTACAGAAAGAGATCTCAAACAGCAGACTCATAAGAATTCTCAACCTTTGCTGGCTTCTGTCAGTTTTCCCAGGATCCCATCTGCAGGCTGCAGAGCAAATGGGGTTTAAATTGGAGAGTGTAGCTCCAATATCTACCAGAATGTGGCAAGGGTTTTTTTAAATTAATTTTAATTTTTGTTTCCCCTTAGCTGTTTAAGGGAATAACTGGTAGCAATTTCCTGGAGAATCTCTAGAAATTCTGCCAACCCTGAGAGGAACCCATATAGGGACCATCCTTCAAGGGAAAAATATGGGGGCAACTATAAGGCCATTAGCTTAGTGGACTTTTATTTATGATTATATAGTCTCTTCAGAGGGATAAGACAATTCAGATAGAAGATTGGTAGACTGTGAGTACTGAAGTAAAGGAAGATATAGGGAAGTAGTAGGGGTCATGTAAGTTTTATAATCTTTCATTTTAGGTATCTCATGTGTCCCTGATTTTTTTATTATCCTTTTGTAATGAATCTTTCAATGAAACTGTTACCAAACCCAGGTTCAGCTGCTCACTGCTCATAATCCAATAATTTGAGAGGCAAGTGTCAGGAGAAAGGAAAGGTGCTTAGTGCTTTAATCAGAAAAGTCGGCAATCTGGGGAGATAGTGGACCCATGTCCGGAGACCAACTCCAAATTTTCTGCTCAGCCATGATTGGTTTTAAAGGAAAAATTGGGGGAAGAATCTCAGTGAATCATTGAGGCAGGAGGTTGGGTTCTGTATCATTCTCCATTGTGCACAGATTGGCCGATTCTCTCTTCACATGTTATCTTGCCCACGTGATCTGCCTTCCTTAGAGGGCTCTTGAGGATGGAGAGCTAATCATTCTTTAACCACTTAATTCTTCATTCTTCTTTTTATCTAGGAAAAGAATCAACAGATTAGACAAGACATGGTGTGCATTCAGGAAAGCATAAGTCAGGAGTTAGTTTCAATTGCTTAGTGACCTCATTCCTATAATTAGGTTTTTAAGCTTAGAGGGGGACAAAAATGGGTAAAAAGAAAATGGGCAGAAGAGCTGCTTTCAAAACTATTTTGGAATCTTGAAGCCTTTTGGAACTATCTGTATACCAATTAAAAAAGATATCCTATTCTGTTTGATTTGAAAACCCTTACTTTCAAGGGCACTTCTTGAATGATCGTGCCTAACTGGAATGTTCCCCATAATGGCCATTGTAATACTAGGTTGTCTTAGTAAGATTTTGCCATTTTTTAAGATATTTACAGCTTCCAGGACCACAGCTCTTAGACATAAAATAATCAGGTATGCCAAAATATGGCATGTTTAATTCTTTGAAACTTAAGGATCCCATTTCTTTAGCTAAACTTTGGGACTCTCAGAGCCAAATTAATAGTTAGAAGGAATGTGCCACTGAGGTGGGGGTTTTGTGATGTTTTACATTGTACCTCATTGCACAGAAATGTTCTTGAGGTTACCAAGGTGACCTAGTGTCAATCAAATCCATTCCGTGACCAACTTATCCTAAAACAGTAGTTTGAGTCTTAGAGGTAAGTGGCAAGAACTCTAACAGCTTTAAGTGCTCGACACATGTCCACCAATTTTGTGGCTTTGCCTTCCGAGATTCTCATTAGCAATAGATCTATTATTCCCCTCATGAAAAGATTTCATTATAGTGGCAGGCACCCTAATTGCTTTTAATAATCTGACTTGCTCCTACTTACATTTTGATGTGTTATTGGCCCAAAAAGTTCAAATTTCTTGTCTTAATATATTGCTCCAATTCCCACAGCAGTTCATGCTGTGGACTTACCTTGAGGCTTTTCGAGTCCCCTAATGGCTACTTTCTTTAGATTGAGGAGTACCCATTATTTTCCCTTGAAATAATCCTCTATAATTCAACCAGACTTACTGTTTCTGGCTGTCTGTGCTCCTGAAGGATGCTCCCAGATGTGGCCCACTAAGTCTTGGTGTGAAAATCTGTAGTCTCTCGCATTCCAATTTCCATCCTGCGAAAACCTGGAGTTTCTCAACACCCCAATTTTCCACTCAGAAGTATTAGGATAAACAAATTTGATGAGCTCAAAATGCAAAATAAACTGAGCTTGGTCTGAGAGAAGCTTACTGGAGATCTCAGAGAATGGCCAAAGAGTCAGCAAACCAAAAGATCATTTGAGTACCTCCACCTGCATCTAAGAGCCATCCCCAGAAACTTCATCAGCTGACATCAGATACCATCTTATAACCAAAATTGTCAAATGACAAAGCTAAAACAATAATGACATTGATGTCCTTTATTCAAGGGAAAACAATCTATGGATTGGGGGAGTACAGTGCCTCACAAGCAGTGGAGCACTGTTTCTTGCAACTGATTTTTGAGTGATAATTTTCTATCCTACAACTTTGATGAATACATTTATTAGTTTTAATGGTTTTTTTTTTGTGGAATCTTTAGGATGATCTACTTATAAGATTATGTCATCTACAAATATAGTTTTACTTCTTCACTTTCAAATTGGATGTCTTTTATGTATTTTTCTTACCTAATTGCTCTGGCTAAGACTTCCAGTTCTATATTAAATAAAAATGGCAAAAATGAGCATTCTTGTTTTGTTCCTTATCTTAGGAGGAAATTTTCAGTATTTTACCATCAAATATGATGTTAACTATGGGTTTTTTATAAATGGTCTTTATTATGATGTGGTAGTTTACTCCTATTTGGAGTTTGTTTAGTTTCTTTTTATCATAAAAGGATATTAAATTTTCTCAAATGCTTTTTCTGCATCAAGTGAAATAATTCTATGTTTTTTGTCTTTCACTTTGTTAATACGGTGTAGTACATTAATTGATATTTTTATATATTGAACCATTCTGCTTTCCAGGGATAAGTCTCACTTGGTCATGGTGTACAGACATAACTCAGAGATATTGCAGGTTTAGTCCCAGACCACCACAATAAAGCAAATATCACAAAAAAATGAGTGACACAATTTTTTTTGTTTCTCAGTGCATATAAAGTTATGTTTATACTATACAGTAGTCTATTAAGTATACAATAGCATTAAGTCTAAAAAAATCAATGTACATACCTTAAGTAAAAATACTTTATCACTAAAAAAATGCCAAAATATTTACAATAGTACTATCAAAATCAATGATTGCATATAACATAATAATACTGAAAAAGTTTGACATATTGCAATAATTACCAAAATGTGACACAGAAACAGGAAATGAGCAAATGACATTGGAAAAAAATTGGTGCCAATAGACTTGCTAGACACAGAGTTGGCACAAAACTTCAATTTGTAAAAAACACATTATCTGTGAAGTGCAATAAAGCAAAGTACAGGAAAATGAGGTATGCCAGTATAATCCTTTTAATGTGCTATTGAATTTAGTTTGCTAGCATTTTGTTGAGAATATTGCAACAATATTTATTGGGGATATCATTCTGTACAGTCGGATCTCCATATGCTCAAATGTGGAACCCACAGATATGGAGGGTTAACTTTACTTTGACATTTTATATAAGGGACTGAGAATCAGCAAATTTTGGTATCCATAGGGGTTCCTGGAATCAATCCTCTGCAAATACCAAGGGATGACTGTAGTTTTTTGTTTTACTTTTTCTTGTAGTGTCTCTCTCTGCCTTTGCTATTAGGGTAATGTTGGCTTCATAGAATAAGTTTGGGAGTGTCTCATCCACTTCAATTTTTACAAAGAGTTTCAGGAATATTAATATTAATTATTCTTTAATTGTTAGATAAAATTCTCCAGTGAAGCCATCTGGTCCTGGATTTTCTTCGTTGGGAGTTTTTTGATTAATGATTCAACCTCCTTACTAGTTATATATCTGTCGAGAATTTTCTATTTCCTTATGACTCTGGCTTGGTAGACAGTGTATTTCTAGGAATTTATGTATTTCTTTTAGGTTATCCAATTTGTTAGCATAAAATTATTCATAGTATTCTTTTATAATTACCTTTATTTCTTTGACATTAGTTGTCATGTCCTCTCTTTTATTTCTGATTTCAGTTAATTGAGCCTTCTCTCTCTTGCCTTAATTAATCTAGCTAGCATTTTGCCAATTTAGTTTATCTTTAAAAAAATTTCTTGTTTTATTAATTTTTTTTCTATTCACCATTTAGATAATCTCTGTGTTAACCTTTATTATTTCCTTCCTTCTGCTAACTCTGTGGTTAGTTTGTTCTTCTTCTAGTTATTTGAAGAATAACATAGGTTTTTTTTTTTTTTTCTAGCTGAATCCACTTTGTCAAATTATCAAGACCCTTTATTTAATTATACTGTATTTCTTGAAATGTAAAATATATCACAAGGGACTCCTGATGATCAGATAATTTTATATTTTTATTTATTTTTATTGTAGTATAGTTGCTTTACAATGTTGTGTTAGTTTCTTGCTGTACAGTAAAGTGAATCAGTCATACAAATACATATATCTACTCTTTTCTAGATTTAGTATCCATTTAGGTCACCACAGAGCACTGAGTTGAGTTCCCTGTGCTATACAGTAGGTTCTCATTAGTTATCTATTTATCCATATTAGTGTATATATGTCAGTCCCAATCTCCCAATTCATCCCACCTTCTCTTCCTCCCTTGGTAACCATAATTTTTTCTCTACATCTGTGACTCTATTTCTGCTTTACAAATAAGTTCATCTCTATGATTTTTCTAGATTCTACATATAAGCGATATTATATGATACTTGTTTTTCTCTTTCTGACTTACTTCACTATGTATGACAGTCTTCAGATCCATCCACATCTCTGCAAAAGGCACTATTTCATTCCTTTTTATGGCTCAGTAATATTCTATTGTATATATGTACCACATCTTTTTTTTTTTATTAAAGAAATTCACGTTCTTTTATTTATTCATTTATTTATTTATTTATGACTGTGTTGAGTCTTCGTTTCTGTGCGAGGGCTTTCTCTAGTTGCGGCAAGTGGGGAACACTCTTCATCGCGGTGCGCGGGCCTCTCACCATCGCGGCCTCTCTTGTTGCGGAGCACAGGCTCCAGACGCGCAGGCTCAGTAATTGTGGCTCACGGGCCCAGCCACTCCGTGGCATGTGGGATCCTCCCAGACCAGGGCTCGAACCCGTGTCCCCCGCATTGGCAGGCAGACTCTCAACCACTGCGCCACCAGGGAAGCCCTGTACCACATCTTCTTTATCTAGTCCTCTGTCGATGGAGATTTAGGTTTCTTCCATGTCCCGGCTTTTGTAAATAGTGCTGCAATGAACATCTGGGTGCAGTCATCCTTTTGTATCATGGTTTTCTCCAGATATGTGCCTAGGAGAGGGATTGCTGGGTCATAGGATAGCTCTATTTCTAGTATTTTAAGGAACTTCCATACTGTTCTCCATGGAGCTGTACCAATTTACATTCCCACCAACAGAGTAGGAGGGTTCCCTTTTCTCCTCACCCTCTCCAGCATTTGATTGTAGACTCTTTGATGATGGCCATTCTGACTGGTGTGAGGTGATACCTCATTGTAGTTTTGATTTGCATTTCTCTAATAAATAGTGATGTTGAGCATCTTTTCATCTGTTTGTTGGCCATCTGTATGTCTTCCTTGGAGAAACGTGTATTTAGGAATTCCACCAAGTTTTTCATTGGGTTGTTTGTTTGTTTTTCTTTTTTGATATTGAGCTGCATGAGCTGTTTGTATATTTTGGAGATTAATCTCTTGTCAGTTGCTTCATTTGCAAATATTTTCTCCCATTCTGAGGCTTGTCTTTTCATTTTTTTTATGGTTTCCTTTGCTGTGCAAAAGCTTTTAAGTTTAATTAGGTCCCATTTCTTTATTTTTGTTTTTATTTTCATTACTCTAGGAGGTGGATCCAAAAAGATCTTGCTGAGATTTATGTCAGATGGTGTTTTTCCTATATTTTCCTCTAAGACTTTTATAGTATCTAGCCTTATATTTAGGTCTTTAATCCATTTTGAGTTTATGTTTGTGTATAAACATAACATATGTTAGGGAGTGTTCTAATTTAATTCTTTTACATGTAGTTGTCCAGTTTTCCCAGCACCACTTATTGAAAAGACTGTCTTTTCTCCATTGTATGTTCTTGCCTCCTTTGTCACAGATCAGGTGGCCGTAGGTGCATGGGTTTTTCTCTGGGCTTTCTATCCTGGTCCATTGATCTCTATTTCTGTCTTTGTGCCAGTACCATACTGTTTTGATGACTGTAGCTTTGTACTATAGTCTGAAATCAGGGAGCCTGATTCCACCAGCTCCGTTTTTCTTTCTCAAGATTCCTTTGGCTATTTGGGGTCTTTTATGCTTCCCTACGAAGGGTAAAATATTTTATTCTAATTCTGTAAAATATGCCATTGGTAATTTGATAGGGATTGCATTGAATCTGTAGATTGCTTTGGATAGTATAGTCATTTTCATAATATTGATTCTTCCAATTCAAGAACATGGTATATCTCTCCGTCTATTTGTGTCATCTTTGATTTCTTTCATCAGTATCTTATAGTTTTCTGCAAACAGGTCTTTTGCCTCTTTAGGTAGGTTTATTCCTAGGTATTTTATTCTTTTTGATGCAATGGTAAATGAGATTGTTTCCTTAATCTCTCTTTCTGATCTTTCATTGTTAGTGTATAGGAATGCAAGAGATTTCTCTGCATTAATTTTGTATCCTGCAACTTTACTAAATTCATTGATGAGCTCTAGAAGTTTTCTGGTAGCATCTTTGGGATCTTCTATGTATAGTATCATGCAATCTGTTAAAAAGTGACAGTTTTATTTCTTCTTTTCTAATTTGGATTCCTTTTATTTCTTTTTCTTCTCTGATTGCCATGGCTGAGACTTCCGAAACTATGTTGAATAGAAGTGGTGAGAGTGGACATCCTTGCCTTTTTCCTGATCTTAGTGGAAATGCTTTCAGCTTTTCAAGACTGAGTATGATGTTAGCTATAGGTTTGTCATATACTTTATTATGTTGAGGTATGTTCCCTCTATGCACACTTTCTGGTGTCTCATAAGTTCCATAAGCTCTGTTTTCTTTATTGTTTTGGTTCCTCTGAAAAAAATAATTTTAATTTACTTGTCTTCAAGTTCCCTGATTCTTTCTTCTTCCTGGTCAAATCTGTTATCTAAGACATGCAAATTAAAACAAAAATGTGATACCACTACACACCTATAATGGCCAAAATACAGAACACTGACAACACCAAATGCTAGCAAAGATATTGAACATAGAACAATTAATCTCTCATTAATTGCTGGTGGGAATGTAAATAGTACAGCAACTTTGGAAGACAATTTGGCAATTTCTTATAAAACTCAACATAACTTACCATATGATTCAACAGTCACAGTACCTGGTATTCACCCTAAGTAACTGAAAATGTATGTCCACTCAAAAACCTACATACAGCTGTCTATTTCAGCTTTACTCATAATTGCCAAAACTTGGGGACAACTAAGATGTCCTTTAGTAGCAAAATGAATAAATAAACTGTGGTACATAAGACAATGGAATATTTTTCAGTGCTAAAAAGAAATGAACTATCAAACAAGTGAAAATACATGGAGGAAGCTTACATGTATATTGTTAAGTGAAAGAAACCAATCTGAAAATACTATATATTGTTTGTTTCCAGTAATATGACAAGCTGGAAGAGGCAAAACTATGGAGATAATAAAAAATCAGTGGTTGCCCAAGGTTGGAGGAAAGAGGGATGAATAGGCAGAGAACAGAATATTTTTAGAGTTGTAAAATTACTCTGTAGGATACCATAATGATGAATACATGTCATTATACATTTGTCTAAAACCATAGACTCTAGGAGGAGGAGATCAAGATGGTGGAGTAGGAGGATGCTGAGCTCACATCCCCTCATGAACACATCAAAAATACATCTATATATGGATCGACTATCACTGAAAACAAACCAGAGACTGGCAGAAGGACTGTAAAGAAAGATCATGGAGTCTAGTGGGAAGGGAAGAGAAGAGAGCATGTTAGGACCTGCTCCCCTAGGAAGAGACACAGAAAAGGAAGGGGATTACATAGGATAGGAGGTCCTCCCTGGGTAGTGAGTAGTTTAAATCACATATTGATCACCCCAGCACTTGGGTTCGACACCAAGAAGATGAGTTCCCTTAACTGGTTTGAACACAAGTGGGACTAACTGGAGGGCTGTATGAAACCTAGACTCTGCTCATGAAGAGCCTGCACAAGCTTGCTTACTCCCAGACACAAGGCAGAGGAAGCAGATTGAAATTTCCTGGGACTCTGGCTGGTTTCTTGTGACTGCCCTAGAGCACTCCACAACCCATGCAGAACACTTGCTCAAGCACCTCTAGCTTCTGTGAATCTCCCTACTAGGATGAAGGTTTCCATTGCCAAGGAGTATGCAGTTGTGGAAGATGGAGCCAGCTCAGGTCCAGCACTGCATCTGAATGGGGTGGGGACTGCCATTGCTAGTGTTCACAGAGGTGGCAGATTGGGAGTGTTCTAGAACTCTGACTTGTGTGCAAGGACAACCTCAATGCCCGGTCTGGACCCTCTAGCTCCATTGCATCTCCCCAGTAGGGAAAAGGCTGCTGTTGCCAAGGAAAGTGTCCAGTTGTGGAGGATTAAGCTGGTTCAGACCAGGCACTATATCTGAACAGATCGAGGGTGGCCATTACTGACACTCACAGAGGTGGTGGATCTGGAGTGGTCTGGAACTTTGACTAGTGTGCCAAGACTAACCAGTGCCTGCCTTGACATGCAGCAGGCACTCACTCTAGCCCCTTTTGCTCCAGTGATGCTCCCCTCTAGGGCAAATGTACTGATGACGCTGAGAGTGGGGAGAACACACACTTAGAGGGAATGGAACCAGCTCTGACCAAACCTCAGGGCTTCTCTTCCACCACCTTGAGACTCAACCTCACACCTGATAGGATGTTGTTGGCCACTGAGCATAGGAGAAGCCCTGGCTCACACCTGGCTCCAGCTTTAGCCTCTCCATCTCCAACTACACCTCACACCAAGGTGAAAGCTGCAAACACACCCTGGGGGAAGAAGTGACCCATACTTATTTCAAATCCAGCTTTCACATGAAAGCCACTGAGCACACATAGAGTACATGGGTATGCTCCCACACAATGATACCTCTTTAAGAAAGAGGAATTTGTTTGAAATAAAAGACCAAAAAATCCTGGAAAAACAACAAAAGAAACAGAGATAAAGAATTTACCAGATAAGGAGTTCACAGCATTAATAATAAGAACACTTACTGAATTAGGAAAAGAGAATAGATAAACAGTGAGAATTTGAACAAGGATCTAGAAAATATAAAAAAGAACCAGTTCAGAAATAAAGAATACAATAACTGGAATGAAAAACACACTAGAAGGAATTAAATTAGACTAGGTGATACAGAAAATGCATAAATGATCTGGAGGATTGAATAATGGAAATCACTCAATCAGAACAGCAAAAAACACCACAATTTTTTAAAAAATAAGGATAATTTAAGGGACTTCTGGGTCAACATCTAGCACACTAACATTCATATTATATGGGTCCCAGAAGAAGAAGAGAGAGACAAAGGGGTATATATTTGATCACATTAGGGTTGAAAAATTCTTGAAACTGAAGAAGGAAACATATATCCAGAAACAGGAAACACAGAAAGTACCAAATAAGATGAAATCAAGTGACCCACACCAAGACATATCATAACTAAAATGGCAAAAGTTAAATATAAGAGAGAAATTAAGGGCAGCAAGAGAAAAAAAATGGTCATCTCAATAGCCGCAGAAAAGCACTTGGCAAAATTCAACATCCATTCATGATTAAAAACTCATCAAATTTGGTATGAAGAGAATATATGTCAACATAAGGCCATATATAGCAAACCCACATCTAACATCATACTCATTGGTGAAAAGCTGAAAGCTTTCCCACTAAAACAGGAACAGGAAAAATGCCCACTTTCACCACTTCTATCTAACATAGTATTAGAAGTCCTCTCCAGAGGAATCAGACAAGAAAATAAAATAAAAAGAATTGAAATTGGAAGGGAAGGAGTAAAACTGTCACTATTTGCAGATGACAAGATACTATCTGTAGAATACTGTAAAGTCTCCACCAAGAAAAAAACTATTAGAACTAATACATGTATTCAGTAAAGTCACAGGATACAAGATTCATATACTTAAAACAGACTTTTCTATGCACTAGTGATGAACTATCAGAAAAAGAAAGCAAGAAACCAATCTCATTTAAAATTGTATCAAAAAGAATAAAATACATAAGAATAAACTTAACCAAGAAAATGAAATATCTATGCTCTGAAAACTATAAAACATTGATGAAGGACATTGAAGATGATACAAAGAAATGGAAAGCTATTCTGTACCCATGGATTTGAATAATTAATATTGCCAAAATGGCCATACTACCCAACTCAATCTACACAAAGCAATCCTTATCAAAACACCCATAACATTTTTCACAGAAGTAGAAAAAATAATCCTAAACTTTATATGGAACCACAAAAGACTAATAATTACCAAAGGAATCATGAGAAAAATTAGCACAGCTGGAGGTATCAAGCACCCTGACTTCAGACTATATGACAACGTTACAGTAATGAAAGCAGTATTGTACTGGCACTAAAACAGACACATAGGTCAATGAAACAGAATGGAGAGGATAAAGATAAAACCACACACTTATGGTTAATTAATCTACAAAAAGGAGGTGAGAATATGCAATGTGGAAAAAAGAGTTTCTTCAATAATTGGTGCTTTGAAAACTGGACAGCTACATGTAAAAGAATGAAATTAGAACATTTTCTCACACCATATAAAAAATAAACTCAAAGTGGATTAAAGATCTAAATGTAAAACTGGAAGCCATAAAACCCCTAGAAGAAAACACAGGCAGAATACTCCTTGACAAATATTGTAGCAATATATTTTTTGGATGTGCACCCTAAGACAAAGGAAACAAAAGTAAAAATAAACAAATGGGACCTAGTTAAACTTAAGAGCTTCTGCACAGCAAAGGACACCATTGGCAAAATGAAAAGACAACCTATGGAATAGGAGAAAGTATTTGCAAATGATATGACTGAAAAGGGGTTAATATTTAAAATATATAAAAAGCTCATACAACTGAATATCAAAAAACCCCAAACAACGCAATCAAAAAATGGACAGAAGAACTGAATAGACATTTTTCCAAAGAATGCATGTAGATGGCTAATAGCCACATGAAAAGATGCTCAACATCACTAATTATTAGAGAAATGCAACTGAAAACAATAATGAGGTGTCACCCCACACTGTCAGAATGGCTATCATCAAAAAGTCTACAAATAACAAATGTTGGAGAGGATGTGGAGAAATGGGAACCCTTGTACACTCTTGGTGGGAATGTAAATTAGTACAGCAACTGTGGAAAAGAGTATGGAGGTTTCTCAAAAAATTAAAATTGAACTACCATATGGTCCAGCAATTCCACTCTGGGGTATATATCTGGAAAAAAACAAAAAAACATTACTTTGAAAAAGTGCATGCCCTTCAATGGTTATAGAAGCACTATTTACAATAGCCAAGATATGGAAAGAACCTAAGTGCTCATTGATAGATGAAAGAATAAAGAAAATGTGGCATATATACAGTGGAATACCATTCAGCCATAAAAAAAGAATGAAATCTCACCCTTTGTAACAATATGGATGGACCTTGATCGTATTATAAGTCAGACAGAGAAAGACAAATACTGTATGATACCACTTACACATGGAATCTGAAAAATAAAACAAACTAGTAAACATAACAAAAAAGAAACAGACTCACAGGTATTGAGAACAAACTAGTTGTTAGCAGAGGGGAGATAGAAGGGAGAGGGGCAAATTAGGGGTAGAGGATTAAGAGGTACAAACTACTATGCATAAAATAAGCTACAGGATATATTTTACAGTACAAGGAATATAACCAGTAATTTATAATAACTTTAAATGGAATGTAATCTATAAAAATATTGAATGACTATGTTGTACACTTGACACTAATATAATATAGTAAACCAACTGTACTTCAATAAAATATAAATAAAATAAAATCATATAATGTGCAATAGCAAGAGTGAACTGTTACACTCATGGAATGTACATCACCAAGAGTTGAAACTATGGACTTCAGGGATTATAATGTGTCTATTTAGACTCATCAGTTGTAACAAATATACCACTCTGCTGGGGAATGTTGATAATAGGGGAGGCATGTGTGGGGGCAGGGGGGTGTATGGAAAAATCTGTGTACCTTTTCTCAATTTTGCTCTGAATCTAAAATTTCTCTAAAAACTAAAGTCTTAAAACATAAAAAATTTAAAAGTAGAATTAGCACTAATTTTACACAATCTCTTCCCAAGAAAATAAGGGAAGGGAATACTTTAATCACATTTATGAGGCCAGCACAACCTTGATACCAACATCAGATTAAGAATGGGTAAAAATATACTATTAATGACTGATAACTCTCATAAACTTAAATAAAAATACCCTCAAGAAAAATTAGCAAATTGAATCTAATAATGTATAAAAATATTACACATTATGGCAAAGTGGAATTTATTCCAGGTACACAGGCAGGTTCAGCATTTGAAAATTGTTTAGTGTAATCCACAATATCAACTAAATAACAAAATATTTAGTTTTATTAAATATTTTTTATTTAATCAACAATATCAGGCTAAATAATAAAATTATACCATCACATCAATTTTCACATAAAAATCATTTGAAAAATTCAAAATACACAAGATAACAGTAACATTAGGAACCCTTGTGGTTATCGAACTCTTTTATAACTTGATTGTGTCAGTGTTAATATACTAATTGTAATATCACGCTATAATTTTGCAAGATGTTATAATTTTGCAAGATGTCACCTTTGGGGGACACTGGGTGAAGGGTACGCCTGACCTCTATTATTTTTAACATATTTATTAAGATATAATTTACATAATATATAATATAGTAATTTAAATTGTACAATTCAAAAGTTTTTACTATATTCACAGAACTGTGCAGCAATACCAAAATTTTAGAAATTTCTCATTACTTCAGAAAGAAACTCCATACTCATAACCAGCCATTTCCCATCGGCTTCAAATGTCAGCCTTTAGCAACCTCTAATGTGATATAGATAGATAGATAGATAGATAGATAGATAGATAGATAGATAGATAGATAGATGATAGATAGATAGATGATAGATTTGTCTCTTCCATATACTTTATATAAATGTGAATAAACAACATGTGATTTGTATTACTGGCTTCTTTCACTCAGCATAATATTTTCAAAGTTCATTTGTGTTGCGGCATATATTAGCGTTTCATTTCCTTTTTTTTTAACTAATATTTCTTTGTAAGGTGTACTATATTTTAATTTATCCATTCATCAGTTGATGGACATTTGCATGGTTTCCACCTTTTGGTTATTATGAATAACGCTGATATGAATATTCATTTGCAAGATTTTGTGTGGACGTATGGTTTTATTTCTCTTGGATATATACCTAGGAGTAGAATTACCATGTCATATGGTAAATGTGGTAGGCTGAGTAATAACGCCTGAATATGTCCAAATCCTAAATCCCAGAACCTGTGAGTATGGTAACTTACATGGTAAAAGGCACTTTTGAAGATATGTTTTTGTTATATTTCTTAAAATGGAAAGATTATCCTGGATTATCAATTTTACTGGTGCGTCCAATATAATTACAGTAGTCCTTAAAAGAAAGAGGCAGAAGTTGTAATTATAGGTTCAAAATGGAGAAAGTGGCCCCAATCAAGGAATACAGGCAGCCTTTTGAAGCTGGAAAACATAAGGAAATTCTCCCTTACAGACTTCAAAAAGAAATGCAGCCCTGCCAACCCCTTGAGTTTACTTCATAGAGAGCATTTTGACTTCTGACTTCCTAAAGTGTATGATAATAAATTTGTTTTAAGTCACCATTCTTGTGGTCATTAGTTTCAGCAGCAACAGAAAGTCAGTATAGCAACTCTATGTTTAGTGATTTGAAAAATTGCCAAATTGTTTTCCAAAGTGGCTGCATCATTTTATATTCCCACCAGCAGTGTATAAGTATTCCAATTCCTCTATGTCCTAGTCAATACTTCTACTTTTCAGCTTTTTGATTATAGCCGTTCTAGTTTATGTAAAGTGGTATCTCATTATAGTTTTTAATTTCATTTCTTTGATGACCAATAATGTTGAGAATCTTTTATGTTCTTATTTACAATCTTTATATCTTGTTTTTATAATTGTCTTAATTATTTCCAAATTTTAATTATGTTATTTATATTTTTATATTGAGTTGAAAGAGTTCCCTGTATGTTTGGGACACATCACATCATATTTTCTCCCATTCTGTGGGTGTCTTTTCACTTTCTTGATGCTATAATTTGCAGTACAAAAGTTTTCTAATATAATTTTCCTCTTTTTTGTTAGCTTGTGCTTTTGGTGTTGTTAAGAAATTATTGCCTAACATAAGATCATGAAGATTTACTCGTATCCTTTATTCTAAGAGTGTTATAGTTTTGGCTTTTAATTTCAGAACTATGACCTATACTCATAAGACATATTCGTCTATAATTTTCCTTTTTGTAATCTCTCTGTATGTTTGACTATCAGGGTAATATTGGTTTAAAGAATGTCTTGGTAAGCATTTTCTCCTATTTAATTTTTTGGAAGATACTCTGAAGTAGTATTAACTCTTTTTAAATGTTTGATAGGGTACAAGAGTGAAGCCATGTATGTCTTCTTTGTAGCAAGTTGTTAGATTACTAATTAAATGTCATTACATGTTACAGGTCTATTTGGATTTTTTGTTTCCCCTTGAGTCAGGCTGTCTATAGCTACAAGGCAATCATTTTACAATACATAAGTGTTCAGAACAATATGTTGTGCACTTTAAATTTATACAATGTTGTACTTCCCTGGTGGTGCAGTGGTTAAGGTTCTGCCTGCCAGTGCAGGGAACACGGGTTCAATCCCTGGTCTGGGAAGTTCCCACATGCTGTGGAGCAACTAAGTCTGTGTGCCACAGCTACTGAGCCTGCACTCCAGAGCCTGAAATCCACAACTACTGAGCCCACATGCCACAACTACTAAAGCCTGTGAACCCTAGAGCCCATGTGCCACAACTATTGAGCCCACGTGTTACAACTACTGAAGCCCATGAGCCTAGAACATGTGTTCTGCAACAAGAGAAGCCACCGCACTGAGAAGCCTACACACTGCAAAGAAGAGTAGGCCCCGCTCGCCACAACTAGAGAAAGCCCATGTGCAGCAACGAAGACCCAATGCAGCCAAAAATAAATAAATAAATAAATTTATACATTGTTATTTGTCAAATATATTTTAATAGAAAAAATAAAAAAATAAAAATATATAATACAAGAAAAAACTTTGAAATATCATATTTGTTTAAAGGACTTGTATCCCAATATATTTTTAAAAACTCCCAGAACTCAGTAAGAAAGCAAATAATCCACTAAATACATGGACAAATGGAACAAACACCCCAATGATATATAAAAATGGCAAATAAGAACATGAAGAGATGTCTGACATCTTTAGGCATTAGAGAAATGCAAAAGAAACCCACAGATATAGCATTACAAGTACACTATAATGAATAAAATGTAAAAAAAGACCATATACCAAATGTGGGCAAGGATGTGAAGCAACTGAAACTTTGATACATACACTGTTAAAGTTTGGCAGTTCCTTAATAAGTTAAACATAAGATTAAGCCATTCAGCACTTACTCTTACCCAAAATAAATGAAAGCTATGTCCATACTAAGATTTGTAAATGAATGTTCATAGAAGCTATTTAGAATAGCCAAAAACTGGAAATAACTGAAATGTCCATTATACAGCGAATGGGAAAAAAAAATTATGGCATATTCATACAATGTGATATTACTCAGTAATTAAAATGATTGAATTCATAAAAGCAACAACATAATTTAAACCTCAAAATAGTTTCGCTAAGTGAAAAAAAGCCAGAAGAGATAGTAGGTTTGCACATACACAAGTCTGTGTAAAACTCAAAGTTAATCTATAGTGACAGAAAGTAGATCAGTGATTACTAATAGATGTGGACTGTGGAAAGGAGAAGGAGCAAGGGGAAACTTTTAGAGATTATGGATATGTTAAGTATCTTGATGCTGGTGATGGATTTATGGGTACATACTTAAATCAAAAGTTATCAAAATATTCACTTTGTTTTGGGGCGGGTATTCCAACATTTTAATAATCGAGTCAGGGATGGATTTGAAGGAAACCACGAAGAAATATCCTTTGAGATTAAGGACAAACAAGAGCAAAATAACATTTCAAGAACAAGGGAGTTGTTAAATGTGTCAAATGTTATAAATTAATTAAGTTGGAGGCTGAAAATGTCCATTGGAGCTATCGTCATGGAAACCATTGGTGATGTTGGTGGGATCTGTGTTGGTTGACCACTTCTAGACTGAGTAGGTTAAAGATTGAGTTGCAAGGAATAATGAATGTAGGTCACTCTTTTGTGAAGGAGAAGAAAGATAGTGGAGTGTAGATCTATATACTGTTTTTGATTAACATGATAGAGATTTAATCACAGCTAAATATTGACCAGAAGGATCACTACTGGGAAACGGGAAAGCTGTATGCTATAGGAAAGAAAGGCAAATGTGATAGGTGAGCATCCTGGAAAAGCAGGAGGAATAGGAGCAAATGCACGTGGAGGAAGAAGATGGACCACTTCCAGTATCCCGGGAAGAAAATGGGGAGAGATTTTAGCAGATATATGTTTGGTTTTAAGACCTGTGTTTCAGCCATGTTGGCACATTTTGTATTGATGTGGCTGGTCTGTTCCTCTAAAGGTGCTTGGCTGGATTTAGTCATTAGTCATGACCACAGAGCTTTGGTTGAGTGTACATAGATGATTCACAAAGCCAGCTTCATTAGCTTGAAACTCACAATCACTTAAGGAAGTGTGTAAATCACAGCATTGTTGGAAAAAATTTAGTTTTTACAAACTTACCCTATGTAGTCTCATTAATTTCATCTCTGTGCTCTTCTTTCCCTGGGTAGATCCTGCTCCCTCCACACTAGCCTCCAAACATACAGCAATTTTCTGAGACTTCCTTGCTTGGAAACAAGAACTCCACCAGCTTAGTCTAAAGCAGGATGTGAATAACACTGCTGTAAGCACCTCGAACTTTTGAATCAGTATTTTGTTCCTTCAAATCCCTTTACTTTCTTTCTTACATCTTTATTGGGAGTATATTTGCTTTACAATGCTGTGTTAGTTTCTGCTGTATAACAAAGTGAACAGCTGTATGTATACATATATCCCCGTATCTCCTCCCTCTTGCGTCTCCCTCCCACCCTCCCTATCCCACCCCTCTAGGTGGTCACAAAGCACCTAGCTGATCTCCCTGTGCTATGCGGTTGCTTCCCACTAGCTATCTATTTTACATCTGGTAGTGTATATATGTCAATGCTACTTTCTCACTTTGTCCCAGCCTCCCCTTCCCCCCAACCATGTCCTCAAGTCCATAGCTATTTCCTCTATGTTCCGGCAAGTCCGCTGCCTGGTACTTCTTCTGGAGACACGCTGGTACCTGTAGTGTACAAGAACACATGCACAAGGGTGTTGGTGATGGGAAAAACTGGGAACACTCCAAATTCCCATCAGTAAGGAAATGGATGAACGCAACGTGGCTTAGCATCCAGTAGCATAAAGCGTGGCAGTCCAAAGGAATGCATCAGGCCATTCTCACAGCTTTCGAAAGCATCCTCCTGACTTCAAACTGCAAGTTGCAGAACGATGGCATCAGATCCACATTAGTCAATGTTTTTAAATCCCAAATGAATCCTATCTAAAGTTTGATAACCTTTGGGTGTATGTTTCAAGGTCTGAAAGACGGTTTTCACTAGATGTTAAAATGGTGGGATAGCTCCTAACAGGACCCAATAGGTTTATAACCAAGTGGGATTTATTCTAGAAATACAAGGTTGGTTTAACATCTAAAGATCAATTTATGTAATACACTATTTTAAAAGAAGAAAGCACTGAAACATTATCATGTTAACTGACACAGAAACAGCATGTGACAAAATTTGACCACCTTTCATGATAAAAACAATAAAAAACTAGGAATAGAAAGAAATTTCTTCAGCATGATAAAGGATATCTATGAAAAACCTACAGCTAACATCATATTTAGTAGTGAAAGACTGCATACTTTTCCCCTAAAGTCAGCAACAAAGACATGCTCACTACTTTTATTCATTATTGCACTGGAAGTTTGAGCCAGTTCAAACAGGGAAGAAGAAGAACTAAAAGTCATCCAGATAAGAAATAAAAAAGGAAATTTTTTAATTCTCAGATGACATTGTGTCATATGCAGAAAATCCTAAGGAATCCACAAAAATGGATCTAATGGTAGAACTAATAAAGAAGTTCAACAGATCACAGAATACAAGATTAATACATAAAACAAATTTTATTGCTATATACATGTAGCAAATAATCCAAAAATGAAATTAAGGAACACTTAATTCTAGTTACAATAGCATCAAAAAGAATAAAATGCTTAGGCATATATTTAACAAACCAAATGTAATACTTATGCACTGAGAAACACAAATTGATGTTTGTTGAGAGAAATTAAAGATGATCTAAATAAATGGAAAGGCATTGCATGTTCATGGTTGTAAGACTCAATATTTATATGGTAATTCTCCCCAAATTGATATATAGATTCAATTCAATCTCTATCGAAATTTCAGCAGGCTTTCTTTGTAAAAATTCACAGGTTGATCCAAAAATTCATATGGAAATGAAAAACAAAACAAAACAAAACAAAACAGAATATCCAAAACTACTTTGAAAAAGAACAAACCTGGAAGACTTCCACTTTCTGATTTCAAAACTTACTATAAAAATACAGATAATCAAGTTAGTGTGATACTGACATAGAGATAGATCAATGGAACAGAATTGAGAGTTCAGAAATAACAAACTCTCCTTATATTTATGGTCAATGATTTTCAATTCAATGGGGAAAGGATAGTCTTTTCAACACGTGGTGCTGGTACAACTGGATATCATGCAAAAATACAAACTTAGAACCTTACTTCACAGCACACACAAAACTTAATGCAAAATGGATCAGAGACTTAAAAGTAAAACCTACAACTATAAATCTGTTAAAAGAAACCCTAGGAGAAAAATCTTTGTAAACATGAGTTAGGCAATGATTTCTTAGATACAACACCAAAAGCATGATCCGCAAAAGAAAAACTTGATAAATTGGACTTCATCAAAATTTAAAACATTTATGCTTCAGAAGGCACTATTCAGAAAATGAAAAGACAAGATACAGACTGGGAGAAAATATTTGAAAGTCACAGATCTAACAAAGAACTTGTATCCAGAATAAAGAATAAGAATAATAAATAAATAAGAAAATGACCCCATTAAAAAATTGGGTAAAAGATTTGTATAGACATTTCACCAAAGAAGGTATAGAAATGGTTAATAAACATATGAAAGGATGTTCAGAACCACTAGTCAGTAGGGAAATATAAATCAAAACCATAATGAGATACCATGTTGCAAAAACAATAGGATGGCTATAATCCAAAATACAGATAATAACAAATATTTGGATTTGGAGAAATTTGAATCCTCATACACTTCTGGTGATAATGTAAAATAGTTGAAACTCTTTGGAAAATATTCTGGTATTTTCTTAAAAAGTTAAACATAGAGTTACCATATGATCCAGAATGTCCATTCCTAGGAATCTACCTAAGAGAACTGAAAACATATGTTCACACAAAAACTCATGAACTCAAAATGTATATGAATATTCTTAACAGCATTTAGTTTGGGAATATTATCCATAATATTCCCAAACTAAACATAACCCAAATGCCCATAAACTGATGAATGTATAAATAAAATGTGGTATATCCATACCATGGAATATTATTTGGCAATAAAAATAACTGAAGTACTGATACATGCTACAACATGGGTGAACCTCGAAAACATTATATTAAGTGAAAGAAGCCAGACAACAAGTACTATATATTGTGTGATTCCATTTATACAAAATTTCCTAAATAGGCAAATCATAGAGACAGAAAGTAGTTTATTACTTGCCTATAGGGCTGGGGGTGGGTTGGGGGGTTGGGGGTGATGGCTAAGGGATACAGGGCATCTTCTTGGGCTAACAAAAATATCCTAAAATTGATTGTGATAGATGCACAACTGTGAATATATGAAAAGCCATTGAATAAGGCATTTTATTTTTTAATTTATTTTTATTGCAAAAACACATAATATGAAACCTACCTTATTAACAAATTTTTTAGTGTACAGTGTTGTTAACTATATGAACATTGTTGTAATCAGATCTCCAGAATTCTTCATCTTGCATGACTGCAAATCTATACTCATTGAACAACAACTCCCCACTTCCCCCTCCCCCAAGCCCTTGGCAACCAAGATTCTACTTTCTGCTTCTAAGAGTTTGACTACTTTAGATACCCCATATAAGTGGAAACATGCAGTATTTGTACTTTGTGAGTGGCTTACTTCACTTAGTATAATATCCGCAAAGTTCATCCATACTACAGCATATAGCAAGATTTCCTTCTTTTTAAAGGCTGAATAATATTCTGTTATATGTATACATTATATATACTACCTTTTATCCATTCACCTGTTGATAGATATTTAGGTTGATTTCATCTCTTGGCTATTGTGAATAATGGTGCAATGAACGTGGTAGTGCAATAATCTATGCAAGATCCTGATTTCAATTATTTTGTAATGTAAATGTAAATATACAGAAGTGGGAATGCTGGATCATATGGGAGTTCTATTTTTATTTTTTTAGGAACTTCCATACTGTTTTCCATGGTGGGTGCACCATTTTACATTCCCACCAGCAATGCACAAGGGATTCATTTTCTTCACTTCCTTGCCAACACTTGTTATTTTAAGTTTTTTTTTTTTTTAAATACTGGCCATCTTAACAGTTGTGAGGTGATAACTCATTGTGGTTTTGAATTGCATTTCCCTGATGACTAGTGATGTTGAGCATTTTTCATATACCTGTAGGCCATTTATGTGTCTTCTTTGGAGAAATATCAATTTCAATCAATTCCTTTGCCCATTTTTAAATTGTGTTATTTGGGTTTTGCCTGTTTCTTTGTTTTTGAAAGCATAAGCCACAGACTGGGAAACAATATTTGCAAAGCACACATGATAAAGAACTTGTATCCGAAAGAGATAAAGAACATTCGATATTCAGTAATGAGAAATCAAACAACGCAATAAATAATGAGCAAAAAAAAAAAAAAATCGAATTGACATTGTGCTTACTGGATGGCCAGTAAGCTATTGAGAAGATGTTTGACCTCATTAGTCATTAGGGAAATAACTAAAGCCACAGTGAAATACCACAACATAGCTATAAGCATGGCTGAAATAAAAACAAAATATAGACAATACCAAGTGCTAGAGAGACTGAGGAACAGCTAGAACTATCCTGCATTGTTGGTGAGAATGCAAAAAATGGTATAGACACTCTGGAAACAGTTAAAAATACACTAACGATTCAATCCAGCAAGTTAACTCCTAGATATTTACCCAAGAGAAATGAAAACTTACATTCGCAAAAGATCTGTATGCAAATGTTCATAACAGTTTTCTTAGATGCTTGGGTGACTGCACACTGGCACTGGATACAGACATGTTTAGGACTACTGGCCACAGGTTCTGAGCTGGCATTGATCCCGGAAGCCCAAAGTGTCATGATGGGGCCCTGTTAGAGTGGGGCTTATGAGGTTCTGACAGTAAAAGGAGTTGGGGATAGATATCAGTTCACAGTGAGCTGACTGGGTCCCTGGACCAACATAGTGGTCATTTCTCCAGTCCCCAAGCTGATAATTCTAAGTGATACACTTGACAGTTGGAGCAATGACCTGCACATTGGGTCATTTGTCTGTGGAGTAAGAGCTATCACCTTGGGAAGCCCAAGAGGAACCTCTGACACTGGCTCCCACCCCAGGCCAAGAGAGTAAGTCAAAACCAGTATTGGATCCTGGTGAGCGTAGGGGGGTAAAGCAGAGATTAGTGACATCATTGGAGATCTATGGGTTGCAGGGGAAGAGCAGGTAGGAGAGCCACAGGGGCGAAGAGAGTGGAGAAGGTGAGAAGAAGTTCTGGGAGTCTCTCTATCGGGGAGGGAGGAAGGGAATGGAAATGGTGAGAGGGAAGATGGAGGCTTCCACTGGATCCACTGGTAATGTTTCATAGGATGCTGGTGGATGCAGGAGATTTTGCTATATCCTTCCTTATCCATTTTAACATATTTGAAATACCACACCATGACTTAAAAAATCACTGGGAGAAGTGGAAGAGGGCGGTATCCACAAACAGGCATGCGCCATCGGGGGCAGGCTCGAGGAGGAGGATTGCAGATTTACAGTGCACCCAATCTCCCCTGCTCTGTAACTTCTCCAGCATGGCCAGCTTCTCAGGTGCAGACCCAGAAAACTGGGCCTTTGAGTTCCACACGCAAGAGGGGTTCAGACACCCCAGGACTCTCCAGGAGGTCAGCCAGAGCAGGATGCAGGAGAAAGAGGTGACTGAAGACAGAGGAGTATGAAGGGGAAAGAGCAGAAGGAAGGTATGGGAGGAATGGAGGGATGTCAGAGTAGGAGTTGGGTGGCAGACAAGGGAAATTCTAACACCCATGGGCCATATAGAAACCAAGAGAGGGACCACTCCCCAGACATCAGTACTGCTCAGCTCAGGGAAGCTGAGAACTGGCAGTTCCAAGAAAAATTGAGAGACACCTGGCTATCCACACCCACCGCCATCACAACTGGTAGGCCTTGGTTGTGCGTCCTTCAAAACTTTAAAACATACTTGTACATACACTTAAATGAATTCTCATATATTACATAGGATTGACTGGTGTGTGTGTGTGCCCACGCACGCAAGTGCTTTAATTTACAAATGTGAATCCAAAGCCATCGTTCTGTAACTTGCAGTTTGAAGTCAGGCGGATGCTTTCGAAAGCTGTGAGAATGGCCTGATGCATTCCTTTGGACTGCCACGCTTTATGCTACTGGATGCTAAGCCACGTTGCGTTCATCCATTTCCTTACTGACGGGAATTTGGAGTGTTCCCAGTTTTTCCCATCACCAACACCCTTGTGCATGTGTTCTTGTACACTACAGGTACCAGCGTGTCTCCAGAAGAAGTACCAGGCAGCGGACTTGCCGGACATAGAGGAAATAGCTTTTTTTTTTTTCCTTCCAGTTTTAAGATCTTGGGATCAAAGCAAGGACTCTGGAGTCAAATTGATTGGTTTCAATCCTGCCGCTCATCCTCACGAGCCGAATAACCTTGGGCCAGTGGCTGAACCTCTCAGTGCCTGTTCCCTCACCGGTAAGAGGCCAGTAATAGTTGGTACTATAGTTCTAGGCGTGTCACGCGGATGCATTACTATTTATGCCCAGCACTTAGAAGAGTGCCAGGCACAGAGTCCGTGCTGGCACTAAGTTGCTTTCAATGGATTCTGCCAGATTACCTCCCAAATGGATCTCTTGCACCACCGCCACAGGGGTTTGCTCCTAACCTCTCCCACCCTCGGAATGGTTAAGCTCTTTGAAGGCTGTCAACCTAGTGTGTGAAACCCGATTCGTGGTTTTAGTTCACATCTCCAGGATCAGCGGTGGGGAGCATCTTTTGGGGTGTAACTGGCCACTGCGATTTCCTCTTCTTTGAATTTGCCTCAGATCGGGCGAAGGGCTGATGGAGCGAGGCCAACCCCAGTCTGTCCGCCAAACCCGCCTGCCCATAACGTTTGCTGAGCCACATTTGATGGAGCAGTTGAGACAGAGACCTTACAGAAGGAAAATATGATCCCTTTGCTCTCTGGCTGACCCCTGATCACTGACTGCGGGACTCCTGTGCCCATTCTCCTGTTGGGTCGTAAGGCTTGCAGTGGAAGGGAGGCTGGCAAATGCTTTCGGCGTGTGCTAGGCATCAGGTACCTCAATCTTGACTGTCATACAGAGTGAAGTAAGTCAGAAAGAGAAAAACAAATAGCATATATTAATGCATGTATGTGGGACCTAGAAAAATGGTACAGATGAACCAGCTTGCAGGGCAGAAGTTGAGACACAGATGTAGAGAACAAACGTATGGACACCAAGGAGGGAAAACCACGGTGGGGTGGGGATGGTGGTGTGCTGAATTGGGCGATTGGAATTGACATGTATACACTGATGTGTATAGAATTGATGACTAATAAGAACCTGCTGTATAAAAAAATAAATTAAATAAAATTCAAAAATTAAAAAAAAAAAAACTAATACTAAACTTTCTTTGGGAAAAAAAATATATATATTAGTGCTCATTAACAATGCACCTGGTAACCCCAGAACTCTGATGGAAATGTACAATGAGATTAATGTTGTTTTCATGCATGCAAACACAACATCCATTCTGTAGTCCTTGGATCAAGTAGTAAATTTGACTTTCAAATCTTTTATTTAGGAAATATATTTCATAGGGCTATAGCTGCCATAGATAGTAATTCCTCTAGGATCTAGGCAAAGTAAATTAAAAACCTCTGGAAAGGACTCACCATTCTAGATGACATTAAGAACATCCATGATTCATGGGAAGTGATATAAATATCAATATTAATGGGATGTTGGAAGACATTGATTCACATCCTCGTGGATGACTTTGAGGTGTTCAAGAATTCAGTGGAGGAAGTAACTGTAGATGTGGTGGAAATAGTAAGGAATTAGAATTAGAAGTGGAGACTGAAGATGTGACTGAATTTCTGCAATCTTGTGATAAAATTGTAATGAATGCTCCTTATGGATGAGCAAATAAACCAGTTTCTGGAGATGGAGTCTACTCCTGGTGAAGATGCTGTCAAAATTTTTGAAAGACAACAAAGCGTTTTGAATATCATGTAAACTTAGTTGATAAAACAGCAGCAGGGTTTGACTCCAATTTTGAAATAAGTTCTGTTCATGCTATCGAACAACATTTCATGCTACAGAGAAATCGTTCATTAAGATTCAATCAATGCAAAAAACTTCATCTCTGTCTTATTTTAAGAAATTGCCACAGCAACTCCAGATTTTAGGAACCACCACTCCGATCAGTCAACGGCCATCAACATTAAGGCAAGATTAGCCTCCAACAAAAAGATAAGGACTCACTGAAGGCTCAGATGATGGTTAGCATTTTTTACCAAAAAAAAGTGTTTTTAAATTAAGGTATGTACATGGATTTTTAGATATAACGCTACTGCATACTTAAGAGACTAAAGTATAATGTAAATTGTACTATTATATTTATTCACTGAGAAACTTTAAAATTCGTGTGACTTGCTTTAGTGTGATATGCAATTTATTGCAATGGTTGTAACCAAACTTGCAATATCTCCAAAAAAATTAAAAATAAACAAATGAATAGAGAGATAGCTCTATTCATATGTATGAAAACTCAATCTTGCTATGATATGAATTCTCTCCAAAATTAATCAGTATATTTTTTTTCTGATTTTTTTAGTTAAAATAAAGCTGATGTACAATATTATAGAAGTTACTGGTGTACAATATAGTGATTCACAATTTTTCATGTGCTTTACATCTTTTTATTTTTTTTTAATTTTTATTGGAGTATGGTTGATTTACAATGTTGTGTTAGTGATCCACAATTTTTCTTTTTTTATGATATAAGCACTGGCTTTTTTTTTTTTAACAGTTAACATTATTTATTTATTTATTTATTTATTTATTTATTTATTTATTTATTTATTTATTTATTTATGGCTGTGTTGGGTCTTCGTTTCTGTGCGAGGGCTTTCTCTAGTTGTGGCAAGCGGGGGCCACTCTTCATCGTGGTGCACGGGCCTCTTTTGTTGCAGAGCACAGGCTCCAGACGCGCAAGCTCAACAATTGTGGCTCACGGGCCCAGCCGCTCCGCGGCATGTGGGATCTTCCCAGACCAGGGCTCGAACCCGTGTGCCCTGCATTGGCAGGCAGAGTCTCAACCACTGCGCCACCAGGGAAGCCCAGTGATTCACAATTTTTAAAGGTTATATTCAATTTATGGTTATTATAAAAAATTGGCTATATTTCCTGTGCTGTGGAATATATCCTTGCAGCTTATTTTATACATAATAGTTTGTACCTCTTAAGCCCCTACTCCTTTAGTGTCCCTCACCCTTTCCCTCTCCCCACTGGTAACCACTAATTTGTACTCTATATCTGTGAGTCTATTTCCTTTATGTTATATTCACTAGTGTGTTGTATTTTTTAGACTCCACATATAAATTATATCAAACATTATTTGTCTTTCTCTGATGCATTTCACTCAACATAATATCCTCCAAGTCCATGCGTGTTGCTGCAAATGGCAAAATGTCATTCTTTTTATGGCTGAGTAGTATTCCATTGTGTATATATACCACATCTTCTTTATCCATTTGTCTATTGGTGGGTATATGATAGATATATTTTTAGTTTTTTAAAGAAACCTCTATACTGTTTTCCACAGTGGCTGCACTGATTTATAGTCACACCAACAGGGTATGAGGGTTCCCTTTTCTCCACATCCTCACTAACATGTGTCATTTGTGTTCTTTTTGATGGTAGTTATTCTGAAAGGTGTGAGGTGATATCTCATTGTGGATTTTTATTTGCATTATCCTGATGATTAGCGATATTGAGCATCTTTTCATGTGCCTGTTGGCCATCTGAATGTCTTCTCTGGAAAAATGTCTATGGGTCCTGGGGTTAGTGTCAGACTACTGGAGACAGATTCTGGAGTCTAGTGGCAGGGTCCAGGGATCCCAGAGCTGGTGTCAGATTGCTGGTGGGGGCACTGGTTCCTGACACAGTTGGGTATGGAGTCTGGGGTATACCAAAGTTTGTGTTGGCCTGCTAGTAGTCAGGGTCAGGGTCGGGACCCAGCTGGTGCCAGGGCAGGGTCTTGCCTGCTGTGGTGAGTCTGGGTCTACAGACTATGGGATTGTTTTCTTGCATCTGGTGTCTGCCTTTTTGTGGGTGGCTTTTCCAGAGGCTAGAGCAGTCTTCCTGAGGGCAGGGCTGGAGCCCAGGGAATTCTGGGGCTGGTGTCTGCCCACTGGTGTGTGAAGCTGGGTCCTGAGCCATCTGGTGGGCAGGGTTGTGCCCAGAGGTGGCTGTGGATTCAGGAGGACTTTAGGTAGCCTGTCTACTGATGGTTGGGACTATGTCCCCACCCAGTTACTTGCTTGGCCTGAAGCATCCCAACACTGGTGCTTACAGGCTGTTGCGTGGGGTCATGTCTTGGCACTAATGTGCTAGAGGGAGGATTCCACAATGGCACCCACCAGCACCAGCATCCAAACAATAGAATGAGCTCCCACTACTACTACCAGTGTCTATGTCCCCAGGGTGAGTCAGAGCTACCTCCCACCTATCAGGGAGACTCTCCTAGACAAGCAATTAGGTCTGGTCCATGCTCTTATCAAACTACTGCTTTTGTCCTGTGTCCCAGAGCACATGAGACTTTGTGCCCTTTAAGAGTGAAGTTTCTATTTCTCCCAGTCCTGTGGGACTTCCAAGAATAAGTACCGCTGGTCTTCAAAGCTAAATGCTCTAGGGGCTCCCCTTCCTGATGCATGACCTCCAGGTTGGGGAGCCCAACATAGGGCTTAGGACTCTCACTGCTTTGAAAGAACCTCTGCAATATAATTATTCTCCAGTTTGTGGGTCTCCCACTCATGGATATGAGACTTGGCTATATCACTAGACCACCCCTTCTACCCATCTCGTTGTGGTTCCTTTTTTATGTCTTGAGTTGTAGAAGATCTGTTCTAGTAGGTTCCAGCCTTTTTCATTGATGGTTGTGCTGCAAATAGTTGTGATTTTGGTGTGCTCTTGAGAGCAGGTGAGCTCAGCGTCTTTCTACTCCAGCATCTTTTTTCATCTCTTAATCAGTATATTTAATGCAACCCCAATCAAAATACCAGTAGGAATTTATATAGGTACATATATTTATATGGAAATATTAAAGATAAAGAATACTCAATACAATTTTGAAGAACAAAAATAAATTACCTGATTTCAAAAGTGTAGTGTAAAGCTATAGTAACTTTTTAAATTAATATTTTCATAAAGGTAGACAAATAAATCTATGGGACAAAATCAAGAATCCAGATATAGATGCACAATATATGATCAATTAATTTTTGACATAGGTGCTAAAGTTTTTTAATAGAGAAAATATAACCCTTTCAACAAGTCCTACTGCAAACAACTTCATGTTCATATAGGAAAGTAAACCTTGATCCTTATTTCAAACCATATACAAACATTACTTAAACATGGATCAGAGATATAAACATAAAAGCTAAAACTATAGAAATTCTATAAGAAAATTTAGAAATAAATTGTTACAACCTTGGGGTATAAAAAAGTTTTGCAGAAATAACACAAAACTCTCTAACCACAAAAGCTTTTAAAGTGGTGAATTTGAATTTATGAAAATTAGTAACTCATGCTCTTCACAAGTCACTTAGAAAAATAAAAAGCAAAATCAAAGGCTGAGAAAATATTTGTGATACATATATCTGACAAAGGAATTATATCCAGAACATGCTAAGTCTTATAAATTAATGATAGAAAAATAACATAACTGTAAAAATAGGCAAAAGTTCTGGACACTTCACAAAAGAAGCTATACAAATTTCAATAAACTCATGAAAAGTTGCTCAACATATTTAATCATCCAGGAAATGCAAAAAAAAGTCACACTAAAATGCAACCATATAGCTATTAGAATGTATAAAATTAAAGGTCTGATAAATTCAAATGTTGATGAGGCTGTTAAGTACCTAGAAGTTTTAGAAAACTACTAGTAGGAATGTGCAACCACTTTTGAAAATATTTTAACAGATTATTTTAAAGTTAATGATGCTTTTATAATATGTCTCTCCAATTTCACCCTAAAGAATTAACCCAATATATAAGAAAATATATGTCTGCACAAAGAATCATACATAACTATTTAAGGTATCTATTCAAAATAGATGTGGGAAAGACTCAAATGTCAATCAATGGGTGAATGGACTAAAAAATTCTGGAATAATCAAGGGATGGAATACAATTTGGCAATAAAAAGTAAAAAATTGTTGATACATTTCAAAATATGACTGAACCTCACATGCATTTTGCTGCTTAAAAAAGTCAAAAAGGAAAAATAAAAAAGTGAAGTATTGTATGATATCATTTATATGAAACTCTACTCTGAAAATTGAAATAAATCTAAGGTGGCAGAAAGCAGATCAGTGGTTGCCTGGGACTGAGAAATGGAGGAGATTGAGAAATGACACTTTCAAACTTTTAGGATGATGATTGTACACACACACATACACAATAATTTAGTGTGTGTATATATTATTAAAGTGTATATAAATATATTGCATAAGATATAAAATGTATATGTATAAAATATACACAATATATACATATCATATACTATATAAATTAGATAGATGATAGATGACAAAAAGATAGATAGAGGTGATGGTTTGCAAAAATATATACATTTTCCAAAAATGCATAAAGAAAATTGATGCATTTATTGTATTAAACCCTGGATCAACAAAATTGAGAGCATTTTTCAAAAATTAATTTGTTCAACAAACTTGAACTTAAATGGCAAGCATTAAAATGTTTAAATAGGAAAAAATAAAGTTTAACTAAAGCTGGTTTCAGACAATAGACAAAACTAAGGGAATTCATTACTAGCAAACCCATACTTATAGAAATCATTAATGGAATTTCACAATTAGAAGGAAAATTATCTCATATAAAGCATTATAATTTAAGAAAGAATGAAGAGCACTGCAAAAAATTAACA
Organism: Eschrichtius robustus; assembly: GCF_028021215.1. Taxonomy (NCBI): domain Eukaryota; kingdom Metazoa; phylum Chordata; class Mammalia; order Artiodactyla; family Eschrichtiidae; genus Eschrichtius; species Eschrichtius robustus. The sequence goes on along the minus strand of NC_090845.1, from coordinate 70,501,301 downwards.
GTATTGAGGTATAATTGATATACAAAAAAACTGCACATATTTAATGTGTACAATTTGATGAATTTGGGCATGTTCAATCACTTATTAAATTATAACACAATCAAGATAATAGGTATATCCAGCACCTCCCAGAGTATCTTTGTGTCCCTGTGTGTGTGTGTGCGTGTGTGTGTAAAACATGAGACCTACCCTCTTTAAAATTTTAAAGTTCACAGTACTATATTATTAACTGTAGGTACTATGTTGGACAGCAGATCTCTAGAACTTATTCATCTAGCATAACTAAATCTTTATACCCATTGAATGAAAACTCCCCATTTCCCCCACCCCCTAGCACCTGGCAACAATTATTGTATTCGCTTTTATTTTAGATAAAGTTTACTCTTTGACTGTTTTAGATAACTTATGTAAGTGGAATCATAAAACATTTGACTATGAGTAGATTATTTCACTTTGGTTAATGTCCTCCCATTTTATCCATGTTGTTGCAAACAGCAGAATTTCCTACATACTGTTTGCTTGAAATAATCTTAATAATATAGTGTGAGATATAAAATATGTATAGAGTAAAATTATATGGCAAGAATAGCAAAACGGGGGGAAAGGCAACAAATGGGGTTTAAAGCATTGTAAGACCATCTAATTTCAGGTAGATTTTAATAAGCCATGGGTATATCTTATAATCTGTGAGCTAATCAATAAAATAATAATTTAGGAATTTATAACCATCATGCAATATAAGGAAATATGAAGAACAATATAGACAAATGAATTTTTATTCCTAATTAAACTTTTACCTATTACTGATTAATCAAAAATAAAAGGAACAAATGAGAAGTAAAGGAACAAAAAAAATACATGAATTACTTTTTTCAAATAGTAAATTTTAGGTTTCAATTTAATTATATCAGTAAATATATTATATATGAATGAATTACATACACCAATCAAAAGACATAATGTGTCACACTGGATTAAAAATATAAATGCTGGTTTCATGCGATATAATTATACAGGAGATATCATGAAATGTAAGCTGTAAAGATATAGAAAGAATGATAGAAAAAGAATAAGTAAAATTAAGCATGGAGGAAGAGGAGAAGAAGATAAAGTAAGCAGAGAGAGGAGGAGCACAATGGCAAAGAACAAGATGAAGAAGACGAAGATGATAATGAGGAGGACAAGAATTCAGAGAAAGAAAAGTCCAAATAAATAGATACAAAAATATTATCAAATTAACTATAAGGTAAGAACTAATATTAGAAATAAATATAGACATTTCATAATGATAACATATCAATTCAGGAGGAAGATATAATAATCCTAAATTTGTATTTATCTAATAATGAGCATCAAAATATTCTAATCAAATTTGACAAAATGAAAAGGAAAAATATATAAACACAAACATAGTGGAAGATTTTTTTTTTATGGTCAATTTTACACTCAATTAATGGCCTTTTATATTACTGATTTATAAAACCTCTTTTTTTTGAGCATATTTATTGGAGTATAATTACATTACAATGTTGTGTTAGTTTCTGCTGTATAAGAAAGTGAATCAGCTATGTGCATACATATATCCCCATATCCCCTCTCACATGTTCCTCCCTCCCAACCTTCCAATCCCACTCCTCTAGGTGGTCAAAAAGAACTGAGCGACCTCCCTGTGCTATGCAGCAGCTTCCAACTAGCAATCTATTTTACATTTGGTAGTGTATATATGTCACTACTAATCTCTCACATTGTCCCATCTTACCATTCCCCCCACCCCATGTCCTCAAGTCCATTCTCTACGTCTGCATCTTTATTCCTGTCCTGCCCCTAGGTTCATCAGAACCATTTTTATTAGAGTCCATATGTATGTGTTAGCATACGGTATTTGTTTTCCACTTTCTGACTTACTTCACTCTGTATGACAGACACTAGGTCCATCCAACTTACGAAAAAAAACTCAATTTCGTTTATTTTTATTGCTCATTAATATTCCATTGTATATATGCACCACATATTCCTTATCCATTCATATGTCGATGGACACTTAGGTTGCTGCCATGTCCTGGCTATTGTAAACAGTGCTACAATGAGCATTGCGGTACATGTCTCTGTTTTATATTTTTTTCTTCTTTACAGATCAAAAATGATCTGTAAAGTTCATTTTTTTAATTTCATTTTATTTTTTTTATGCAGCAGGTTCTTATTAGTTATCTATTTTATACATATTAGTGTACATATGTCAATCTCAAACTCCCAATTCAATTCTTTCAATCTATTCATCTGTCGATGGGCATTTAGGTTGTTTCCATGACCTGGTTATTGTAAATAGTGCTGCAATGAACATTGGGGTGTATGTGTCTTTTTGAATTATGGTTTTCTCTGGATATAGGCCCAGTAGTGGATTGCTGGGTCATATGGTAATTCTATTTTTAGATTTTGAAGGAACCTCCAGACTACTCGATAGTGGCTGTATCAATTTACATACCCACCAACAGTGCAAGAGGGTTCCCTTTTCTCAACACCCTCTCCAACATTTGTTGTTTGTAGATTTTCTGATGATGGCCATTCTGACTGGTGTGAGGTGATACCTCATTTTAGTTTTGATTTCCATTTCTCTAATGATTAATGATATTGAGCATCCTTTCAGTGTTTGTTGGCAATCTGTACATCTTCTTTGGAGAAATGTCTATTTAGGTCTTCTGGCCATTTTTGGATTGGATTTTTGTCTTTTTGATATTGAGCTGTATGAGTTGCTTGCATATTTTGAAGATTAATCACTTGTCAGTTGCTTCATTTGTAAATATTTTCTCCCATTCTGAGGTTTGTCTTTTAGTTTTGTTTATGGTTTCCTTTGCTGTGCAATAGCTTTTAAGTTTCATTAGGTCCCACTTGTTAATTTTTGTTTTTATTTCCATTTCTCTAGGAGGTGGGTCAAAAAGGATCTTGCTGTGATTTATGTCATAGAGTGTTCTGCCTATGTTTTCTTCTAAGAGTTTTATGGTGTCTGGCCTTACATTGAGGTCTAATCAATTCAGAGATCATTTATGTGTATGGTGTTAGGGAGTGTTCTAATTTCATTCTTTTACATGTAGCTGTCCAGTTTTCCCAGCACCACTTAATGAAGAGACTGCCTTTCTCCATTGTATATCCTTGCCTCCTTTGTCATAGGTTAGTTGACCATAGTTGCATGGGTTTATCTCTGGGCTTTCTATCATGTTCCATTGATCTATATTTCTGTTTTTGTGACAGTACCATATTTTCTTGATCACTGTAGCTTTGTAGTATAGTCTGAAGTCAGGGAGCCTGATTCCTCTAGCTCCGTTTTTCTTCCTCAAGATTGCTTTGGCTATTCGGGGTCTTTTGTGTTTCCATACAAATTGCAACTTTTTTTGTTCTACTTCTGTGAAAAATGCCATTGGTAGTTTGATATGGATTGAACTTAATCTGTAGATTTCTTTGGGTGTATAGTCATTTTCACAATGTTGATTCTTCCAATCCAACAACAAGTTATATGTCTCCAACTGTTTGTATCATATTTCATTTCTTTCATCAGTGTCTTATAGTTTTCTGCATGCAGGTGTTTTGTCTCCTTAAGAAGGTTTATTCCTAGGTATTTTATTCTTTTTGTTGCAATGGTAAATAGGAGTGTTTCCTTAATATCTCTTTCAGATTTTTCTTCGTTAGTTTATAGGAATGCAATTGATTTCTGTGCATTAATTTTGTATCCTGCTACTTTACTAAATTCATGGATTAGCTCTAGCAGTTTTCTGGTAGCATCTTTAGGATTCTCTATGTTTAGTATCATGTCATTTTCAAACAGTGACAGTTTTACTTCTTTTCCGATTTTGATTCTTTTATTTATTTTTCTTCTCTGATTGCTGTGGCCACAACTTCTAAAACTATGTTGAATAATAGTGGTGAGAGTGGGCAACCTTGTCTTGTTCCTGATCTTAGTGGAAATGGTTTCAGTTTTTCACCATTGAGGACAATGTTGGCTGTGGGTTTTTCATATATGGCCGTCATTATGTTGAGGCAGGTTCCCTCTATGGCCACTTTCTGGAGAGTTATTCTCATAAATGGGTGTTGAATTTTTCAACGTTTCTTCTGCATCTATTGAGATTATCATATGGTTTTTATCCTTCAATTTATTAATATGGTGTATCCCATTGATTGATTTGCATATATTGAAGAATCCTTGCATTCCTGGGAAAACCCCCATATGATCATGTTGTATGATCTTTTTAATGTGCTGTTGGATACTGTTTGATAGTATTTTGTTGGGGATTTTTGCATCTATGTCCGTCAGTGATATTGGCTTGTAGTTTTAGTTTTTTGTGACATTTTTGTCTGGTTTTGGTATCAGGGTGATGGTGGCCTCGTAGAATGAGTTTGGAAGTGTTCCTCCCTCAGCTACATTTTGGAAGAGTTTGAGAAATATATGTGTTAGCTCTTCTCTAAATGTTTGATAGAATTCACCTGTGAAGCCATCTGTTCCTGGGCTTTTGCTTTTTGGAAGAGTTTTAATCACATTTTCCATTACAGTGCTTGTGATTGGCCTGTAAATATTTTGTATTTCTTCCTGTTTCAGTCTTGGAAGGTTGTACTTTTCTAAGTATTTGTCCATTTCTTCCAGGTTGTCCATTTTATTGGCATATAGTTGCTTGTAGTAGTCTCTCATGATCCTTAGTATTTCTGCAGTGCTAGTTGTTACTTGAACATTTTCATTTCTTATTCTGTTTATTTGAGTCTTCTCCCTTTTTTTCTTAATGAGTCAGGCTAATGATTTATCAATTTTGTTCATCTTCTCAAAGAACCAGCTTTAATTTTATTGATCTTTGCTGTTGTTTCCTTCATTTCTTTTTCATTTATTTCTGATCTGATCTTTATGATTTCTTTCCTTCTGCTAACTTTGGGGGATTTTTGTTATTCTTTCTCTAATTGCCTTAGGTGTAAAGTTAGGTTGTTTATTTGAGATTTTTCTTGTTTCTTGAGGTAGGATTATATTGCTATAAAATTCCCTCTTAGAACTGCTTTTGCTGCATCCCATAGGTTTGGGTCATCGTATTTTCATTGTCATTTGTTTCTAGGTACTTTTTGATTTCCTCTTTGATTTCTTCAGTGAACTCCTGTTTATTTAGTAGCATATTGTTTAGCCTCCGTGTGTTTATATTTTTTACAGTCTTTTTCCTGCAATTGATATCTAGTCTCATAGCATTGTGGTCAGAAATGATACATTATATGATTTCAGTTTTCTTAAAATTTCCGAGGCTTGATTTGTGACCCTAGATATGATCCATCCTGGAGAATGTTCCATGAGCACTTGAGAAGAAACTGTATTCTGTTGATTTTGGATGGAATGTCCTATAAATATCAATTAAGTCCTTCTGGTCTAGTTTGTCATTTAAAGCTTGTGTTTCCTTATTTATTTTCATTTTTGATGATCTTTCCATTGGTGAAAGTTGGGTGTTAAAGTTCCCTACTATTATTGTTTTACTGTTGATATCCCCTTTTATGGCTCTGAGAACTTACTTTACATATTGAGTTGCTCCAAGGTTGGGTGTATAAATATTTACAACTGTTGTATCTTCTTCTTGGTTTGATCCCTTGATCATTATGTAGTGTCCTTCTTTGTCTCCTGTAATAGCCTTTATTTTAAAGTCTATTTTGTCTCATATGAGAATTGCTATTCCAGCTTTCTTTTGATTTCCATTTGCATGGAATATCTTTTTCCATCCCCTCACTTTCAGTCTGTATGTGTCCCTAGGTCTGAAGTGGGTCTCTTGTAGACAGCATATATACGGGTCTTGTTTTTGTATCCATTTCACCAGTCTATGTCTTTTGGTTAGAGCATTTAATCCATTCATATTTAAGCTAATTATCGATATATATGTTCCTATTACTATTTTCTTAATTGTTTTGGGTTTGTTTTTCTAGGTCTTTCCCTCCTCTTGTGTTTCCTGCCAGAGAAATTCCTTTAGCGTTTGTTGAAAAGCTGGGTTGGTGGTGCTGAATTCTCTTAACTTTTGCTTGTCTGTAAATGTTTTAATTTCTTCATCGAATCTGAATGAGATCCTTGCTTGGTCGAGTAATATTGGTTGTAGGTTTTTCCCTTTCATCACTTTAAACATCTCCTGCCATTCCCTTCTGTCTTGCAGAGTTTCTGCTGAAAGGTCAGCTGTTATCCTTATTGGGATTCCTTTGTATATTGTTTGTTGATTTTCCTTTGCTGCTTTTAATAGTTCTTCTTTGTATTTAATTTTTGATAGTTTGATTCATATGTGCCTTGGCGTGTTACTCCTTGGATTTGTCCTGTATTGGACTCTCTGTGCTTCCTGGTCTTGATTGACTATTTCCTTTCCCATGTTAGTGAAGTTTTCAACTGTAATCTCTATAAATATTTTCTCAGACACTTTCTTTTTCTCTTCTTCTTCTTGGACCCCTATAATTCGAATGTTGGTGCATTTAATGTTGTCCCAGAAGTGTTTAATACTGTTCTCAATTCTTTTCTTTCTTTATTCTTTATTCTGCTCTGTGGTAGTTTTTTCCACTATTTTATTTTCCAGGTCATTTATCTGCTCTTCTTTCTCAGTTATTCTGCTATTGATTCCTTCTAGAAAATTTTAAATTTCATTTATTGTGGTGTTCATCATTTTTGTTTGCTCTTTAGTTCTTCTAGTTTCTTGTTAAACATTTCTTGTATTTTCTCCATTCTATTTCCAAGATTTTGGATCATCTTTATTGTCATAACTCTGAATTCTTTTTCAGATAGATAGACTGCCTATTTCCTCTTCATTTGTTTGTTCTTGTGGATTGTTACCTTGCTCCTTCATCTGCTGTGTATTTCTCTGTCTTCTCATTTTGTTAAACTTACTATGTTTGGGGTCTCCATTGTGCAGGCTGCAGGTTCGTAGTTCCTGTTATTTTTAATGTTTGCCCCCAGTGGGTGATGTTGGTTCAGTGTCTTGTGTAGGCTTCTGTGTTGTAGGGACTGATGCCTGTGTTCTCGTGGGTGGGGCTGGATCTTGTCTTTCTGGTCAGCAGGGCTGCCTCCAGTGGTGTGTTTTGAGGTGCCTGTGAATTTAGTATTACTTTAGGCAGCCTCTCTGCTAGTGAGTGAGGTTGTGTTCCTGTCTTGCTAGTTGTTTGGCTTGGGGTCTCCAGTACTGGAGCTTGCTGACCGTTTGGTGGAGCTGGGTCTTAGTGTTGATACGCAGATCTCTGTAAGAGCTCTTGATGATTGCTATTACATGGGGCCGGGAGGTCTCTGGTGGTCCAGAGTCCTGGGCTCGGCTCTCCCACCTTGGAGACGCAGGCCCGACTCCCTCCTGGAGTACCAATACCCTGCCAACTGCATGGCTTGGAAGAAAAGTACGAAAAAAAAAAAAAAAACCCGAACACTTATAACCCCAAAACAAAGGGTAAAAGCAAAACTAAACAGAAAAAAATCACACAAAGAAACACACACACACAAACTCATAAAAAGAAAAACAAACAAAAAAACAAAACAAACAAACAAAATACCTAAAAATAAAAGAACAGACAAAACCCTAGTACAAATTGTAAAGGCAAACCTAAACAGACAAAAATCACAGAGAGAAACTTACACACACACACTCACCAAAAAAAGAGAAAAAAGGAAAAAAATAAAAGGAAGAGTGTATCCAAACCAATAATCAAATCCACCAATGATAACAAGCACTAAAAACTAAACTAAGACAACATAAAACCAAAAACAAATCAGATGCAGGAAGCAAACCCCAACTTTACAGTTGTTCCCAAAGTCCACTGCCTCAATTTTGGGAACATTTTTTGTTTTTTCAGGTATTCCACAAATGCAGGGTTTATCAAGTTGATCGCGGGGATTTAATACGCTGCTCCTGAGGCTTCACAGTGCAATATCCCCTTCTCGTCTTTGCTCGCACAGTTCCTGGGGTTCAGCTTAGGTTTTGGACCTGCCTCTGTGTGTAGGCCACCCTCAGGCATCTATTCCCCACTGAGACAGCAGGGGGTTAAAGCAGCAGTTGATTAGGGCTCTCTTGTTTACTCAGGCCGGGGAAAGGGAGGGGTACCATATTCATAAATGGAATGCAGGGCCAGCCTGAGGTGGCAAAAGCCAGCATGACATTGCAGCAGCCTGAGGTGTGCCTTGTGTTCTCCTGGGGACGTTGTCCCTGGATCACAGGACCCTGGCAGTAGTGTGCTTCCCAGGCTCCCGGGGATGTGTGGGTAGTGACCTACACTTGCACACAGGATTCTTGGTGGCAGCAGTGGCAGCGTTAGCGGTTCTCTCCTGTTGCTGTGGTCCAAGCTGATAGCCGCAGGTCACGCCTATATCTGGAGCACACTTAGGCAGTGCTCTGCCATCTGTGGGCACATGGAGCAGGAAACTCCTCTCCTTGCGCACCCTGGAGCAATGATCTCTTGCCTCTCCAGCAGGTCCAGACTTTTCCCCAGACTTCCTCCCAGCTAGCTATGGTGCAGTAGCCCCCTTCAGGCTGTCTTCACACAGCCAACCCCAGTCTTCTCCCTGGGGTCTGAACTCCAATGCCTGAGCCTCAGCTTCCAGCCCCGACCCATCCTGGAGGGCAAGCAGACAAGCGTCTCAGGCTTGTGAGTGGTGGTCAGCACTGATCTTCTGTGTGGGAATCACTCCACTCTGCCCTCTGCACCCCTTTTGCTGTGCTCTCTTCCATGAATCTGAAGCTTCCCCCCACCCACCCCCATCCCTGCCAGTGAAGGGGCTTCCTAGTGTGTGGAAACTTTTCCTCCTTCACAGCTCCCTCCCAGAAGTTCAGGTCCCATCCTTCTTCTTTTGTCTCTGTTTTTTCTTTTTTCTTTTGCCTTACCCAGGTACGTGGGGATTTTCTTGCATTTGGGGAAGTGTGAGGTCTTCTGCCAGCGTTCAGTAGGTATTCTGTAGGAGTTGTTCCACATGTAGATGTATTTTTGATGTTTTTGTGGAGAGAAAGGTGATCTCCACATCTTACTCTTCTGCCATCTTGAAGCTTTCCCCTAGTGGAAGATTTTTAACACATTTCTCTCAAAACTATTGGAACAAGCATGCAAAAATCAGGAAGGATATAAAATAGTCAAAGAAAATGATTGACAAAATTGCCCTTTTAGTATATATAGAATTCTGCACCTAACAACTATACAGTACACATAATTTCCAAGAACACATGGAAAATATAGATTCAAAAATTCTCCAAGTATAGATGTGATACAGACTATGTGCTCTCATTTCTGGGAGCTTAATCTAGAAGTCAATATTGAAAAGAAAATTCCCCAAAAGTTAGGAAATAAGCTTTGCCTATCTCAATTACCCACAGGATAAAAAACATATTATAATGTTATTTGGAACTTATTTTTAATTTAATGACAATAAAAATTTGACATATCAATTTCTGTGATGCAGCTAAAGCTGAGATTACATGGGAAAGTTACAGACTTAAATACATAATAGAAAGGAAGAACAGCTGAACATCAATGATCACAGCATCCATCCCAAAAAGATTTTTTAAAAATAGCAACTTAGACTTCTTTAAAAGTAGAAAGAAGAAAAATATAATTACAAATCAATCAACATGCTAAATCACATTAACAAATGAAGGATAAAAAATATCTGATCATCTCAAAAGATGCAGAAATTATTTGACAAGATTCAATGCTCATTTCTGACAAAAACTCTCAGTGAAATGGATATAGAAGAAATGTAACTCAAAATAGTAAAAGTCATATATGACAAACCCAAAGCTAACATCATACTCAGAGGTGAAAAACTGAAAGCTATACCTCTAAAATCTGGAACAAGACAAGGATGACCACTCTTACCACTTTTATTCAACATAGTATTGGAAGTCCTAGTCAGAGTAATTAGACAAGAAAAAGGAATAAAAAACATACAAATTGGAAAGGAAGAAGTAAGCAGTCACTACTTGCATATGTCATAATTTTTTCTTTTTTTTAAACATCTTTATTGAAGTATAATTGCCTTACAATGGTGTGTTAAATTCTGCTTTATAACAAAGTGAATCAGTTATACATATACAATATGTTCCCATTTCTCTTCCCTCTTGCATCTCCCTCCCTCCCACCCTCCCCATCCCACCCCTCTAAGTGGTCACAAAGCACCGAGCTGATCTCCCTGTGCTATGCGGCTGCTTCCCACTAGTTATCTATTTTACATTTGGTAGTGTATATATGTCCATGACACTCTCTTACCCTGTCACATCTCACCCCACCCCCTCCCCATATCCTCAAGTCCATTCTCTAGTAGGTCTGTGTCTTTATTCCCGTCTTGCCACTAGGTTCTTCATGGCCTTTTTTTTTTTTTTTTTCCCTTAGATTCCGTATATATGTGTTAGCATACTGTATTTGTTTTTCTCTTTCTGACTTACTTCACTCTGTATGACAGACTCTAACTCCATCCACCTCATTACAAATATCTCCATTTCATTTCTTTTTATGGCTGAGTAATATTCCATTGTATATATGTGCCACATCTTCTTTATCCATTCATCTGTCGATGGACATTTAGGTTGCTTCCATGTCCTGGCTATTGTAAATAGAGCTGCAATGAACATTTTGGTACATGACTCTTTTTGACCTATGGTTTTCTCAGGGTATATGCCCAGTATTGGGATTGCTGGGTCGTATGGTAGTTCTATTTGTAGTTTTTTCAGGAACCTCCATACTGTTCTCCATAGTGGCTGTATCAATTTGCATTCCCACCAGCAGTGCAAGAGTGTTCCCTTTCCTCCACACCCTCTCCAGCATTTATTGTTTGTAGATTTTTTGATGATGGCCATTCTGACCGGTGTGAGATGATATCTCATTGTAGTTTTGATTTGCATTTCTCTAATGATTAATGATGTTGAGCATTCTTTCATGTGTCTGTAGGCCATCTGTATATCTTCTTTGGAGAAATGTCTATTTAGGTCTTCTGCCCATTTTTGGATTGGGTTGTTGGTTTTTTTGTTATTGAGCTGCATGAGCTGCTTGTAAATCTTGGAGATTAATCCTTTGTCAGTTGCTTCATTTGCAAATATTTTCTCCCATTCTGATGGTTGTCTTTTGGTCTTGTTTATGGTTTCCTTTGCTGTGCAAAAGCTTTTAAGTTTCATTAGGTCCCATTTGTTTATTTGTGTTCTTATTTCCATTTCTCTGGGAGCTGGGTCAAAAAGAATCTTGCTGTGATGTATGTCATAGAGTGTTCTGCCTATGTTTTCCTCTAAGAGTTTGATAGTGTCTGCCCTTACACTTAGGTCTTTAATCCATTTTGAGTTTATTTTTGTGCATGGTGTCAGGGAGTGTTCTAATTTCATACTTTTACATGTACCTGTCCAATTTTCCCAGCACCACTTATTGAAGAGGCTGTCTTTTCTCCACTGTATATTCTTGCCACCTTTATCAAAGATAAGATGACCATATGTGTGTGGGTTTATCTCCGGGCTTTCTATCCTGTTCCATTGATCTATATTTCTGTTTTTGTGCCAGTACCAAACTGTCTTGATTACTGAAGCTTTGTAATAGAGTCTGAAGTCAGGGAGCCTGATTCCCCCAGCTCCATTTTTCATTCTCAAGATTGCTTTGGCTATTCGGGGTCTTTTGTGTTTCCATACAAATTGTGAAATTTTTTGTTCTAGTTCTGTGAAAAATGCCAGTGGTAGTTTGATAGGGATTGCATTGAATCTGTAGATTGCTTTGGGTAGTAGAGTCATTTTCACAATGTTGATTCTTCCAATCCAGGAACATGGAATATCTCTCCATCTATTTGTATCATCTTTAATTTCTTTCATCAGTGTCTTATAATTTTCTGCATACAGGTCTTTTGTCTCCTTAGGTAGGTTTATTCCTAGATATTTTATTCTTTTTGTTGCAATGGTAAATGGGAGTGTTTTCTTAATTTCACTTTCAGATTTTTCGTCATTAGTGTATAGAAATGTAAGAGATTTCTGTGCATTTATTTTGTATCCTGCTACTTTACCAAATTCATTGATTAGCTCTAGGAGTTTTCTGGTAGCATCTTTAGGATTCTCTATGTATAGTATCATGTCATCTGCAAATAGTGACAGCTTTACTTCTTCTTTTCCGATTTGGATTCCTTTTATTTCTTTGTCTTCTCTGATTGCTGTGGCTAACACTTCCAAAACTATGTTGAATAATAGTGGTGAGAGTGGGCAACCTTGTCTTGTTCCTGATCTTAGTGGAAATGGTTTCAGTTTTTCACCATTGAGGACAATGTTGGCTGTGGGTTTGTCATATATGGCCTTTATTATGTTGAGGAAAGTTCCCTCTATGCCTACTTTCTGCAGGGCTTTTATCATAAATGGGTGTTGAATTTTGTCGAAAGCTTTCTCTGCATCTATTGAGATGATCATATGGTTTTTCTCCTTCAATTTGTTAATATGGTGTATCACATTGATTGATTTGCGTATATTGAAGAATCCTTGCATTCCTGGGATAAACCCCACTTGATCATGGTGTATGATCCTTTTAATGTGCTGTTGGATTCTGTTTGCTAGTATTTTGTTGAGGATTTTTGCATCTATGTTCATCAGTGATATTGGCCTGTAGTTTTCTTTCTTTGTGACATCTTTGTCTGGTTTTGGTATCAGGGTGATGGTGGCCTCGTAGAATGAGTTTGGGAGTGTTCCTCCCTCTGCAATATTTTGGAAGAGTTTGAGAAGGATAGGTGTTAGCTCGTCTCTAAATGTTTGATAGAATTCACCTGTGAAGCCATCTGGTCCTGGGCTTTTGTTTGTTGGAAGGTTTTTAATCACAGTTTCAATTTCAGTGCTTGTGATTGGTCTGTTCATATTTTCTATTTCTTCCTGGTTCAGTCTCGGCAGTTTGTGCATTTCTACGAATCTGTCCATTTCTTCCAGGTTGTCCATTTTATTGGCATAGAGTTGCTTGTAGTAATCTCTCATGATCTTTTGTATTTCTGCAGTGTCAGTGGTTACTTCTCCTTTTTCATTTCTAATTCTATTGATCTGAGTCTTCTCCCTTTTTCTCTTGATGAGTCTGGCTAATGGTTTATCAATTTTGTTTATCTTCTCAAAGAACCAGCTTTTAGTTTCATTGATTTTTGCTATTGTTTCCTTCATTTCTTTTTCATTTATTTCTGATCTGATCTTTATAATTTCTTTCCTTCTGCTGGCTTTGGGGTTTTTTTGTTCTTCTTTCTCTAATTGCTTCAGGTGCAAGGTTAGGTTGTTTATTCAAGATGTTTCCTGTTTCTTGAGGTAGGCTTGTATTGCTATAAACTTCCCTCTTAGCACTGCTTTTGCTGCGTCCCATAGGTTTTGGGTCGTCGTATCTCCATTGTCGTTTGTTTCTAGGTATTTTTTGATTTACCCTTTGATTTCTTCAGTAATCACTTCGTTATTAAGTAGTGTATTGTGTAGCCTCCATGTGTTTGTATTTTTTACAGATCTTTTCCTGTAATTGATATCTAGTCTCATAGCGTTGGGGTCAGAAAAGATACTTGATACGATTTCAATTTTCTTAAATTTACCAAGGCTTGATTTATGACCCAAGATATGATCTATCCTGGAGAATGTTCCATGAGCACTTGAGAAAAATGTGTATTCTGTTGTTTTTGGGTAGAATGTCCTATAAATATCAATTAAGTCCATCTTGTTTAATGTATCATTTAAAGCTTGTGTTTCCTTATTTATTTTCATTTTGGATGATCTGTCCATTGGTGAAAGTGGGGTGTTAAAGTCCCCTACTATGATTGTGTTGCTGTCGATTTCCCCTTTTATGGCTGTTAGTATTTGCCTTATGTATTGAGGTGCTCCTATGTTGGGTGCATAAATATTTACAATTGTTATAGCTTCCTCTTGGATCGATCCCTTGATCATTATATAGTGTCCTTCTTTGTCTCTTGTAATAGTCTTTATTTTAAAGTCTATTTTGTCTGATATGAGAATTGCTACTCCAGCTTTCTTTTGATTTCCATTTGCATGGAATATCTTTTTCCATCCCCTCACTTTCAGTCTGTATGTGTCTCTAGGTCTGAAGTGGGTCTCTTGTAGACAGCATATATATGGGTCTTGTTTTTGTATCCATTCAGCCAGCCTGTGTCTTTTGGTGGGAGCATTTAATCCATTTACATTCAAGGTAATTATCGATATGTATGTTACTATTCCCATTTTCTTAAATGTTTTGGGTTTGTTATTGTAGGTGTTTTCCTTCTCTTGTGTTTCTTGCCTAGAGAAGTTCCTTTAGCATTTGTTGTAAAGCTGGTTTGGTGGTGCTGAACTCTCTCAGCTTTTGCTTGTCTGTAAAGGTTTTAATTTCTCCATCGAATCTGAATGAGATCCTTGCTGGGTAGAGTAATCTTGGTTGTAGGTTTTTCTCCTTCATCACTTTAAGTATATCCTGCCACTCCCTTCTGGCTTGCAGAGTTTCTGCTGAAAGATCAGATGTTAACCTTATGGGGATTCCCTTGTGTGTTATTTGTTTTTTTCCCTTGCTGCCTTTAATATGTTTTCCTTATATTTAATTTTTGACAGTTTGATTAATATGTGTCTTGGCGTGTTTCTCCTTGGGTTTATCCTGTATGGGACTCTCTGTGCTTCCAGGACTTGATTAACTATTTCCTTTCCCATATTAGGGAAGTTTTCAACTATAATCTCTTCAAATATTTTCTCAGTCCCTTTCTTTTTCTCTTCTTCTTCTGGTACCCCTATAATTCGAATGTTGGTGCATTTAATGTTGTCCCAGAGGTCTCTGAGACTGTCCTCAGTTCTTTTCATTCTTTTTTCTTTATCCTGCTCTGCAGTAGTTATTTCCACCATTTTATCTTCCAGGTCGCTTATCCTTTCTTCTGCCTCAGTTATTCTGCTATTGATCCCATCTAGAGAATTTTTAATTTCATTTATTGTGTTTTTCATCATTGCTTGGTTCCTCTTTAGTTCTTCTACGTCCTTGTTAAATGTTTCTTGCATTTTGTCTATTCTATTTCCAAGATTTTGGATCATCCTTACTATCATTATTCTGAATTCTTTTTCAGGTAGACTACCTATTTCCTCTTCATTTGTTAAGTCTAGTGTGCTTTGACCCTGCTCCTTCATCTGCTGTGTGTTTTTCTGTCATCTCATTTTGCTTATCTTACTGTGTTTGGGGTCTACTTTTCACAGACTGCAGGTTTGTAGTTCCCGTTGTTTTTGGTATCTGTCCCCAGTGGCTAAGGTTGGTTCAGTGGGTTGTGTAGGCTTCCTGGTGTAGGGAACTAGTGCCTGAGCTCTGGTGGATGAGGCTGGATCTTGTCTTTCTGGTGGGCACATCCACGTCTGGTGGTGTATTTTGGGGTGTCTGTGGCCTTATTATGATTTTAGGCAGCCTCTCTGCTAATGGATGGGGCTGTGTTCCTGTCTTGCTAGTTGTTTGGCATAGGGTGTTCAGCACTGTAGCTTGCTGGTCATTGAGTGATGCTGGGTCTTGATGTTGAGATGGAGATCTCTGAGAGATTTTTACCGTTTGGTATTACGTGGAGCTGGGAGGTCTCTTGTGGACCAGTGTCCTGAAGTTGGCTCTCCCACCTCAGAGGCACGGCCCTGATGCCTGGCTGGAGCACCAAGAGCCTTTCGTCCACACGGCTCAGAGTGAGAGGGAGAAAAAATAGAAAGAAAGAAAGAAAGAAAGAAAGAAAGAAAGAAAGAAAGAAAGAAGAAAGAAAGAAAGAAAGAAAGAGGCTATAGTATAGTAAGCAAAATAAAGCTATTGTAAAGCAAAGCTATACAGACAAAATCTCACCCAGAAGCATATACATATACACTCACAAAAAAAAAGGAACAGGGGAAAAATTAATATATCCTGCTCCCAAAGTCCACCTCCTGAATTTGGGATGATTCGTTGTCTATTCAGGTATTCAACAGATACAGGCACATCAAGTTGTTTGTGGAGTTTTAATCCGCTGCTTCTGAGGCTGCTGGGAGAGATTTCCCCTTCTCCTCCCTGTTCACACAGCTCCTGGGGTTCAGCTTTGGATTTGGACCCGCCTCTGCGTGTAGGTCGCCTGAGGGCGTCTATTCCCCACCCAGACAGAACGGTGTTAAAGGAGCAGCTGCTTCGGGGGCGCTGGCTCACTCAGGCCGTGGGGAGGGAGGGGTACGGAGGAGGCGGGGCGAGCCTGTGGCAGCAGAGGCCGGCGTGACTTTGCACCAGCCTGACGTTGCACCAGCCGGCGTGACGTTGCACCAGACGGCGCACAGTGCGTTCTCCTGGGGAATTTGTCCGGGGATCACGGGACCCTGGCAGTGGCGGGCTGCACCGGCTCCCGGGAGGGGTGGTGTGGAGAGTGACCTGTGCTCACACACAGGCTTTTTGGAGGCGGCAGCAGCAGCCCCAGCGTCTCACGCCCGTCTCTGGGGTCCGCGCTGATCGCCGCGGCTCGCGCCTTTCTCTGGAGTTCGTTTAGGCGGCGCTCTGAATCCCCTCTCCTTGCGCGCAGTGAAACAAAGAGGCAAGAAAAAGCCTCTTGCCTCTTCGGCAGCTGCAGACCTTTTCCCGGTCTCCCTCCCAGTCAGCTGTGGTGCGCTAAGCCCTTCAGGCTGTGTTCACGCCGCCAGCCCCAGTCCTCTCCCTGCGATCCGACCGAAGCTGAGCCTCAGGTCCCAGCCCCGCCCGCCCCGGCGGGGGAGCAGACAAGCGTCTCGGGCTGGTGAGCGCTGCTCGGCGCCGAGCCTCTGTGCGGGAGTCTCTCCGTTTTTCCCTCTGCGCCCCTGTTGCTGTGGGGTCTGCGCTGATAGCCGCGGCTCGTGCCCTTCTCTGGAGTTCGTTTAGGCGGCGCTCTGAATCCCCTCTCCTTGCGCGCAGCGAAACAAAGAGGCAAGAAAAAGTCTCTTGCCTCTTCGGCAGCTGCAGACCTTTTCCCGGTCTCCCTCCCAGCCAGCTGTGGTGCGCTAACCCCTTCAGGCTGTGTTCACGCCGCCAGCCCCAGTCCTCTCCCTGCGATCCGACCGAAGCCCGAGCCTCAGCTCCCAGCCCCGCCTGCCCCGGCGGGGGAGCAGACAAGCCTCTCGGGCTGGTGAGCGCTGCTCGGCGCCGAGCCTCTGTGCGGGAGTCTCTCCGCTTTTTCCTCTGCGCCCCTGTTGCTGTGGGATCCGCGCTGTTAGCTGCGGCTCACGCCCGTCTCTGAAGCTCGTTTAGGCGGCACTCTGAATCCCCTCTCCTCGCGCACCAGGAAACAAAGAGGGAAGAAAAAGTCTCTTGCCTCTTTGGCAGCTGCAGGATTTTTCTCGGACTCCCTCCCGGCTAGCTGTGGTGCGCTAACCCCTTCAGGCTGTGTTCACGCCGCCAATCCCAGTCCTCTCCCTGCGATCCGACCGAAGCCCGAGCCTCAGCTCCCAGCCCCCGCCCGCCCCGGCGGGGGAGCAGAGAAGCCTCTCGGGCTGGTGAGTGCTGGTCGGCACCGCTTCTCCGTGCGGGAGCCTCTCCGCTTTGCCCTCCGCACCCCTGTGGCTGCGCTCTCCTCCGTGGCTCCGAAGCTTCCCCCCTCTGCCACCCGCAGTCTCTGCCCGCGAAGGGGCTTCCTAGTGCGTGGAAATCTTTCCTCCTTCACAGCTCCCTCCCACTGGTGCAGGTGCCGTCCCTATTCTTTTGTCTCTGTTATTTCTTTTTTCTCTTTTGCCCTACCCAAGTACAGGGGGAGTTTCTTGCCTTTTTGGAGGTCGGACGTTTTCTGCCAGCGTTCAGTGGGTGTTCTGTAGGAGCAGTTCCACGTGTAGATGTATTTCTACTGTATCTGTGGGAAGGAAGGTGATCTCCGCGTCTTACTCTTCCGCCATCTTCTCTCCTCCCATATGTCATAATTTTATATAGAGAACACCCTGAAGACTCCACCAAAAAACTATTAGAAAAATAAATAAATACAATAAAGTCATATGGCACAAAACCTAGAAGCTTTTCACATTTCTGAACACCAGCAAAAAACTAGCAGAATAAAAAGTTAAGAAAACAATTCCATTTACACTTACAACAAATAGAATAAAATACCTAGGAGTAAATTTAACCAAGGTGGTGAAAGACCTACACACTGAAAACTATGAGACATTGTTGATAAAAGTTGAAGAAGATACAAAAACATGGAAAAAATATTCTGTGCTCATGTATTGGAAGAACTAATATTGTTAAAATGTACATATTATCTAAACCAATCTAGAGACTGAGTGCAATCCCTATCAAAATTTCAATATATTTCCCTGAAATAGAACAAAAAAAAATCTTAAAATTTATATGGAACCACAAAAGACCCCAAATAGCCAAAGCAATCTTGAGAAAAAGCAATAAAATTGGAGGTATCATACTCCATGATTTCAAATTATATTGCAAACCCTTAGTAATTAGAACAGTACGATATTGGCATAAAAACAGACACTTAGATCAATTGAACAGGATTGAGAGTCCAGAAATATATCCACACATATAAGGACATTTAATTTATGACCAAAAACAACATACAATGGAGAAAGGATAATCTCTTCAATAAATTGTCTTGGGAAAACTGGACAGCCATATGCAAAAGAATGACACTAGATCACTATCTTAAACCACACACAAACATCAACTCAAAATAGATTAAAGACTTGACTTTAAGTCCTGAAACAAATCTCCTAGAAGAAAATATAGGCAATATGCTCTTTGACATTGGTCTTAGCAAGATATTTCTGTATATATTGCCTCAAGCAAGAGAAATAAAAGCAAAAATCAACAAATTTTACTACATCAAACTAAAAAGCTTCTGCACAGCAAAGGAAACATCAGCAAAATGAAAAGACAACCTACCTACTGGGAGAAGATATTTGCAAATTTTATATTCAATAAGTGGTTAATATCCAAAATATATGAAGAACTCATACAACTTATCATTTAAAAGATAAACAACCCAATTAAAAAATGGGCAGAGGAGCTGAAATAGACATTTTTTGGAAGACATACAGATGACCAACAGGCACATGAAAGAATGCTCAACATCATTAATCATTAGAGAAATGCAAATCAAAACTACAATGAGATATAATCTCACACTGGTCAGAATGGCCATCATCAAAAAATCTAGAAACAATCAATGCTGGAGAGGGTGTGGAGAAAAGGGAACACTCTTGCACTGTTGGTAGGAATGTAAATTGATACAGCCACTATGGAGAACAGTATGGAGGTTCCTTAAAAAACTACAAACAGAACTACCATACGACCCAGCAATCTCACTACTGGGCATATACCCTGAGAAAACCATAATTCAAAAAGAGTCATGTACCAAAATGTTCATTGCAGCCCTATTTACAATAGCCAGGACATGGAAGCAACCTAAGTGTCCATCATCCGATGAATGGATAAAGAAGATGTGGCACATATATACAATGGAATATTACTCAGCCATAAAAAGAAATGAAATGGAGTTCTTTGTAGTGAGGTGGAGGGAGTTAGAGTCTGTCATACAGAGTAAAGTAAGTCAGAAAGAGAAAAACAAATACAGTATGCTAACACATATATATGGAATCTAAGGGAAAAAAAAAAAAAGGTCATGAAGAACCTAGTGGTATGATGGGAATAAAGACACAGACCTACTAGAGAATGGACTTGAGGATATGGGGAGGGGGAAGGTTAAGCTGTGACAAAGTGAGAGAGTGGCATGGACATATATACACTACCAAACGTAAAATAGATAGCTAGTGGGAAGAAACCGCATAGCACAGGGAGATCAGCTCGGTGCTTTGTGACCACCTAGAGGGGTGGGATAGGGAGGGTGGGAGGGAGGGAGATGCAAGCGGGAAGAGATATGGGAACATATGTATATGTATAACTGATTCACTTCGTTATAAAGCAGAAACTAACACACCATTGTAAAGCAATTATACTCCAATAAAGATGTTAAAAAAAAAAAGATATTCCATGCAAGTGGAAACCAAAAGAAAGTGGGGATATGTAGTAACAAGAGACAAAGAAGATAATTATGTAATTATAAAGAGGTGAATTTAAAAAGAAAATATAACAATCATAAATATATAAGCACCCAACATCAGAACACATAAATATATTAAGCAAATACTAACATATCTGAAAGGAGAAATAGAGAACAATACAATAATAGTAGGGGACTTCAATACCCTACTTTCTATAATGGATAGATCACCCAGAAAGAAAATCAACAGGAAAACATTGGATGTGAAACCATATGTTAAACCAAATTAACCTAACAGACATAAACAGAATATTCAATCCAACAGCAGCAGAATACACATTTTTCTCAAATACACACAAAACGTTCTCCAGGATAAATTATATAGTAGGTCAAAAAATGAGTCTTAGCAAATGTAAGAAGGCTGGCATTATACCAAGTATCTTTTCTGACCACAATAGTATGAAGCTATAGATCAACTACAAGAAGAAGCTAGAAAACGCACAAATATATGGAGATTAAACAACACACCCCTGAATAACAAATGAATCAAAGAAGAAAGCAAAAGCAAGAAATATCTGGCAACAAATGAGAATGGAAACACAATATACCTAACCTATGGGATGCTGCAAAAGAAGTTTTAAGTGGGAAGTTCACAGCAATGGATGTCTACATTAAGAAAAAGAAAGATCTCAAACAAAAAAACATAAATTTATACATCAAGGTAAACTTTTAGCTAGACTCAGGGAAAATAGAGAGAAGATTCAAATAAATAAAATCAGAAAGAAAGAAGATGTATTATAACTGGCACCACAGAATTATAAAGAAAGACTACCATGAGCAATTATGCAAACAAACTGGATAACTAAAAGAAATGAATACATTCCTAGAAATGCACTTTCTACTAAGACTGAATCATGAAGAAATAGAAAATGTGAACAGACTTATTACTAGTAAGGAAATTGATTCAGCAATCAAAAACCTCTCAACAAACAAAACTCCAGGACAAAATGACTTCATTGGTGAAGTCTACCAACCACTCAAAGAAGAATTAATACCAATCCTTCTCAAACTTTTCCATAAAATTGAAGAGAAGGGAATACTCTAAAACTCTTCAGAGGCCAGCATTACCCTGGTCTCAAAGTCATATTAAGGACACTAGAGTAAAATTTTTAAAAACTGCATACCAATATCCCTGATAAATACGGATGCAAAAATTCTCAACAAAATACTGCAAAATGAATTCAACGGTACATTAAAAGGATCATACACCATGATCAAGCTGGATTTATCCCTGGGATGCAAGGACATTTCAATATATGCTTGTCCTTAAATGTGATACATAACATTAATAACATGAAACATTAAAATCACATGATCATCCCAATAGATGTAGAAAGAGCATTTGACAAAATACAACATCCTTTCAGGATAAAATCTCAACAAATTAGGTATAGAAGGAATAAAACACATAAGACAAACCCACAGCTAATATCATACTAAATAGTGAAGGGTGGGAAAACTTTTCCTCTAAGTTCAGGAAAAAGACAAGTGTGCCCACTCTCATTAGTCCTATTCAACATGGTACTAGAAGTCCTAAGCATAGCGATTAGGCAAGAAGAGGATATAAAATGTATCCAAATTATAAAGGGAAGTAAAATTTTCTGTTTGCAGACAATATGATCTCATATATATAAAATCCTAAAGACTCCACCAAAAAAATTTTGGAACTTATCAACAAATTCAGTAAAGTTGCAAAATATAAAGTTGACATACAGAAATCATTTGCATTTCTATACACTAACAGTAAAATATCTGAAAAAGAAATAAAGCAGACAATCCAACTCACAGTAGAATCTTAAACAGTAAAATACTTAGTAATAATTTTAACCAAAGAGGTGAAATATCAGCACATTGAGTGCTATAAGAGTTGATGAAAGAAATTGAAGAAGACACAAATAATTGGAAAGATAGACCATGTTCATGGATTGGAATAATTAATATTTTTAAAAAATATCTACTAACCAAAGTCATCTATAGATTCAATGCAACCCCTATCAAAATTCCAATGGCATTTATTACAGAAATAGGAAACATTTCTAAAATTCATATGGAACCACAAAAGGCCCCAAATTACAAAAGTAATCCTGAAAAAGAAGAACAAAGCAAGCGGCATCACACTTCCTGATTTCAAACTATATTACAAAGCTAGAGTAATTCAGACAATATGGTACTGGCATAAAAATAGACTCAAAGGCTAATGGAACAAAATTGAGAGCCCCAAAATAAACCTTAATATACATGATCAACTAATATTTGACAAGGGAGGCAAAACTATTCAATAGGTTAAGGATAGACTCTTCAATAAATGGATAATCACATTCCAAAGAATAAAACTGTACACTATCTTACACCATTTAGAATAATTAACTCAAAGTGTATTAACGAGTTAAAAATAGGAGCTAAAACCATAAAATTCCTAAAGAAAAGTATAGGGGAAAATCTACTTCGCATTGGTGTTGGCAATGATATTTTGGATTGACACCAAAAACACAACAACAAAGGCAAAACTAAACAAGTGGAACTATATCAAACTAAAAAGCTTTTGCACAACAAAGAAAATCATCAACAAAATGAAAAAGTAACCTACAGAATGGGAGAAAATATTTGCAAACTATATATCTGATAAGGGGTTATTATCCAAAAAATATGTACTTCATATAACTCAATAGCAAATAACAAAAAATCCTGTTTTGAAAAAGGCAGAGGAACTTAATAAATTGTTTTCTAAAGAAAACACACTAATGGCTAACAGGTACATAAAAAGATGCTCAACATCACTAATGATTAGGGAAATGCAAATAAAACCACCATTAGGTATCATCTCATACCTGTCAGAATGGCTATTATTGAAAAGACAAGAGATTACAAGTGTTAGCACAGATGTGAAGAAAATGAAACCCTTGTGCATTGTTGATGGGAATGTGAATTGGCATAGCCCTATGGAAAACAGTATGATAGTTCCTCAAAAAAAAAAAAAAAAAAAAAAAAAAAACTATAACTACTATATGACCCAGCTATCCTGCCTCTGGGTATATTACTGAAGGAAATAAAATCATTGTCTGAAAAAGATATCTGCACTCCCATGTTCATTGCAGCATTATTCACAGGGACCAAGAACCAGAAACAACATAAACGTCCATCAACAGATGAATGGATAGACAATGGAATATTATTCAGTCATTAAAAAAATTGGAAATCCTGCCATTTGTAACAACGTGGGTGGGCCTCAAGGCATTATTCTAAATAAAATTGGTCAGACAGAGAAAGATAAATTCTGTATGATTATCCTTATATGTGGAATCTAAAAACTCTAAACTTATCCAAACAGAGAGTAGAAAGATAGTTGCCAGGGGCTAGGTGGTGGGAGAAGTGGGGAAATATTGGTCAAAGTGTAAAAACTTCCAATTATGAGTAAATTTGGGGGCTCTAATGTACAGCATAGTAATTGCAGTTAACAATGCTGTATTATATACTTGAAAGTTGCTAAAAGAGTAAATCTTAAATGTTCTTGCCACAGAAAAAGGTAATTATGTGAAGTGAGAGAGGTGTTAACTAATCCTATTCTGGTAATCATTTCACTATATATTGGGTTGGGCAAAAACTTGGCCGAAAATTTTATTCGAGTTTTTCTGTAACATCTTACGTGTGTTTCTGTAATATCCTATATATATGTGTGTGTGTGTGTGTGTGTGTGTGTATCAAATCATCATGTTGTACACTTTACACGTATACAATGTTATATGTCATTTATACCTCAATAAAGTTTGGGGAAAAATAAATAGACAAGAATATCCATTATTATCAGTTCTACAGAACTTTGTATCACAGTTCCTATCCAGTGAAATAAGGCAGGAAAATGGAATAAAAGTCAAAAGATTAAAAGTTAAAACATAAAATTTCATTATTCACAAACACATTTGTATACTTTAAAAATCCAAAATACTCTATAAACTATTAAAATTAACATCAATTTAGCCTGATCATTGAATAAAAGGTCAGTTTAGAAAACCAATTATGTTTTCATGAATATTACAACTAGTCAATTAATATTTTATTTTATTCTTTGGTAAATTTTGTCAGACCTTCTTCATTATGGTATGTCTTATACCTTTCTTTTAGTATTTTATCATGCTATCTCTTAAATATATTTTTAATATTCATCCATTACTGAAGTGAGATCTACTGAGACTTGGTGATTGTTTACAAATAGAGCATCTTGATTTTTCTTGCTCCACTACATCTCATGGGTCATAGTTTAATTTTTTATAAAATCTACAAGTGGAAGACAGGTATACATATAAAACTCCCAGTTCACTTTCTAGTTTTTAGCTGTGCAAATGTCCTCTATTAAGGTAGTAATTTCTCCTATCCCTACTACCTAGTTTTCTGATACTATGAAATGTTGGTGTAAATCGAAGCACAGATTCCTACAAACACCACTAACAGCCTTTATGCTTTCCTTGTAAGGACTGTATTTCTAAGGATGCAATACACTGATTCCAATGTCACACACACACACACACTTTC
This sequence comes from Eschrichtius robustus, assembly GCF_028021215.1. Lineage (NCBI taxonomy): Eukaryota > Metazoa > Chordata > Mammalia > Artiodactyla > Eschrichtiidae > Eschrichtius > Eschrichtius robustus. The sequence continues at coordinate 70,476,805 of NC_090845.1, read as the reverse complement.
TGCTCAGTTTGTTATTGTTGTTGTTGTTTTTCTAGGATTTTCTATCTTTCAATGGATATAGAAATGTGATGGGTGGAGGTAAAAGTGAACAGTAGTCATGTCTTTCTAAACATCTGACTCAATGTGCTCTGTGTGGGAATCAGGGCAAAGAGAGCAGGAGTGGTTCAGACCATCTTCCTTACTATTATTTAGGCAGGCTGTGTCTTATTATTCAAATCTTGGATATGCCCTGAAATAACGTATTGGTTCATCTATACCTTACTCACATTCTGGTATTAGGTTATTTGTCTGTGTTATTTTTAGTGATGTTGTGAACTTTATTGTACTCTAACTATAATTTAGTGGGAAGTTGTGAGACAATGTATGAAAGCAGCTAGGCAGATGATATTTTAAATCAAAAGTGACTTCTCTTGAACTTAAAATAAGATTCTCCAAGCAGTAAAATGATATTATTATCCAATGCCCACATCCATCACTGAAGCTTCAAGCTTGACTGAGTCAAATGAATTGACAAGTAATGGTAATTAAGTACACCCTTAGTTCTCACCATTGGCAATGGAAAATAAATCAAACTAAATGTCATTGGTGATAATTTGAGTCATCTTACCATCAAATTATTTTATCATGAGAAGAAAAATTTTGATCCAGCTTGTCTCCACCCTCTTCCTATAGAAATGTAATAAGATGAGTTCAAAAGAAATTAAACTCTATCCTTTTCCACTATAAATGTGAAATGTTACATTCAAAGTATAATGGCAATATTATGATTATTTTTTCTAAAACTTGAGGGGCGAGAAATTACTTAAATCTATTCCCTGGAAATCTTCCTTAACTACACTGTCCTCTGTGACAGTCAAATAAGTATGAATAACAGTCAAGCAGATTCCATAAGTCTGGAATAGTGTATAAAGTTAAAGGCCAAAATGAGGCTTAGCTTCTTTTTGATGAGGTAAAGTTACAACAACCGAGAAAGGTCACTTATACATATAGGCCTGATAAAGCTTGTGCACGGACTGGCACTGGTGATTCTGGCATTTTATTGAAGGCTTTTTTTTTTTTTAACCCCTAAACCTTTTTTAATTTTTTTAAATTATTTTTTATTGGAGTATAATTGCTTTACAACGTTGTGTTAGTTTTTACTCTACAGCAAAGTGAATCATCTATACGTATACATATATCCCTTTATTTTTGGATTTTCTTCCCATTTAGGTCACCACAGAGCATTGAGTAGAGTTCCCTGTGCTATGCAGTAGGTTCTTATTAGTTATCTATTTTATACATAGTATCAATAGTGTATATATGTCAATCCCAATCTTCCAATGCATCCCACCCCTCCCTTTCCCCCTTGGTATCCATATGTTTGTCTCTACATCTGTATCTCTATTTCTGCTTTGCAAATAAGATCATCTATACCATTTTTCTAGATTCCACATATGTGCATTAACATACGATATTTGTTTTTCTCTTTCTGACTTACTTCACTCTGTATGATAGTTTTTATTGAAGGTTTTTAATGACAGTAGTATGAAACGAATTGAGTGCTATGTTATATTGGGATCATTAATTGTCTTTACAATTTTAGTATTTTTTAACAATCACCAAAGTGTCATTTCTACATTATTTTTTCAAAATGTTTCACTTCACATGATCCTTCTACTTTCTTTCCCAACTCCTGCTTTCAAGTGCATTGTTGCTCGGATACCCTCCACATTTTCTTCCCAACACACCTTTGTTCATATTGTTCTCCAAGAATAGCTGAACACTCTCAGGGCACTCAAAATTGCATTTACCACTTATCTTTTGTAATTGTGTTACATTTCTACCTCTGTCACTAAAATGTGAATTCATTGAATTATTTTAATTCTGATAAAAGGAAACGAGATTGACTCTTTGTTTAGAATTAAATGAACCTCCACCAGACAATTTGCTGATTACTATAGCAAGGTATTACACAATTTAGTCTATATTAAGAAGTGGAAAATGCAACTGATTTGAGTCCTAAAGCCAATGGTTAGACAACTTCTTGGAGATTATTTTCATAAAATAAGCACAGAGATTGTTCAACTAAAACATGATAAATTTCTCAACCAAATTGTCAGTGGTTTACTGCCTATTAAAAGTGAACTAAGTACTTTCCTTTTTAGTGATTAGGCAAACATTCCATGCAGAGCAATAATTCGCTAAATAGTGCCCCCACCCTACCCCAACCCAGTGCCCCTTCCAAAATACAGCAATATTTTCACAGAGTAACATATATACTGGGGAAATCCGGTACAATTCAAATGTGAAACATTGTACAGCAGCTGTTTAAAACATCACTCAATTTCTCAACTGTTTATTCTTCTCCAGAATTACATGAGGGCATGGTGCCCACCTCCTGCAATTCATATGGCCTTAGGTCCTAGGAATTTTTTTTTTAATAAAATGATTCTTCCAATGAAGATCACTAAAGAGACAAAGAGAACAGAGAAAGATATTGAAAATTATTTCTTTCCTGGAAAAGGACTGCTGGAAATTTTTTTAAATAAAATTCTTCAACAGTAGCCTTTTTTTTTTTTTTTCAAATTCTCCAACCATAATTTCTCTTAATGCTCAGGGTTTTCTTTTATTAATTTTTAAAAATATTTTTGTATTTTCATTCCTCCTCCTCGCAACTTCTAAGCGCTACATCTCCCTATTATTGTTAATACACCAACATTAGAGGGGCATCTAATGGAAAGAAAGTGTTACGAGTACCGAATTTGCAAATTTATATGAAGGATGATTTTGGTCAGTGAGCAATTTACCCCATTGTCTCTAATTTCCCTCTTTAAAATTACCCAAGCTTCCTACAAGTAATCTGATTTTTTCTGCCTACATCACTTTGGCACGAGCCCCCCCTGGGAAGGCAGTACACATACCACTATGAGGGAAAATGTTCTATTGATTTATTCCTTCCAGCCTTTTCTAATCACATGGTAGAATGTTTTTTACATGGCCTCTCTGCTACAAATCTTTGCTAGGAAGGGGACTTGAATGATTAAGAGGCCTCAGAATTAATACTGCCCAATGGGTGTATATTAGAAGCTTCTCTGAATCTTTAGCAGTGTGGTTTGATGGTGTACCAGGCATAGTAATGAAGCATGTGCTTTATATCTCTGGGAACTGTTATATTTTGAGATTTAAACATTGATTTTCAGAAAAGACTTCTCCTATTGGTACTTTAGCAGTATTATTTTTGCCAGTGAAGTAAATTCCATTTCCCTAAGATTTCATCAATATGGTCTGAGTTACAAAAGAGAAAAGGTTTCTTCATGTTGCATCATGTGCATAAGCTAGAAATATACATTTATAATATATCAGTATTCTTTTACCTTTGTCTGGTTTCAGCTCACACTCAGAGGTATTGTATTACTTTTAGTTGTAAAAAGTCTCTTTTCTAGCACTTGTCTAATTCTCCTTTTCTGTTTCTTTTCATAGGAAAATTTATCTTTACTTGTAGTGACAATGACTATTCCATTCTAGACAGTGCCCCTACTACCTCTGACATTGATATTCTAGTATTGAATTCAACTGAGCAAAAAATCTCCCTGTTATTTTACTGGGTACCTTATAAGCAATGACTTCTGAAGTTCTTAGAGTAGGAACTTTATCAGAATCTTGACACAAGTTTTTAGGTGTTTACAATTCACAACTAATACTCCTAAGAAGATTGGATTTGTCTTAGTGAAAGGAAGCTTAAACGTGCAAAAGAAAAAGAAAGAAGACAGAAAAAGAGAAAGTAATAAAAGAAGAAAATGGAGAGAAATTGAAAATAAACAATGAATGCAAGAAAAGAGGAACGATCTCTTTAGGGTAATCTTTTTCAACTGTTTATCAAAATAAAACTATTAAAATATGTTTCCAATTGGGAGACTGGGATTGACATATACACACTATTATATATAAAATAGATAACTAATAAGAACCTGCTGTATATCACAGGGAACTCTATTCAATACTCTTTAATGAGCTATATGGGAATAGAATCTAAAAAAGAGTGGATATATGTATATGTATAACTGATTCACTTTGCTGTACAGCAGAAACCAACACAATATTGTAAATCATCTATACTCCAATAAAAATTAATTAAAAATATATTTCCATGAACCATACAGTGTACAATTACAGCATGAAACCACATTTTAAACAGTTTTAAAGGACAAAAACTCTGCAAAGAATTAATTATCCATGCTAAAGCTCAAGTATTTGACAGTTTTCCACTCAGCCATAGTATTTCAAGACCACCAACAATGGGTTCTACAAAAACTAATGAGAAAATATAGTTGAAATTGTTATTTGGAATTGTATTAGCAACTAGAAAATACTTCATGAACATGTTGGCCTAGATGCAGTACTTTGCAAAAATTTTTTTGTTTATTTGTTTTTCTATCAACCATAACTCTTGGAAGATTAATTTAGGGGAAAATGAAGCATTGGAAAGCTACGTCCAGAAAAATATATTTTGCAGATACAGGCAACACTAGTACTTTGGAGATATTCTGAGTACATACTCAGTAAGTGTGTGTGCACGTGCGTGTGTGTGTGTGTGTAGGAGACAGCAAGACAGACAGGTAACAGTTTTATGATAAACCATGATATATTTTGAAATAAAAATGGGTAGAGAAATTTGATTGATCCATTAATATATTCAAAACCTGAAAATTTGGCAAAATAATACAAAATCCAGTGTATGAAAAGATTACAAGCCTTAGTTAATGACCTAGTTATGGTAGCTCATATTCAATAAAATTCTGAGAAAATGAAATAATTTAAGCACTTCCTTGGAGTTCATTTTACTGAGATTTAACTCAATTTAATTGCTGTAATTGTTCTTATAAGTTGTAGAGTATAACAAATTTTATATGAATATGTGTACTTTGTTTTAGATTTTTCAATGTATTTTTATTTATTATATAATGTTTTCTTCAAATTCTTGGGAGATAAAGAGGCAGAAATTGTGGCTCAATAAGATGACGTGACTTAGCCAATGTCAGAAAGCAAGGTTTTTGTCACAACTGTTAAAGACTTATACTAGCCTGAAAAAAAAAAGTGAAGGATTGTGAACTACGTTTAGTTTGTGAACTTGGTGCCTACTCTTCTGTCTGAAACTCCCAGTGCTACACATGGGAGTATACATGTGTGTATGTGCTGTCATTGAAGTACAATTTTGCCTGTGTGGTACTGTTTTCTTTGTTAATAAAGTGTACTATCACCCCTGGGAAAAAAAAAAAAAAAAAAGGAAGCAAGGCTTTAACTATGATCCAGTTCTCTTGACTTCTAGTTCAATGTTCTTTCTATTGTTCCTCTGCCTCTCTAATAAAATATGAGGAAATAGAACACTGATTATTCCCATGTAAGGACATTTATTATGCAATAATTTATATTTAAGTCAATATTACCCACTCCTGTGAAAATTATATGTTAAATACCATGCCAAATGATTTAACTTGGAAGCTGCTAATTTGGGTATTGCAAATAGAATCATTAAGTAATACACCAGAGGAAACACTCACACACACACCATCCAACCCAAGTTTGCTTCTCATCTTCATTAGACTGAAGTTGGACCTGTTCCTCTTCCCCACCATTGAGCTTTTGTTTAAATCACTCCCCGACCAAAAGTATCATATGACCTGCTATTTGCCACATTATATCCATTGCCTTAAAGTAAGTCATTATTCCTGGCATGATTTTTCTTCCAAGTACACACCAGTCATTTCTCAGATTCTTGGGACTTTGCCCATATCACTTTTATGTCATTCATATTTTGCACTGGATTGGAATTATTTGCACATATCCATTATTTCTCCCAATAGACTTTATGCTACAGAGTAGTTTATTAATCATCCACATAAACCTGAGAAATTAGTACAATCCTTGCATATATTATGTGCTCAATAACTATGTTTTTTTTTAAATTTCAGACATAGTCTTTCCACTCAGAGATCACCTAAAAATGTACATTTGAAACATTTTACCATTATATGAATATCCTTCTTCTTGGCCTTAGAAGCTTTTTGAGGATAGAAGACATTTACATTTTCCTATATATCCCCATATCATACAGAAGTCATACGTGGGAACTCAGAAAACACTTTGACAGCTAGATTGCGCCACAAGATGCATTACATGATAAGAGCAAGTTTTTGATTTTGTAATTATTTTCTGTGATTGCTTTGTAAGTGGCAGGTAAGTTTTCATGAAGGCAGGTGATATTTTCACTTGGCTGTTCATCAACCTCTTTTTATCCAATCAAACCTTTTCTTCATCACATCCCTTCAGAAAGGGGAACATTTCAAAATGGAACTATGAGCATATGAGATGAAAAACAATTCATCATATGAAAAAAATGGATGTCATATTCTGAAAGATACAGTAAGTACCTGGATAGAAGTATTCTACAGATACAGAAGATTTTCTCAGTGACCAGTATTCTATACCCAAGTACATAGAAAGAAAGAAAAAGCATATTTGCCATAAAGTTAATCCTGCCCATTGTATCCAAATTCTTAAACTTTACACAACCTCCATACTTTGAATCATTTCTATTACCTTACACTTCTGTGCGAATTTGCTAAAACTTTATATCTCGATCAAGCCATTCAAGCTTTGGCATAATAAAGGTAATTTTTTTCTTCAAAATAAGAGGTTTAGACATCAACTAAAGAATAAATCAAAAGAATCACACAGCTTTAAGTATCAGTACAAGTATTTATGTTAGAGAATTGCAGTGGCATTGTATAGAATCAACTAATACTAATATATACTCTATGTTGTAAACTGTTCACATAAAGCTGCATGATGTGATATCTTACACAGAAATTGACTTTAATAGATACTGTTGTAAGACTTAGGTTTATTTAAAGAAAAACAACTCACAGAGTATTTTATTAGAGTAATATAGTTAATACATGACCTCTTTTCCATTGTACACAATGAAGCATTACACTTAAATAAGTGAAATCTGTTTAAATTACTAAGGCATAATCCATTAAAAAGAACCATCCCCATTATCTTTAGTGACATAAATGCAGTATGTTTAAAATGTAATATGGGGGTTTCTTGTGTATTAGAAGAATGTAAATATAAAGCACTGGGGGAAGAAAGGAAGAGATACAGACTAGAGTGGATAAAGGAAGTGAGGTGATTAAGATGCTTTGGCACACTATTTTATACAGGATTTTCATGTCATCCTTAATAAGAGGGTATCCCTTTTCTGCTTCCTTAATATGGAAGGCACTTAAAGTGTATATTTCACTCTAGATAATTTTCAATTTTCATAATTAACAAATTTATATTTTCCCTACTATCCTTTAAAGATAGACATAGAACCATAGCTTTACGAATGCTGAGTTTTGGATACACATCTTGGTGGTGTCTCTATAGATACAATGTAATCTGCCTATTGATGGCAAAATGGAGCTGGACAAAATATAAAGTGTTCTATGACAATAGAGTAAAGAAACAGGATAAAGGAGATAAAGTTTCTTGTCACCCAATTTTGTTTTTGTTTTTAATGATTGTGATACTGATGCTGAATTTATTTGATTGATGTTTAAATAGAAATGTTTAAGATGGATACTGCAATATAATACAGAAGAAGAAAATGGCCAGAATGAGGGAGAAATTTTGCTTTAAAATATTCCAAAATCATATTCACCATTTCTAGAACTTCATCCAAGAGCAGTAAACTTAGCTATCTCCAGTTATGTATGGATTCTCTTGACAATAGTTGTTTTTTTTTTCACTGCCTTGATTGTTTTTAGAATGTCGAAATTTCCCTGTAAAACTGGCATTTTCTTCAATGTTTCTTTTGCTGTCACAGACTAATGAGAATAATTTATTACTGTAATATTCTCACAAATGTGATGAGCTTTCCTTCAGAGTATGCTAAAGTCTGCCAGCATTTTCTCTTGGGCTTTATTTTACAAACTTTTTGTCATTTTGATTATCTTTTCTGAGTTACCACTTTTTGATCATATATGTTTCAACTGTAAAGATTAAAAAATGGATTTACATGACCAAAAATGTCTCAGTGATGGTGGATACAATATTCTTATCTTGGTTACTAAGCAAGATGTGTTTATTCCTGATATCTTTCTATTTTGTATAAAATAAAAATTGTATTCATAATTTAATTTTTAAAATAACATATGTAAAATTAAACTTACTGATTATTATATTTAGCTCATTTTACAAATCAATCTTGCAGATTATTATAACTGCATTACTATTATGCACCCAATGCTTAGCAAAGTGCTCATATATAATAGGCTGGGTAAATAATTATTGAATGAATAATTAATTAATTCAATAACTGGTAGTAGTTGAGATATCAGCAAATCACCAGATTTGGCCTTCATAATCTTTGATCTTGGTCGGTTTCATCTTCATTTACCCATTCCACACTGCTAGCCTTCCAAGAAGTTATACAACTTTCTGACTTGGAAAGACTGTATTTCACACCAGAAGGAACTGTGTAATCACCTGCTGGAAAGTGGAGAAAAATGAAGAGTAATCAAGTTTATCAGAATTACTTACACTAAGACTGTAACTAAAGGAAAATAAAGGAGGAAATGTTTTGAGTTATATTTAATTATCCAAAAATCTAGTGTCCTCTCATTTCCCCCATGTACTCATAAATTGGGTCAGGGAGATAAAGAATAGGGAAATAAGCTTAGGTAAAAATTTAAATTCTGAATTCAATGAAATGCCCATATCAATCTTTTATATCAATAAAAGAATATCCCCCCCATTCAGAGGTGTACCTCTAAAACTTGTGCTTACTCTTCTTCCCCTCCTCTAGAATGATACTGGTAGAGATAATGAGGATATATTTAGAATGAAGATTGAGTTTCAAAAGAACAATCACATTTGATGTAACATGAAATTCCAAATAGTTTTCAAAGAAGCTATTTAAATAGCCAGTCAATAACAATTAAAAAAAATTGGTTATCCACGCTTTTTAATGTCAGTGCTATTTGTAAAAACTGAAATACATTATTCTTTAGGAATTGCTAATTGCTAATTGCTGATGTTCCTGGCAACCCTGGCAATGAAGACTGCATATTAGAAAACCATCATCCACCATACTATGGACACTCACTGATTCTTTCTTTGACAACATAATGTGAAGTAGATAATAAGCTATTGTGAGAGGAGGTCCTAGCTGCCTGAAGGAAATTATAACCCCTCCCCTTTTAAAGGATATAAAAGACATGAAGAATACTCCCTTGATCTGCCACCTATTACATCTCCATTTATTTCTTCAGGGACTATAAATTATTTACAACCCAGAATTTCAAGTGGAAATCATATTATTCTACACATAAAACTTCAAAAAATTGTCTTTCAAATGTTGGAAAGGAATGGGCTCCTGAAAAGCATTAGAACATTTTACTTTACATTTTTGGCACTAATGGAGATCCTTTCCAATTTTAAGGTAATCATCAGGAGAGAATTACTTTTAGATAAGGTGACAAGAGGCAAAAATGAAAAAAAAAAGTCAGATGGCAAGGAAGTGAAACTTCCTGAGTCTCCTCACATAGCAGGTGAGGAAAACAAGGTTAATGTTCACCAATTGCTTTCTGATCCCTCTTATTTACTGTTTTGAAGAGAAAAAGAATAGTGAATATCATGAGCCATTTATTTTCAAATTCATCAATATGTCTGAGATTTCTTTTTTTTTTTTCACACACACACACTGTATTTTATTTTTACAAGAGATAAATAGACTGACACCAAGCATTGTACATGGATGACCACAACAAAAGCAACAATGATTGCAATTACCAAACATGAAACACACTCATACTATGTCATAATATTGACATTCAGTCCAGTAATCCTCCACTGTAACAGCTCCTTTACTTTGCAGTGAAAATTGATTTGTATATTCTTTGCCTCTGAGTCCTTGTGGGATTTGTTTTTTTTTTAATTCAGACAGAAAGTCACAAAAATTCTACTCATCCTCATCAGTTCACTCAGTCCCATGTAATATGCGAGTAACAGATATACAGCTGTTTAACTGACCAGATGGCAAGAAATATTTTTTTAAGATAAAAGCAAAAAAAAAAACAAAACAAAACAAAAAACCCAAAACAACCATCTGACTGACCGAGATAAAGTATCCATTGACTTATGCACTTTGTCATGTTTTCCCACTTTGGGAAAAAACAATCTAGGTATAAACACAATCAAGGTTGGGGGAGTAAAATGTCCTCTATAATAGTACACAACCATCAAAATTTCAGTGAACACAAATCCATTTTGTGTCTCAGACTTCTATCAAAGAAACGAAATGGCACCCTCTTCTGAACTTATGAATAATTGACTAATGTCACATGAGACAGAGAAGAATTTCAAACTTATTCCCAAATCCTGCATAATAATGCCAGATTCACATAATGCTTAAGCCACTACTTTAGATGAAACATATTTTATTAACTGTATTGACCAGTCATTGAATAGTAAACACATCCAAGCAGAATATTGACTAAAACTATAACTCTTAAATCAGGCAAAATAATATTTCTTGTGAACACATTTGTTGTTAGGATCCAAATACTATAGGTAAAATAGTTTGTTTCCTTTCATCCATGTCCATAAAACATATAAATGTCATCCTCCCCTTTACACGAAGGCATTCTAACAAAGCACCCTCAATAGCATTGATTTTACACTGATTTATTCACAAGTCTTACCCATTTCCCTTTGTGACCAATGGCTTACAACAATATTCATAGTTATAAGATTGAAAATTACCAGTTAAATACAGGCATATTTTACCCTTTATTTGGGAATCACTACAGGGTGAGACAGCTGACCATGGTTCAGGATGTAGTTTTTTTTGTTTGTTTTTTGTTTTGTTTTTTAAAAACATCTTTATTGGAGTATAATTGCTTTACAATGGTGTGTTAGTTTCTGCTTTATAACAAAATGAATCCATTATACATATACATATGTTTCCATATCTCTTCCCTCTTGCATCTCCCTCCCTCCCACCCTCCCTATCCCACCCCTCTAGGTGGTCACAAAGCACTGAGCTGATCTCCCTGGATGTAGATTTCAACAGGGAATGAGAGTGAAACTAATAGGCCCACATGGGACCAAGGCTATGATCTTGGATTCAGTTAACTGAGTTAACTCAATAAGTGGACTTAAATCAGTTAAACATATGCATATTTCTCAACCAGATTAGAATGGGTTGACATGAATAGGGAAATAAATAGACTAAATTTAGCATAAAAGAACCCAAAATAAAACCCACTAATGGCAGGATCACCGCTCATTTATCATTACTAAGGCTATAGACAGTTAGAGAATTTAATTGTTTTAGTCAAATCATTTTGGGGGAAGCACCATGCAGTTAATATTTTCGTTATACAAACATGATTAAGCTCTGCCAAGTATTGGTAGAATTTCTAAAAACAAACAAACAAAACCCACTATTTCCAACTTACTTATAAAACTGATATGTGCATATGTAAATTCACACAAGTGGCCAGAGAGAATATTGAAAATTGACTTCTAATTTTTACATTAAATATTTTGAAACCTTCAGTTATGAAGAAAAGCTAGACTTTCATCAATTAATTTGATAGAGTACTCTCTTAAGTCCTCATAGATTACATTTTTAACAAAATGATCAATTATTGAGGGAACTGCTGGGAACTGGAAACATGCACCTGAACACACCTCACATTGTATGTGAGGGAAATATATGGTCAGTGTTACCACAGTGAAAATATTAGGAGGGGACAACATCTATAGCTATAATATTGCAAACTTACTTAATGACTGGCATCATTTAGCCATTATTTCAGAACCATCATGTGATGAAAAATAGATATCTTTCTAGAAAGGAAAGAGAAAATGAGTTATTTTACTCATGAAAACTGCGAACACAATTATTAATGCAGTATGTAATTTATTAAAACTGTGTTCTTCACTGGCATTTTCATTCCTTATTTATTAATTGATAAGAAAATGCAAAACAAAAATATTATTTCTCAAAATAAACATTAATATTACAAATATATCCAAGAGCAAGTTTGCCAAAATGTATTTCTTATTCCTTAAAAGCATCTCTGAATTACATAGAAGTGAATTAATAAGTATGATCTGTGACAAGCTCAGAATCTGGAATGCAAATCAAGCCAACAATTGAAGAATAATTTGACTAAGCAGAATATAATTAATCTTCTTGATGCCAAGCAAAACAAGAGAAGGCAATGTACACATGACTGAAATTTTGCTGGGAGAGTTTGCTCAGTTTCACCCTTCAGAATCTTTTTCTTAGCAGAGATTTGTTTTTAGAAATAAGACAATGGTTGGCATCATCTATAGTTCTAAAAGGCCAGATGCACAAGCCAATAAATTATTATATTAAATGAACCACCTTAAATATAGATACAGACTTCATAGATATAGATGCAGAAGCTTTAGTTTTCCTAAAGATTTTCAACCAGAATCTGATGTCCTGGGCTATCACATCTACAAAGTTTTAAGAAAGAGCAGCTTGTTATATAAAACATTTTAATATTAATGAAAATGGCATTTTCCAGAATATTTCCATAAACAAATATTAATATATTATTGGTCTTAAAATTCTAATGACTTTTCTTCAAATTATTTTAATGTGTCAAATATCAGACATACTATTATTTTTTTCTCAGTGAAGATTATGTAAAATTTATCAGACTAACGTTTCTATATCTTGCTGTTCTTTTTCCCATCAGTATATAGTCCCAAAAGAAAATAATTAGGTAGTTGAAGAAAAAGAAAGTGAGAAGAAATCATCTAATTTTGAAATTGAGGATTCTTCATGAGTCAAAATTTGCCCTTATTTTGCCAGATTAACTCTTCTCAGAAGGAGTATAAACATGTCATCTGGAAAGAATTTTGAGACCCCTTACTTTGTCTCAGAAAGAGCAGAAAGTCCCCTAATTTGAGCATCTAGCTAAATTTACCTAAAATATATTCAGAATAAACATTAAATTTAATTTTTAAATAATATGCTTGACTAATGCAGCCATATTTTTATACTCTTCATTTGAAACAATCATGCTATTTTATTTAATAATATCACTTGAGGTTTATTACATCCCCATTCCCAGAACAACAATAAATTATTTCATTATTTCAGAGTTTGCAAGGTACCTTTTTAACCAGCCCACCGGTATGATAAAGTACTTAAATTACTTTAGACAACTATTACATGCTAAATCTATCAAATCATGATCCCTCAAAACCTTTTACCCTAGGCCAAATTAAACTTATACTACTGGAAGCAGCCTGGGCCCCAAGTCTTTGATGCATTTTTGCTTGGATCACACTTTCCAAAAGAAATCAACCATATAAATTGGACTATTGAAAAAAAAAATAGTGGTATACTAGGAAAACTCTCCAAACTTCTCCAAGTTGAACGAACATCACTAACCTCTATTATGCCTCTCTACCTTCTCTGTACTAATTCATAATTAGTTCTTTTAATTGTGGTAAAATACATGTAACATAAAATTTACAATCTTGATGATTTTTAATTATACAGTTTAGTAGTTTTAAGTATTCACATCACTGTGCAACTAATCTTCAAAATTTCTCATCTTGCAAAACTGAAACTATACATATTATACAAAAATTCCCAATTTCCTACTCCTCCCAACCCCTAACAACCACCATTCTATTCTGTTTCTATGAATTTGACTACTCTAGATATCTCTTTAAAGTAGGGTCATGCAGTATTTGTCTTTTGTGCCTGACATTTCATTTAGCATAATGTCCTCAAGTTTCATCCATGCTGTAACGTATCATAATTTCATTTCTTTTTAAACCTGAATGATATTCCATTTTATGTATATACCACGTTTTGTTCATTCATTCATCCACTAATGGATGCTTGGGTTGCTTCCAACTTTTGGCTTGTGAATAATGCTGCCATGAACATGAGTGTGCAAATATCTCTTCAAGACCTTACTTTCAATTTTTCTTATATATACCCAGACTTGGAATTGCTGGATCATACGGTAATTGTATTTTTAAAATTTTTTGAGAAACCACCATACTGTTTTCCATACTGGATACATCATTTTACATTCCCACCACTTGTGCACAACAATTAGAATTTATCAACATCCTCACCAACACTTGTTATTTTCTGTGTGCTTCTTTTTTTATTTTTTTATGGTAACCATCCAAATGAGTGTGAGGTGGTATCTCATTGTGGCTTTGATTTGCATTTGCATAATGATTAGTACTATTGAGCTTCTTTTTATATGATAGGCAACTATATGCATGTATTCTATAGAAAAATGTCTATTCAAGTCCCTTGCCCATTTTTACTGGGTTATTTGTTTGTTTTTGTTATTGTTGTTTTTAAGTTGTTAGAGTTCTGTATATATTCTGGATATTATCCCCCTACAATATATATCATTTGCAAATATTTTCTCCCATTTCATAGGTTTACTTTCACTCTGTTGATTGTATCTTTTGATGCACAAAATTTTTATTCAATCTAATTTGTCTCTTTTTATTTTTCTGGCATTGCTTTTGGAGTCATGTCCAAGAAAGCATTGCCAAGTGCAATGTCGTGAAGCTTTTCCCCTGTTTTCTGTAAGAGTTTTACAGTTTTAGCTCTTACATTTAGGTCTTTCACTTATTTTGACATAATTTTTGTATATGGTGTAAGGTAAGGACCCAACTTTATTCTTTTGCCTTTGGATATCCAGTTTTCACAACACCATTTGTTGAAGAGACTGTTCTTTCCCCATTGAATGGTCTTGGCACCCTTGTCAAAATCATTTACCCATATATATAAAAGTTTATTTATGGGTTCTTCATTTTATTCATAATTACTTCCATTATGACCCCACATTTCACTGGCTAAAGAGCAATGTGCTCCACATTTGCCTTCCCACATTCTTAACCCAAAATGCATCACTTGTGTATTCCCCCAAAATCCATATGTTGAAACCTTAATCCCTAATGGGATGGTATTTGGAGATGGGGACTTTGGGAAGTAATTAGGTCCTAAGTGTGGAGCCTTCATGAAAGATTTAGTGTGCTTATAAAAAGAAACATGAGAGAGATAACTTCCCCGTGCTCTGCTTTCTGCCATGTGAGGATATGGCAAGAAGATGGCTTTCTGTAACCAAGAAGAGGGCCTTCACCAAGAACGTGACCATGCTGACACCCTGATCTTGGATTTCTAGCCTCTAGAACTGTGAGAAATAAATGTTTGCTGTTTAAGCCACCCAGTATATGGTATTTTGTTATAGCAGCCCAAACTGCTTATAACTGCTATAAGAAAATTTGTGATAGGTCACCTGATTCCGTGAGATCATTCTAAATTTTCTTGTGACTATCCTTTAATTCTAATGTTTTTCTTAAAATGTGGATACTTCATAAAAATTATTCCTCATATATTACAATTCAGAAAGCACATACACAACAAATTTTACTAGTTTTTTTCCTATGAGACAGGTCAAACATATGTTTTTATATCAATTCACAGATTCATAAAATAGATTTCAGGTCACTAAAGTTACTTACCTAAGGTTATATGTAATCAAACTAAGACTGGACATAATTTCTTTTTCTAGTTTTGTATTCTCAATACTACATTTCCTTCTAGTCACATAGTAGTGATTCAATACTTATTTATTGTTTAACTGAATTTTTAAGCTTGAATTATTATTCAAAAACCACCCTATGAAGTCAACAATCTCAGACATATAATTGTTTATGAGAGTCTCCTTAACGCTCGGTTGTTATTCAGAAACCATTAATCTCTTCTTTCTATTACAGGTTAACTCAAACTCAAGTATGGCACAGGTAAACAGGAATTTCTTAAACACTATAGAAGAACTTCAGTATAGTGGTAAGGAATAAATTGCACCATAACTAAATGCAGAGAAATATTATCTTAGCATTTCCCTAACAGATATTTTTAATTTAAAAAAAAGAAGAAGGAAGAAAGGGAGGGTGGGAGACAAAATAAGAAGAGAAGGAAGAAGAGAAGAAAAAAAAGTAAGGAAAAGGAAAAGGAGAGATAAAATGAGAGAGAGGGAGAGAGAGAAAGAGAGAGAGAGACCAACCCATATGGAGCATTTTTCACAATCCTCAAAAGAATGTGTAATATAAAACTGCAATAGATCTGATTTTTCTGAAATATTGTTTAAAATAATGATATATGATCTACCAAGAGCCAAGTGTGTATGCTTTATGCTTACCTTGACTATTTACTTGAAAAATGAAATAATTAGAACTTCAGAACCTGAAATAATTAACATTCCCTTTTTCACTACCAAGACAGCTTCATCATGTCATTTCTGTTAGTTCTACTCTCTGTAACCAATAAAACTAGTCATGGATACTCAGATCAGTAGTTAGACTAAGATAGTAAACATATTGCTGCATCTTTAAAACATGACAGAGGTTGAAAGTAGGGCTTACTGCATATGCTGCACCATCAACATTACAATTTTTTCCTAATGACAATGGTCTTTATTAAATCTGGTAAGAAGAATAGAGATGTAGATGTAGGGGGTGCAGGGAGGGGGAAAGTAACAGATTAGAAGAGTGAAGGTAATGAAAATGGAATGATAGAAACTTCTAGTATGTTTCAGTACAATATCTGGGTTAGAGAATTAAAGTAGCAAATTATAGAAAGCAGTTGTCATGATACAGCAAAGAAGTAGATTAGTGTAAATATGCAGTTAGTCAGTCATAAGACTTTCTAGTGTGTGGTTCCCAGGGATACAAGGGCTGAAATCTGGTGCTGACCTGACTTGTACATAAATAAATAGCTTAAGATGATGAGAAATGTAGGAATCTAAAATAATTAATAAATAAAATGTGTTAATTAGTTTTAATTGGCAAAAGAAAATACCGGAACATGAAATATCAATTCCCTTAAACTTCTTTTTCAAGTAACCAGGAAACAGAAAGCTAATTGTAAAAGAATTAATATTTTATGCTCACTAGCCTAACTAGGTAGTCCTCCTTCCCCATTCTGACCACCTAGTTCACAGAGTTACTCAGCTTCTTCTCCCACATCCAGCTGGTGCTGGCTTTTCCCCAGCAGTGTCAGAGAAGGGAGGCTGCAAACATTTGTTCAGGAATAATTTCTGAGCAAATGAAATGTTGACTGAGAGATTGTTCCCAGACTAATAGGAATTGGGTGTATTAAAGATAGCCAAAATTCTATTACTATAGTAGAAATAAACATTTCATGCATGCACATGTATGTTTATGTGTGTGTATCATTAGTGAAGACTATATGTGTGACAATACTGAGGCCTAAACATAAAACTATGTTTAGGATCATGATCTGAAAACTTAGAATTTAAATTTTTATTTGCAAAATCCCATTATATGAAAATTAGGATCAAGCCAGAACCACAGTGGGAGACAGAGCAGGAGCCATGAGCTGGACTGTGCTGGCACCCACAGGAGCTCACCGCACTGGGGCTGGGCCTGGAAGAGCTGAGTGTGCTGGTGTCACAACCACAGATAAAGGCACCACTTGCTCCCAGGCCACCATGCTCTCAGGCTCTGCCTTGGATTATTTGAAAAAAGATTGTTCTTCCTTGTACAATTTGATGGTGGAGCAAAAATAGTTCACTTGATTCTCAAAATTCCCTCCAAATCTTCATACTCTGAGATTCATATGGTCATCATACTCTTTTTATATTACAAATTAAGAAACAATGATGCTCACATCTCAAGGTCTCCCATTCATTAAACTGTATTCCATTTGCAGCTTTTTGGAGTCAAGCCAATGCACCTCACTGTCACTTGATGAATAAAACTGTCTAGCATCACACAGAAGTGCATAAAGTATGACTAAAAAGATTGTTTATTTAAAATGCATAAACTCTGTCAGAAGCCAGTCTTAAGATTGCAGAGTAGAAGGATGTGAACTCACCTCATCTTATGAAAACACCAAAACTACAACTAACTGCTGAACAAGCATTGACAAAAAACACTGGAACCTACCAAAAGAGATACCCTACATCCAAAGACAAAGAAGAAGCCACAACAAGAGGGCAGGAGTGACACAATCACAATAAAATCAAATCCCATATCCACCGGGTGGGCGATACACAAACTGGAAAATAATTATACCACAGAAGTTCTCCCATAGGAGTGAAAATTCTGAGCCCCACATCAGGCTTCCCAGCCTGAGAATCTGGCAATGGGAAGAAGAGGCCCCAGAGAATCTGGCTTTGAAGGCCAGTGGGGTATGATCACAGGAATTCCACAGGACTGGGGGAAACAGAAACTCCACTCTTGGAGGGTGCACACAGGGTGTTGTGCACACAAGGATCAGGGAAAAAAGAAGCGACCTCATAAGAGACTGGGCAAGACCCAAATGCTAGTATTGGAGGGTCTCCTGCTGGAGGTGGGGGTGGCTGTGGCACACTGTGGGGACAAGGACATTGGTGGTGGGAGTTCTGGGGAGTACTCATTGGAGTGAGCCCTCCTGGAGGTCACCATTTTCTCACCAAAACCTGGCCTCACCCAACATACTATAGGCTCCAGTGCTGGGATGCCTCAAGCCAAACAACCAACAGGGCAGGAACACAGCAGACAGGCTGCTTACAGTCTTCCTGAGCACACAGCTGCCTGATAAACACACCCCTTGACACAGCCCTGCCCACCAGAGAGACAAGACACAGCTCCACCCACCAATGGGCAAAAACCAGTTCTTCCCACCAGGAAGCCTGTGCAAGCCTCTTAGACAACCTCATCCACTGGGGAAGACAACAGATGAAAGAAGAACTAGAACACTGCAGCCTGTGGAACAGAAACCGCAATCACAGAAAGTTAGACAAAATGAGATGACAGAGGAATATGTCCCAGATGAAGGAACAAGATAAAACCCCAGAAGAACAACTAAGTAAAATAGAGATAGGCAATCTAACCAAAAAAGAATTCAGAGTAATGATAGTAAAGATGATCCAAGATCTCAGAAAAAGAATAGAAGCACAAATTGAGAAGACACAAGAAATATTTAACAAAGAACTAGAAGAAACTAAAGAACAAACAAAAATAGAAGAACAGTAAATTAACGGAAATGAAATATAGACTAGAAGGAATCAATAGCAGCATAACTGAGGCAGAAGAATGGAAAAGTGAGCTGGAAGACAGAATG
This sequence comes from Eschrichtius robustus, assembly GCF_028021215.1. Classification (NCBI taxonomy): domain Eukaryota; kingdom Metazoa; phylum Chordata; class Mammalia; order Artiodactyla; family Eschrichtiidae; genus Eschrichtius; species Eschrichtius robustus. The sequence continues at coordinate 70,457,622 of NC_090845.1, read as the reverse complement.
GTGGAAATCACTGCCACAGAATACAATAAAGACAAAAGAATGAAAAGAAATGAGGACAGTCTCAGAGTCCTCTGGGACAATATTAAACACATCAACATTTGCATTATAAGGGTCCCAGAAGGAGAAGAGAGAGAGAAAGGACCTGAGAAAATATTTGAAGAGATAATAGCTGAAAACTTCCCTAACTTGGGAAAGGAAACAGTCACCAAGTCCAGGAAGCACAGAGAGTCCCAGGGAGGATAAACCTAAGGAGGAACATGCCAAGACACATAGTAATCAAACTGACCAAAATTAAAGACAAAAAAAAATCTTAAATTCATCATGGGAAAGCAACAAATAACATACAAGAGAATTTCCATAAGGTTATCCGCTGATTTCTCAGCAGAAACACTGCAGGACAGAAGGGAGTGGCATGATATATTTAAAGTAAAGAAAGGGAAGAACCTATAACCAAGAACACCCTACCGAGCAAGGCTCTCATTCAGATTTGATGGAGAAATCAAAAGCTTTACAGACAAGCAAAAGCTAAGAGAATTCAGCACCACCAGACCAGCTTTGCAACAAATGCTAAAAGAACTTTTCTAAGAGGAAAATAAAAGGCCGCAACTAGAAACAAAAAAATTATGAATGGAAAAGCTCACTGGTAAAGGCACGCATACAGTAAAGGTAGGAAATAATCTACACACAAATATGATATCAAAACCAGCAATTGTGAGAGAGGAGAGCACAAATGCAGGATACTATAAATGCATTTGAAATTAAGAAACCAGCAACTTAAAATAATCTTGTATATATATATATATATATATATATATACATATATATATATATATATGTATATATATATATGTATATATATATATATATGCATGTATATATATATATATATGTATATATATATATATAGACTGCTATATCAAAACCTCATGGTAAACATAAACCAAAAATCTACAATAGATACACACACCAAAAAGAAAACAGAATCCAAACACAACTCTAAAGATAGTCAACAAATCACAAGAGAAGAGAACAAAAGGGGAAGGGAAGAAAAAAGACCTACAAAAACAAATCCAAAAGAATTAACAAAATAGCAATAGATTTTCTTCTGTGAAGAAGCTTCGGGTGGTACTGTTTGTCCTATGCTGCAATACAGAGCAGGCAGCTGAACACTTCCAAACCTCCCAGTGATGCACCCAGCTTTGGGTTTGGCACTTCCAGGCTTTGCATGGGGAGAATCTGGAGGGCAAATATCTGAACTTAGAGGCAGAAGAGAAACTGGCTGAGTGGGTGCTGACCCAATGAGAGTAACAGCTACCTGTAAATGAGGAGACCTTGTTCCAGAAGGCCACCGAAATAGGATGCTCTTTAAAGGGGGGGGGGTGTTAAGATCTCTTATGAGTAGGCTGTACCTTTCATTCTAAGGCATCATCTGACTCCTCATGCTCCATGAGCTGTGGCCCACACTCTATGTAAGGATGTGGTAGAAAATGCAGGACTCTTCATTGAATTTGTACAACGGCAAATTCACAACCAGGACTTATGCTTGTCTATGATTGTGGCTATTGATGAGATCTCCTTGTTCCTGGATACGAAGGCACTGAGCAGTGACGACTGAAAGAAGAATGCTCTGCAGACAGTGGGTACAGCGGAGACTTGGTGTGATGTAGTGTTGGCCATTCTGGCAGATGGCACTGTCCTCCCTATCCTGGTTTTCTACTGAGGACAGAAAGATCAGCCTGCTAATGTGCCAGACTCTATCTTGCTAGAGGCAAAGGAGACTGGCTACAGTGATGATGAGATCATGGAGTGTGGTCAACCCGAGTGTGGCAGAAGCACACAGCTTGCCCGCACAGCAAAGGCATGCTTGTGATGGACCGTCATTGCACTCATTTGTCAGAAGAGGTGCTGGCCATGCTTAGTGCCTCTAACACTTTGCCTGCAGTTGTCCCAGCAGGCTGTAGCTCCAAAATCCACCATTACATGAATGCATCAAACGAACTGTGAAGAAATTCAGGCACAAAAAGTGGAAGGAGCAGGCTGGGGAAATGGCAGATACCGCATGTGATTCTGATGTCCTGCTTCAACTGGTTCTGGTCTGGCTGGCAGAGGTGCCTGGTGTCACTGGGGACTGTCCAGAGCTAGTTCTGCAGTCCTTCTTTGTAGCCAGCATTCTGCTGGCCCTGATGGCAACATTAACTCACCTACAAGAAATGCTGACATGCAAGAGGAGCTAATTGCCTCCCTGGAGGAGCAATTGAAGTTGAGTGGGGAACAGTCTGAGGAGCCCTCAGCTTCCACTTCCCGACCCAGGTCATCTCCTGAAGAGACAATTGAGCCTGAAAGCCTTAACCAGCTCTTTGAGAGTGAAAGCGAGACCAAGTCCTTCTACAGCTTTGAAGAAGCTGACCTAGATCTGAAGGAGATTTGAGTGTTGGGGTCATGTGGGAGTGTGGAGTGGGGGTGAGAAAGCATGAGGGAGGGTAGAGGGTAAAGGAAGTATACCAGGTGAGGGTATTTGGTTTATATTTTTTTAATTTTATGCCACCACTCCCCCCAGATGTTGACTTATACATCCCTGTGGATTTGTGGATTATTAGGAAAACTGATAGTGACCATGTCTGAGAAAATGAGCTGACCCGTTGGTCATTCACTTCTGCTAAAAACAGGTTTTTGTGACTTTTAAAAAACATTTCAATCAAGAAAAAGGAAAAAAATCCTTCCTGGGCAAATGTTAATTTTTTTGTTTCCCCTTTTACCTCAACTGTATCACAGTACATCTGGGTTTTGTTTGTTTTACTGTGTGGCCAATGTCTTTGGGCATGATGCTATTCAACCATTGTCAATGTGAAGGTGGGAAAGACAAAAATTGTAGCTCACAAACTGGGTTATTATATATATATGGATAAAAAAGTTGTTTCATTGTGCTCTTAACACTTTTATAAAAAAATGAAAATGGAAAAAAATCCCACTGAACTCTCTCTTCCTTCTCCTTTCTTTCCTTCCCTCTCCAGAGATGTTGGTTTCTACAGCAATTCTAAATATAAAATTGTGGCTTTAAAAATGCATGAAACCACCTTTAATCATCCAGAATAATGAATTGATTTTTTTCCTCACCACCCTTCCTCCAACAAAAACACAACAAACCAATATTCCTTGCACTTGTGATCCTTGGCCTTCTTCCCCATTCTCACACCATCACTCTGGACAAAGGATCGTAAATGGGTCATTAGCAAGCAAGAGGTACTGAGGTGATCACACAGAACCTTACGGTGGAAGCCATTGCCAGTGTACGGGACTTCATCCTGCAATCCACAGGGACAGTCCCTGCTTTGTTGAACTTCCTCCTGTTAAGTGGACAGCATACCTGTTCAAGGGATGTGTGTTGGTCTGAATTTTAAAAAGACAGACCACTTGTTGAAATCCTGCTTACCCTGTGGCTTTCCCCTATTTCTCTTAATGCTTAAAGAAGAATATTACCTGAAGAAGAAACACATAGGGTTGTGCACAAAGAAAACGACATGAATCTTTATTTTTTACTGCCAGCTTCAAGGAAAGAAAATTTTTTCTACAATTTGCATGAGGGAATTTTTTTAATTGTATGTACTCATGGCTATAAACTGAAATGTACTGTAATTCACAGACGAAAGGAGCAAAAATCCAGGACAACCTTTCTCACAGCTATACTATTTTTCTGTCCATCTTGAGGCTTTCTGCATTAGTTCCCTCCTATGAGCCAAGGAGGAAAACTGCACAGGCTCGTAAATGGTTCATCTTTAAAATGTACATAAGTGGAACATTTTAAAAAATGAGGGGGAATTGATTTATAAGCAATGGGGTTTTTTTCTAGGTGACCCTATTTAACAGGATTTCACAGACTGGGAGATGCTCAAGATATGATGGGCCTGGTGGTAGAGGTTTGAGGTTTGTTACCACTTGTTTCTCCACATCCATTTTTTTGTGTTTTTAACTCCCAGCACACTATAATATAGTGAACTGGAGTGTTCCTCTCCATAAACAGCTTGGCCAGCTTCCTGAACCCATGATATCTGAAAACTGAACTGAGGGTCCACCTAGGCTTCTCTTCCCCAGCTTTTTGCCTGATGCCATTTTGACAGAATATGGATTTTTGAGTCAAAACTTTGCCTTTCAGAAAGTTCAAAAAACTATGGTCAACAGTACCTACAATGACTTAATCCTTTTCATTGGTAGTCTCTGCAGCAGCCTCAGATTTAGCAGAGCTGGGTTCCTGGCCTCTGCACACTGTATGATTTTCTTGATGGGTAATTTTTTTAAGGCCATAATACCAACAGTGGATCAGCTGGTTTTGGCCAGGAATTTACCTTTGTGGATTCTGCTTAGTAGTAGAAGGAAGTTTTGACTTTGCTTTGTTTTTAATAATTCAGTTTAATCAATAAACAAGTATTTATTGACAAAAAAAGAAACAATCCCATTTACCATCACATCAAAAAAGAATAAAATACCTAGGAATAAACCTACATAAGGAGGCAAAAATATCTGTGCTCAGAAAACTATATGATGCTGATGAAAGAAATCAAAGATAACACAAACAGGTGGAAAGATACACCATGTTCTTGGACTGGAAAAATTAATTGTCAAAATGATTATACTACCCAAGGAAATCTACAGATTCAATGCAATTCCTGTCAAATTACCAATGGCAGTTTTTACAGAAGTAGAACAAAAAAATCTTAAAATTTGTATGGAGACACAAAAGACCCTGAATAGCCAAAACAATGTTGAGAAAGAAAAACGAAGCTAGAAGCTGGAGGAATCAGGCTTCCTGACTTCAGAATATACTACAAAGCTACAGTCATCAAAACAGTAAGGTATGGGCAGAAAATTACATCAATGGAATGGGATAGAAAGCACAGAAATAACTAATGCACTTATGGTCAATTAATTTACAACAAAGGAGGCAAGACTATACAATGGAGAAAAGACTGTCTCTTCAATAATTGGTGCTGGGAAATTGGAAATCTACATGTAGAAAGTGAAATTAGAACATTCCTTAACACCATACACAAAAATAAACTCAAAATGGATTGAAGACCTAAATGTAAGACCGGATACTATAAAACTCTTAGAGGAAAACATAGGCAGAACACTCTTTGACATAAATTGCCGCAAGATCTTTTTGGATCTGTCCCCTAGAGTAATGGAAATAATAACAAAAATAAATAAATGGGACCTAATTAAACGCAAAATCTTTTGCACAGCAAAGGAAACCATAAGCAAAATAAAAAGACAACCCACAGAGTGTGAGAAAATATTTGCAAACAATGTGACTGACAAGGATTTAATCTCCAAAATATATAAATAGCTCATGTGGCTCAATATCAAAACAACAAACAACACAATCAAAAAATGGGCAGAAGACCTAAATAGACATTTCTCCAAAGAAGACATACAGATGGCCAAGAAGCACATAAAAATATGCTCTACATCACTAATTATCAGATAAATGCAAATCAAAACTACAATGAGATAGCACCTCACACCAATGAGAATGGCCATCACCAAAAAGTCTACAAACAATAAATGCTAGAGAGGGTATGGAGAAAAAGGAACCCTCCCACACTATTGGTGGGAATGTAAATTGGTACAGCCACTATGGAGAACAGTATGGAGGTTCCTTAAGAAACTAAAAGTAGAGCTACCATATGACCCAGCAACCCAACTCCTGGGCATATCTCTGGAGAAAAACATGGTTTGAAAGGAGACATGCACCCCAATGTTCATTGCAGCACTGTTAACAATAGTCAAGACATGCAAGCAGCCTAAATGTCCACTGACAGATGAATGGATAAAAAAGATGTGGTACATAAATACAATGGAATATTACTCTGCCATTAAAAGGAATGAAATAATGACACTTGCATCAACATGGATAGATCTGGATATTATCATACTAAGTGAAGTAAGTCATAGAAAGACAAATATCATATGATATCACTTATATGTAAAATCTAAAATAAATGATATAAATGACTTATTTACAAAACAGAAAGAGACTCACAGACTTAGAGAAAAAACTTATGGTTACTAGGTGGGAAGGGTCGGGGTGGGGGATAGACTGGGAGGTTGGGATTGACATTTAAACACTGCAATACTTTAAATAGATATCCAACAAGGGCATACTGTGCAGCCCTGGGAAATCTGCTCAATAGTCTGTAATAACCTAAATGGGAAAATAATTTGTAAAATAATCTAAAAAGAGTGGAGATATATATATATATTTGTATAACTGATTCACTTTGTTGTACACCTGAATCTAACACATCTTAAGTCAACAATACTCCAAGAAAAGTTTTTTCTAAAAAGGAAAAAAAATAAATAAATTACAAAATAAAATTGTGTTATGCTAACTCTGAAAAATAAATAAATAGATAAAATAAATAAATAAAATTTTATTTGCAATAAAGGTTTTAAGGTTTCTGAATATTGTTTTATCCTTTAGTTGGGCATTGTTCAAATACTACAAAACTTTGCTTAAATATTCCATTATAAAACTATTCTGATATAATAACAATCAGGGGAAATCAAAACCTATGCATAGAAATAAAAAGGATGGAGGGAACTATATTAAATTACTAAAAGTAGTTCTATTCGGTTGGTGAAAATTGGATAACTTTTTCTTTCTACTTTTCCTCTATTTTCTAAACTTTCTCTGAGTATGCATTATCTTTGTGATGAGAAAACACATTTTAAAAGTCAGTATGTAAAGAGTGATGTACCGAAATGTTCATTGCAGCTCTATTTACAATAGCCAGGACATGGAAGCAACCTAAGTGTCCATCAACAGATGAATGGATAAAGAAGATGTGGCACATATATACAATGGAATATTACTCAGCCATAAAAAGGAACAAAACTGAGTTATTTGTAGTGAGGTGGATAGACCTAGAGACTGTCATACAGAGTGAAGTAAGTCAGAAAGAGAAAAACAAATACCGTATGCTAACACATATATATGGAATCTACAAAAAAAAAAGAAAAAAAATGGTCAGAAGAACCTAGGGGCAAGACGGGAATAAAGATGCAGACCTACTAGAGAATGGACTTGAGGATATGGGGAGGTGGAAGGGTAAGCTGTGACAAAGTGAGAGAGTGGCATGGACATATATACACTACCAAACGTAAAATAGATAGCTAGTGGGAAGCAGCTACATAGCACAGGGAGATCAGCTCGGTGCTTTGTGACCACCTAGAGGGGTGGGATAAGGAGGGTGGGAGGGAGGGAGATGCAAGAGGGAAGAGATATGGGGATATATGTATATGTATAACTGATTCACTTTGTTATAAAGCAGAAACTAACACACCACTGTAAAGCAATTATACTCCAATAAACATGTTAAAAATAAATAAACAAATAAATATTAAAAAAATAAAAGTCAGTATGTAAAGAAAATATTTATTTTATGTTTATTATGACACAGAGAGCAAAAGAAGAAAGAAAAGTAATGGAGAGGGACATGTTGGGTATGAATAGGAGCACAGCGATGACATTTGTGGAAAATACTGAAATGGAAAATCAGCGTGAAAGGTGCTGGAAAGAACTTTGGGCCTTATATATGTATGTTGGTGTAGAGAGGAGTCCCATCTATTTGGGGTTGTTAAGCCACTATGACTCAACCTGTTAATCATAACATTCTCAGCTCATCAAAATAAGCCGAAATGCCCATAACTAGTAGCCTCAGGAATTGTGTGGGGCCCCCACATTCCAGATTTATTCTCAACTCACATGTGATATTGCCTTTGACCTTGGACTCCTAGCTATGTTTCACATTCGTTAATTTATTGAGTACCTAGTATGAGTCAGGAACAGTATAAGGCAATAAAGATCATAAACTATACAGACACAGACACAATCTCTGCTTTCGCATTCCTTTCAATTAGAAAACCCAAATATAAAACAAATATTTATATAAGTATTGAATTACAAATCTGATAAGTACTGCGGAGGAGAAATATAGGATAATTAAGCAAATAATAGAAGGGTCTAACTTAGTCTAGGGAGAAAAGAAAGGCTTCATAGAGGAAGAGACATCAGAGTTGATATTGTAAGAATGAAGATAAATTAATCAGACTAAGATAAGGAAGAGAAATTGCCAGGCTATGAGAATGGTATGTACAAAGGCCTTGAGATATGGCAAAACAAAGTATAAAGTGAAATACCTGAGAAAAACTGAAAACAAACCAACGTGACTAGACCTCAGTAAGTAAAAGATTCATATGAGAGTTTTATGGTAAGGTAGGTAGGGGTCAGATCATGCTCACCCTGGTTAAAGACTTTGGCCTTTATTCTAAACACAATGGGAAGCCATTGAAAAGTTTTAATAGTAAGGCATTTTTTAAAGTTCACATTTGCTCTTATGTGAATAATACATTACAACAGGCTATTGTCATAGTCCAGGTGACGAACAATTATGACTTAGGTAGCAGAAATGGAGATAGACATGAAGTAATTCAAGAGGTTTGTGGGCAAGGGGTGAAAGAAAGGGAGGTATTCAAATGTGTCTAAGTTTCTGGTTTGCTTAACCAGTTGAATATATATGTGATAGGGGACACTAGAAGAATTAACTCAGAGGGGAAAGTAAAGTATGAGTTCCAACTTGGTCATGTTTAATTTGAGGTGCTTGCGAGGCATTCAAGTGAAGATATCAGACAAACAGTTGTATATATGGTTACAAAATCACAGGTAAGATTATGTCAGGGGAAATAAATTTGGGATTCTTCAGCACATGGAGAGAAGTTTAAGCCATTTACATTTCAACATCTGTCGCTGGCTCTCCTGTTTCCTTTGACCTTAGAACTCAAACAGTTTAATTTTTCTCTCCTTTGTGTTGCTTCAGATAACTTCTCAGTCTAGCCCCCATGCTTTTGTGAAACCACACCCACAAGCTAGTTCTTGACCCCTGAGAAATGTGGGGAGAAAGATTTAGGCACTTCTCCTAGAATCTACTATATACCCCATCATCCACATGGGTATATAATGGATGAGATCATGATCACATCTCATTAGGGCTTCTGGGAAATGTGGACTACCAAGGACAGTATTCTATGGTGCTACTTGATCCAACCCTGCCTGATCCCCCTTATGAGAGATTAAAAGAAATCTTAGCAACATATTAGACTTTGTCCTGTTGTTACAGCTATTTCTGGATATATGGATACCTGTTTTTTTGCAGAGCTTTTACTAATACCTGACTTCCTAGATCACCTTCACAAGCCAATTTTAACAAGATTGAACCTGTGGGATGTATACCACCTTGTCTGAATCATAAAAATGGGCAAATGAAAGCATTTACAAATGTACTTCATGGAAGTTGAATACAGATTGAGGTTATTTGTTGCCTGCAATAGTCCCACTGTCTTCCAACTGCTCATGAACAGGATTCTTTAAAGCTTTCAAGACTAATTTAACCATTTGCCTGCATAAATCCCTATTTATTCATTGAAGTTAGATTCTCACAAACCCATAGGCTTGGGAAGTCTAAACAGACAACAGCTACACCACCTCTGCACCGATCCTGATAAATATAGGTTGAAGAGTTTTGAAATGGAGTTCCTAGACCACATCCCAGCTGACCAAGACATCAATATGACACTAAATGAAATGTTTATGATCTTGGATTGAGAGGCCCTCAATTAGCAGGGTTCAATAGTTCCTGGAGTTCACAAGGTACTACCAAGACCTTGTCTTTCATTTCTCTACTGGCTCCAATAACCTCTTCAAAAATGGAACTCTAATCCATACCATACCCATATAATTCCAGGGGTTTAAAAATTATTCATTTTCCTCTTAATTCTGGCCTATCAAAGTAAATCCAAATTTCAATGTAATGGAAGCCTCACAAAACTGTGCTTGGGCCAATTTGTCACAAATGACCCCAGCATGAACAACTACTACAACCTGTGTCCATTCTTTAGGAATGTGTCTACTGAGTGATGTGACCTATGGTTTGTAGGACATATTGCTATTGGTGATAACAGTCACCTTAGAAATATGAGGGTAAGACATGAATGGATATTCCTACCCCTGATATCTTGTTGTTGCCATTTCCATGAAATATCTTTTTCCATCCCCTCATTTTCAGTCTGTTTAATTCTGAAGTGAGTCTCTCGTAGGCAGCATATGGAAGAGTCTCTTTTTTTAATCCAATTATCCACCCTACATGTTTTGATTGGAGCATTTAGTCCATTGACATTTAAAGTAATTATTGATAGGTATGTCCTTATTGCCATTTTATTACTTGATTTCCAATTGTTTTTGTAGTTCTTCTCTGTTCATTTCTTTTTCTTTTTATTCTCTTTTGGTTTGATGCTTTTCTTTAGTAGTATGGTTTTGTTCCTTTCTTATTGTTTTTTGTGTATCTATTGTAGGGTTTATTTTGTTTGTTTTTTTATTGTAAGTTTTTGATTTACAATTACCATGGAACTCATATATGTTGCCCTGTAACTATATCTACATGTTTTAAACTGGTAGTCATTTAAGTTCAAATGCATTTTAAAAGATCTACACTTTTTACTCCCCTCCCTCACATTTTGTGTTTTTAATGTCATATTTTATATCTTCATGTTTATCCCTCCACTGATTATTGTAATTATAGTTGCTTTTATTATTTTTTGTCCTTTAATTTTGTACTGGCTTACTTAAGTGGTTGATCCTCAGTCCTTACTATATATTTGCTTTTCCTAGTGGAATTTTCCATTTCCTGTAGAATTTTACTTCTGTTCCACTTAGAGAAAATCCTTCAACATTTATTTTAGGGTAAGTTTATTATTGATGAACTCTTTGAGTTTCTACTTATCTGAAAAGTCCTTTATCTCTCTTTCTATTCTAAATGATAATCTTGCTGTTTAAAGTATCCTAGGTTGTAGGTTTCTCCCTTCCAGCACTTTGAGTATGTCATGCCACCCCCTTCTGGCCTGCAAGTTTTCTGCAGAGAAATCAACCAATAGTCTTATAAGGATTCCCTTTTATATGACTTTTCATTTTTGCTTCCTTTATTATTCTCTCCTTTGCTTTAACTTTTGCCATTTTAGTTAGGTTATGTTTTGGTGTGTGTCTGTTTGAGTTCATCTTTTTGGGACCCACTGTGCTTCCCATACCTGGATATCTGTTTCCTTCTTCAGGTTTGGGATGCTTTCAGCCATAATTTACTCAAATACATTTTCAATCCCCTTCTGTCTCTCTTTTCCTTCTGGGACCTCTATAATGTGAATATTGGTATGCTTAAAATTATCCTAGAGACTTCTTCAATTGCTTTCATTTTTAAATATGTTTTTCAACTTTCTGTTCTGATTGGGTGATTTCCATTCTATCTTCCAGATCACATACACATTTTTCTGTATCACATAGTCTGTTATTCATTACTTCTAGTGTGTTTTCTTTTTCTTTTCTTTTTAGCTATTGTATTCTTCATTTCTGATTGGGGCTTTTTATATTTTCGAATTCCTTGGTGAGTTGTTCATTGTTTACATCAATTCTTTTCCCTAATTCAGTTAAGAATTTTATTACCAACGTTTTTAATTTTTTACCTGGTAAATTACTTGTTTCATTATTTATTTTTTCAGGGGTTTTCTCTTGATCTTTCAATTGAAAGTAGTTCCTCTGCCATTTCATTTTGCTTAACTTTTTCTACCTCTATGAATTTATGTGAAACAGTTACTTATTGCATTCTTGAAAGGGTGTTCTTACCTAGGAGCATCCCTATGAAGATTGTGTGTGCCCAATGCCTTTGGTGGGAGAGCTGGTTTTGACACGGATGGAAGTTGCATCTTTCCTCAGGGTATGCTGATGGCTATCACCTTGGTATGGGGTGGGGCTGGAATGGAGGGACTTGAGACAGAGTTGGGTGTTAAACAGACTTCTCCTCTTCTCAATAAGGAAGTCACTGCCCTATTGGTGATGGGGTCTGATCTCAAGTTGCTGGAGCAGAAGCTCTAAGGTTCATGCATCACCTGCTTCTGTCCCTTTCAGTGTGTATTTTTCCCTCTCCCTGCACCAGGATTCTTGCCCCAGTGGTTGGATGCTGAAACAATTGGGCCCATGCACAGACAATGGCCCTATATGTTCTCTGTGCAGATGCCCATGGTTCCACTCCTCCACTCAGATGCAGCCCTGGGTACAATTACCCCTCTTCCCTCACAGCTGATCACTTCCCCCAGCCTCCACCACCCCTTCCTTGTTGTGGAATCACTCAGCAGATCAGGTGGGGCCTGTGTGGACTCTCAGCATAATTCTGAGTACAGGCTGTGGTGGAGGGTCTGCTGTCAGAGATCTGGGCGGCTTCTGAGTTGCCACTTGAGTAAGCTCCAACAGTGGCCACTACCACCCCACCCAGGCTACAGCCCAGGACCAGGTTGCCTCTGCATCCCATGGTCCAGTCTTTTCCTTGGTTGTGGTGCCCCATATCAAGGGCTGCACTGTGACCTGGAGTGAGTGGGGCCAGAGCATTCGCTTGGCTTGGAATGGGGCACATGGCAAAGGGGTCACAGGAAACCCTGCAGCTACTAAGGCTGACCTCCCCCTGCCCTGCCTCAGGAGCTAGCCAGCACACATGTGCTCCTCAGGCACAGAGTCTAAGCTTCCCACAGCCCTTCTATTTTTCCCAGTGGCCCTCCAACCAGCCAAGGGGCTTGTCTTCTCCATGTAGGACACCAGGACTGAGGTACCTAATCTGTGGCTCAAACTGCTTATTTTCCCAGGTATGTGCTCACCCGTGTAATCTCCCTTTTCCTGAGTCCCCTCCCAGAGGCATTGGTCCCAACATGATTCCTTTACTTCCCTTCCTACCTGATTACGTGTGTATTTTTCTTACAGCTTCGGTTGTACAGGAGTCTTTCTACCAGTTTCTACTTAATTTTCAGTAAGAATTGCTCCACATGTAGATGTATTTTTGATGTGTTCATGGGGGTGGTGGGTTCTATGTCTTCTTACTCCACCATCTTGATCCCACCTCCAAATTACATACATTTTTAATAGAACAAAAATTGAAGCTTTGTGACTTTTACCACTAACTTTGAGAAACCCAAATATAGAGAAGAAAGTGAGTATTACCCTAGGTTGAGGAATGGCAAGTTAGAACTAATAGGTCAAGGAGTCAACAGATTTTACAGTGATGTTACTTCTTTGTGCTCTTTTAAAATAGCACCTTGCAATTGATAGACAATAAATATTTGTTCAATGAGTAAGGTAAAACAAAAAAATACCTATTAAAATCATCTTATCAGACCATTCAATTTAATAGTGTCTTTTTTAAAGTCATAAAAGGATTTTTCAATTTCCAATCCCTTGGAAGAGGCAGTTTTTTTCATTTTCCTGAATTCTCTTAAGCTAACGAAATATGAATAACTCAGGCTTCTATTGTGTGAGCAAGTTTTAAGTCTTCCTTTTTTATATGTCAGGATAATCAAATATAAAATAAAAAACTAACTACAATGATTCCTCTTATTAGACTAGCAATAAGTATGTTCTAGCTTTTTAAAAAATATTTTTACTGGAGTATAATTGCTTTACAATGTTGTGTTAGTTTCTGTTATACAACAAAGTGAATCAGCTACATATATCCCCATATCTCCTCCCTCTTACATCTCCCTCCCACCCTCCCTATCCCACCCTTCTAGGTGGACACAGAGCACCGAGCTGATCTCCCTGTGCTATGTGGCTGCTTCCCACTAGCTATCTGTTTTACATTTGGTAGTGTATATAGGGCCGTGCCACTCTCTCACTTCATCCCAGCTTACCCTTCCCCCTCCCCGTGTCCTCAAGTCCATTTTCTACGTCTGCGTCTTTATTCCTGCCCTGCCACTAGGTTCATCAGTACCATTTTTTTGTGTGTTCTAGTTTTTGAAATATAGTGAATATTTACTAACTATATAAAATCATATCAATCTCTTCTAAAAATATATTCCCTGAAAAACATTTATACTCTTATTTTAGGGCAGGGAGCATAGGCCTAAAACATGAAAAGTTTGAGTCCTTTCTTCTATTCCAAGCAATGCATAAGTTCCTATTCAATATTTGATTAGAATTGAAAAATCATATCAATTCTCACAGCCTTGGCTTTAAGTTAATATTTTGTTGTCCTTTATGATCTGAATTCTGATGGTTCCATCTGGTGGTGAAAATCAGAATAGGTTCTGGGCAGTTCGGGTTTGGTTTGGTTTTGCCTGTAAAAGTTCTGAAATAAAAGCCAGTATAAAAATCAAAATTTAGAAACTTATTTATTTCAGATGTGTTTGAATATATTTTCCTTGCCCTCAAGAAATTTATAGTCTAGTAAGAAAAAGTCTCATAGGCACATATTTCAATATAGTATGATTGATACTAAAAGAGAGATTTGCACAAGGGCCAGTAGTAGCACAAAGAAGGTGTCTGATCCTCTTAACCTCTTGGGAAGGTCAGGTAGAAAATAATTCTGTTTTGTTGATCCTCCACAGCTTGTGTTAAATACTAAACTATGGTTAAATAAGAAGAGAAGTCAAATGTCAGGATTCTTTTGGAAGCAGAATGACAAAACCTCAAAACTGAGATCAGAGACAGAGACTGAGGTAAATATGAGATGTCAAAATTGAGAGCTAAATAAAGATCAAATATCAAGAGATGATGTTAGAGAGGAGCAATAGGTAGAGATAGGCAAAAAGGAAGTAATGTGGAAATTGTCTAAAGATAATAAGAAGCTAGTGGAATGGGATTGAGAAGGCAGAGTTTATACTTCAATCGACAAGGCATTTTAAGTTCATTCTTTGAGGCAGCACTCTATGCCAAACACGTAATAATGTTAGGTAAAATATAAATAGTGAAACAACAATATAATCAAGTCAAAAAACAAATCATTCTCTGTGAATCCTAAATTAAATAAATAAATAAATAAATAAATAAATAATATATATATACATATATGTGTATGTGTATATATATATATACATATATATATATACACATATATATACAAATACACAGCAATAAATAAATAATATATATATACATATATATGTGTATGTGTGTGTGTATATATATATATATATATATATACACACATATATATATACAAATACACAGCAATGAGTAAAGCTAAAGGTATGGCCTGCTGCTCTCCAAGCCCAAAATCAGGCAATTTATCTAAAAATGAATCTCCAAAAGAGTCCTGGGAGGTGAAAGTGCTTCATGTAAGTTTGTAAACTAAAGCTCGGCTTCCTGATTAAACCAAGATCTGGGATCGAGTCCTCCCACTCATGAAAGAAGGCTGAAAAAAGCTAACTATCTCTGCTTAAGGCAGTTTATGTGAAACAACATACTTTGGGAGGCTCAAGAACACAGACCACAGAATCACGATCAGAAACTGAGTCAAGTTCCTGTAGGCCAAGTGACTGAATCTGAAGTATGTCCAACATAAATGTGAGACAGCAATCCTGAACCATCAATATATCCTATTTCAGTGTCTCACACTAATCTGACTTCAAAATGCCAAAAACTGTATTTCCTTGCCTGAAGGTTTTCTCTGGCATTTAAAACCCTATTTGTCACCCATGCAACAAACCATAAATGCCAAGGAATTAATGTCCCCCAGAGTAGCCCTCAACCAATGCCTGATGAAAATTTGGTGGATAAATATTCCATCTCTTTCATTCCTTCAGGAAGATAAGTCTGAGGTGGGTAATTTACACTATGTCCCATAATTCTCCAGAAGAATAAAGCTTCATATTTCTGGAGTGATAATTTTCTTAATAATAAACTTTTTGACTACCTTCCCTTTTCTACCTCACTTTTCACTACATTTACAGTGATTCCTTGGGTCAACTCTAAAATAAGCAGTTAAAATGAAATTATTGTTTCAGATTCTGATTGAGGGGTAGCCCAACAAAGACACACTGGTTTTGGAGTGGAGATACAAGGGGGCTGGGTGAAGGTAAGAGCAAAATGCTAGAAAGGGAGACCTTGAGAGGAAATGAGGGAGAGAAAGTATCTTCAATTCAAAAAGCAAATTATTATTATTATTATTATTAAACAGTCTTAAAAGACTATAAAATAAGTATGTTTAGGAAACTTGGAGGTAAATGAATGAATGATATTTATAAGAAAAATAAAAGAAAAACAGGCAGAAACAAAATAAGATATGATGGATATGAATACTAATCTATTAGAAACTTTAAAAAGGAAAATTTTAGTAATTGAAATAAAACTATGGTTAGCCCTTGAACAACAAGTGTTTGTAGTAGTTCAGAAGAAGAGAATAGGGAAATGATGAAAAATAAGTGACATTTGAAGAGGTAAGAGTTAAGTTTTTTTTTGAGAATTGAAGAAACATGAATTCTCAGACTCAAAATAGACGCTATATACTAAGCAAGATAAAGATAAATCTACATGCAGATGTATCAAATACATAAGAGTTCAGGAAACAATCTTAAAACCTAATGGAATAGATAAAGTAGAACTTAAGGCAAAATAGCAATAATAATAAGAGAGATGGTGCATAAAAAGAAAATCTAAAAAGTTTAATCAACCCATGACTTTTATACAACTGATAATAGAGGCTCAAAATATCAAAAGATAACACAAATAGAATGAAACTTTGAAATTGAAACATCTATGACCATGGTGCAAGATTTTAAAGTACCTCTACCAAAAATCAATAGATTGAGCAGGTCAAAATTTAATTAGGATTTAAAAATTTGAGTGTGAAAAATAATAAGCTAGATTCAATGGAATGACTAAATTGGAAGATACTAAGACTCTATAACATTCTGAGAAGGTTTAAGCAAGATCAATGTAGAGTCCTTGACTTAAATTTGCCTTTTAGATGAATCCTGCATTGATCAAAAATGGATTGTAATTAGTATCTCACCTTTCTCCTTTACTGGCTAGGAGTAGCCCCAAAGAAGCATGGCCTAAGCATTCACACAGATGGCATAAATATTTCATGTATCTCCCAAAAGATTTTATGTTCTTTACTTATTAGATACAGTTATTTTAAGACACAGAAAAACTGAGCTAATTCATCACCAGGCAACAGAAAACTCTAATATAAATAAAGCGTACTTGGTAATCTAATTTATGTGGAAGTAGAAGTGGCCCAAAGTGAGAATATATACATACATCTAAGCAATGGTCAATGGCCTATCCACTAACCCAGAGCTGCTCCCAGTCATTGAAGAAGTACAGTTAGGTACCAGTGCTGGTCCATTCCTTCCTTTGGGAACTCCATATTGGACTGATAAAACTTTATCAGAACTTCGCTGTGATCTGAGCATCTTCTTACCCAATTCTTTCTTCCCTCTCTTCTTTTACTGGTGTCATACTTGAATAATAAGTCTCTTGAATTACAACTAATGTCCCCCCCATTATTCATAGATGTTTCACAAATAAGTGTCTTGCATATCTAATACTGTCTTGATACTTGCTCCTTAGAAGATAAGAACTGACATAAAGGCCATGACAATTACTCTTCTAACTTGGGAGAATAAATGTCTGTCGTACTAACCCTTCAGCTAAGAAATAGAAAGGACTAATACTTAAAAAAATTATATGAAACAATCAAAGAACTATCAGGAACATGATTCTGAACATAAGGTAAACACTGATAGGTAACATTCACACTGCTCCATATCTCAAGGCATTTTTTCAATTTTCAATTCATAAGTGATGGCCAAGAAGTTGAGAGCCTGAACAGAGATTTCAGACATCTCAAGGAATTTATGAAGCAAAAGTTATAGTTTGAGGCTGAGGAATGTGGAAGGTTTGAGTTAAATCCTCCATGTGAATATACCCAACATTAAGAGAAAAACCCAGAAATAAACAAGCCTTCAAAAAGACTGAAAGCCAGACTTCGTTCAGCATAATCAGTAATTGGATTAGGGTGGTGTGTCTCCATTGTATCTGCCTAACAGAAAAAAAGTTAAATCTTTCCAGAAGAAGACATAATAAATATCCTCAAATTATCTCCACAACTTTTCATACACAATGTACAAGATTCAAAAAAAAAGTTTATGATATAATGGATTTTTAAGATGACCAAAATGCAAGAGAAAAATATTCAAAGGTACAGATCCACATGAGTTACAGGTATTAGAGTTATCAGAAACTTAAAAAAAAAAACTACGAATAATATGTTCATGAAAATAGTGGACAAAATATAGAATTGCTGCCAAGAACTAGAATCAATAACAAAGAATCAAATGCCAATTCTAGAACTGAGGAACTAAAATTAAGAATTTTAATAGATGTGATTAACAGTAGTGAGTGAAAAAGATAATTTGTGAAATGGAAGGTAAGTCACAGGAAATATCCAGACTAAGCACTGGAAGAAAAGATGATGAAAGATGGAAACAAAGAGAAATACAGAAGAGATATGTAAGTTATCATGGAAAGATATATATTTAATTGGTATCTCAAAGAGATAGGAGAGGGTGAAACAGAAGTAATATTTTAAGAGATAATTCAAGAGATAATAGACAAGAATTTCCCTAAACTAAGGAAAAATAACATGCCACAGATTCAAGAAGTACTAAAAATATCAAAAAGGCTGCATACAAATAAAACCACATTTACACATGTTCATAGCAAAAGTGGTCAAAATAATATTCAAAGAGAAAAACTTAAAAATCACTAGAGAGAAAAATGCATTACCTTTGAAGGGAATCAAGGGAAGCCAGAAGATGACAAAACATTTTCAATACACTGAAAGGAAATAATTTCTAACCAAAAATTGAAAATTCAGTGAATAAATGGAGGCAAAATAGACATTTCAGGCACAGAAAACCTGAGATAATTCATCACCAGACAACACAAAACCCTAACTAATGGAAATAATAAATGAATTTCTTCTGGCAGAAGGAAAATGATCCCAGATGGAAAGAAAAAAAAAAAGCAGGAGGGAAAGAAGAGTAACAGAAAGGAAAATCATGTTAGTAAATTTAAATTAATATTGACTTTAAATTAATTATAATAATGCCTCTTCAGGTTTAAAATATTTGAAGAATTAAAGAACAGAATGGAACAGAACAAAAAGCTGGAGGGAATAAAGATAGTTTTCCAAGGATCTTGGATTATACGTGTGAAATAAAATTCATATTTTATAGCAAGACAAGAAAACTTTAAACATAAAAAATTTTCTCTGCTCTTTGGCCTCCCCTTCCCCTCTACTGTGCATTGTGTATCTGCATTAGGCATTGACCAAACCTCCTTCATTGGCAGAAATACCCGCTCAACCACAAACAGCAACATTCTCCTAGTATCGACAAGACAACTCCTTAAAAGATTACATTCCTTCTTGATCTTGTAAGGGGCCATGATAATGCTTAGATCTGGATTGTGTAAACTGTCAATAATATGTTATTTAATGTACAGCCCTCTCTCTCAAAAAACTTATATAACCATGCCTTGACTTCTAATGGGCAGAACAGTTCCTAGAGTTTTCTGAGATGCTTTTCCCAGGTTATAATCCTCAATTTGGCTCAAATACAATTTTTCATTTCTTTCTTAGATCAACAGATTAATTTTCATCAACATATGTCTGTTGGAAATATATGAATTTATATAATATTTTAATAATGTGAGGATTCACATTGCCATCTCTACAATTTAAAAAAAACAGAGGTTCTGGCTCAAGCTGGCAATATAGGAAGATTCTAAACTCGCCTCCTCCCACAGACACACCGACTCTACAGCTACATATGGGACAATTCCTCTGAAAAAACTCCAAAAACTAACTGAGTGACTCCTACACACTGGGCAAACAAGAAATATTCCACTTGAATTGAGTAGGAGAGGCCGAGATACAATCTTGCTATAAACCCAACCCCCAGAGTGGTGACCCAAAATCGGGAGGGAACTCAAAACCCCAAGCTTCTCCCTGAGGAGTAAAGGGTTTGAATCAGACACCTCAACTTTTAAGACCTGTATGTGATAGATGAGTCCCCAAAACATCTAGCTTTGAAAGTTAATGGGGCTTGCATCCATGTGACTCATAAAGCTATAGCAAACAGAGAAACCGTTCTTAAAGGGTGTCTGTAGATTGACCTGCCCCAGGGCAGAGGCAGCACAGAGACAGCTGACTGAAAACTGCCCATGTATTTTGTGAAAGAGGCTTATTTGCTTATCTTAAAGCACTGGCCTGAGGGACAGGCTTCTAATTAAACACACATCTAAGGGCAGACTGTAATCCTCTCTGGAGACCTAGGAAGGTAGTCATTACCTCTACACTCTCCCTCTGCCACACTACAGAGTGCAGTATCTCCTGTATAGGGCCTGTACATGCCTCGGATACCCCGGGTTTTGTGGCTGCTACTCAAGGAATGCCCCTTGATTGCCTGGCTCTGGTGGCCAGTGGGGCTTGTATCCCTGGGTCCCATGGGACTGTAATAGTTAGAGAGATTGTTTTTGGCTAGTTACCACCCTGATGGCAAAGCAGAGACAGCAGAAGGAAACACACCCCCAGTCTTTCTGTGAAAGAGGCCTATTTGCTTGTTCTGGAGCTTTGGCCTGAGGACCAGGCTTCTTGTTTGGAAGGCAGCTGTACTAACCAGTATACCACCAATTTGGGCTTCTTGTTTAGCACACATATAGGGCTCTACTTAGGGGCTCTCAAGGCATGGAGGATGGTGGATGTCATCTTTTCATTCTCCCTCTGCTTTGCTTCAGCTCACTGGAATAAAAAATGTGTTCCTCCAGAAAGAGGGTTGTACCCTTGTCTGCCACCTGAATTTTAGTGGCTGCTGGCCAGAGGATATCTCTAGGTCACCTGGATCTGGTGATTAGAGGGGGCAACACTTTCAGGTCTCACAGGACTGTATATATTTGCATACTTTAATAGCTGTTGCCTCAGGTTCTGCTTTCCAATCTTCCTAAATCTAGGTGTTAACTGAATCCTTGCCTTTGGAATGGTGATAGATCTTGTTTTTAATACAAGTTTGTGTGCCCAATGCACAGTGAGGCCAAATAAACTGAAACGGACTTTGGAGCAGAGAAAGGTTTATCACAAGGCCATGCAAGGAGATGAGGTGGCGCATGCCCTGAAAAGCCTTGAGCTCCCCTAAGAGTTTTGGCAAAGCCTTTTTAAAGGCCAGGAGGGGGAGGTCACAGAGTATGTGATCAGCTTGTGCACAGTTCTCTGATTGGCTGATGGTGAGGCAGCAGGGTGGTGTCACAAGGGTTAACATTATCAGTCCTTAGGCTCCAGGAGGCCTGGGGCTACGTGCTCATGGTCATCAAGCAGTTCTTCCATTTGTGGGGGTGGGTTTCACATCTGCAAAACAACTCAGGAAATTTGCATCAAATACTATTATCTAGGTACTTCAGAGAGGAGCTAAAGCAGAAGATATGGGGGAAAGCCTGTCCCGGGAAGGCCCCATAGGGTCCTGCTTGGTTACATTTTCCCCCCTTTCTTTGATACTCCTCAATCTTGAGGAGAACGAGTTTTGAACAAGAAAAGGAATAAAGGTTCAGAAAGAGGTTAAGCATAAACTTGACAGAAGTACCCACAGGGTCCTGCTTGGTTACAATTACTCCGGCAGACACTGCTTTGAGAATGGCTGGTGGCTTCTGAGTCTGAAACAGCTACTCCATTTTTACTTCCAGATGAATTTCTCTCCTCAACGGCCAAAGCAGATGTCACCATTAGTGATTTAAATGCTTTTCTAGATATGAGAAGATGCAAGAATTTTGGTTCATAAAATCTTCTGAAAATATCTACCTGAAGGCCTGTTCTGCCAGTTCTTCCCAGAGCACAGAGGGCCTCATTCCTGATCTCCACCCTGAACTCCTTTCAGGGGATGTTGAAGGGCAGCAGCTGCAGTGGAGAGGTAGATGGTAAGTGTCAATTTTCAGTTGGCAGGGCCCCTTTATAGTCATAAATTTGACCATGGTTTTGGGGGCAATTCATGACCATTTCGTCCCATGGTGCTAGGAATGCTCATTCCCAGGTCTGGCGAAGATTTCATTGGTAGGCCACTCGATGTGCTATCACTGGACTAGGCCTTAGTGTCAAAAATCTCTGGACCTCCTGTCTTACTAGGCTCTTACGATCCAGGAAAATATTCCCTCTTGTTGCTTCTTCTCATATCTAGAGTTTCACTTTACAATCATTGATATCATATGGAACTTATATATTATTTTATCAGAGGCTCAGTCACACATTTGTTAATGTGAGAAACAACAAAGAAGGCAATATAGGTTATAAGTTGTGCAAATATCTCCTGGTTTTAGCCAGACTCAGGAGGGGATATGTTTATTTCTTCTTTCCTGCAGCCATTCACAGGTGGGCTGGGTCAGTATGTTCCCTGTGAGCTGTACAAAGGTATTCTAGTTCAACATTCAAGCATGGGAGCAGGGTTCCCTGAGATGGGCCATTTATGTATACTTTAAGCTATAACCAAATCATTTAGTGATGAACTTGTAGCAAAAGCAATAGAATACAAAGGTTAAAGTAAAAGAAACAGGTCTAATATGGAGTCGAATTTGTTCTTCCCTATTGCAATTCCTGACTGTCAATATCCATTCCACAATCTTCTGAGCAAAGGAGTGACGACTGCTCTTAGCTACTTCCCGCTGTACGGGGTTGAGGAAGGGTGATTGTGGAATGGAATTGATCAGCCTTGGGCAGGGAATATTAAACCTCTTTGTAAAAACACAGATTAAAAGCCAGTAATATTTCAGGAAAAAGAAAAATTGCAATCATATTCATCAGTTTACTCAGTCCTATATAATTAATCCTTTTACCAACAGTTTCATGAAATCAGAGTTTCCATTACACTTTTAAAATATCTTACCTAGTTCAGCAGTATGATTTAAAAGTTATCATAAACCTGTTTTTGTCCAAACATCCTTTCTATGACTCTTCTTGAAGATGTGGCAATTTTGCAAAACATCAGCTTAGCTTCTTATGAATGATAAAAGTAACATTTATTCATACTGTATAATCTGAGGAGGCTTATCACTCATTTGACAATGCTTTCCTTGTAATTTAGCATACCAACCAATTCTAATCAGTTTAATATTTTTTTTTCTGAGGTGCCTCAGGGGCCCTCTGAAGCATCCCAAAGCTAGCTGAAGTCAAAAGAACTGATTAGAATTTGATAGGAAGTTCATAAAAAATATCAAAAAGTTTTTATAAAAACATTTGGTCAGATAAAATATTTAAAAACAAATACAGATTAGTTAAAAGCAAGATAGTTCACACAATCTGTTATCAAATGCAACATTCTAAGTAAACTTGCTCTCTTAACAAAGAGGAACCAAGTAAGGTCCTGCACCAGTCTACTTTTAATAACAAAATCCATTTACCCAATTAAGTGTAATCTAATCTTGGCCTGACCATGCATGAAACTCCTTTTTTACTCAAAACATATATTCCACTTTCCTACTGTATAGTGAAATGTGTTAGAATTTTTAGTAGCTTTAATTACATATTTAAATTAGAATCCCCAACTCTTAAAAACCTTAATTTTTAGTGAAAACCAAGAGGCAAGTAATAGTTACCAAAATCTGGATAGACTATTTTATTTTATTTATTTTTTATTTTTTATTTATTTTTTTTTAATTTTTATTTATTTATTTATTTATGGCTGTGCTGGGTCCTCGTTTCTGTGCGAGGGCCCTCCCCAGCTGTAGCAAGCGGGGGCCACTCTTCATCGCGGTGCGCGGGCCTCTCACCATCGCAAGCTCTCCCGTTGCGGAGCACAGGCTGCAGACGCGCAGGCTCAGCAGTCGTGGCTCACGGGCCCAGCCGCTCCGCGGCATGTGGGATCCTCCCAGACCAGGGCTCGAACCCGTGTCCCCTGCATTGGCAGGCAGATTCTCAACCACTGCGCCACCAGGGAAGCCCTGGATAGACTATTTTAGATAATTTTCAGAACAGAATTATTCCTCTAGAGTTTACCTTAAAGCTCTTATCTCATTTATATCTACTTTAAAGTTTCATCATATCAAGTTATTTTTCTTGCTGACAAATTTGCAACAGATACAACAAGATTTCACTTAACTTCTATTAATCCTAGGTATAGTAAAATATTATACTTAATGTTGATGACTCTAAAGACATGTCTAATTAATTAGATCAACAAACTTAAACATTAATACCAGGTATTAATTTAATACTGAATATTTCCCAGTTCACATGAACCTGAGATTAATTTAGCTTAATTTCTCTTGTATTTAGAATTGTTTGATTTGTAAGCACTTACTTTTCTTTAAGCCAATTATAGAGCTCATTTACAAATTAACCTCAGCAATATTATCCAAAGACAAAGACACATACAAACACACAAGCAGAGAGACCTCATAGCTCCCATTTCAAAATTTCAGCCCTGAGTCAGGTACAGCAATGTAAAACCCATCAGTTTACAAAAGAGGTTGGATTAAAATTAAGTTTCTGGAAGATGGAACAAATCAAGCTCACTGTCTAGATGGCTAAATATTTGCAAAAAAAGACACTTAAGATTTTTATTTACCCTTGACAAGTCAATTTCTAAATTATCCTCTTTTCAAAATTTGCATTTTAAAAGGAAGGCAGAGAAGACCAGATAGGACATTTGCATCTCAAAGATACAGGCAAGTTTCTCCTTGGATAACTTTGTTTCCCCTTTGGTGGTCTCTGAGGAGTCAAAGCCATTGCCATCATCTGGGCCTTTTGCATATTTCTCTGGGTGCATTCAGCCTTTTTAACCATATCTGTATTATTGAAAACCAAATAAGCCAATTGGAACAAATCATTCATTGGTATCTGAGGACCAGTAGTTTCTTTCTGATTTTTGCGCCTGATGTCTGGGGCAGACTGGGCTATGAAATGCATGGTCAAAAGGGCCTGTTCCTTGGGGGAGGGAGGATCCACATTCGTATACTTCCTAAAAGCCTCCCTTAGTCTCCCTTGGAAGAAAGTCTCCTGTCCCTGTTAGACCTCTTTCACATTTTTATAAGTAATAGGTTATACTGTAAGTTTCTTCACACTCTTATGAAGCTTATGAATTAAAGTTTGGCTGAGGGAACATTCCAGGCAGTTAAGAATGTTATTCCTGCATCCCCTTTTTCTTCAGTTCCAAGCAACACAGATTGATTAGATAAGCTCCAGAGAGCCCAGGTAGATCATTTATGTCTCAAAGGCACAGGAAGAGAAATGCAAATTCCTCTTCTAACTAAAACAAAACCCAGCCTTCTCAGGCTATTTTCCCGGAACTTTCTTTTTCCTAGTCCCCAAATATCCACCTCAGTTTAAACAAACAAATACAATAATACATATCATCCGCTCACATTTGCATGCCCCTTTTTCAGCAAAACCAGGAAGAGAAAAAGGGATTTGGACTCAGGTACTGAGATACTCATTCACATACACATACATACCCTCAAGATAAAAGCAATTGCAAGAGACCCACTTTGATATAATAGCCAAGCCATTAGGGGCCTTTGCTCTCCAGATCTCCGGGAGTATTGAGGCATTTTCTTTCTTTTAGGGAGCATAGATAAAGATCTCTTAGTTTTGCAGAAGTACCCCAGGAGACTATAAGATGGAACAGAGCTCTAATCATCCATACTTAATTATTCATGGTCAGTGTTGTCAAATATCAAGCAAACAGCAATTCAAATTGGTCTCTCAGGGTCACAGTTCCCCCTAGCCCCCAAAAGGAAGAAAATCCTAATCAACACTCTACCGCAGGCGAAACCAAAGCAATAGGGAAGGGTGCTCTGGTTTTGTCACACACAAGCCCCACTATTCACCAAAGACGTCTCAACTGGCCAATGAAAGTACTAACACACATACAAACAACAAATACATGGTCCTACAAACAATGAATCAAACGAGGCGTAGCCCAGAAATTCCACCTCCATTCCCAGATGGAGGGTCCAGAGTGGCCTGGCTCCCAAAAAAGAATGGACCATGAGTGGCTCATGCCAAAATGATACACACAAAAACACAAACAAAAACTAAGCTATGGTCACACAGACAGAAAATCAGAAGAGGTGTAGTCCAGAATTCCCCTTTCATTCCAAAACGGAAGCCTCCACCAAGCCCAGCTCTCGCAAATGAACCAGTTCCCAAATCAGGTAGAGTTCAACAACAATTCCCCTCTGCAACAGGGTACCTCAACCAAACAAATTGGCTTGTCCCATAAAGGAAAAGCCCAAATTGAAGGAATATGTTCCTGGTGTGCACACTGGAGCAACTTACCCTCAAGTGGCTCACTTTCCACAAGGGAAGCAGCCCAAACAGAGTGGAGAGAATTCCCAGCCTGCATAAGCTGAAGCGACTCACCCATTGACACTGAATGTGGACCTCAGCTCTGGACGTTTCTTGGCTCCAAACAACCTCATGCCATGGGTGGCCAGCACCTGTTGGGGACAGTCCCTCTGAGACCCCCAGAGCAAAATGGGCTCCAGCAGCCACTGACAGCTCAGGGAAGGGGCTTCCCCAGGCCAGGGTCGACCTGCCACAGTTGTGGACACCTAGGCTGGCTTCGCCAAAATTGTTAATGCAAGTTCATGTGCCTGATGCACAGTGAGGCCAAACAAATTGAAACATCGGAGTTTGGAGCAGAGAAAGGTTTATTGCAAGGCCATGCAAGGAGATGAGGTGGCTCATGCCCTGAAAAGCCTTGAGCTCCCCTAAGGGTTTTGGCAAAGCATTTTTAAAGGCCAGGAAGGGGGTGGGTCATAGGATACATGATCAGCTTGTGCACAATTCTCTGATTGGCTGATGGTGAGGCAGGAGGGTGGTGTCACAGGGGTTAACATTATCAGCTCTTAGGCTCCAAGAGGCCTGGGGCTATGTGCTCATGGTCATCAAGTAGTTCTTCCATTTTGGGGAGGTTCACATCTGCAAAACAACTCAGGAAATTTGCATCAAATACTATGTAGGTACTTCAGAGAGGAGCTAAAGCAGAGGATATGCAGGAAGGCCTGTCCCAGGAAGGCCCTATATGGTCCTGCTTGGTTACGTTGTCATACCCACAACTACTAGGAGATATTAAAAGTAAAATAAGTTTCTTGGACAATCACAAAGGTTTGAGAGACAACCAAGAGCTAGGGCAAGTTTGAATAATGTTTCATCATTTACACAAGGTCACTCTTTCAAGACTAGGAGTGGTGGCTGTTTTATCCAATGCATAGAAATCAACACAGAATGTCAAGAAAAATGGAGAAACAGAGGAATTTGGTCCAAACAAAAGAACAAGATAAGATCTCAGAAAAATACATTAATGAAACTGAGAGAAGAGATTTAATTAATGAACATTTAAAAATAATGGTCATAAGGATGCTCACTGATAACTTTAAATTCTCCACTTGAGAATGTGATAAATGGAATGTTGTCTGCCATAGTAAACAAAGGATGTCACAGTCATCAGCGATTGCAGCCACTTCTAATGGTGAGCTGGTGAGCCCTAAGGGAACTCAGGAAGGAAAAGAATACCTGTCATTTAGCAGCCATCATACTGTAACCACGTCCTAAGGTGAGCCCTGAGAAAACTCAGGATGTGAAAACACAGGATATTGGCCCCAGATAGCTGAGGTGCATATCAAAGGAATGATTTCAGTGAGCCCAAAATCTTGCATCTTCCCATACATCCTCCCTTTGGTATTTAGCATACCAAAAGGTGCTAAATTACTTAACTTGGGATATCTGGTTTTCTTTAATTAACAGTAATTTTTGATGTTCCTACTACCTACCCTTTGTTGCAAAACTCCTATATATCCTAGCTCCCCCACCCCGCCTCCTTGGAGCTGTTCTCTCAGGGTTACTTGATATGCTGCCTCCTGGGCTTGAAGCCCTAAAAATTCCTGCTGATTAAAACATTACCCTCAACTTTTAGATTGTGAATAATGTTTTAGTCAGCAAATGTAATGCAGTGGGAAGAAATGGATCTTTTCAATAAATGATCCTAGATCAATTAGAAATCCGTACGGAAAATTGAATACTGACATTATTCAGAAAAAAGTAGTTTGAGATGAATCATAGCCCTAAGTTTGAAAGGTAAATTATACAGCTTTTAGAAAATAATATAGAAGAATGCCTTCACAGATTTTGAGAGAGACAATATATTCTTAAATTAGAACAGAAAGTACTAACTATAAAGGAAAAGATTGATAAATTAGACTTGATTAAAATTAAGACCCTTTCATCAAATGAGTCTCTTAAAATATCAAAAAGAAAGTCACAGAGCATGAGAAGATATTTGTAATACATATATATGACAAAGACGTCACATTCTTAATATATATAAAATTCCTACAAGTAAATTAAACAAATAAAAGTAAAAAAGACAGCCATAGAAAAATGGGTAAGAGATTTGAACAAACACTTCACAAAAGAGGATATCAATATAGCCATTAAGCATATAAAAAGATAATCAACTTCATTAGTCATCAGGGAGATGCAAATTAAAACCACAATGAAATACTACAACAAACCCACCTGAAATACTAAAATTCAAATGATTAGTGACACTAGGTGCTGGTGACAATACTGAGAGACAAATAATCTCCTTCATTCATGTACAAAGTATAAATTAGCATATTCCTTTGGTTAAATAATTCCACATCTACAGTATTGTATATAGAATGTATAGAATTGTGTATATTTGTGTACCAAAAGATATATACAAGAATGTTTAGGGCTGCTGGGTCTGACATGGCCTGGTTTGTGGAGGCTCCACTTCTTTCTTTCTTTATCGTGGGTGTCTTCGAGTGTGTGTGCCCTCCACTACTTGGTGGGGAGGGGGGAGGGGGAGGGCGTGGGGGAAGGAGGAGTTGGAACCGGGGTCAAAACACTGCATGACTCGTAGATAAGGGAATGCCAAGCTGTTTTCACAGCCCCCGTACCTGAGAAGCCGTTGTTCCCCAGGATGGGGCATCTGGTGCCAAAAAGATGGCAGATGGGGAACTGAATGTGGACAGTCTTATCACCAGACTGCTAGAGGTGTAAGGATGTTGTCCAGGAATTTTGTGCAGATGACTGAAGCAGAAGTTCAGGGCTTATGTATCAAATCTCGGGAGAACTTTCTCAGCCAGCCTATTATTTTGGAATTGGAAGGGCCACTGAAAATTTGTGGAGGTATTCATGGACAGTATACAGATTTGCTGTGAATATTTGAATACAGATGCTTTCCCCCAGAAGCCAACTATCTTTTCTTAGGAGATTATGTGGACAGAGGAAAGCAGTCTTTGGAAACCATTTGTTTGCTATTGGCTTATAAAATCAAATATCCAGGGAATTTCTTTCTCTTAAGAGGAAAACATGACTGTGCTAGAGTCAATTGCATTTATGGATTCTATGATTAATGCAAAAGAAGGTTTAATATTAAATTATGGAAGACCTTAACTGATTGTTTCAACTGTCTGCCTACAGCTGCCATTGTGGATGAGAAGATTTTCTGTTGTCATGGAGGACTGTTACCAGGCCTGCAATCTATTGAGCAGATTTGGAGAATTATGAGACCTACTGAAGTCCCTGACACAGGTCAGGTTTTCTCTGTGGTTTGTTGTGGTCTGACCCAGACAAGGAAGTGCAAGTTTGGGAAGAAAATGGTCGTGGTGTTTCCTTCACTTTTGGAGCTGTTGTCACTGGTAAATTTCTGAATCGTCATGATTTAGACTTGATTTGTCAAGCTCATCAGGTGGTGGAAAATGGACATGAAATCTTTGCTAAGTGATAATTGGTAACCATATTTTCAGCCCCAAATTACTTTGGCAAGTTTGATAATGCTGGTGGAATGATGAGTGTGGATGAAATTTTGATGTGTTCATTTCAGATATTGAAGTCATCTGAAAAGAAAGCTAAGAACCAATATGGTGGACTGAGTTCAGGACATCCTGTCACTCCACCTTGAACAGCTAATCCATTGAAGAAAAGGTGAAGAAAGGAACTCTGTAAAGAAAGCATCAGATTTGTTAAGGACATACTTCATAATATATAAGTGTGCACTGTAAAACCATCAAACCATTTGACACCCTTTATGATCATCCACCAGGGGGCAGAAAATGGAAGCAAACGGAACTACAACCCTGCAGCCTGCAGAAAGGAGACCACAAACACAGTAAGTTAGACAAAATGAGATGACAGAGAAATATGTTGCAGACGAAGGAGCATGGTAAAAATCCACAAGACCAAATAAATGAAGAGGAAATAGGCAATCTACCTGAAAAAGAATTTACAGTAATGATACTAAAGATGACCTAAGATCTCAGAAATAGAATAGAGGCACAGATTGAGAAGATACATGAAATGTTTAACAAGGGCCTAGAAGAAATAAAGAACAAACAATCAGTGATGAACAACACAATAACTGAAATGATAAATACACTAGAAGGAACAAATAGCAGAATAATTGCGGCAGAAGAATGGATAAGTGAGCTGGAAGATAGAATGGTGGATATAGCTGCAATGGAGCAGAACAAAGAAAAAGAGAATGAAAGACATGAGGACAGTCTCAGAGACTTCTGGGACAACATTAAATGCAAAAACATTCGAATTATAAGGGTCCGAGAAGAAGAAGAGAAAGAGAAAGTGTCTGAGAAAATATTTGAAGAGATTATAGTTGAAAACTTCCCTAACATGGGGAAGAAAATCATCACCCAGTTCCAGGAAGTACAGAGAATACCATGCAGGATAAACCCAAGGAGATACACTCTGAGACACATATTAATAAAACTAACAAAAATTAAATACAAAGAAAATGTATTAAAAGCAGCAAGAGGAAAGCAACAAATAATATACAATGAAATACCCATAAGCTTATCAGCTTATTTTTCAGCAGAAACTCTGCAAGCCAGAAGGGAGTGCCAGAATATACTTAAAGTCATGAAAGGGAAAAAAACTAAAACCAAGAATACTCTACCCAACAAGGATCTCATTCAGATTCAACGGAGAAATCAAAAGCTTAACAGACAAGCAAAACCTAAGAGAATTCAGCGCCACCAAACCAACTTTCAACAAACGCTAAAGGAACTTCTCTAGGCGGGAAACACAAGAGAAGAAAAACACCTACAAAAACAAACCCAAAACAATTAAGAAAATGATAATAGGAACATAAATATCAATAATTATCTTAAATGTAAATGGATTAAATGCTCCAACCAAATGACACAGACTGGCTGAATGGATACAAAAACAAGACCTGTATATATGCTGTCTAAAAGACACCCACTTCAGAGCTCGGGACACATACAGACTGTAAGTGAGGGGATGGAAAGAGATATTCCATGCAAATGGAAATCAAAAGAAAGCTGGAGTAGCAATACTCATAATCAAGGAATCAATACAAGAAGAAGATATAAAAATTATAAATATTTATGCACCAAAGATACATAAGGCAAATGCTAACAACCATAAAAGGGGAAATCAATAGTAACACAGTAATATTGGGGGACTTTAACACTCCACTTACACCAATGGATAGATCATCCAGACAGAAAATTAATAAAGAAACACAGGCCTTAAATGATACATTAGACAAGATAGAATTAATTGATATTTATAGGACATTCTATCCAAAAGCAGCAGAATACACTTTCTTCTCAAATACACACGGAAAATACTCCAGGACAGATCACATCTTGGGTCACAAATCAAGTCTCGGTAAATTAAATGAAACTTAAATCATAGCAAGCATCTTTCCGACCACAACGCTATGAGATTAGAAATCAATTACAGGAAAAAAAATGTAAAAAGCACAAACACATGGAGGCTAAACAGTATGCTGCTAATTAACCAAGAGATCACTGAACAAATCAAAAAGGAAATCAAAAAATACCTGGAAACAAATGACAATGAAAACACCATGACCAAAAACCTATGGGATGCAACAAAAGCAGGTCTAAGAAGGTAGTTAATAGCAATATGATACTGCTTCAAGAAATAAGAAAAATCTCAAATAAACAACCTAACCATACACCTAAAGCAAATGGTGAAAGAACAACAACAACAAAATAACCTAGTAAAGGAAAGAAAACATAAAGATCAGAGCAGAAATAAATGAAATAGAAATGAAGAAAACAATAGCAAAGATCAATGAAACTAAAAGCTCGCTCTTTGAGAAGAAAAACAAATTGATCAACCTTCAACCAGACTCATCAAGAAAAAAAGAGAGAGAACTCAAGTCAGCAAAATTAGAAATTAAAACGAAGTTACAACTGACATTGCAGAAATACAAAGGATCATAAGAGACTAATACAAGCAACTTAAGTCAATAAAATGGCCAAACTGGAAGAAATGGACAAATTCTTTGAAAAGTACATCCTTCCAATACTGAACCAGGAAGAAATAGAAAATATGAACAGACCAATCACAAGTAATGAAATTGAAACTGTGATTAAAAATCTTCCAACAAACAAAAGTCCAGGTCCAGATGGCTTCACAGGAGAATTCTATCAAACATTTAGGGAAGGGCTGACACCTACACTTCTCAAACTCTTCCAAAAAATTGCAGAAGAAGGAACACTCCCAAGCTCATTCTATGAGGCCACCATCACCCTGATTCCAAAACCAGACAGAGATATCACAAAAAAGAAAATTCCAAGCCAATATCACTGATGAACATAGACACAAAACTCATGAACAAAATACTAGCAAACAGAACCCAACAACACATGAAAAGGATCATACATCATGATCAAGTGGAATTTATCCCAGGGATTCAAGGATTCTTCAATATACGCAAATCAATCAATGTGATACACCATATTAACAAATTAAAGAATAAAAACCATATGATCATCTCAATAGATGCAGAAAAAGCTTTTGACAAAATTCAACCCCCATTTCTGACAAAAACCCTCTAGAAAGTGGGCACATAGGGAACATATCTCAACATAATAAAGCCCATATACGACAAACACACAGCAAACACCATTCTCAATGGTGAAAAACTAAAAGCATTTCCTCTAAGATCAGGAAAAAGACAAGACTGTTGACTCCCACCACTATTATTCAAAATGGCTTTGGAAGTCCTAGCCACAGCAATCAGAGAAGAAAATTAAATAAAAGGAATCCAAATTGGAAAAGAAGAAATAAAGCTGTCATTGTTTGCAGATGACATGATACTATACATAAAAAATCCTAAAGATGCCACCAGAAAACTACTAGACCTAATCATTGAATTTAGTAAAGTTACAAGACACAAAATTAATACACAAAAATCTCTTGCATTCCTATACACTAATGATGAAAGATCAGAAAGAGAAATTAAGGAAACAATCCCATTTACCATTGCAAGAAAAAGAATAAAATACCTGGGAATAAACCTACCTAAGGGGGCAAAAGACCTCTATGCAGAAAACTATAAGATACTAAGGAAAGAAATTAAAGATGACACAAACAGAGATATATCATGTTCTTGGATTGGAAGAATCAATATTGTGAAAATGACTATACTACCCAAAGCAATCTACAGATTCATTGCAATCCCTGTCAAATTACCAATGGCATTTTTCACAGAAGTAGAACAAAAATTTTACAATTTGTACAGAAACACAAAAGACCCTGAATAGCCAAAGCAATCTTGAGAAAGAAAAATGGAGCTGGAGGAATCAGGCTTCCTGACTTAAGACTATACTACAAAGCTACAGTAATCAAGACAGTTTGGTACTGGCACAAAAACAGAAACATAGATCAATGGAACAGGATAGAAAGGCCAGAGGTAAACCCACGCACATATGGTCACCTTATCTTTGATAAAAGAGGCAAGCATATACAGTGGAGAAAAGACAGTCTCTTCAATAGGTGGTTGTGGCAAAACTGGACAGCTACATGTAAAAGAATGAAATTAGAACACTCCCTAACACCATACACAAAAATAAACTCAAAATGGATTTAAGACCCAAATGTAAGTCCAGACACTATAAAACTCTTAGAGGACAACATAGGTAGATCATTCTTTGACATAAATCCATCAAGATCTTTTTTGACCCACCTCCTAGAGTAATGAAAATAAAAACAAAAATAAACAAATGGAACCTAATTACACTTAAAACCTTTTGCACAGCCAAGGAAACCATAAACAAGGTAAAAAAGCAACCCTCAGAATAGGAGAAAATATTTGCAAATGAAGCAACTGACAAGGAATTAATCTCCAAAATATACAAACAGCTTGTGCAGCTCAATATTAAAAAAACAAACAACCTAATGAAAAAATGGGCAGAAGACCTAAATAGACATTTCCCCAAAGAAGACATACAGATGGCCAACAAACACATGAAAGGATGCTCAACATCACTAATCATTAGAGAAATGTAAATCAAAACTACAATGAGGTATCACCTCACACCGGTCAGAATGGCCATCAACAAAAAATCTAGAAACAATAAATGCTGGAGAGGGTGTGGAGAAAAGGGAACCCTCTGCCACTGTAGGTGGGAATGTAAATTGATACAGTCACTATGGAGAACAGTATGGAGGTTCCTTAAAAAACTGAAAGTAAGCTGTCATATGACCCAGCAATCCCACTCCTAGGCATATACCCAAAGAAAACCATACTTCGAAAAGATATATGCACCCTAGTGTTCTTTGCAATGTTATTTACAATAGCCAGGACTTGGAGGCAGCGTAAATGTCCATCATCAGAGGAATCAATAATGATATGGTACATATACAAAATCGAATATTACTCAGTCATAAAAAGGAAAGAAACTGTGTCTTTTGCAGAGATGTGGATGCACCTAGAGACAGTCATACAGAGTGAAGTCAGAAAGAGAAAAAGAAATATTGTATATTAACACATATATGTGCAATCTGGAAAATGCTATAGATGATCTTATTTGCATAGCAGAAATAGAGACACAGACATAGTGAACAAACGTATGGATACCAAGATGGAAAGGGGGTGGGTGGGATGAATTTGGAGATTAGGATTGACATATATACACTACTGTGTATAAAATAGATAACTAATGAGAGCCTACCATATAGCACAGGGAACTCTACTCAGTGCTCTGTGTTGACCTAAGTGGGAAGGAAATCTAGAAAAGAGGGGATATATGTATAGGTATAGCTGATTCACTTTGCTGTACAGCAGAAACTGACACAGCAGTGTAAAACAACTATACTTCCTCTGCCCCTCCTTTTTACTAATCTCCCACTTTGTCAAAGAAAACCACTTTCCTGATTTCTAGCCTCATTTTTTTTAATGGATTGTGAGTTTTACGTACATAGAAGCATGCAGTATGTACTCTTTTGTGTTTGCCTTCTTTTGCTTAATATTATGCTTGTGAGATTCATCCACACTTTTGAATATAGCTTTAGTTCTTCATTTTCATTTCTATAGAGTATTTCTTTTTTTAACAGTAATGCAATGTATTAATTTATTTGAATGGCTTTGAGTATTTTGTTATTATGAAAAATGTCTTTATGAACATTCTTTTTTTTCCTTTGGAATATGGTTGCTTTACAATTTATTTAATGAAATAAATTTTGTTAAACACATTAGCCAAACAGGGGATGAATGCAAATGTACACTTATCTGATTATTTCCTAAAATTCCTACATCTTTTTAAATTTTTTTCTTCCAGTTTTGCTAATATAATTGACATACAGCTCTGTGTAAGTTCAAGTTCTACAGAATAAAGATTTGAAAAATTTTATTTCATGATATGTATAGTTGTCTTATGAGAGTATTTAAAAGGTGAAAATACATTAAACTAAGAAATCATGATTTATGCACTTTTTTCTGAAAGCATGTTGTACTTAAATGAAATAATCATTTTCAAATATATAATACATGGAGTCAGGATAATAGTTTTCTTGTTGGAAGGGAGAACAAATGGTGCTTCTGGGATGCTTAGCAGTGTTCTGTTTCCTTATTTAGGTGCTTGTTACATAGGTATGTTCAGTTTATGGAAATTTATTGTGTTTTAAGCATTAAAAACAATTACAATTATATTATATAATACAGACCACATTCTCTACCTACAGTAGCTATCAGTTACAAAGCAGCCATTACTTTCCTTAGGATACTAAAAAATATCCATTACTAAATAATTCAGGTTTAAGAAAATATCATAATGGAAATTATAAAATACATAGAACTAAATTGTCCCTCAGAATTCACAAAGATAACCATCCCTCACATGTGTTTCTTACAAATTTACAGTACCTTTGTGGTTATAAAAGTCTCTAGTGTAGAATTTAAAGTTGTCTCAGATGGGTAGTGCCCCCATCAGAATAAAATGCAAAGCTTTCAGGAATAACACATTTTTACTCAAGGTCACACAGAATTTCCAAAAATAAAATTCCAAAGAAAATATGTAACTCATATTTCAAAATATCAAAACAAACGAATAAATGAGGTACCATAAGTGAGAGCCAGCTGGAAAAAAAAAGGTTAACAGACATAACAGTAATGATTTTAGATTTAGTATTGACTAGGTCAGAATATAAAAAGTATTATTAAAATATTAAATAGATAAAAGGAAAACTTGAAAATATGACTGAGGAATGACCAAACTAAGTTGAAAAGGAACAAAACACAATATCTAGAAATAAAAAATATAAACACTGAAATTTAAAATTTAGCCAGTGGATTAAACAACATTTTAGGCACATATAAAGGAGAATTAGTGAACTGAAAAATACTTCCTAAGAAATTATCTCAAATGAAATCCACAGATACAAAAAGTGGAAAATATAAAAGCGAAGTGAAAAGACATGGGGAATAGAGTGAGACAGTCTAACATAGATCTAATCCAAATTCTAGAAGGAGACTAAAGTGAGAATGGGAAAAGTGAAATATTCAATATATAAAAATATAATGGCTGAGAATTTTTCATAACTGTTGAAGAATAAAAATCCTTAGATCAATGAAGCCCCAGAAACCGTAACAAAAGTATACAAAAATTATAAACCACTTTATGCCTAAATATTTAAAAAACCTAGATGGTAGAAAAATAAAATTTTCTAAAACCGACTTATGAGGAAACATACAGCCTAATTAGTCTTACAGAGATGACAAATTGAATCAGGGATTTAAAATCTGTCTGTTAGAAAAACAGTACATCCAGGTGGATTTGCAGGTGGTATGTTTGTTAACTGAAATATTATATTCAGTGAAAATGAATGAACTAGATTTACATGCAACAATATAGATGAATTTTACAAACACTGCTTTGAATAAATGAAGCAAGTTGGGAAAATATGTATGATATCATTCCATTTACATGAAGTACAAAAGCTGGCAAAACTAAATAACATGTTGTTCAAGGAAATCTGCATAGAGGCTATAGCTGTACAGGAAAGCAAGAGAGAAATATTCATACAAAATTAAGAGTGCTTACTTCATCTGAGAGGGAAGAAAGGGGTTTCAATTAGATAGAGGCATATGAGGGACTGCTGGTACTAGTAATATTCTATTTCTTAACTAGATGGTGGGTACATTATTGCTCCTTTTATTATTATTCTTCATCTTTTGTGTCTAAAATGTAGTTCATAATATTTTAATGTAAAAATGTATATTTAAAGAAGTAAGTTGGGTGACATTCTAAGCACAAGAAACAGCATGAATAAAGACATGGAGGCATGTCTTCCCTGTCAAAGTAAAAAGCATTGAAAACAGTAGCCTCACAAGGGAAGGAATACTCACTTGTAGCATAACTCAAGAGGACTGACTAAAGCCAAAAGTCTGCATTATTTTCTGATTCAAAGACTTCATTAAGACCCTCATTTAAAAAGATAGCCAATTTCACTTTTATTCCTACTAAAACTATAGTGATGCAACATAATCACCATATTTTGAACATTTTACCTTGCTTTATTTTACTTCTAATAAATGATACTAATAGTGCCCCACAGGCCATCAACCACAACTTAGATGAGGTGAGAAAATAATGGAAACATATTCCAGGTCCAGCTGCATTTTCCTTTAAGTGCTTTGAGACACAATTTTGAAATGTTAGAATAGTGTAACTTTCTTTCCAAGTTTTAAATGTACAAGAGAGTCAATAAAGTATTTCATCATTTATAAGATGAATTATCCTTATTACAATCTTATATGTGTATTGAAAACTGTTAATTACACATTTCTAGTTCCAGGTTAGTAGGTACTGTGTACTGAGGAATAGTAATTAAAACTTTAATATTATTAGCATACCTTCTGAAGAAATCTGATAAGAAATTATTGACGTGCAATAAAATGCCATTATCCAATGCTTACTCTCAGACTTTTTATAGGTGACTTTACATCTATAAATCTCATCCATCTGAAGTATAGATGAAGTTTCTCTTACATAGATATCTTTGTGTTAATTTCTTAAAATGTGATTATGTTTTTCAACATTTACTTCCAAATACACTTTTCTGATTAAAAAACTTGATATATTGCCAATTTTCTGTTGAAATTAATATTAAAAACATCAAATGTATTGCTGATTCTAGGAAGATAGAGTTTACATCTAATAAGAACTATCATCATTTATTATATTTTCTCTAAAGCCATTAATAATTTTAAAAGGAATGATATGGGTCTTTTATCTTTCCTTTACAATTTTCCAGGTTTAAAAATGGAAACGACTAGAATACAGGGGTTATTTTTTTAATATTTATTTTTCTAATTTCACTCTGTATATTAAATGGAATCCTAATTGACATCATATCACTTCCCAATGGCCAAATAGTAATGCTTCTTTCTACATAAATAAAGGATCCTATGTTTCCCATTATACCACTCTTTACTTCCTAACTGTGATCAAGTTCTCAAATGCTCAAAGTCACAAAAATGACAATACCCTGAGTCCAAATGTTCCCTAAGGAATGTGAGTCACACATCAGCCAACTTAAACTGGAATTCTTATAAATCAAAAAGAAGATTGGCAATTAATAATAGTCTAAGACAATAAAAGGATTACTACAATAGCAAATAAATCAATTTCTCTGCCACCAAGGTATTTCTCCTATTCTATCCATCTTGCACATTGAAACTAAATTAATCTTCCAAAACCATACATTCATCATGGCCAACACTAGTCTTCACTCTTAGATTAAGAATTTAGAAGGATTCTTTATTGTTTATCAGATCAAGCTTATAATCTTTACTCTGGCATTCAATGCCCTCAGTCAATTTCCTCTACTTTCCTATTGCTTTAATCTCCCCCACACTCTCTCTTCCACTCTCTTTCTCCTTCTCCCTCCCTCCCACCATCACTCCCTTTACCAATGCTCCTATCTCCTATTGTTTGAAACAAATCTTATGCCCAAATCACACCAGACACCTTGTTGCCCCACACACATGCCACATTCTTCCCATCTCTGTGTATTTATTTGACGCCGTTTCTCACATATCCTGTTCCAACATGCCCAGCATTCTGCCTTCCTTCAGCACCAATCTGAATCTTACCTTTACTAGGAGAGCCAGCTCAAACCTCACAGCTTACTGCTAATAAGACTGGCA
Organism: Eschrichtius robustus; assembly: GCF_028021215.1. Classification (NCBI taxonomy): domain Eukaryota; kingdom Metazoa; phylum Chordata; class Mammalia; order Artiodactyla; family Eschrichtiidae; genus Eschrichtius; species Eschrichtius robustus. The sequence goes on along the minus strand of NC_090845.1, from coordinate 70,418,241 downwards.
ATCTATCTCAATTTGTCTAATGAAATTGAGGGGATAAAAAGCTATTAAAACACACAGATTGAATCCAGTACAAAAAGGTGTTTTACAAATTTCTGTGTGGATATTTCTCTTAAACTGGTTTATTCTACAAACAGTAAATTCCATCTCATTTTAGGAGGAAAAATATGTGAATGGGTGGGGTGACAAGGATGGGGGGAAGAAAGTTGTATACAAAAATATTTTATTCTCAAAATATAAGGGTCCAATAATAATATGAATTACACAAACATATAGTCCACTCTGAATCTTCATACCCTGAGATTCATATGGTCATCATACTCTTTTATATGAGGAAACAATGAAGCCCACATCTCAACGTCTTTCATTCATTAACCTGTATTCCGTTTGAGGCGTTTTGGAGTCAAGCCAAAGTACCTCACTGTCACTTGATGAATAAAATTGTCTAGCATCACAGAAAAGTGCATAAAGTATGAGTAAAAGATTGTTTACTTAAAATGCATAAACTTTGTTGGAGGCTGGTCTCAAGATGGAAATGTAGAGGGATGTGAGCTCACCCCTTTTATGAAAACATGAAAACCACAACTAACTGCTGAACCACCATTGACAAAAAACGATGGAACCTACCAAAAGAGATACCCTACATCCAAAGACAAAGAAAAAGCCATAATGAGATGGTAGGAAGGGGGAAATCATGATAAAATCAAATCCCATACGCACCAGGTAGACAATCCACAAACCAGAAAATAATTAAGCCACAGAGGTTCTCCCACAGGAGTGAAAGTCCTGAGTGCCACGTCAGGATTCCCAGCCTGGGGATCTGGCAACAGGAGGAGAACACCCCAGAGAATCTGACTTTGAAGGCCAGTGGGAATTGATCGCAGGTATTCCACAAGACTGGGGGGAAAATGAAACTCCACTCATGGAGGGTGCACACAAGTTCTCGTGCACACCAGGACCCAGGGAAAAAGCAGTGACCTCGTGAGACACTGGGTCAGACCTACCTGCTAATACTGAAGAGTCTCCTACAGAGCCAGGGGAAACTGTGGCTCACTGTGGAGACAAAGACAAGGGCAGCAGCACTTCTGGAGAGTACTCATTGTGTGAGCCCTCCTGAAGCCTGCCATTTCCTCCCCAAGACCTAGCCCCAACCAACAGCCTGTAGGCTCCAGTTTTGGGATGCCTCAGGCCAAACAACCAACAGGGTGGGAACACAGCCCCACACAACAGCAGAGAGGCTGCTTAAAGTCTTCCTGAGCACAGCTCTTCTCACCAGAGGGAAAAAACCCAGCTCCAACCACCAGTGGGCAGGAACTGGTCCCTCCCATCAGGAAACCCACACAAGCCTCTTAGACAACTTCATCCACCAGAGCACAGACAGCAAGCAAAAAGAAATACAATCCTGCAGCCTGTGGAAATGAGATTACAGAGGAATATGTCCCAGATGAAGGAAAAAGGTAAAACCCCAGAAGAACAACTAAATGAAGTGGACATAGGCAATCTACACAAAAAAGAATACAGAGAAATGATAGTAAAGATGATCCAAGATCTTGGTAAAAGTATGGAGACACAGATTCAGAAGATACAAGAAATGTTTAACAGAGACCTAGAAGAACTAAAGAACAAAAAACCAGAAGTGAACAATACAATAACTGAAATGAAAAATACACTGGAAGGAATCAAGAGCAGAACAACTGAGGCAGAAGACGGATAAGTGAGCTGGAAGACAGAATGGTGGAAATCACTGCCATGGAACAGAATGAAGGAAAAAGAATGAACAGAAATGAAGACAGTCTGAGAGACTTCTGGGACAACATTAAATGCACGAACATTCACATTACAGGGGTCCCAGAAGAAGAGAGAGAGAAAGGACCTGAGAAAATACTTGAAGAGATAATAGCTGTAAACTTCCCTAACTTGGGAAAGGAAACAGTCACCCAAATCCAGGAAATGCAGAGAGTCTCAGGGAGGATAAACCCAAGGAGGAACATGCCAAGACACACAGTAATCAAACCAACAAAAATTAAAGACAAAGAAAAAATATTAAATGCAACATGGGAAAGAGAACAAATAACATACAAGAGGATTTCCGTAAGGTTATCAGCTGATTTCTCAGCAGAAACTCTGCAGGCCAAAAGGGAGTGACATGATATATTTAAGGTGATGAAAGGGAAGAACCTACAAACAAGAATACTCTACCCAGCACGGTGCTTATTCAGATTCAATGGAGAAATCAAAAGCTTTGCAGACAAGCAAAAGCTAAGAGACTTCAGCACCACCAGACCAGCTTTGCAACAAATGCTAAAGGAACTTCTCTAAGTGGGAAAGAAAAGGCCACAACAGTAAACAAGAAAATTTTGAATGGAAAAGCTCACTGTTAAAGGCAAACATACAGTCAAGGTAGGAAATCACCTGCATACAAATATGATATCAAAACCAGGAACTGTGAGAAGAGGAGAGCACCAATGCCCAATGCAGGATATTGGAAATGCATTTGAAATTAAAAGACCAGTAACTTAAAACAATATATATATATACACACACACACACATATACATATACATATATAAACTGTTATATCAAAACTTCATGGTAACTGCAAACTGAAAATCTACAATAGATTCACACACAAAAAAGAAAACAGAATACAAACACAACACTAAAGTTAGTCATCAAATCAAAAGAAAATAGAACGAAAGAGAAAGGGAAGAAAAAAGACCTACAAAAACAAATCCAAAACAATGAACAAAATGGAAACAGGAACATACATATCAATAATTACCTTAAATGTAAATGGATTAAATGCTCCAACCGAAAAACATAGACTGGCTGAATGGATACAAAAACAAGACCCCTATATATATATATATATATATATATATATATCTGCTGTGTACAAGAGACCTACTTCAGATCTACAGACACATACAGACTGAAAATGAGGGGATGGAAAAATATTCCATGAAAATGGAAATCAAAAGAAAGCTGGAGTAGCAATACTCATATCAGACAAAATAGATTTTTGATTTTTATTGGAGCATAATTGCTTTACAATGTTGTATTAGTTTCTGCTGTAAAACGAAGTGAATCAGCTATATGTATACATATATCCCCTCTATTTTGGACCTCCCTCCCACCCCCACATCCCACCAATCTAGGTCATCACAGAGCACCAAGCTGAGCTCCCTGTGCTATACAGCAGGTTCCCACAACCTATCTATTTTACACATGGTAGTGTATGCATGTCAGTCCTAATCTCCCAATTCATCACACCCTCCCCTTCCACCCCTGTGTCCACATGTACGTTCTCTATGTCTACATCTCTATTCATGCCCTGCAAATAGGTTCACCTGTAACATTTTTCTAGATTCCACATATATGCATTAATATACGACATTTGTTTTTCTCTTTCAGACTTACTTCACTCTGTATGACACACTCTATGTCCATCCATAAATCTACAAATGACCAAATTTCATTCATTTTTATTGCTGAGTAAAATTCCATTGTATATATGTACCACATCTTCTTTATCATTTCATCTGTTGATGGATATTTAGGTTGTTTGGCTATTGTACTGGCTATTGTAAATAGTGCTGGCTATTGTAAATAGTGCTGCAAAGAACATTGGGGTACAAGTGTTTTTTGGATTATGATTTTCTCTGGGTATGTGCCCAGTAGTGGGATTGCTGGGTCATATGGTAGCTCTATTTTTAGTTTTTTAAGGAACTCCATACTGTTCTCCATAGTGGCTGTATCAATTTACATTCCCACCAACACAGCAAGTGGGTTCCCTTTACTCCACACATTTTCCAGCATTTATTGTTTGCAGATTTTTCATGATGGCCATTTGGACCAGTGTGAGGTGATATCTCATTGGAGTTTTGATTTGAAATTTTCTAATAATTAGTGATGTTGAGCATCTTTTCATGTGTCTCTTGGCCATCTGTATGTCTTCTTTGGAGAAATATCTATTTAGGTTTTCCATCCATTTTTGGATTAGTTTGTTTTTTTAATATTGAGCTGCATGCATTCTTTGTATATCTTGGAGAGTAATCCTTTGTCAGTTGCTTCATTTGTAAATATTTTCTCCCATTCTGAGGGTTGTCTTGTCATCCTGTTTATGGTTTCCTTTGTTATGCAAAAGCTTTTAATTTAATTAGGTCCCATTTGTGTGCTTTTGTGTTTATTTTCATTACTCTAGGAAGTGGTAACAAAAGGAATCTTGAGAAAGAAAAATGGAGTTGGACAAATCAGGCTCCCTGATTTCAGACTATACTACAAAACTACAGTAATCAAGACAGTATGGTACTGTCATAAAAACAGAAATATAGATCAGTGGTACAGGATAGAAAGCCCAGAGATATACCCACACAACTATGGTCATCTAATCTATGACAAAGGAGGCAAGAATATACAATGGAGAAAAGACAGTCTCTTCAATAAGTTGTGCTGGGAAAACTGGACAGCTACATGTAAAAGAATGAAATTAGAACACTATCTAATACCATACACAAAAATAAATTCAAAATGGATTAAAGACCTAATATAAGGAGAGAGCATCAAGATGGCGGAAGAGTAAGACACAGAGATCACCTTCCTCCCCACAGATACATCAGAAATACATCTACATGTGGAACTGCTCGTATAGAACATCTACTGAACGCTGGTAGAAGACCTCAGACCTACCAAAAGGCAAGAAACGCCCCACGTACCTGGGTAAGGCAAAAGAAAAAAGAAAAAAACAGAGACAAAGAATAGGGACGAGACCTGCACCAGTGGGAGGGAGCTGTGAAGGAGGAAAGGTTTTCACACACTAGGAAGCCCCTTCGTGGGTGGAGACTGTGGGGGGTGGAGAGGGGAGCTTCGGAGCCACGGAGGAGAGCACAGCAACAGGGGTGCAGAGGGCAAAGCGGAGAGATTCCTGCACAGAGGATCGGTGCCGACCAGCACTCACCAGCCTGAGAGGCTTGTCTGCTCACCCGCCAGGGTGGGCGGGGGCAGGGAGCTGAGGCTCAGGCTTCGGTCAGATCGCAGGGAGAGGATAGGGGTTGGCGGTGTGAACACAGCCTGAAGGGGGCTAGTGCACCACGGTTAGCCAGGACGGACTCCGGGAAAAGGTCTGGAACAGACTTTTTCTTCCCTCTTTGTTTCCTGGTGCGTGAGGAGAGGGGATTAAGAGCGCTGCTTAAAGGAGCTCCAGAGACGGGCGCAAGCCATGGCTATCAGCGTGGACCCCAGAAACGGACATGAGACACTAAGGCTGCTGCTGCAGCCACCAAGAAGCCTGTGAGCAAACACAGGTGACTATCCATGCCACCCCTCCTGGGAGCCTGCGCAGCCCGCCACTGCCAGGGTCCCGTGATCCAGGGACAACTTCCCCGGGAGGACACACGGCACACCTCAGGCTGGTGCAACGTCACACTGGCCTCTGCCACTGTAAGCTCACCCCAAATCTGTACCCCTCCCTCCCCCCGACTTGAGCGAGCCAGAGCCCCCGAATCAGCTGCTCCTTTAACCCTGTCCTGTCTGGGTGAAGAACAGACGCCCTCAGGCGACCTATACACAGAGGCAGATCCAAATCCAAAGATGAACCCCAGGAGCTGTGCAAAAAAGAAAAGAAAGGGAAATTTCTCCCAGCAACCTCAGGAGCAGCAGATTAAAGCTCCACAATCAACTGGATGTACTCTGCATCTGTGGAACACCTGAATAGACAACAAATCATCCCAATTGAGGAGGTGGACTTTGGGAGAAAAGATATATTATTTTTTCCCCTTTTTCTCCTTTTGTGAGTGTGAATGTGTATGCTTCTGTGTGTGATTTTGCCTGTATAGCTTTGCTTTCACCATTTGTCCTAGGGTTCTATCTGTCCGTTTTTTTTTTCTTTTTTTTTACTTTTTCTTTTTTATTAAATCAATATCCCTAACTTTATTTTTTTTTCACACACACACACTGTATTTTATTTTTACAAGAGATAAATAGACTGACACCAAGCATTGAAATTGGATGACCACAACAAAAACAACAATGATCACAATTACCAAACATGAAACACACTCATACTATGTCATAATATTGACATTCAGTCCAGTAATCCTCCACTGTAACAGCTCCTTTACTTTGCAGTGAAAATTGATTTCTATATTCATTGCCTCTGAGTCCTTGTGGGATTCTTTTTTTAATTCAAACAGAAAGTCACAAAAATTATAATCATCCTCATCAGTTCACTCAGTCCCATGTAATTATTTTTCTTTTATCTTGATCTTTTGTTAGCACTTTTATGAGTTAATTAGTTTTTCATTAGAGGACTGAAAATGCTTATTCATTCAGTTCAGCAGTACAGTTACCAGAAACCTGTACTTGTCAGAGTCTTTTCCATGAATTTCTTGAAGATGAAACCCTTTTATAGGAACATATTTGCAAAATCATCAGAGTACACCCAGAACTGTCTGTAAATGACAAAAGACTTAAAAATGACCACGGTTAAAGATTTGATGAAAGTTCAATTTGCAATTGACAAGGAAATTTAGTTTTTTCTGAGATATACATTTTAAAGTAATAACTAGAATTATGACTTATAACATTATACCAGAACATACAAGATTTTTAGAAATTTCACATAATGTCTGAAACATTTATATTAAGATATTTCCATACAGATAACCCAATGAAAGTTTAGTATTAGTTGTTTTGTTTGTTTGTTTATACTGTAGGTTCTTACTAGTCATCAATTTTATACAAATCAGTGTATACATGTCAATCCCAATCGCCCAATTCAGCACACCACCATCCCCACCCCACCACAGTTTCCCCCTTTGGTGTCCATATGTCTGTTCTCTACATCTGTGTCTCAACTTCTGCCCTGCAAACCGGCTCATCTGTACCATTTTTCTAGGTTCCACATACATGCGTTAATATACGATATTTATTTTTCTCTTTCTGACTTACTTCACTCTGTATGACAGTCTCTAGATCCATCCACGTCTCAACAAAAGACTCAATTTCGTTCCTTTTTATGGCTGAGTAATATTCCATTGTATATATGTACCACATCTTCTTTATCCATTCATCTGACGATGGGTATTTAGGTTGCTTCCATGACCTGGCTATTGTAAACAGTGCTGCAAAGAACATTGGAGTGCATGTGTAATTTTGAATTATGGTTTTCTCTGGGTATACACCCAGCAGTGGGATTGCTGGATCATATGGTAAATCTATTTTTAGTTTTTTAAGGAACCTCCATACTGTTCTCCATAGTGGCTGTATCAATTTACATTCCCACCAATAGTGCAAGAGGGTATCCTTTTCTCGACACCCTCTCCAGCATTTGTTGTTTGTAGATTTTCTGATGATGCCCATTCTAACTGGTGTGAGGTGATACCTCATTGTAGTTTTGATTTTCATTTCTCTAATAATTAGTGATGTTGAGCATCTTTTCATGTGCTTCGTGGCCATCTGTATGTCTTCTTTGGAGAAATGTCTATTTAGGTCTTCTGACCAGTTTTGGATTGGGTGGTTTGTTTCTTTAATATTGAGCTGAATGAGCTGTTTATATATTTTGTAGATTAATCCTTTGTCCGTTGATTCGTTTGCAAATATTTTCTCCCATTCTGAGGATTGTCTTTTCATCTTGTTTATGGTTTCCTTTGCTGTGCAAAAGCTTTAAAGTTTCATTAGGTCCCATTTCTTTATTTGTGTTTTTATTTCCATTCCTCTAGGAGGTGGATCAAAAAAGATCTTGCTGTGATTTATGTCAAACAGTGTTCTTCCTATGTTTTCCTCGAAGAGTTTTATAGTGTCCGGTCTTAAATTTAGGTCTCGAATCCATTTTGAGTTCATTTTTGTGTATGGTGTTAAGGAGTGTTCTAATTTCATTCTTTTCCATGTAGCTGTCCAGTTTTCCCAGCACCACTTATTGAAGAGACTGTCTTTTCTCCATTGTATATCTTTGCCTCCTTTGTCATAGGTTAGTTGACATTAGGTGCGTGGGCTTATCTCTGGGCTTTCTATCTTGTTCCATTGATCTATGTTTCTGTTTCTGTGCCAGTACCATATTGTCTTGATTACTGTAGGTTTGTAGTATAGTCTGAAGACAGGGAATCTGATTCCTCCAGCTCCGTTTTTTTCCCTCAAGACTGCTATGGCTATTCGGGGTCTTTTGTGTCTCCATACAAATTTTAAGATGATTTGTTCTAGTTCCGTAAAAAATGCCATTGGTAATTTGATAGGGATTGCATTGAATCTGTAGATTGCTTTGGGTAGTATAGTCATTTTCAAAATACTGATTCTTCCAATCCAAGAACATGGTATATCTCTCCACCTGTTGGTATCATCTTTAATTTCTTTCATCAGTGTCTTATAGTTTTCTGCATACAGGTCTTTTGTCTACCTAGGTAGGTTTATTCTTAGGTATTTTATTCTTTTTGTTGCAATGGTAAATGGGAGTGTTTCCATAATTTCTCTTTCAGATTTTTCATCATTAGTGTATAGGAATGCAAGAGATTTCTGTGCATTAATTTTGTATCCTGCTATTTTACCAAATTCATTGATTAGCTCTAGTAGTTTTCAGGTGGCATCTTTAGGATTCCCTATGTATAATATCATGTCATCTGCAAACAGTGACAATTTTACTTCTTCTTTTCCGATTTGTATTCCTTTTATTTCTTTTTCTTCTCTGATTGCCATGGCTAGGACTTCCAAATCTATGTTGAATAATAGTGGTGAGAGTGGACATCCTTGTCTCGTTCCTGATCTTAGAGGAAATGCTTCCAGTTTTTCACCATTGAGAATGATGTTTGCTGTGGGTTTGTCGTATGTGGCCTTTATTATGTTGAGGTAGGTTCCCTCTATGCCCACTTTCTGGAGAGTTTTTATCATAAATGGGTGTTGAATTTTGTCAAAAGCTTTTTCTGCATCTATTGAGATGATCATATGGTTTTTATTCTTCAATTTGTTAACATGGTGTATCACATTGATTGATTTGCGTATATTGAAGAATCCTTGCATCCCTGGGATAAATCCCACTTGATTGTGGTGTATGATCCTTTTAATGTGTTGTTGGATTCTGTTTGCTAGTATTGTGTTGAGGATTTTTACATGTATATTCATCAGTGATATTGGTCTGTAATTTTCTTTTTTTGTAGTGTCTTTGTCTGGTTTTGGTATCAGGGTGATGGTGGCCTCATAGAATGAGTTTGGGAGTGTTCCCTCCTCTGCAATTTTTTGGAAGAGTTTGAGAAGGATAGGTGTTAGCTCTTCTCTAAATGTTTGATAGAATTCACCTGTGAAGCCACCTGGTCCGGAACTTTTGTTTGTTGGAAGATTTTTAATCACAGTTTCAATTTCATTACTTGTGATTGGTCTGTTCATATTTTCTGTTTCTTCTTGGTTCAGTCTTGGAAGGTTATACCTTTCTAAGAATTTGTCCATTTCTTCCAGGTTGTCCATTTTATTGGCATAGAGTTGCTTATAGTAGTCTCTTAGGATGCTTTGTATTTCTGTGGTGTCTGTTGTAACTTCTCCTTTTTCATTTCTAATTTTATTGATTTGAGTCCTCTCCATGTTTTTCTTGATGAATCTGGCTAATGGCTTATCAGTTTTGTTTATCTTCTCAAAGAACCAGCTTTTAGTTTTATTGATCTTTGCTATTGTTTCCTTTGTTTCTATTTCATTTATTTCTGCTATGATCTTTATGATTTCTTTCTTTCTGTTAACTTTGGGTTTTGTTTGTTCTTCTTTCTCTGGTTTCTTTAGGTGTATGGTTAGATTGTTTACTTGAGATTTTTCTTGTTTATTTAGGTAGGCTTGTATAGCTATAAGCTTCCCTCTTAGAACTGCTTTTGCTGCATCCCATAGATTTTGGATCATCCTGTTTTCATTGTCAATTGTCTCTAGGTATTTTTTGATTTTCTCTCTGATTTCTTCAGTGATCTCTTGGTTATTTAGTAACGTATTGTTTAGCCTCCATGTGTTTGTGTTTTTAATGTTTATTTCCCTGTAATTCATTTCTAATCTCATAGCATTGTGGTCAGAAAAGATGCTTGATATGATTTCAATTTTCTTAAATTTACTGAGGCTTGATTTGTGACCCAAGATGTGATCTTTCTGGAGAAGGTTCCGTGCACACTTGAGAAGAAAGTGTAATCTGCTGTTTTTGGATGGAATGTATTATAAATATTAATTAATTCTATCTGGTCTATTGTGTCATTTAAGGCTTCTTTTTCCTTATTTATTTTCATTTTGGATGATCTGTCCATTGGTGTAAGTGAGGTGTTAAAGTCCCCCACTATTATTGTGTTACTGTCGATTTCCTCTTTTATAGCTGTTAGCAGTTGCCTTATGTATTGAGGTGCTCCTATGTTGGGTGCATATATATTTATAATTGTTATATCTTCTTCTTGGATTGATCCCTTGATCATTATGTAGTGTCCTTCCTTGTCTCTTGTAACCTTCTTTATTTTAAAGTCTATTTTATCTGATATGAGTATAGCTACTCCAGTTTTCTTTTGATTTCCATTTGCATGGAATAACTTTTTCCATCCCCTCACTTTCATTCTTTACATGTCCCTAGGTCTGAAGTGGGTCTCTTGTAGACAACATATATATGGGTCTTGTTTTTGTATCCATTCAGCAAGCCTGTGTCTTTTGGTTGGAGCATTTAATACATTCACTTTTAAGGTAATTATCGGTATGTATGTTCCTATGACCATTTTCTTAATTGTTTTGGGTTTGTTTTTGTAGGTCCTTTTCTTCTCTTGTGTTTCCCACTTAGAGAAGTTCCTTTAGCATTTGTTGTAGAGCTGTTTTGGTGGTGCTGAATTCTCTTAGCTTTTTCTTGTCTGTAAAGCTTTTCATTTCTCCATCAAATCTGAGTGAGATCCTTGCCGGGTAGAGGTTTTTAACTTTTTAAAATTTTTTTCTTAATAATTATGTTTTAATTTATTTTAATAACTTTATTTTATTTTATTATACTTTATTTTATTTTATCCTCTTTCTTTTTTTTTCTATTTTTTCTCCCTTTTATTCTGAGCTGCGTGGATGAAAGGCTCTTGGTGCTCCAGCCAGGAGTCAGTGCTGTGCCTCTGAGGTGGGAGAGCCAAATTCAGGACACTGGTCCACAAGAGACTTCCCAGCTTCACGTAATATGAAATGGCGAAAATCTCCCAGAGATCTCCATCTCAACACCAAGACCCAGCTTCACTCAATATCCAGCACGCTACAGTGATGGACACCCTGTGCCAAACAAGTAGCAAGACAGGAACACAGCCCCATCCATTAGCAGAGAGGCTGCCTAAAATCATAATAAGGCCACAGACACCCCAAAACACACCAGCAGACGTGGACCTGCCCACCAGAAAGACAAGATCCAGCCTCATCCACCAGAACACTGGTACTAGTCTCCTGCACCAGGAGGCCTACACAACCCACTGAACCAACCATAGCCACTGGGGACAGGCACCAAAAGCAACAGGAACTACGAACCAGCAGCCTCCAAAAAGGAGACCCCAAACACAGTAAGTTAAGCAAAATGAGAAAACAGAAAAACACACAGCAGATGAAGGAGCAAGGTAAAAACCCACCAGACCTAATAAAGAAAGAGGAAATAGGCAGTCTGCCTGAAAAAAGAATTCAGAATAATGATAATAAAGATGATGCAAAATCTTGGAAATAGAATACAGAAAATACAAGAAATGTTTAACTAGGACCTAGAAGAACTAATAGCAAACAAACAATGATGATCCACACAATAAATGAAAGTAAAAATACACTAGAAGGAATCAAGAGCAGAATAACTGAGGGAGAAGAATGGATACATGACCTGGAAGATAAAACAGTGAAAATAACTACTGCAAAGCAGAATAAAGAAAAAAGAATGAAAAGAACTGAAGACAGTCTCAGAGACCTCTGGGACAACATTAAACATGCCAACATTAGAATTATAGGGGTCCCAGAAGAAGAAGAGAAAAAGAAACGGACTGAGAAAATATTTGAAGAGATTATAGTTGAAAATTTCCCTAATATAGGAAAGGAAATAGTTTATCAAGTCCAGGAAGCACAGAGAGTCCCATACAGTATAAATCCAAGGAGAAACACCCAGGGCACATATTAATCAAACTATCAAAAATTAAATATAAAGAAAACATATTAAAAGCAGCAAGGGGAAAACAACAAATAACACACAAGGGAATCCCCATAAGGTTAAGCTGACCCTTCAGCAGAAACTCTTCAAGCCAGAAGGGAGTGGCAGGACATATTTAAAGGGATGCAGGGGAAAAACCTACAACCAAGATTACTCTACCCAGCAAGGAACTCATTCAGATTTGATGGAGAAATTAAAATCTTTACAGACAAGCAAAAGCTGAGAGAGTTCAGCAAAACCAAACCAACTTTACAAGAAATGCTAAAGGAACTTCTCTAGGCAAGAAACATAAGAGAAGGAAAACACCTACAATAACAAACCCAAAAGAAAGAAAATGGGAATAGGAACGTACATATCGATAATTACCTTAAATGTAAATGGATTAAATGCTCCCACCAAAAGACACAGACTGGCTGAATGGATACAAAAACAAGACCCATATATATGCTGTCTACAAGAGACTGACTTCAGACCTAGGGACACATACAGAATGAAAGTGAGGGGATGGAAAAAGATATTAAATGCAAATGGAAATCAAAAGAATGCTGGAGTAGCTATTCTCATATCAGAAAAAATAGACTTTAAAATAAAGACTATTACAAGAGACAAAGAAGGACAATACATACTGATCAAGGGATCGATCCAAGAAGAAGATATAACAATTGTAAACATTTATACATGCAACATAGGAGCACCTCAATCCATAAGACAAATACTAACAGCCATAAAAGGGGAAATCGACAGTAACACAATCATAGTAGGGGACTTTAACACCCCACTTTCACCAATGGACAGATCATCCAAAATGAAAATAAATAAGGAAACACAAGCATTAAATTATACATTAAACAGGATGGATTTAGCTGATATTTATAGGACATTCCATCCAAAAACAACAGAATACACATTTTTGTCAAGTGCTCATGGAACATTCTCTAGGATAGATCATATCTTGGGTCACAAATCAAGCCTGGTTAATTTAAGAAAATTGAAATCATATCAAGTATCTTTTCCGACCACAACTCTTTGAGACTAGATATCAATTACAGGAAAAGATCTGTAAAAAGTACAAACACATGGAGGCTACACAATACACTACTTAATAACGAAGTGATTACTGAAGAAAGCAAAGAGGAAATAAAAAAAATACCTAGAAACAAATGACAATGGAGACACAACGACCCAAAACCTATGGGGTGCAGCAAAAGCAGTTCTAAGAGGGAAGTTTATAGCAATACAAGCTTACCTCAAGAAACAGGAAACATCTCGAATAAACAACCTAATCTTGCACCTAAAGCAATTAGAGAAAGAAGAACAAAAAAAAACACCCCAAAGTTAGCAGAAGGAAAGAAATCATAAAGATCAGATCAGAAACAAATGGAAAAGAAATGAAGAAAACAATAGCAAATATCAACAAAACTAAAAGCTGGTTCTTTGAGAAGATAAACAAAATTGATAAACCATTAGCCAGACTCATCAAGAAAAAAACGGAGAAGACTCAAATCAATAGAAATAGAAATTAAAAAGGAGACGTAACAACTGACACTGCAGAAATACAAAGGATCATGAGAGACTACTACAAGCAACTGTATGCCAATAAAATGGACATCCTGGAAGAAATGGACAATTCTTAGAAATACACAAACTTCCGAGACTGAACCAGGAAGAAATAGAAAATATGAACAGACCAATCACAAGCACTGAAACTGAAACTGTGATTAAAAATCTTCCAACAAATAAAAGCCCAGGACCAGATGGCTTCACAGGCGAATTCTATCAAACATTTAGAGAAGAGCTAACACCTATCCTTCTCAAACTCTTCCAAAATATAGCAGAGGGAGGAACACTCGCAAGCTCATTTTACGAGGCCACCATAACCCTGATACCAAAACCAAAGATGTCACAAAGAAAGAAAACTACAGACCAATATCACTGATGAACATAGATGCAAAAATCCTCAACAAAATACTAGCAAACAGAATTCAACAGCACATTAAAAGGATCATACACCATGATCAACTGGTGTTTATTCCAGGAATGCAAAGATTCTTCAATAAGTGCAAATCAACCAATGTGATACACCATATTAACAAATTGAAGGAGAAAAAACATATGATCATCTCAATAGATGCAGAGAAAGCTTTCAACAAAATTCATCATCCATTTTGGTAAAAATCCTGCAGAAAGTAGTCATAGAGGGAACTTTCCTCAACATAAGAAAGGCTATATATGATAAACCCACAGCCAACATCGTCCTCAAGGGTGAAAAAATGAAACCATTTCCACTAAGATCAGGAACAAGACAAGGTTGCCCACTCTCACCACTATTATTCAACACAGTTTTGGAAGTGTTAGCCCCATCAATCTGAGAATAAAAAGAAGTAAAAGGAATCCAAATCGGAAAAAAGAAGGAAAGCTGTCACTGTTTGCCGATGACATGATACTATACATAGAGAATACTAAAGAGGCTACCAGAAAATTTCTGGAGCTAATAAATGAATTTGGTAAGGTTGCAGGATACAAAACTAATGCACAGAAATCTCTGGCATTCTTATACACTAATGATAAAAAATCTGAAAGTGAAATTAAGAAAACACTGCCATTTACCATTGCAACCAAAAGAATAAAATATCTAGCAATAAACCTACCTAAGGAGAGAAAAGGTCTGTATGCAGAAAATTATAAGACACTGATGAAAGAAATTAAAGATGATACAAATAAATGGAGAGATATACCATGTTCTTGGATTGGAAGAATGAACATTGTGAAAATAACTCTACTACCCAAAGCAATCTACAGATTCAATGCAATCCCTATCAAACTACCACTGGCATTTTTCACAGAACTAGAACAAAAAATTTCACAATTTGTATGGAAACACAAAAGACCCTGAATAGCCAAAGCAATCTTGAGAACGAAAAATGGAGCTGGACCAATCAGGCTCCCTGACTTCAGACTACACTACAAAGCTACAGTAATCAAGACAGTATGATACTGGCACAAAAACAGAAATATAGATCAATGGAAAAGCATAGAAAGCCCACAGATAAACCCAAGCACATATGGTCACCTTATCTTTGATAAAGGAGGCAAGCATATACAGTGGAGAAAAGACAGCCTCTTCAATAAGTGGTGCTGGGAAAACTGGACAGGTACATGTAAAAGTATGAAATTAGAACACTCCCTAACACCATACACAAAAATAAACTCAAAATGGATTAAAGACCTAAATGTAAGACCAAACTCTATCAAACTCTTAGAGGAAAACATAGGCAGAACACTCTATGACATAAATCACAGCAAGATCCTTTTTGACCCAGCTCCTAGAGAAATGGAAATAAAAACACAAATAAACAAATGGGACCTAATGAAACTTAAAAGCTTTTGCACAGCAAAGGAAACCATAAACAGGACCATTTCTCAGAATGGGAGAAAATATTTGCAAATGAAGCAACTGACAAAGGATTAATCTCCAAAATTTACAAGCATCTCATGCAGCTCAATATCAAAAAGACAAACAACCCAGTCCAAAAATGGGCAGAAGACCTAAATAGACATTTCTTCAAAGAAGATATACAGATTGCCAACAAACACATGAAAGAATGCTCAACATCATTAATCATTAGCGAAATGCAAATCAAAACTACAATGAGATATCATCTCACACCTGTCAGAATGACCATCATCAAAAAATCTAGAAACAATAAATGCTGCAGAGGGTGTGGAGAAAAGGGAACCCTCTTGCACTGTTGGTTGAAGTGTAAATGGATACAGCCACTATTGAGAACTGTATGGAGCTTCCTTAAAAAACTTAAAATAGAACTACCATATGACCCAGCAATCCCACTACTTGGCATATACCCTGAGAAAACCGAAAGTTAAAAAGGGTCATGTACCAAAATGATCATTGCAGCTCTATTTATATTAGCCAGGACATGGAAGCAACCTAAGTGTCCATCAACAAATGAATTGTTAAAGACGATGTGGCACATATATACAATGAATTATTACTCAGCCATAAAAAGAAACGAAATTGAGTTATTTGTAGTGACGTGGATGGACCTAGAGACTGTCATACAGAGTGAAGTAAGTCGGAAAGAGAAAAACAAATTCCGTATGGTAACACATATATATGGAATGTAAGAAGAAAAAGAAAAAGTCATGAAGAACCTAGGGGAAAGACGGGAATAAAGACAGAGACCTACTAGAGAATGGACTTGTGGATATGGGGAGGGGGAAGGGTAAGCTGTGACAAAGTGAGAGAGTGGCATGGACATATATACACTACCAAACGTAAAATAGATAGCTAGTGGGAAGCAGCCACATAGCACAGGGAGATCAGCTCTGTGGTTTGTGACCACCTAGAGGGATGGCATAGGGAGGGTGGCAGGGAGGGAGATGCAAGAGGGAAGAGATATGGGAACATATGTATATGTATAACTGATTCACTTTGTTATAAAGCAGAAACTAA
Source organism: Eschrichtius robustus (assembly GCF_028021215.1). NCBI lineage: Eukaryota > Metazoa > Chordata > Mammalia > Artiodactyla > Eschrichtiidae > Eschrichtius > Eschrichtius robustus. The sequence continues at coordinate 70,401,634 of NC_090845.1, read as the reverse complement.
CACACCATTGTAAAGCAATTATACTCCAATAAACATGTTCAAAAAAAAGAAAAAAAAAAGATCTCATGTAAGACCAGACACTATAAAACTGTTAGAGGAAACCATAGGAAAAACAATCTTTGAAATACTTCACAGCAAGATTTGTTTTTGACTCAGAAAAAATAGACTTTAATTTAAAGACTGTAACAAGAGACAAAGAAGGACACTACATTATGATCAAGCGATCAATCCAAGAAGAAGTTATAACGATTGTAAATATATATGCACCCAACATCGGAGCAACTCAATATGTAAGGCAAATACTAACAGCCATAAAAGGAGAAATCAACAGTAACACAATAATAGTTTGGGACTTTAAAACACCACTTTCATTAAAGTAAAGTTGATCCAGACATAAAATCAATAATGTGACACAGACCTTAATGACACAGTAGTCCAGATGGACTAATTGATATTTATAGAGCATTCCATCCAAAACCAGCACAATATGCATTCTTATCAAGCACACATGGATCATTCTCCAGGATGGATCTCATGCTGGGCCACAAACAGAGCCTCAGTGAATTCAAGAAAATTGAAATCATATCAAGCATCTTTTCCGACCACAATACTATGAGATTAGAAATCAACTACAAGAAAAAAACTGTAACAAACACAAACACATGGAAGCTAAACAATATGTTGCTAAACAACCAATGGATCACTGAAGAAATGAAAAAGGAAACCAAGAAATACCTAGAAACAAATAACAATGAAAACATGATGACCCAAAACCTATTGGATGTGATAAAAGCAGTTCTAAGAGGGAAGTTTATAGCAATACAATAGTATCTCAAGAAATAAGAAAAATCTCAAATAAACAACCTAACCTTACACCTAAAGCAACTAGAGAAAAAGAACAAACACAATCCAAAGTGAGTAGAAAGAAAGAAATCCTAAAGATCAGAGCAGAAATAAATGAAATAAAAATGAAGAAAAGAGGAGCAAAGATCAATGAAACTAAAAGCTGGTTCTTTGAGAAGATAAATCTGATAAGCCTTTAGCCAGATTCATCACGAAGAAAAGGGCAAGGACTCAAATGATCAAAATTAGAAATTAAAAAGGAGAAGTTACTGCTAGAGCTAATTAATGAATATGGTAAAGTTGCAGGATACAAAATTAATGCACAGAAATCTCTTGCATTCCTATACACTAATGATGAAAAATCTGAAAGAGAAATTATGGAAACACTCCCATTTACCATTGCAACAAAAAGAATAAAATACCTAGGAATAAACCTACCTAGGGAGACAAAAGACCTGTATGCAGAAAACTATAAGACACTGATCAAAGAAATTAAAGATGATGCCAACAGATGGAGAGATATATCATGTTCTTGGATTGGAAGAATCAACATTGTGAAAATGACTATACTACCCAAAGCAATCTACAGATTCAATGCAATCCCTATCAAATTACCAATGGCATTTTTTATGGAGCTAGAACAAATCATCTTAAAATTTGTATGGAGACACAAAAGACCCCGAATACCCAAAGCAATCTTGAGGGAAAAAAACGGAGCTGGAGGAATCAGACTCCCTGACTTCAGACTATACTACAAGGCTACAGTAATCAAGACAATATGGTACTGGCACAAAAACAGAAACATAGATCAATGGAACAAGATAGAAAGCCCAGAGATAAACCCACGCACCTATGGTCAACTAATCTATGACAAAGGAGGCAAAGATATACAATGGAGAAAAGACAGTCTCTTCAATAAGTGGTGCTGGGAAAACTGGACAGCTACATGGAAAAGAATGAAATTAGAACACTCCTTAACACCATACACAAAAATGAACTCAAAATGGATTCGAGACCTAAATTTAAGACCGGACACTATAAAACTCTTCGAGGAAAACATAGGAAGAACACTGTTTGACATAAATCACAGCAAGATCTTTTTTGATCCACCTCCTAGTGGAATGGAAATAAAAACAAAAATAAAGAAATGGGACCTAATGAAACTTTAAAGCTTTTGCACAGCAAAGGAAACCATAAACAAGACGAAAAGACAACCCTCAGAATGGGAGAAAATATTTGCAAACGAATCAATGGACAAAGGATTAATCTCCAAAATATATAAACAGCTCATTCAGCTCAATATTAAAGAAACAAACACCCCAATCCAAAAATGGGCAGAAGACCTAAATAGTCATTTCTCCAAAGAAGACATACAGACGGCCACGAAGCACATGAAAAGATGCTCAACATCACTAATTATTAGAGAAATGCAAATCAAAACTACAATGAGGTATCACCTCACTCCTGTTAGAATGGGCATCATCAGAAAATCTACAAACAACAAATGCTGGAGAGGGTGTGGAGAAAAGGGAACCCTCTTGCACCGTTGGTGGGACTGTAAATTGATACAGCCACTATGGAGAACAATATGGAGGTTCCTTAAAAAACTAAAAATAGATTTACCATATGACCCAGCAATCCCACTACTGGGCATATGCCCAGAGAAAACTGTAATTCAAAAAGACACATGCACCCAAATGTTCATTGCAGCACTATTTACAATAGCCAGGTCATGGAAGCAACCTAAATGCCCATCAACAGGCGAATGGATAAAGAAGATGTGGTACATATATACAATGGAATATTACTCAGCCATAAAAAGGAACGAAATTGAGTCATTTGTTGAGACGTGGATGGATCTAGAGACTGTCATACAGAGTGAAGTAAGTCAGAAAGAGAAAAACAAATATCGTATATTAATGCATGTATGTGGAACCTAGAAAAATGGTACAGATGAGCCAGTTTGCAGGGCAGAAGTTGAGACACAGATGTAGAGAATGGTCATATGGACACCACGGGGGGAAAACTGCGGTGGGGTGGGGATGGTGGTGTGCTGAATTGGGCGATTGGGATTGACATGTATACACTGATGTGTATAAAATTGATGCCTAATAAGAACCTGCAGTATAAAAAAACAAACAAAACAACTAATACTAAACTTTCATTGGGTTATTTGTATGGAAATGTGTTAATATAAATGTTTCAGATATTACATGAAATTTCTAAAAATCTTTTATTTGTATTTGTATGGAAATATGTATGGAAATATGTTAATATAAATGTTTCAGACATTACATGAAATTTCTAAAAATCTTATATGTTCTGGTATAATGTTATAAGTAATAATCCTAGTTATTACTTTAAAATGTATATCTCAGAAATAACTAATTTTCTTGTCAACTGCATTATTATGAACTTTCATCAAATCTTTAACTGTGGTCATTTTTAAGTCTTTTGTCATTTACAGACAGTTCTGGGTGTACTCTGATGATTTTGCAAATATGTTCCTATAAAAGGGTTTCATCTTCAAGAAATTCATGGAAAAGACTCTGACAAGTACAGGTTTCTGGTAACTGACTGTACTGCTGAACTGAATGAATAAGCATTTTTAGAACTCTAATGGAAAACTGATGAACTCATAAAAGTGCTAACAAAAGATCAAGATGAAAAAAAAATTAATTACATGGGACTGAGTGAACTGATGAGGATGAGTATAATTTTTGTGACTTTCTGTCTGAATTAAAAAAAAAAAATCCCACAAGGACTCAGAGGCAAAGAATATACAAAGCAATTTTCACTGCAAAGTAAAGGAGCTGTTACAGTGGAGGATTACTGGACTGAATGTCAATATTATGACATAGTATGAGTGTGTTTCATGTTTGGTAATTGCAATCATTGTTGCTTTTGTTGTGGTCATCCATGTACAATGCTTGGTGTCAGTCTATTTATCTCTTGTAAAAATAAAATACGGTGTGTGTGTGTGGAAAAAAAAATTATGCAAATTTGCTTTTGATTATATAATACAGTTGTGCTTATTTTAATATTAAAAAAAAAAAAAGGAGAAGTTACAACTGACACCGCAGAAATACAAAGGATCATAAAAGAGTAATACAAGCAACTATATTACAATAAAATGGACAACCTGGAAGAAATGGAGAAATTCTTAGAAAAGTACAACCTTCCAAGATTGAACCAGGAAGAAATAGAAAATATGAACAGACCAATCACCAGTAATAAAATTGAAAATGTGACTAAAATCTTCCAGCAAACAGAAGTCCAGGACAGATGGCTTCAGAGGCAAATTCTATCAAACATTTGGAGAAGAGCTAACACCTATCCCTCTCAAACTCTTCAAATAAATTTCAGAGGGAGGAACACTTCCAAGCTCATTCTACGAGGCCACCATCACCCTGAAACTAAAACAAGAGAGAGATATCACACAAAAAGAAAATTACAGGATAATATCACTGATGAAGCTAGATGCAAATATCCTCAACAAAATACTAGCAAACCAAATCCAACAACATATTAAAAGGATCATACACCATGATCAAGTGTATTTATCCTAGGGATGCAAGGATTCTTCAATATAAGCAACTCAATCAATGTGTTATGTCATATTAACAAATTAAATAATAAAAACCATATGATCATCTCAACAGATGCAGAAAAAGGCTTTGACAAAATTCAAGACCGATTTATGATAAAAACTCTCCAGAAAGTGGGTATAGAGGGAAACTACCTCAACATAATAAAGGTCATATATGACAAACATACAGCTAACACCATACTCAACTGAAAACATTTCCTCTAAGATGAGAAACAAGACAAGGATGTCCACTCTTGCCACTTTTATTCAACATAGTTTTGAAAGTCTTAGCCATGACAATCAGAGAAGAAACAGAAATTAAAGAAATTGAAACTAGAAAAGAAGAAGTAAAACTGTCTCTGCAGATGTCATGATACTATAAATAAGTAATCTTAAAGATGCTACCTCCAAACTACTAGAACTCATCGATGAATTCAGTAAAGTTGAAGGATATGAAATTAATACACAGAAATCTGTTTCATTTCAATAGACTAAGAACAAAAGATTAGAAAGAGCAATTAAAGAAACAATTCCATTTACCATCACATCAAAAAGAATAAAATACCTAGGAATAAACCTACCTAAGGAGACAAAAGACCTGTACTCCTAAAACGATAAGAAGCTGATGAAAGAAATCAAAGATGACACAAAGAGATGGAAAGATATACCATGTTCTTTGATTGGAAGAGTCAACATTTTTAAAATGACTATACTACCCAAGGCAATCTACAGATTCAATGCAATCCCTGTCAAATTGCCAGTGGCATTTTTCACAGAACTAGAACAAAAACTCTCAAAGTTTTTATGGAGACAAAAAATACCCCGAATAGCCAAACAATCTTGAGAAAGAAAAACGGAGCTGGTGGAATCAGGCTCCCTGACTTCAGACCATGATACAAATCTACAGTCACCAAAACAGTATGGTACAGGCACAAAAACAGAAATATAGATCAATGGAGCAGGATAGAGAGCTCAGAAATAAACCCACACACCTATGGTAAATTAATCTACGACAAACGAAGTAAGAGTATACAATGGAGAAAATACATTATCTGCAATAAATGGTGCTGGCAAAACTGGAGAACTAAATGCAAAATAGTGAAATTAGAACTTTCCTTAACAGCATACACAAAAATAGACTCAAAATGAATTAAAGACCTAAATGTAAGACCGGATACTATAAAACTCTTAGAGCAAAACATAGGCAGAACACTCTTTGACATAAATTGCAGCAATACAGCAATGTCTTTTTGGATCTGTCTCCTAGAGTAATGAAAATGAAAACAAAAATAACAAATGGGACCTAATTAAACTCTAAAGCTTTTACACAGCAAAGGAAACCATAAACAAGGCAAAAATACAACCCACAGAATGGGAGAAAATATTTGCCAATAATTTGACTGACAAGGGATTAGTCTCCAAAATATACAAACAGCTCATGCAGCTCAATATCAAAAAAACAAACAAACAAACAACACAATCAAAAAATGGGCAGAACACCTAAACAGACATTTCTCCAAAGAAGACATACAGATGGTCAAGAGGCAAATGAAGAGATGCTCAACATCAGTAATTATTAGAGAATTGCAAGTCAAAACTAATACAATGAGATAACCCCTCGCACCAGTCAGAATTGACATCAACAAAAATGTACGAACAACAAATTCTAGAGAGGGTGTAGAGAAAAGGGAACACTCCTACACTGTTCATGGGAATGTAAATTGGTGCAGCCACAATGGAGAACAGTATGTAGTTCCTTTAAAATACTAAAAATAGAGCTACTATATGATCCAGCAATCCCACTCCTGGGCATGTATCTGGAGGAAAACATAGTTTGAAAGGAAATATGCACCCCAGTGTTCATTGCAGCACTGTTTACAATAGCCAAGACATGGAAGCAACCTACCTAAATGTCCATCGACAGATGAATGGATAAAGAAGATGTGGTACATATATAAAGTGGAATATTACTCAGCCATTAAAAAGAATGAAATAATGTCATATGCAGCAACATGGATGGACCTGGAGATTATCATACTAAGTGAAGTATTTCAGAGAAAGTTAAATATCATATGATATTGCTTATATGTGGAATCTAAAAAATAAAAGTGATACAATGAATTTATTTACAAAAGAGAAACAGACTCATAGACTTAGAGAACGAATTTATGGTTACCATCAGGGAAGGGAGGCAGGGGATGGATAGGTTGGGAGTTTAGGTTTGACATGTACACACTGCTATTTTTAAAATAGATAACCAACAAGGACCTATTGCATAGCACAGGGAACTCTGCTTAATATTCTGTAATAACCTAAATAGGAAAATAATTTGAAAAAGTATAGATACATGTATATGTATAACAGAATCAGTTTGCTGTACACCTGAAACTAACACAACATTGTTAATCAAATATACTCGAATATAAAATAAAAATTTAATAAATACATAAATAAAATAATAAATAATGAAATGCATACACTTAAAAAAATTGATTTCTAGAAATCAAGCAAATATGAGTTAATTTTTCAGACTCTGGGTACACAGTGATAATAATAGTATTAATAAAAATAATACTAATCACATTAAGATTGTACTGAGCACTGGTATATCAGACACTAAGCACTTCACATACATTATCATATTTAATCCTCAAAACAATAACATTAGTCCAAGTAAAATTATTTTTTTCTATTTTTCAGATAAATGAATTGAGATTTAAATTATGAAAATAAATTGCCCAAATTCACAAAACCAGTACCTGAGAGAACTGGGATTTAAATTTAAGCGATCTGAACCTAGGCTTTCTGTTGTGAACTACTATTTATTATTGCCATTTAATTAACTCTTGGATCAGGAGTTGGTTCAAAAGATGCCTATTTTTTCCCCTATATTCCATGGCCAGACCCAAATATGTGCATCTGCTACCATTATTTTTATGCAGTCATATACAAACTTCACTCTTGACCCCCCATCTTGGAACTAAATTATAATAGAGCTTGGTGTTCACTGTTTATATCTACTCATGTCTGAGAATCTCAGAGTGGGCAAACCATAAACTATGGTAGTTCTATCTGTAAGACAGACTACATTTGTTGTAGGTGCTCCATCTGGGCAATATCATTCCTACTGCTCTAATACCACCTAATCCACTAAGGAAGAAACTGGACAACAGATGTCTCCTTGTACTCTCATTGCAACCTAAACTTCAGTTCCATGACAAAGGAAACAACTGACCTTTGTCCCAAGGATGGCAAGTTCATACCATGGTATATTCAGGGATATCAGATAGTTTTATAAATCTAGTCCAGCTTCAGCATGCCCAGTAGCTCACATTACTCATTCTTGGTATAGAGTGTAACCTAGTAAATCAATTCATTCATGCACAAATGCATGTTTTCATCACAGAATTTGAGCACCTATACTGAATGCATTTGAATTCTGATTCTTGGATCAGTTATCTACTTTTCCTTACTCATCAGTTTCTTCATTTGTAAAACGGGCATAATGATAGTTTCATCAAAGGGAATTGTGAAGATTACATGAGATAATACAAAATGTTTAAAATGGTTACTGAATAGATAGTAAAAATTTAGTTAGTGTTACTTATGATATCAACACCACTATTATTCACTGCTACATGCTAGGCACTACTGTCAGGTGCTGGAGACAGAGTGGTAAACAAGACAATCATAGCCCACTATTTTACGAAATTTAGAATCTAGCCCACAAAGACTATGTACATTGAAGCCAATCACAAACTGCCTAACTTTTTCCCCAATTCTTACCTCCTACTAGCTGGATTACTACTTAGAAAATCCGAACCTTAGACTTCACCTCCAAGTTTTGCCACTAGCATTGCCTGGGGGACCACAGGGCTCCCTTTCTACCTATCTTCCTCCCCTATGTCCATCCTAAATTAATATGGTAGCAACAGGTAGTGTTTCTAAATAAGGAGATAGAAAATATAGCCCTATACCAAGAGTATTAATGAATTGTTTTTGGTACCCAGATCCCAAGGCCCTGCTATATGGTAATATTTAATTCCAATATTCAAACTGAGGTCTTCCAGAACTGTATCAATAATAACTTGTGACAAGGGTAAATCAGACCTTTCACTTCCCCTGTTAAGGCCTGACTACAAAGAAGCTGTTAGAAAAAGTTCAGGTAATCCTATTTCTAGTATAGGGGAGGGAAGGTGCCAAATAAGAACTAATTACAACAGAACAACTAGAAGAAAGAGAAAACAACTTTATATATACCTCCTTTTGAGACTGATTAGAGTCACTTTGAGAAAGACTTGGTTGCAGACTCTTGTGTCAGTGAATGAGGATTTCTTTTCCTTGTTCTGCTGTTCCTGTTTCTCTCGGAAGGGTATACCTGTTATATGTTGGAGCCTGGATAAAATATACAACACAGAGGTTTCAGAATTAAAGTGCCAAGAATATGATTATTAATGAATAAACACAATCTATATATAAATAAAATTATTATAACTGTTAATGTGTGAAGGGCATTAGAGTTCATCAAAGAAGTTCAAGAAAATATGAGACTTCTTTTTATCCTTTTATATAAGTCTCCACTGAGCTAAGGAGTGAGGCATATTTCTCAAGGTAAAAATATTCAGAATGTCTGCAGTTAAAAGAGCTCAAAAAATTTAACAGAACAAAAAATTACATTTAACGACATTTAAACCATATTTATTTTATAACCATATCGCACCTTTAGAGATTTCGAGTGATACTTTTGAAACTGAGTATATATCCCAATTTTGATGACAGAATTAGATCACCATTAAAAAATAATTTTAATTATTTTTTTCAAAAAGAAAAAATGGAATTATAAACCACAAACTAATTAAAAACTCATTATATTTAGGTGGAAGGAAAAAACAGTATAGGAGGAGATAGCGATGAAAGCTAGACTTATCTGAATGTATCCTGCACTATACATTCAACTGTAGAACCCATTAAATGTTTTACATAATCTTTTAAAAATATTAAAAAGGGAAAAAAATTGAAAACAAACTGGGTTCCAGCCAAGATGAAGTAATAGAGATCAAATTTAACCTCTCCCCTGAAACAAACAAATAAAACTATAGGAAACAAGGATGTGCAAAACACTGTAAATCAAGCAATGTAGGAAAGTGAAGTCAGAAAAATAGGCAGCTAAAGAGATAAGCCATGAAATTGTCTCAGCTAATTGCCTTGAGAGAGCTCCCATGCTCTGATGCAGGGAGAGGAAGCCTGGAATAAAATGGGTCAATTTACAATGATAAAGCAGTTCATCCTGGAGTGACATCAGCAAAGATGGCAGAATAGGAAGTCCCCAGCCCTTGACCTCTACAGAAACACTGATTATTAGTTATCCACAGATGAGAATGCCCTTTGAGGGTTCCAAACTCCAGGGGAGAGATGACAGCACTCTAGTAGAACACACAAAAAATGAGAAAAACGCATCCAAAGAGGTTAAGAAAAAAGGTTTACTTTTTTCACATTGTTCTTCCCCCAAATCAGCACAGCATGTCTAAGGATATATACAGTTTGCAATTTCTCTGTTGAGCGAAAGATAAACTGAAGTGGACATTGAACTTTGGCAGCATTTGGGAAAATGCCTCTTAGGCCCATTTCTGTGTCACCTCATGCAGAACACTGAAGGAATTAGAACAGGTAGACTACGTGGGGACACCTAGAAAAAAACTAAAAGGGGCAGGGGATCTCAGGAGTAAACATACACAGATCTTAGAAGTAGCCCTGTAATCCCTGACAGCTGCATGGCAAGATCTTGCCTCCTTCACTTAACTCTATCCTTCCCCCATCCCCTTCCCCTCTGGAAACCACCACCTTGTTCTCTGTATCTGTGACTCTGTTTCTGTTTGGTTATGTTTGTTCATTTGTTTTGTTTTTTAGATTCCACATATAAGTGAAATCATACAGTGTTTGTCTTTCTTCATCTGTCTTATTTCTCTTAGCCTAATACCCTCTAGGTTCGTCCATGTTGCCACAAATGACAAGATTTTATTCTTTTTAATGGCTGAGCAATATTCCATTTTATATATATATATATATATATATATATATATATATATATATATTTGATTGTATATAATGCTGCAATATATATATATATAATTGTATATAATGCTGCAATGAACATTGGTGTGCATATATTTTTGTATTAGTGCTTTTATTTTTTTCAGATAGATACCCAGAAGTGGAATTTCTGGATCATATGGTTGTTCTATTTTTTAGGAATCTCCATACTGTGTTTCATAGTGGCTGCACCAATTTACAGTCCCACCATCAGTGCTCAAGGATTTCCTTTTCTCCGTATCATCGCCAACACTTGTTATTTGTTGTCTTTTTGATGATAGCCATTCTGACAGGTGTGAGGTGATATGTCATTGCGGTTTTGATTTAGATTTCCCTGGTGATTAGTGATGTTGAGCATCTTTTTCATGGGCCTATTGGCCATCTGTTTGTCTTTGGAAAAATGTCTATTCAGGTCCTCTGCCCATTTTTTAATTGGGTTGTTTGTTTTTATGATGCTGACTTGCATGAGTTCTTTGCATATTTTGGATATTAACCCCTTGTCAGATATATCATTTTGTTTGGTATAGTCCAATTTCTTTTGCTATAATCTTCTAGTTTTATTCCCTTGTTGTCAGAAAAGACACTTGAAAATGAATTCCATGTTCTTAAATTTGTTGACTTTTTTTTTTTCTAGCATGTGATCTATCCTTGAGAATATTTCATGGGCACTTGAAAAGAAGTTGTATGCTGCTACTATTGTGTGGAATGTTCTGTATATATTTGTTAGGGCCATTTGATCTATAGTATTTTTCAAGTCTGCTGTTTCCTTATTGATTCTCTGTCTCAGTGATCTGTCCATTATTGTAAGTATTGAATTGAAGTTTCCTACTTTTTTTTGTATTGCTGTCACTCTCTCTCTTCAGGTGTGTCACTGTTTGCTATATATATGTGCTATGATGTTGAGTACATATATATTTATAATTGTCACATCTTCTTGTTGAATTGACCCTTTTGTCACTATGTAATAAACTTCTTTGTATCTGTGACAGTTTTTTACTTAAAGTCTATATTTGCTGATATAAGTAAAACCACCCCATATCTCTTTTGGTTAAGAGTTGCAACATATATTTCCATCCTTCCACTTTCAGCCTATGTGTGTCCTTAAATCTAAGGTGGGTCTTTTTTAGACAACATATAGTTTGGTCTTTTTTTTTACGCATTCAGCCACTCTATGTCTTTTGATTGGCGAGTTTAACCCATTTACATTTAAAATAAGTATTGATAGTTAAGGACTTACTATTGACATTTTGTTAATTATTTTCCATCTGCTTTGTAGTTCTCTTGTTCTCCTCTTCTTCTTTTGCTGTCTTTATTTATGGTTTGACAATTTTTTGTAGTGATATGATTTGATTCTCTTCTCTTTGTCTTTTGTGTATTTGTTATAGTATTTTTTCTTCGTTGTTACCATGAAACTTGCACCAAACATCTTATAGTTATAATAAACTATTTTATGCTCAAAACAACTCACCTTCAATTACCTTAAAAAGTTCTACACATTTACTCTTGTCCCCACACTCCATATTATTGATGTTAGAGTTTAATTATTTTTATATAGTATATCCATTAACAAATTTTTGTGGTTATAGTTATTCTTAATACTCTTGTATTCTAATTTTATACTAGTAATAAAAGTGATTTACATACAGCCATTACAGTATTATGATAGTCTGTGTTTGTCTATGTGTTTACCCTTACCAGTGAAATTTATACTTTCATATGCTTTCATTTTGCTGCTTAGTGTCTCTTCATTTCAATTTGAAGAACTCCCTTTAGCACTTATTGTAGGGCAGATCTGGTGGTGACAAACTCCATCAATTTTTGTTTATTTAGGAAAGGTATTTATCTCTCCTTCTGTTTTTGAAGAACAGTTTTGCCATTCACAGTATGCTTGTTTGGTCATTATTTTCCTTTTGGTACTTTGAATACGTTATCCCACTCTCTCCTGGCCTGCAAAATTTCTGCTGAGAAAAAGTATGTATTCTTATAGTGGCCCTCCTAAATTTGTGATGAGTCACTTTTCTCTTGGAACTTTCAAAATTCTCTCTTTGTCTTTGACTTTTGACAATTTAATTATAATCTGTCTTATATAGACATCTTCAGGTTTAACATGTTTGGGGGTTCATCTGAATCTGAATGTCCATTTATCTCTCAATATTTGTATATTTCAGCCATTATTTCTTTAAATAAGCTTCTATCCTTTATCTACTTCTGGTAGCCCTCTCATGCATATAGTTTTTACTTGATGGCTTCCGATAAGGCCCATAGACTTTCTTCACTCTTTTTTATTCTTTTTTCTTTTTGTTCTTCTGATTACTTAATTTGAAATAAGCTGGCTTCAAATTCACTAATTCTTTCTTTTTCTTGAATGAATTTGATATTGAAGCTTGGTATTGAATTCTTCTCTTCAGTAATTTTATTATTCAGCTCTTAGATTTCTGTGTTTTTTTCCCCATGGTTTCTTTCCTTTGTAGAAATTTTCATTTTGTTCATGTGTTGTTTTTCCTGTGTTCTCTTTTAGTTCACTAAACTTATTTAAGATGACTATTTTGAATTATTTGTCAGGTAGTTCATTGATCTCCATTTCTGTAGGATTATTTGTTGGAGCTTTATTAGTTTCCTTTGGCAATATCATGTTTCCCTGATTCTTTGTGATCCTTGCATACTTGAGTTAGCATTTGAACATTTGAAGATGTGATCACCTCTTCTGGTCTTACAGGCTGACTTCAGCAGAACAAGATAGTTATTAGTCAGCAGAGACTTGGATTCTGAGAAGGCCAGGTGGCTGTGTCCATAGGCAGGCAGTGCATTCTTCCAGGGTCTGCTAGTAGCTGAGAACTGCTGCCAGTTTCTGCAGATGGGCTGGCCCTGTTGCTAGGATCTGTGGTCAGATGTTGACTTCTAACAGCAACCTCACCTAACCACAGAACAGTGCCACACAGACCTGCCCAAAAGGGGAGGCTCCCAGTAGTGTAGCCCAACACTGGATCACCACCAGCAGCCTTATGCAACAGTGGTTCCTGTAGACTGACCCACAAAACTGTAGAGACAAGCCAGTAAGCTGTACACAAATTTGGAACCAAGCGTACCACACCTACCTGACCATGGAGCACCACCAGTGGCATCACCAAACCATGGACCCTGCCAGTTATCCCATGCAACTGTAAAGCCCAACCAGGCCCACTTGACTACAGAACCCAGCCAGTAGGCTCTGCCCATCCATAATTACCTACCCATTCATGGAGCTCTGTTAATGGCCACACCTTACCAGGAAGCCCATCCAGCCAACTCACCTAACCCTGAAGCCCTTCCTTCAGTCCCTGAGTGACAGCATAATCCTGCCAACAACCCTGACATATCATGGAGCACTGTTAGGAAAGGATAGAAGCACTCCTTTTGGGAGTATGGCTGTATGTAAATCACTTTTATTACTAGTATAAAATTAGAATACAAGAGTATTAAGAATAACTATAACCACAAAAATTTGTTAATGGATATACTATATAAAAATAATTAAACTCTAACATCAATAATATGGAGTGTGGGGACAAGAGTAAATGTGTAGAACTTTTTAAGGTAATTGAAGGTGAGTTGTTTTGAGCATAAAATAGTTTATTATAACTATAAGATGTTTGGTGCAAGTTTCATGGTAACAACGAAGAAAAAATACTATAACAAATACACAAAAGACAAAGAGAAGAGAATCAAATCATATCACTACAAAAAATTGTCAAACCATAAATAAAGACAGCAAAAGAAGAAGAGGAGAACAAGAGAACTACAAAGCAGATGGAAAATAATTAACAAAATGTCAATAGTAAGTCCTTAACTATCAATACTTATTTTAAATGTAAATGGGTTAAACTCGCCAATCAAAAGACATAGAGTGGCTGAATGCGTAAAAAAAAAGACCAAACTATATGTTGTCTAAAAAAGACCCACCTTAGATTTAAGGACACACATAGGCTGAAAGTGGAAGGATGGAAATATATGTTGCAACTCTTAACCAAAAGAGATATGGGGTGGTTTTACTTATATCAGCAAATATAGACTTTAAGTAAAAAACTGTCACAGATACAAAGAAGTTTATTACATAGTGACAAAAGGGTCAATTCAACAAGAAGATGTGACAATTATAAATATATATGTACTCAACATCATAGCACATATATATAGCAAACAGTGACACACCTGAAGAGAGAGAGTGACAGCAATACAAAAAAAAGTAGGAAACTTCAATTCAATACTTACAATAATGGACAGATCACTGAGACAGAGAATCAATAAGGAAACAGCAGACTTGAAAAATACTATAGATCAAATGGCCCTAACAAATATATACAGAACATTCCACACAATAGTAGCAGCATACAACTTCTTTTCAAGTGCCCATGAAATATTCTCAAGGATAGATCACATGCTAGAAAAAAAAAAAGTCAACAAATTTAAGAACATGGAATTCATTTTCAAGTGTCTTTTCTGACAACAAGGGAATAAAACTAGAAGATTATAGCAAAAGAAATTGGACTATACCAAACAAAATGATATATCTGACAAGGGGTTAATATCCAAAATATGCAAAGAACTCATGCAAGTCAGCATCATAAAAACAAACAACCCAATTAAAAAATGGGCAGAGGACCTGAATAGACATTTTTCCAAAGACAAACAGATGGCCAATAGGCCCATGAAAAAGATGCTCAACATCACTAATCACCAGGGAAATCTAAATCAAAACCGCAATGACATATCACCTCACACCTGTCAGAATGGCTATCATCAAAAAGACAACAAATAACAAGTGTTGGCGATGATACGGAGAAAAGGAAATCCTTGAGCACTGATGGTGGGACTGTAAATTGGTGCAGCCACTATGAAACACAGTATGGAGATTCCTAAAAAATAGAACAACCATATGATCCAGAAATTCCACTTCTGGGTATCTATCTGAAAAAAATAAAAGCACTAATACAAAAATATATGCACACCAATGTTCATTGCAGCATTATATACAATAATATATATATATATATTGCAGCATTATATACAATCAAATATATATATATATATATATATATATATATATATATATATATATATATATAAAATGGAATATTGCTCAGCCATTAAAAAGAATAAAATCTTGTCATTTGTGGCAACATGGACGAACCTAGAGGGTATTAGGCTAAGAGAAATAAGACAGATGAAGAAAGACAAACACTGTATGATTTCACTTATATGTGGAATCTAAAAAACAAAACAAATGAACAAACATAACCAAACAGAAACAGAGTCATAGACACAGAGAACAAGGTGGTGGTTTCCAGAGGGGAAGGGGATGGGGGGATGAGAGAAATAGGTGAGGGAGATTAAGAGGTACAAACTTTCAGTTACAAAATAAATGTCATAGGTATGAAATATACAGTGTGGGGAATATAGTCAATAGTTATGTAATATCTTTGTATGGTGATAGATGGTAACTAGACATAATGGTAATTATTTTGAAATGTATACACATATCAAACCACTATGTCGTGTACCAGGAACTAACATAGTGATGTAAGTCAATTATACTTCAGAAACAAACAAACTCATAGCAAAAACGATCAGATTTGTGGTTACCAGAGATGGAGGTGGGAGGAGGGGGAATTGGATGAAGGCAGTCAAAAAGTAGGAACTTCAGTTATAAGATAAATAAGTACTAGGGATGTAATGTACAACATGATACATACATACTGCTGTACCTTATAAATAAAAGTTGCTGAGAGACTAAATCCTAAGAGTTCTCATCACAAGGAAAAAATATTTTTTTCTATTTTTTCATGTAGTATCTATGTGTGATAATGGATTATTAAACCTATTGCACTAATCATTTCATGATGTACATGTCAAATCATTATGTTGTACACCTTAAACTTATTCAGTGCTGGATGTTAATTATACCTCAATAAAACTGGAAAAAAACTATACACAATTCTTTAAAATGAGTCTGACTTAATGAAGAATTGACTAATTTGTTTACAACACATTGAACGTTATAATTACTTCATACTCTAATGTAATAGGTAGTATTTAAAAATAAGAAACCCAGGGAACAAAGATATTACATTGATATGCCAATTTGAGGAAATAATTTGGATCATGTGCAAGCTTGTGTTAAAAGAGTAATATTCATTTATTATTATTAGACGTTTATTGTTCTAATTATTTTCCAGCTTTTTCCTCAAGAGCTCAAAGTGTTTTTCATGTCTATTGAGCTTTATTCTCTAAGACTCTCCACCACACAGTAACTCTGTTATCCAGCATACTACTAAACAAAATGCTTTTGACACTTATGTTAACTGGCATTTCCATTACATTTCTTTTTATAGGGTTGCAAAATGCACACAGGCAAAAAATAGTTTTAACAGCAATGACTTAAAAATATACAAGGTTAAATTGGGCTGTTTCTAACATAAAGCCAACTTTTAAATTTCAAAATGAGATTGCACATACTGATCTGTAGACCAGATTTTCTTTCATTGAATAAGGAAAAAAGATAGGATTCTAATGTGCTTAGAAATTTTCAGATTTCTGAATTATTCAAGAAATATTACATACTCTCAATCTAGATATATTAGGTCTATTTTATCATGTCTAAATTTTTTTAAAATTTGGAATTTGGCAGCTCTCTAGTAACCAAAAATAATTTGCTAACTAAAATACCCCATTTTTGTAATATGCTAAATAGAATAGGGTTTACTGTAAAAAAAAAATAGTATACTTAAGAAAATGTCATCGTCTCTCAGGACTCTTGGACATCATGTAATGCACTGCACTGGCAATTAACTAGAAAATGTTAAAGCACTTTCCTATGAATAACAAGTTGGAATGTGACTTAAACACTGACCTGTCATTTCGTTTACCCTGCTAATATTTCTGTGACATATATGGGGGCCAGTTTCATTTGGAACTATAAAACGAAAAGAATATAGATTTATTCCATTTGTGTGACAAATAAAGTAGTATGTACTGAAAAAGATCTTACCACTCCTTTGATTTTATAAAGGTTTGTGGTCAGTATTTCTTGAATATTATCCATAAGATCTTGATCCAGAGGCGTTGGGGATGGGGCTGACTTGGCTGTTCCATGACTGTGGCTGCAAAAAAAAAATGTACCTGGATTTATTATATGCATGCAACACATAAATATACAAATTCCATAAATGAATTCATGAATGCTAAACTATCAATAGATGCATTACGAAGGTGGTCTGAAAGACTAATTGAAGGTGGAGTGGAGAGGGAGGAGTGTAGAAAGGCTCATTGTAAAGAAGAAATCTGAACTTTAAGGGTAGCAAAGTCAGACATTCAGGGAATTTCTACTTTTAAGTCCATTTATCTCAATATTGGACTAAAAATATTTCAAAAGACAGTTCTCTTTTTGAGTACTAAAATTTTTATAATCCATACCTCTGTTTACTCTATATACAACTAAATAAGTATTTATACAGTATTGATAGTACTTCCTCAAAATGGCTTTAATAAAGATATAGATTGAATACCTGTTGAAATTTAAGTTAAAGTACTTATTCAATCATTATGCAAGGAAAATGGCAAATCAATTTAACTATGATGACTGAAACCAGGCATCAGAATTATGCTGTTTCATACTAGCATTTCAAATGGCTTTTGAGATTTTTCTTTTACTTTTTTCATTTTAAGCATTTTTAAAGGTACAGTTCAGTAACATTTAATATATTCACAGTTTTCTGCAACCATCATCACCATCCATCATTAGAAATTTTTCATCTTCCCCAAATGAAACTGTACCCATTAAATTATAACTCCTGATTCTCGCCTTCCCCTAGCCCTGGAAACCACCATTCTGCTTTCTGTCTATGAATTTACCTATTTTAAGTACCTCATATAAGTGGAATCATACAGTATTTATCTTTTTGTAACTGGCTTATTTCACTTAGCACAATGTCTTTGAGGTTCATCCATGTTGTAGCATTGCTAAAATTTCTTTCCTTTTTAAGGTTGAATAATATCCCATTGTATGCATATACCACATTTTGTTTATCCATTCGTCAATATCCACTTAGGTCACTTCTACATTTTGCCTACTGTAAATAATGCTGCTATGAACGAGGGTGTACAAACATCTGTTCAAGTCTCTGCCTTCACATCTTTTGGGTAAATACCCAGAAGTGGAATTGCTAGATCATATGGTAATTCTATGTTTAATTTTTTTGAGGAATCACTGTATCATCTTCCACAGCAGTTGCACAATTTTACATCCCCAACAGGAAGGTACAAGTGTTCCCATCTCAGCACAATCTGGCCAACACTTGCTATTTTCTGTTTACTTATTTATTTATTTATTTAAAAATAGCCATCCTAATGGGCATGAAGTGGCTTGAGATTTTTCTTAAGTATGCTACCATCTATCAATAATTGAATTGACTTTTCCTATATATACAAGCCTACAACAATATTTTTCTGATAATTATGCAATTAAAGCTTTAGTCTCCATCCAAATTCTGACATATTATCATTAATAAAGGCTTATACATTCCTAAACATTTAGCATACTTCTTTTCCTAATATTAATGCCAGATTTATACTATTACATAAAAGGGAAATGTCAATATTTCTGTGGTCATTTCAGACAATGATGAAAGCCAGTTTGTGTGATTTACATAAAATGAAATTCACATTTAGGGTCCTGAATTAATCAGAATTGCTATATATATGACTCAAATAAATCAAATTTATACTTAGCTCTCAACTTTGTTTTGATTACATATACCTGGCTTAATAAAAAATTACTAACATTCCTAAATAGGTCCAAAGCCTACTCTATTCAAGGATTTACAGCGTAAAATTGTTACCCATCTATCTGTCCTTCTTTGTAGCCAGTATACCCTTACCTGATACAGAAGATCCAGCTAATAGCAGAAATACTTTATAGCAGAAAATACTTCAGGAGGTCATCTGGTGCAGTTCACTTTAAAAAGGCAAGTCAAAAACTCAACAATAAAAAAAATTACGTTCTAATTAATAATCTTTTAAAACAAAATTATTTTGTACTATATTTTGATATCCTATTCCAGTGTTTATTTGCTAACTTATTCTTGAAAAGGCATCCCTTAACTTTAGTCACTTGTTTGGAACCCAGAGGATTCACATTCTTCAACTGCGGAGTTTGGGATTTTTTTTTTTTTTTTTTTTAACCTTAAGTTCTGTTTTGCTTTTGATTTTGAATTTCCTTTCCTGGATGCCTTTACATTTTTTTTTTCTGGTTATAAAATTAATATATACATACACCAAAAATATATGAAAATATAAAGATAATACAAAACTCAAGTAATTACTTAGAGACAATTACAATTAACTCTTGGTGTATACATTTTTAGAATTTTTATGCACATATACAGATGGAGGTATATAAATTATATTTTCTATAAAAAATGATCATGCTATACTTTCTATTTTTCAACCTTCTTATTCTAATCAACATTGTGTCCTGGATATAGTTCCATGTCAACACATACCATATATATCTAAGGGCTGCAATAGTGTTCTAGCTAATTACTATTAAACAATGGCTAAACTTTGAGGCCTTGACTTCTGAATGTAGAATAGAGAAATGAGTTATCCGTTGGTGAAATGTATTCCTGTCAAATCAAGCACTTGCTGGTTGAGAATGATGGGTCCAAGCATAAGTTAGTTAATCCTTTTGTCCTAGGCTAAATACACAACTACAGTTACCTCATACCCATTAAAACAAATTATTCTTGAAGGATTTTTAAAATTCTATAAAAATTTAATAAAAAGAACCTCCCTGCCTCAAAATCTCATGATGCAGGAAAACACCAATTCCTCCTCAAACACCAAATACAGTAAATAATTATTTATAGTGATAGTTTTTCTTTCTTTATTACTTTCCCTTTGTTATATTTTCCCTTTCCAAGATCTCTCTACAATTGTCTCCTAACAATTTTCTGAAGACCTACATCAAGGAAACATCCAAATTATATTTTTGTCTATTGACTTTCCCCAGCAAAATAATAATTAAAAAAACTAAATACATTTTAATACTCAGTTCAGTCCTTAATCAACAAAAGCTAATGATAAATTATTTTACGTAACATGAGTCTTTAAATGAAATAAAAATACAAACGTACTTCTTGGAAGATAGATAACTTTTTTAAACTTTTAAAAACTAAAGTTTCATAGACAGAGTTTATTTAAGTATCATAGACAGAGTTTATTTCATTAAGCTTTGTTCACCACTGTATGCTAAACAATGCAGCCTGTGGTACTCAAAGAAATGTTCTCCATTTTATCTAAGCTCTTCTTCATATTTTCCCAGGAGGTGATGCAAAGAAAGACAACTGTGCTTGAAAGGGAAGGAACTTTAAATAATTCTGTAATTTTTTTTGTGATATCTCATTAAACAAATGAAGACACACAAACATGCACAAACACATGGGTGTGCACACATACACACACACACACACACACACTTACAGAAAAGATGTACTATATGGTGTGTATATTTACTGGCCTGCTTCTGCTAGCTCAATGGCGTGTTTTCTTTCAAGCTTTTCATAAAGAAGCACAATGCTTGATTTGGGCTGGTCATATTCTCTGAGCAAAATCTTCTGCAGATACTTGCTGTTGAAATACTCCAATCTGTTCAAGAAGCATATAAAATAAAAATTCCAAAAAATTACTGCCATTTTTTTCAGTACTTTTATACTCTAGCTAGAAGGTCTCAGAACTGGTTCACCCACTGCCTATTCCAAATGTGCTTTGTTTAAATGGAAAAAATAATCTATGGTGTAAAAAGAAAATAACTTATAAGAAATTTTTACTTAATTTCAAATATGTCTTTATTAGGAAACTGAAGTTTTAGGTTTATCCCATTAATGTCAACCAAGCCAAGGGAAACACAGACTATGAAGATAAAACCTTTGCACCAAAGACAGAAATATTGGCCAAGTAGGGTCTATATTTCAGAGAAGGCCATTGAAGGAAGAGGGCTTATATAGTTTATTTCAATGAATGGGAAAAGGAATAGAACAACTGTGTTAAATGTTTGCTTAGGGAATCTGAATTTAAACTCACACAGTAAACTCACAAAATGAAAAATAAATCATGCTAAACCACAGTTTCACAACACCTGAGTGAAAATGTTCAGCTAAATATAAATTTATGGTCAATAAGTTCATATTTTAAAAAACATGCACCATAATCTTGAATACTTTCCTGAGGTCTACTTCTTTTTCAATTGTTTACATATTAAAAGGAACTTTCTCTGCACTCTTATTCTATAAAAACAGAAAAATTGGAAACACTCATAACGCCTAACAATATAAAGTGGTTAATTAAGTGCACTACAATTCCTTCATGTCAGGGAATATTTTAAAACCATTTAAAATGATTTTCATTAAGAGTTTTAACAATTTGTCAAAATGTGTGTAACTATTCTAAGTGAAAAAGAAAAGCAAAATTATATATATGGTATGAGCATAATAATAAAAAATTAAGCATAGGAAAAAAGACTGGGAAGTAAACCAAGTGATTGTTACTTAAGAATAAGACGATATTTTCTACTTTTCTGCATTTTTAACATTTAAAACAACAAATGATATTTTACTTCTATAAAGGGAAAAATAAACTGTATTACATTTTTTAAAAAAAGCACTTTCTGATGTTCCAGGAGTCTAAGGCCACTTGACTCTATGCCCAAGTTGTCAACCTGAAATTGGCTCAGGAAAACAATAGGTGGCAGTATCAGAAAAACAAAACAAAAAAACTGTAGAATGTTAAATAGCAATTTTTATCAATGAAAAAAATCGGACCCTGAAATGTATGGAGCTCAGGAGAGACGCTATTTTAGAGGAAGAGGATATTTGTGAGAATAGGTGAGAGCAAAGGGAAGAAGAAGGAAAGGAGATGACCCAAATCTATGTAACCATGAAGTTTTTTTTTTTTTTACATCTTTATTGGAGTATAATTGTTTTACAATGGTGTGTTAGTTTCTGCTTTATAACAAAGTGAATCAGTTATACATATACATATATCCCCATATCTCTTCCCTCTTGTGTCTCCCTCCCTCCCGCCCTCCCTATCCCACCCCTCTATGTGGTCACAAAGCACCGAGGTGATCTCTCTGTGCTATGCGGCTGCTTCCCACTAGCTATCTATTTTACATTTGGTAGTGTATATATGTCCATGCCACTCTCTCACTTTGTCCCAGCTTACCCTTCCCCCTCCCCATATCCTCAAGTCCATTCTCTAGTAAGTCTGCGTCTTTATTCCTGTCTTGCCCCTAGGTTCTTCATGAAGTTTTCAAAGTCTCTGTGTGTAGCTCTTCCAGAGACAAAAGTCACTGCATAAAACCACATGGAACATAAACAGAAAGCCAAGTAATTAGCTCAAACTGTTTATTGTAAAAAATATTTAATTGTTTGGCAGTTTGAATTATCAGGAAGGACAAGACAATAAGTGTAAATAGTCCCATTCATGGTTTACATCCCTTCTCTGTGATCAAAAGCAAACATCCAAATCAAACATGTGGAAAAGACTGATTTTTGTTAGATCTTTTGCATTTATAAGAAGGGTAAATTAATTTATTCTTTATCAGAGTTTAAAATAAACTTGCTTTGGGGGTGACCACTATTATAATTTCTCTTAGTTCTCTGACACTAATTTCACCTTAGAAAACATCTTTCCTGGATGGTGGCATAAAAGGATGTTGACAAAATATCAACCCTACCGCTTGTGCCAAGGGTTTGCTGCTAAAACCGTATCTGTTGTTTTACACAGCTCCTTCAAGGCATCTAGGCTGAAGCAGCAGATTTAATAAGGGTTGTTACCAGGGCACTTAGAAATAGATCATAATTTAGAATAGTTTAAACATTTGGATTTAAAATCTAGGACTAGATTTAATATCAACATTAAAAATATCCATTTTATAATTCATTTAGTCATTCATTCAAAAATATTTATTGGGTACTTACTATGTGGAAGGAACTTTTCTAAGTGCTGCAGTTACAGAACTTAGTGCAGACAAGGTCTCTGCCCTTTTGCCACTTACATTTTAGTTGGAGAGAAACATACAATAAGAATAATGATAGATTTATATGAATTATAGTTTTTCAAATTAAAATAAAATTTTATTTAATAAACAAGATAAGACATTAAAATAGAGATTTATATGTTATTCAGATAATTACGGTACATTGATATAATAGAGAATGATTGAGTAGTAAGGGAAGAACTCTTTGAGGAAATGAAATTTTAGCCAAGGCTTAAATGACATGAAGGTACTAGGCATGCAAAGATCAGGTAGAAGAGCATTCCAGACAGATGGAACATTACATAAAGGCTTTAAGTTAGAAATGTGCTGAACTTAATGTGTTAGGAAGGACAACATGGCTACAGTGTAGTATGTGGCAGAGAGAATAGAATGAGATGTGGAAGAAAGATAACAGTAGCCAGATTTGCAAACTGAGGTAAAAAGTTTGGATATTTTTTTAAGTGACAAGATAATAGAAACTTTAATTAGGATAGTAACATGATCTGATGTAAAATCCCTTTCTCTGGAACTGGGCATAATATCCCCTACCCCCAAAAAAGGGAGGTCTGAGAACTTTATGGCACACAATTTAGTTTTGGGGTCTGGACTTGGCATCAGTCATGTCCTTCATGATAAAAAGAAAAAGAAAGATCTTTGTCTTTGTTTTTTAGCTGTCATCTTTTTTATAATATATGGATGAATAAATCTCAACTATACCCAAGAGAAACATACAGAAAGAGATATAGGCTCACTTCCACTTTTCTATACATGTACACAAGCATACTTTTGGCAAATTCTCACTTGTCTTTCCAGTAATATTGTCCCCAGTGTCCTGATATGTCTTCTATGCCAGCCAGCAAATGATCAAATAACTGAAATAGAACAAAACATATGTCTAAATATACAGTATGCATGAGGAACTTGGTCAATTACTACCAAATAAAAGAATCCCTCAAAAGTGTCTTCAAAATTGTTGATTTCATCCCACTTGCTTATTTTTTTAATCTTAAGCTCTTTTCAGGGTAAGCATAAAAAGGAGCATCTATATTTATATGTAAGAATATTTGCAGTAATTCTAGTATAAGCATTGGAGACACTCCATTTAAAATTGAAAATGCACATATCAATCAGTATCATATGATAGATTCATTCATCTATCAAAAATCTGGGCCTGGTAAAAATGAAGGAAATAAAAGTAGTAAAAGGCATGGCCCTTGCCCTTGAAGGACGTAGAACCAAATTGAAGAGGCAAGACTTAAAGAAGTGGACAGGGATCAAAGCACGTGCATGATAATACAGTTCAAACTTGGCATGTGTACATGTATAAATGCAACAAGAAAAGGAAAATTTAAGAAAGAAATAGAAAAAGATGGAGTTAGAGAAGGCTTATATGAAAATGTGCATTGTGAGCTGGCCCTGAAGAAATGGGGTTACATATGGAAAAAATAAATCATTCTATGTAATGGGAACATTGTGAGTAAAATGTATGGGAGAAAACAAGGAACTATATAAGGAATTTATGAGAAAAAGAAGGTTGGATAGATGTAGGTCAAGGGTGGGGAAGAGAAAAGAGTTAACAAAGGACTTTAAATACTAAGATTAAAAGTTTAATTTGATATAACATCACAAAAAATAGCCTGAATATATTTATGAGGAAATAATAAACCCAATTTGAGTGATATTCTACAAAGTAACTTCAGGCACTTTTCAAAAATGCCAGTGTCATAAAAAACAACAAAATGCTGAAAAATAGTTTTAGATTAAAGGTAACTAAAAAGATATGACAACTAAATGCAATGTATGATCCTAGATCAGGAGAAAAATGCTATAAAAACATTATTGGTACACTTGGAAAAATTTTGAATATGGAGTTATATTAGATTACACTATTGTTTCAGTCTTAAACTTTCTGAATTTGATAAAAAATTGTGTTTATGTACTAGAATGTCCTTTTACTTAGGAAATATTAATACATGCTGAAATATTTAGCAGTGAATAGTCAGCTGTCTACAACTTAATCTCAAATGATTCAGCAAATGACAATAATAATATATACATATATAGACAGAGAGTGGTAAAGCAAAGATGGGAAAGGTTACATTGAATCCAGGTAGAGGGTATATACATATTCATTGAACTATCTTTGAAATCTGTATGCTTGACCTTTTTTTTTTTTTTAAGAAATTCACGTTCTTTTATTTATTTATTTATTTATTTTTATGACTGCGTTGAGTCTTTGTTTCTGTGCGAGGGCTTTCTCTAGTTGCGGCAAGTGGGGACCACTCTTCATCGCGGTGCGCAGGCCTCTCACCATCGTGGCCTCTCTTGTTGCGGAGCACAAGCTCCAGAAGCGCAGGCTCAGTAATTGTGGCTCATGGGCCCAGTCGCTCCGTGGCATGTGGGATCTTCCCAGACCAGAGCTCAAACCCGTGTCCCCTGCATTGGCAGGCAGATTCTCAACCACTGCGCCACCAGGGAAGCCCTATGCTTGACCTTTTTAAAATAAAAAGTTGGAAAAAAGAAAATAAAGTTTGACTCCGTCCTATAAATTGGTTAAATAAATTAAATTATGTCTTATCAATGTAATATATATTATACAGTCATTAAAAGTCATCCATATGGTAGAAATAATACAGTAAAAAATATGATTTCCCCCCAAAATAGCCTAAAAAATGTAATTCCATTATAATAAAAATCCCAACATATGTTTTTTCTACAAAATGGGCAATCAAGTATTAAAATTTGAAGAAAAGAACATAAAAAGTTGAGTTAGTCATGCTTATCTGTACACATTCTTAGGCACATAGTTATTAATAAAACTTAAGTGTTTATGTGTAGAAAGCCATTACATGTGCTGAAAACGTATCTCAGAAAATTATGAACTGTGCCACATTGAAGTTAGAAGCAAGGTAGACAAGCTAGCTCTTCTCTTTGACTAAAATTCCCAGAGTTTTTTTCCACATTAATAAATCTAAGGGTATCTTGAAATCATTCTTAACATTCTCTATATTTCAATACTACTGTTGTTATGTTTTATAAAAGCCCACTTGGGATAAGCAACAATTCAAATTTTATTTCTATAAGAAGATAAAACCAAGTGATGTAGATTTCACATCTTTAAATTTATCTGAACTTCTCCTTACTTCTAATGTAGAAATGAGTCATTTTCTTCTAAACTCTGTGTAATTTTGAAACCCTATTTCAAAGAGTATATTTTGAAATTTGAATATGGAAATTTTTAACTTTCACAAACCTTGATGGTACAAAAAAAATCTCCACCAAAGACTAAAATACCCCAAGAAAAATTTTCCAACTACATAAGGATTACACAGGTCAGCTTTTAAGCAATTGCTTTATGATATCAAATAGAGAATTAACTAAGTTACTGGATAATTTAGTCTAATATTAAGAATTAATATGTTAAACAAACCAAAAGCTGTTATAATTTGGAGTAAAATAATTCATAATTCATAGATTATTCAACCTGGATAGGATTTCAGAGATCATTTAAACAGCCATTTAAATTTACTGATTAGGAAACCAAGGTCACAAAAAAGTTAAAAGACTTTTCTAAGATAATGAGGGAAGCTGGATAGTAACAGAGCAAATGCTAGAATTCAGACTTCCATTGTTCTTACCTCTTACCAGAAGAACTGACTTATTGATTTTCAAATTACAGATTGTCACAATATAACAAATACCTGTTTAGAATTCATAAAATCACGTCTCCTTTTACTAGAGAAATTCAAGTATAAGAAGACCTAATATGTAAGGACCTAATGGGTTAGTTCCAGTCAACAAAATGACCTACATGATGTATAGACATCTTACCCGAATGAGAATTTGTTCACTCACAGTTGGAGAGGTCTCTCTTCTAGTCACATCTAATAAGTCAACAAGAGGATGAATGGCCATCCCCTACAAAATGAAAAACAGAAAGCTGAATTTCTTTCATATAAAATTAGTGCTTGAATATTTCCCTGGTGTGTGTGTCTGTGTGTGTCTGTCTGTCTGCGTGTCTGTGTGTCTATGTGTGGGTGCATATGCACATATCTCTTAATCTGGCCATGATAGGAATTTAGAATATTCTCCTAAAATTCAGAGGGACCATTGGTCTAACACCAGAGAGATGTGCTGTGGTTTTCTTTCACAAAGATCAATGGGGAATATATATATATGTATTGTTTACAAATATGTAGGTCATTTAATAAATCCTAAAAAAAATCTACCACTATATTTCAAAAACAGAAAGAAGTAGTCAAATCACAGAGCCAAAGTGCTGCAAGAGATTTTCATTTCAATTATTGCCAAATACCTCAGGTATATCATTTAGTCTTTATTATTCATCATCCATTATATATGGGATTACAGTCCTCTCCACATGTTGCTTTAAATTTTTCTTAAGAGGGATAATAAAAGAAGCAAACATTCTATATTAATAACTATTCATCGAGTTGTGCCACAATATTTATTGAACATGTATTATTGCCAAATTCTATATTAGGCACTGGAGTTACAATGGGAAAGTAAAGTCGAAAGGGCCCAAGCCTTATGGAGGCTACAGTGTAGTATGTCTCAGGGAGAGAGCCATTAGTTTAATAATTGCATTAATGAATGAACAACTACAACTTGAGATAGTGTTCTGAAGGAAATGAAGCTGGTTTATGACAGAGTAACACAGTTTAAATTGAAGGATACGTTTTTCCTAAGCTAAAACCTGAAGGATGAGCAGACTTTAGCTATATGAAGGGGAAAGAACCATTCCTGGCTGAGAGAATAATAGCACTGATAACGCCCCTTGTCATGGCATATTAGAGAAAATGAAAACCTTGTGTAGTTGGGATGTAGAGTACAAGGGAGATCATATTATTATTAAGACTAGAGAGAGAGGCTGGGGTTAGACAATGCAAAGCTTTCCAGGCTGTGTTAGCCATTTTTTAAAAATTCTAAGACTAATTGAAAATTGAAATGGCTTGACCAGATTTGTGCTTTAAAAAGATAACTAGCTTCAGTGTGGAAAAAGTGTTGAAAATGAGCCATAATGGATATGAGGAGACTGTTTAGGAGACCGTTTTTTGTATTCCATGTTAGAGATGGTGATAGCTTAGACAAAGATGATGGCAGAGCGGATACAAAGAAACTGACTTAGTGACCAAATAGACATAAAAAAGGACAGTATGACAGAAAGGATGGCACTAAGATTCCATGCTTGAGCAAAAGGAGTAGAGGATGGTAACACTAATCTAAGTTAGGACGACTAAAGGTAGGAACCAGATTGGCAGGGAAAATCAAAAGTTCAATTTTAAACATACAAAACTTAAGATCCCTGTGAGATAGCCAAGTGAGGGTGTCAAGAAAACAGTATGTTCTAGAACTCAGATATTTAGGCTGGAGATATAAATTCATAAGTCATATGTATACAGTCAGTAAATGAAGCCGTTATGTGGGTATGGATGAAATCATTAGGGAAAGAGTAAAGAGTGAGAAGAGGAAAGGCTCTACAGGAATCTTT
This sequence comes from Eschrichtius robustus, assembly GCF_028021215.1. NCBI lineage: Eukaryota > Metazoa > Chordata > Mammalia > Artiodactyla > Eschrichtiidae > Eschrichtius > Eschrichtius robustus. Next base: position 70,372,528 of record NC_090845.1, on the reverse strand, counting down.
GAGGAACTCTGATATTTAGTGATATAACAATGAGAATAAGCTTGCAAAAGAGACAGAGAAAGAGGAACCAGAGAGGTAAGAGGAAAATCAGAAAGTGAGTTGTCACAAAGCACAAAAAAGACAATATTTCAAGAAGGTGGGAGTTTGACTCATGTGGAATTCCTGTGAAAGCTCAAGTGAAATGAGGATTGCAAATGCCATTAGTAACCTTAATAAAAGAGATGGGAGCAACAAAGATTTATGAGGTCAAAAGAGAGAATTACTTTAGTTTAGTGTAGTTGTGTTGTGTTTTAAATAGGAGTGACTTGAGCCTGTTTAAAGTTGATGGGAAGGATCTAGTTGAGAAGAAGAGTGTGAATATACATGAGACAAAATAAATGATTGAAAATGCAAGACAAGAAAGGAATAGATTACAGAGCATAGCTTGAGATAGGAGACCCCAGCTCTGTAATAAGAAGAAAGAAAAGGCTAGAAGCAGATGCAGTTATGTTGGAAAGTTGAAGGAGCTTCCATGGATGACTACTAAAAAACAAGTTGCTCTTTGCAGAGTTCTCTTTTCTTAGTTTTGTTTTGTCTTTTTAAACAAAAGTATGGTTGAATGAAAAGTAAGAGAAGTTGAGATTTGCTCTAACATTTACATGTGGGAACAAGGACTTTAAGAAAGAAAGCTATCAACTGAAGTATAAAACATGAGGTGGAATATGGAAAAAACTGGCTGCAAATAAACAAAAAATCTATTGCTTTCAATGAACTTCCACACTAATTAGTCATTTTCAAAACACTTTGAAAATGCATCCCCATAAGGTTTCTATTTTCACCTTATTTCAGAGATGTGGAAAGAAGCAGGTAATAATTCCCATTAATGTTAAGGTTGAAACTTAAAAGAAACTCAAGGTGTCCTAGCTCTTCATCAGCTCTTCAGCAGTGTTAAATGACAAAAATGCCTTACTTTGGTCCTGGTTTCTTTAACACACCAAATGAGCATGTCACACCAAAAGCTTCCTTTACAATTTGGAACGCTGTAATCTTTTGCAAAAGCATCTGAATTGCCCAAAGTCAGGGGATCGTCCTATTCACATGGTTTTCATAAGTAATTTTGTGTAATTCCCGCTTTTTAGATGACATTTGAGTTGTACGAATCCACTAAATTCATTCTGACATTTGAAAAATCATCATACAATGCTTTCATGGGATAGAACTACATCCTTTAACAGTGTTTATCACAGACAAAAAGCTTCCCAGTGTGAGCAGGTCTGTCTAATGACCTGGCATTTTGAAAGGCTGACTCCATATTTGCATTTTTAAACCCATCCATGCAACTCTCCATCTTCACTTAATTTAATTCATTCCATTCAGTCTACCATGGATAGATCAAAATTAATGCTTTTAAAATAAAGATGTCAAACCAACCTGATCCTGACATCTCCTCCTATAACCCATTTTATGTATTTTGTACTATTATATTCTGGTCTTTTGAAGATGTAAAATATAGGTGAGAGACAAAATTTTATTCCACATTTTGAATCTCTGTAGCATAGCTGGTTAAATGAAGTCTTGAGTAAATCAATAAAAATCATGTTTTAAAAAAAAATGGTCTCAAGTTCAAAGGTCTACTATATATGTTCATAATTTATATTCATACTCCAAATTAACTTTTATTTACTATTTATTCATTTATTTCCTTATTTCACAGATATTTATTGCACATTTCATTGGAGCCCACACTAGTAGACTCTGAGTATATAGTGGAGAATAAATCATATATGTTTTCTGCATTCATGGAACTCAGCCTAGTAGAGGAGACAGACATCACCCAAGTGGAGAAGAAAATAACTAAAAGATTGTTAGATAGGTAGATAGATAGATAGATACATACATACATACATACATATAGTGATACATTCTATGAAAGTGTTCAAAACAATAGGCCCAAAATGGAGATGCTTATACTAAGCCCCACACCATCAAAACAAGACATAGTTTAATTACAGTTTCGGCTCTCCCAGAAATAAAATCAAACGCACTTACATAGAAGGTCTGGGAAGGCTTCTCTGAGGAGGTTGTATATAGCTGAGGATTAAAGGATAAAAGGAAGACAGATATGCAAGGAACTTATGAGATAGTGTTTTAGGGAGAAGGAATGACATTTTGGAAAACCCCAAGTTGAGAAAAAGTTTGTCAAGTTTGAAGCAGTTAAAGAGGCTTTTAAAACACAGTGATCAAGAGGGAGAATGGTCCAAAAATGTGAGGCTTCAAAGGTAGACATGAGCAATATTTGTCACAGCTTATAGTCATGTTAAGTGTTTTGGAATTTATTAAAAGTTCAAAAAGAACCAATAGAAGAATTTTGGAAAGTAATAAAATTTGTGTTTTAAAAATATTGCTTTTGATTCTGTGGGGATAACAGATTGAAAGGGGAAAGGAAAATGGAAAATTTTAAGGCAGTTCAGGAAACAGATGATAGTAGCTTGGACTAAGATGATGGCAATAGTAATGGAGAATAGCATAGAGATTCTGCAAGGAGACAGATACAAGAATATTTTTGACAACAACATTTGTAAAAGCAAAAAAGAAAAAAAATATCAATTGAAAGGACAATGAATAAATAAATTGGTGTATAATCATAAAATGCAGTATTGTAGAACACTGAAAATGAATGAGCTACAACTACTCACAACTATGTGAATAAGTATTAGTAATAAAATGTTAATAGACGAAAAAATTCCAGAAGGCTACATACAATACATACACATACACACACCCCCACATACACACTTTCATAAAGTTAGAAAACAATTTAAACTGATCAATATATTGTTTATGTGTGTGTCTATGTGTGTAATATGTGATTTCAAAAACTATTTTTTAAAAGACAAGAGATTGGTAAATGATTCATTCAGTATATCAGTTACCTATGAGAGAGTGAGAGATGAAAGAAAACAGGATAGGGATGCATTGCACGGGTTATTGTTAACTTTCTCAAATTTAGTGCTGGGCTCACAACTGTTAGAAGTATTAAATGAAAGACTGAAAGAATGAGTGAATTAATAAATAAATGCCATGTATGGGCCAATGATTCTAGTGTGTCATAAATCAAAATATTTATTAATACAATTTTGTATATCTAGAAACTTTTTAAAAGTCAAATACATATACTGAAGATCTATTTTGGAGTTAGAAACCACAGGGTTTGACGTGAAGGATAAGTAAAAGGAAATAATCAAAGATGTATTCTACATTTCTAGCCTTAGTGAATGGATGGATATCAGAGCCATTTACTAAGACAGAAGCAAAACAGATGAGAATCAGATTTATCCTTTGTAGATATATTGCCTGTGTGGATGAAAACAAATGTTGCCTGCCATTCCCATAGACAATGAATGTTGCCTGCCATCAAGCCATCAGCCACTGCAGCTACCCCCAAAGGTATGCCCTGAGGGGAATTCAGGATGGAGAAAAACAGGACAGTGGCCCTAGAAAGTTAAGATGCATATCTAAGGAATAATTTCAATGAGCTCAGACCCTTGCATCTTCCCATACATAGAAAAGCACTAAAATCATTAACTTGAGATGTCTGCTTTTTGTGATTAGCAGTAATGTTTTGATGTTTGACTACATTTTTTTTCAGCAATAACTCCTATATATCTTGGCCTCTCTCTTACCTCTTTGAAATAGTTCCTCAGAGCTATCTGAGAGGCTGTTCCCAGGCTATAGTCCTCAGTAAGGTGCCCAAATAAAACATAACTCACAACTTTTAGGTTGTGCTTTTTTTTTTTTTTCTGTTAACAGCTGTGATATTCTTGTGAGACATCCAAGTGGAAGTATGAAGTAACAGTTGAATGTAAACATCTAGATCTCAGAGTAGATAGCTGGACTACAGGTAAACAGAAGTCATCAGAATTTATACTGCATTTGAAGCCATGAAAATGAATATAAACACCTAATAAAAAAGTATAGGGAGAACAGAATATTCAGGACCTAATACTGGAGAACCCTTACATTTAGAGACCCAATAGAAAAGGATCAGCCTGCAAAGATGTCTATGAAATGACCAGAAAGACAGAAACACTAGCAGGGTATGATGTCAAAAAAAGCAAAAAAAAAAAAAAAAGTATTTCAAGAAAGAAGTAGCCCACTGTATAAAACTGTGCTGACAAGTTTCATAATGTTAGGACAAAAGAATGTGTCCTAACTTGGCACTAAGGACGCCAGCAGAGACCTTTTGGCAAGAATAATTTTGGTGGAACAGCGAGGGCAGAATCCAAATTGCAGTTAAGTGAAACTGACAAGCTGACGCAGCATGTGAAGATAAATTTCTTGAGTGTGCTCAGTCATAGTAACAATAAAAATAATACCTTATAAACACAAAATGCTTTTAAACTTATATTACTATTTGATCTTTATAATAAAACAGCCCTGAAAGATAGGTCTTGTATCCTCTTTCTACAAAAAAAAAGATACTGAGTAATCAATAAAATGTCCAAGATAGAAAGCTCATCTGGAATAACGTTGTGAATAGCACCCAGGTCTTCTGATTTTAACTCTAGTCCTCTTTTCCCCTCAGGAAGAATAAAGGGGTAAAAATGGCCGGATCACTACAGAGCATGTCCAGTGTATCACAGAAAAAAATTGAAAGATATGTTCTACTGATGGTGGACCAGGCACTCATTTGCTTGAAGCACATCATGGCAATTTTATCAATCTCCAATAAGTAAAATATAACGTTGTACTTTGGTTTTTTTTTTCCCCCCAATGGGTCTTAATTCTTAAACAAAATTTAAATTTCTGAAAATATTTTAACCACTAGATGGTGTTAGAATGACATGAGACATTATTTTACAATCTGTCTACAATTGCAATCATCCAACAATACCTCCCCAAAACACCTAAACTCCCCAATCATGGTCTTAAATGGATTACAGTTAATCAATGGGAAAATGTAAATACCAAATGATGAAGTCTCTAGGAGTAAGATGCATTTGAACACCTGGAAGAAATGCAAAATTAAAGGAGAACATGAGTGTTACTGATAATTTATCAGAGACATTAAGAATTCTAAAGATATAGGAATTGAAAGTTAATTCTTTAAAATGACTTTGCATTTTGAAGTAACATTGCGCTACATGACACATATTAAAGTGAAAATCAGTTAGTGCTTAGATAAAAATACAATTTGATTCGGGACTGGTTTAATACAATTCATTAAGTTTTAAATGAGAAGAAAATAAATGTTCAACATTAATCAGTCATTTACAAACAAAATAAAATAAAACAAAAAATTCAAAGCCTAAGGAATGATCTCACCCATTCTAGAGAAATAATTATTTTGTTTAAGGGAAGCCTGCCAGATTCAAATCTTCTGACTTGTCTTATTCCACCACACACACACACACACACACAAATATCCACCATCATTATGCTCGTTAAAACATTTTAGCCAAAATTTGAAATACTATCTCATTAAGTTGCTGAATAGGTTTTTAGACATTTTTTCAATATTCTTTTGCCCAGCTTTATAAAACTGAAGTGAAATGGCAATTAGAGGGAAATGGTGATATGCAGAGGATAAAGAGATAATTCAAGAGAAAAGCTGCCTTAGAATGAAACTCCTAAAGCATTTTATTTATTTCCTCTTCTGTTCTCAACCTCAACCTTACCTTTTTAAGTAGCTAAATTGCAGTCTTTGTTGTAAAGCTATTGGTGTCAACCACTTGAATAAATGTCAATTCTTCCATCCCCCTATTGATTTAAAAATAAATCCCATCTCAAGTTTTGCAAATGTTCTGTTTGAGTTATGGTAGAGACTATTTCACATGCTATAATTGTCTCTCCTAAATATACACTCATTTCAAGTTCCTGAAAGAGAATGTTGACCCATTCATATCCATCTAAGTGGAAGGTTTCAAATTGCACTACTTTGTTTTGTTTACCTGAACAATAACGGTAAAGAGGATAACGACTGTGGTTGCTGTAATGAAGAGCTTCTTTCTGGAAAACTCTGGGAGCAGAAAAACAAGGGAGAAACAGATTGCTCCCCTCAGCCCTCCATAGGCTATAATAAATTGGTCCTTTCTGGTGACTGTATTCACACGACATTTGTTCACGAAGAAAGTCAGCACAAGAACTCCTAAATTTTCCAATAAGTAGAATATTTGAGTAATCAACAGATGGAAAATGCTACAAACATGTTATAATAAATTAGTGTTAAACTAGATTGGAATTCTAAGGAATTGTGATGAATAGTTTAAAAGCCTAAACTAACTAAACTATTTAAAGGTTTATTTCCTCAGAGAGATTTCTTTAAATAGTTACATTTTATTTTGGTTGTGCTTTGGTTTTTCCTTTGATTTTTCTGTTTTTTAGGATGAAAGCAGTGCAATTCCCTTCCTTAGGCCCATGTGGACTAATCTGGGGCATTCTGCAAAAATAGTCTCTACAAACAGAATATAACTTTCTCTTCAGTCTTATAAATACTAGTGAGGTGACCCAAGCTGGTGAACTAAAAGTTAAGTAATGGGACCTGTGTTGGTTTTCATCTTTGATGAGCCAGGATTCCATGTTCTTCAAGGCTTTGAAAAAAGTTTTTTTTTTTCCTCCTGTCACCCAGAGTCTAGAGTTCTGAGACTCAAGCCTCAGCCAAAGCTTTTTACTCCTCACATTTTTCTGTAGTCTCAAAAACGAGCTTTAAGCACAAGAGAAGTGCTTGCTCATGTACTAGTACTATTTGAAGGGCACCAGTTAAACCTTTGTCCCATAGATCTTACTCCCAGTGATTATGTTTCAAACATCTTATTGTGAATGAGTTTATCAGATAATTTACTTCAAGACCAGAAAGAGAATGCAAGGTTACTTGACAGATGGGCTGAAAGTGGGGATTCTTACACAAAATTTGAGCTGAAATAAGTTGGCTAACAGACAAGTTAGCCAAAATTGATTTGTTTGGAAAAAATATATATATGGCAATTTGGAGAGCCGTGGGAGTAGTCTGGCAGCCTCTGTATATGACTAAGAATTTTCGTCCATATTTCTGTTTTTAAAAACAATTTAATTCAATTTAAATATTTTACACAGTGCCAGAAAACGAAAACTTAGTCAAACTATTAGAGCAGTATGATTAAAATAATTGAGAGCTAAATCCACTGAAAATTTTAGATCTTTTAATTTTCTTTTAAAAACTAAGTTTCTTTACCTTTTAATTTTCTTTCTTATTACTACAAAAGCAAAGGAAGGTTTTAGAGAAAAATACAAATATGCAAAGGAAGCATATAGCACCCATAACCCCACCCATCCAGAGAGAAAATTATTGCTAACACTTTGGAACAAAACCTTCCAAAGCCACACATGACTTTATATTATTATTTTCCTAATAATAACTACTTCCCCACTGTTGAACATTTAAGTTGTTCCAATACTGCCTAAACATATATAATCAAATTTCTAATCATTCTTATGCTGTATTAAAATTACCAGAACTCAAATCTAGTGACAGGATATTCATTTGAGGCCAAATTACCATTTGGCTAAATGGAAATTCATCCAGAATACTTTGAGTCAAACTGCATTTTGGCTGGCTTAGGTGTATTGCTTCAGCAATATCGACATATTGCCAGAATGTTGACTTTTCAGTTTTGTTTATTATTCATCCTAAGTGGGTCCCCAAACCAAAAGAATGATAATATTCTACAGAAATCTTCTAACTTAACAGAATTGCAAATAAATATATCATTTAATATGACTAAAATCCAAAGGGAAAAAATTCCTAGCCTCATATGGTCTGTATTCAGCTCATCTTTCCTCTGTATATCTAGGCACAAAATTAAGATAAATTATGATGCCAGACTTAAAAGAGGTACAGATACCTCACTGACTATTTTATGATAAGGATCTTTTTCTTTTTCTCATACCAGATGTAGTGGTTATCTACACATTATAATTTAGAAATCAAATGGTATTGGAAAGAGGATTTGTTTCATCTCATGAATTTTCACACGAAACTATACATACAAATCTATAGAAATCCTGGCATTCGTCTTTAACATTTGCTCTTGCTAGGTCTTAACATATTACTACTCTTCTTTTTTTCAATTGAAGTATAGTTGATTTACAGTGTTGTGTTAGTTTCTGGTATACAGCAAAGTGATTCAGTTATATGTATGTATATATATATATATATATATATATATATATATATATATATATATATATATATATATATATTGTTTTTCATATCCTTTTCCATTATGGTTTATTACAGGATATTGAATATAGTTCCCTGTACTATACAGTAGGACCTTCTTGTTTATCTATTTTATATATAGTAGTTTTTATCTGCTAATCCCAATCCCTCCCCTATCCCTTTTCCCCTTTGGTAACCATAAGTTTGTTTTCTATGTCCATGAGCATATTTTGTAAATAAGATCATTTGTATCATATTTTAGATGATACATATAAATGATATCATATGGCATTTGTTTTTCTCTTTATGACTTACTAAACTTAGTATGATAATCTCTAAACCAATCAATGTTGCTGCTAGAGGCAGTAGAGGGGGATATTATTGGAGCAAGTGCACATTCCTCAGTTGTGCACAAGGAGTCAAAAGACCTGTATGCAGAATACTATAAGACACTGATGAAAGAAATTAAAGATGATACATACAGATGGAGAGATAGACCATGTTCTTGGATTGGAAGAATAACATTGTGAAAATGACTATACTACCCAAAGCAATCTACAGATTCAATGCAATCCCTAACAAACTACCACTGGCATTTTTCACAGAACTAGAACAAAAAATTTCACAATTTGTATGGAAACACAAAAGACCCCGAATAGCCAAAGCAATCTTGAGAAAGAAAAATGGAGCTGGACCAATCAGGCTCCCTGACTTCAGACTATACTACAAAGCTACGGTAATCAAGACAGTATGGTACTGGTACAAAAACAGAAATATACATCAATGGAACAGGATAGAAAGCCCAGAGATAAATCCACACACATATGATCACCTTATTTTTGATAAAGCAGGCAAGAATATACAATGGAGAAAAGACAGCCTCTTCAATAAGTGGTGCTGGGAAAACTAGACAGCTACATGTAAAAGAATGAAATGAGAAAACTCCCTAACATCACAGACAAAAATAAACTCAAAATGGATTAAAGACCTAAATGTAAGGCCAGACACTAAAACTCTTAGAGGAAAACAAGCACTCTATGACATGACTCACAGTAAGATCCTTTTTGACCCACCTCCTAGAGAAATGGAAATAAAAACAAAAATAAACAAATGGGAACTAATTAAACTTAAAAGCTTTTGCACAGCAAAGGAAACCATAAACAAGACCAAAAGACAACACTCAGAATGGGAGAAAATATTTGCAAATGAAGCAACTGACAAAGGATTAATCTCCAAAATTTACAAGCAGCTCATGCAGCTCAATATCAAAAAAACAAACAACCCAATCCTAAAATGGGCAGAAGACTTAAATAGACATTTCTCCAAAGAAGACATACAGATGGACAACAAACACATGAAAAGATGCTCAACATCACTAATTACTAGAGAAATGCAAATCAAAACTGCAATGCAGTATTACCCTCACACCAATCACAATGGCCATCATCAAAAAATCTACAAACAATAAATGCTGGAGAGGGTGTGGAGATAAGGGAACCCTCTTACACTGTTGGTGGGAATGTAAATTGATACAGCCACTATGGAGAAGAGTATGGAGGTTCTTTAATAAACTAAAAATAGAGTTACCATACTATCCAGCAATCCCACTCCTGGGCATATACCCTGAGAAAACCATAGTTCAAAAATATACATGCACCCCAATGTTCATTGCAACACTATTTGCAATAGCCATGACATGGAAGCAACCTAAATGCCCATCAACAGATGAATGGATAAAGAAGATGTGGTACATATTTATAATGGAATATTGCTCAGCCATAAAAAGGAACAAAAGTGTGTCATTTGCAGAGACTGTCATACAGAGCAAAGTAAGTCAGAAAGAGAAAAACAAATAGCATATATTAATGCATATATGTGGAATCTAGAAGAATGGTATAGGTGATCTATTTGCAAAGCAGAGATAGAGACTCAGACATACAGAAAAAACTTATGGATACCAAGGGGGATAAAGGGGGTGGGATGAATTGGGAGATTGGTATTGACATATATACACTACTATATATGAAATAGATAACTAATGAGAATCTACTGTATAACACAGGGAACTCTACTCAGTGTTCTGTGGTGACCTAAATGGGAAAGAAATCCAAAAATGTGGGGATACATGTATACATATAGCTCATTCACTTTGCTGTACAGCAGAAACTAACACAACATTGTAACACTACTATATTCCAATAAAAATTCATTTAAAAAAATCTAAAAATAATTGGGCATCAAAAGCCTTAAGTGAGATATAGGAGAGGAGAAGATGGTGGAAGAGTAAGACACGGAGATCACCTTCCTCCCCACAGATACATCAGAAATACATCTACACGTGAAACTGCTCCTATAGAACACCCACTGAACGCCGGCAGAAGATGTCAGACCTCCCAAAAGGCAAGAAACTTAGGGCAAAAGAAAAAAAGAAATAACAGAGACAAAAGAATAGGGACGGGACCTGCACCAATGGGAGGGAGCTGAGAAGGAGGAAAGGTTTCCACACACTAGGAAGCCCCTTCATGGGCAGAGACTGCGGGTGGCAGAGGGGGGAAGCTTTGGAGCCACGGAGGAGAGCTCAGCAACAGGGGTGTGGAGGGCAAAGCAGAGAGATTGCCGCACAGAGGAGCGGTGCTGACCAGCACTCACCAGCCCGAGAGGCTTGTCTGCTCACCCACTGGGGAAGGCGGGGATAGGAGCTGAGGCTCGGGCTTCAGTCAGATCGCAGGGAGAGGACTGGGGTTGGCAGCCTGAAAGCAGCCTGAAGGGGTTAGCACACCACAGCTAGCCGGGAGGTAGTCCTGGAAAAGGTCTGGAGCTGCCGAACAGGCAAGAGACTTTTTATGGCCTCTTTGTTTCCTGGTGGGCGAGGAGAGGGGATTAAGAGCGCTGCCTAAACGAGCTCCAGAGACGGGCGCGAGCCGCGTCTGTCAGCGAGGACCCCAGAGACTGGCATGAAACGCTAAGGCTGCTGCTGCCGCCACCAAGAAGCCTGTATGCAAGCATCAGGGTTGTGCCTCTGAGGTGGGAGAGCCAACTTCAGGACACTGGTCCACAAGAGAACTCCCAGCTCCACATAATACCAAATGATGAAAATCCCCCAGAGATCTCCATCTCAACACCAAGACCCAGCTTCACTCAACGACCAGCAAGCTATAGAGCTGGACACCCTATGACAAACAACTAGCAAGACAGGAACACAGCCCCATCCATTAACAGAGAGGCTGCCTAAAATCACAGTAAGGCCACAGACACCCCAAAACACACCAGCAGACGTGGACTTGCCCACCAGAAAGACAAGATCCAGCCTCATCCACCAGAACACAGGCACTAGTCCCCTCCACCGAAAAGCCTACACAACCCACTGAACCAACCTTAACCACTGGGGACAGATACCAAAAACAACAGGAAGTAGGAACCACCAGCCTGCAAAAAGGAGACCCCAAACACAGTAAGATAAGCAAAATGAGAAGACAGAAAAACACACAGCAGATGAAGGAGCAAGGTAAAAACACACCAGACCTAACAAATGAAGAGGAAATAGGCAGTCTACCTGAAAAAGAATTCAGAATAATGATAGTAAGGATGATCCAAAATCTTGGAAATAGAATAGACAAAATGCAAGAAATATTTAACAAGGACCAAGAAGAACTAAAGAGGAACCAAGCAACGATGAAAAACACAATAAATGAAATTAAAAATACTCTAGAAGGGATCAATAGCAGAATACCTGAGGCAGAAGAACGGATAAGTGATCTGGAATATAAAATAGTGGAAATAACTACTGCAGAGCAGAATAAAGAAAAAAGAATGAAAAGAACTGAGGACAGTCTCAGAGACCCCTGGGACAACATTAAACACACCAATATTCGAATTATAGGGGACCCAGAAGAAGAAGAGAAAAAGAAAGGGTCTGAGAAAATATTTGAAGAGATTATACTTGTACAATTCCCTAATATGGGAAAGGAAATAGTTAATCAAGTCCTGGAAGCACAGAGAGTCCCATACAAGATAAATCCAATGAGAAACACGCCAAGACACATATTAATCAAACTATCAAAAATTAAATATAAAGAAAACATATTAAAAGCAGCAAGGGAAAAACAACAAATAACACACAAGGGAATCCCCATAAGGTTAACAGCTGATTTTTCAGCAGAAACTCTGCAAGCCAGAAGGGAGTGGTAGGACATATTAAAATGATGAGGAGAAAAACCTACAACCAAGATTACTCTACCCAGCAAGAATCTCATTCAGATTTGATGGAGAAATTAAAATCTTTACAGGCAAGCAAAAGCTGAGAGAGTACAGCACCACCAAACCAGCTTTACAAGAAATGCTAAAGAAACTTCTCTAGGCAAGAAACACAAGAGAAGGAAAACACCTACAATAACAAACCCAAAACATTTAAGAAAATGGGAATAGGAACATACATATCGATAATTACCTTGAATGTAAATGGATTAAATGCTCCCACCAAAAGACACAGACTGGATGAATGGATACAAAAGCAAGACCCATATATATGCTGTCTACAAGAGACCCACTTCAGACTTAGGGACACATACAGACTGAAAGTGAGGGGATGGAAAAAGATATTAAATGCAAATGGAAATCAAAAGAATGCTGGAGTAGCATTCTCATATCAGACAAAATAGACTTTAAAATAAAGACTATTACAAGAGACAAAGAAGTACACTATATAATGATCAAGGGATCGATCCAAGAGGAAGGTATAACAATTGTAAATATTTATGCGCCCAACATACGAGCACCTCAATACATAAGGCAAATACTAACAGCCATAAAAGGGGAAATCGACAGTAACACAATCATAGTAGGGGACTTTAACACCCAACTTTCACCAATGGACAGATCATCCAAAATGAAAATAAATAAGGAAACACAAGCTTTAAATGATACATTAAACAAGATGGACTTAATTGATATTTAAAGGACATTCCACCCAAAAACAACAGAATACACATTTTTCTCAAGTGCTCATGGAACATTCTACAGGATAGATCATATCTTGGGTCACAAATCAAGCCTTGGTGAATTTAAGAAAACTGAAATCATATCAAGTATCTTTTCCGACCACAACGCTATGAGACTAGATATCAGTTACAGGAAAAAATCTGTAAAAAGTACAAACACATGGAGGCTACACAATACACTACTTAATAACGAAGTGATCACTGAAGAAATCAAAGGGGAAATCAAAAAAATACCTAGAAACAAGTGACAATGGAGACACGACGACCCAAAATCTATGGGATGCAGCAAAAGCAGCTCCAAGAGTTAAGTTTATAGCAATACAAGCCTACCTCAAGAAACAGGAAACATCTCGAATAAACAACCTAACCTTGCACCTAAAGCAATTAGAGACAGAAGAAAAAAAAACACCCCAAAGCCAGCAGAAGGAAAGAAATCATAAAGATCAGATCAGAAATAAATGAAAAAGAAATGAAGAAAACAATAGCAAATATCAACAACACTAAAAGCTGGTTCTTTGAGAAGATAAACAAAATTGATAAACCATTAGCCAGACTCATCAAGATAAAAAGGGAGAAGACTCAAATCAATAGAATTAGAAATGAAAAAGGAGAAGTAACAGCTGACACTGCAGAAATACAAAGGATCATGAGAGATTACTACAAGCAACTCTATGCCAATAAAATGGACAACCTGGAAGAAATGGACAAATTCTTAGAAATGCACAACCTACCGAGACTGAACCAGGAAGAAAGAGAAAATATGAACAGACCAATCACAAGCACTGAAAATGAAACTGTTATTAAAAATCTTCCAACAAACAAAAGCCCAGGACCAGATGGCTTCACAGGCGAATTCTATCAAACATTTAGAGAAGAGCTAACACCTATCCTTCTCAAACTCTTCCAAAATATTGCAGAGGGAGGAACACTCCCCAACTCATTCTACGAGGCCACCATCACCCTGATACCAAAACCAGAGAAAGATGTCACAAAGAAAGAAAACTACAGGCCAATATCACTGATGAACATAGATGCAAAAATCCTCAACAAAATACTAGCAAACAGAATCCAACAGCACATTAAAAGGATTATACACCAGGATCAATTGGGGTTTATTCCAGGAATGCAAGGATTCTTCAATATACGCAAATCAATCAACGTGATACATCATATTAACAAATTGAAGGAGAAAAACCATATGATCATCTCAATAGATGCAGAGAAAGCTTTAGACAAAATTCAACACCCATTTATGATAAAAGCCCTGCAGAAAGTAGGCATAGAGGGAACTTTCCTCAACATAATAAAGGCCATATGGGCTTCCCTGGTGGCGCAGTGGTTGAGAGTCTGCCTGCCAATGCAGGGGACACGGGTTCGAGCCCTGGTCTGGGAAGATCCCACATGCCGTGGAGCAAATGGGCCCGTGAGCCACAACTACTGAGCCTGCGGGTCTGGAGCCTGTGCTCCGCAACAAGAGAGGCCGCGATAGTGAGAGGCCTGCGCACCTCGATGAAGAGTGGCCCCCACACTGCGATGAAGAATGACCCCTGCTTGCCACAACTAGAGAAAGCCCTCGCACAGAAACAAAGACCCAACACAGCCAAAAATAAATAAATAAATAAATAAATTTAAAAAAAAAAAAAAGGCCATATATGACAAACCCACAGCCAACATTGTCCTCAATGGTGAAAAACTGAAACCATTTCCACTAAGATCAGGAACAAGACAAGGTTGCCCACTCTCACCACTATTATTCAAGATAGCTTTGGAAGTGTTAGCCACAGCAATCGGAGAAGAAAAAGAAATAAAAGGAATCCAAATCAGAAAAGAAGAAGTAAAGCTGTCACTGTTTGCAGATGACATGATACTATACATAGAGAATCCTAAAACTGCCACCAGGAAAATACTAGAACTAATCAATGAATTTGGTAAAGTAGCAGGATACAAAATTAATGCACAGAAATCTCTTGCATTCCTATATACTTATGATGAAAAATCTGAAAGTGAAATTAAAAAAACACTCCCGTTTACCCTTGCAACAAAAAGAATAAAATATGTAGGAATAAACCTACCTGAGGAGACAAAAAACCTGTCTGCAGAAAATTATAGGACACCGATGAAAGAAATCAAAGATGATACAAATAGATGGAGAGATATACCATGTTCTTGGATCAACATTGTGAAAATGACTCTACTACCCAAAGCAATCTACAGATTCAATGCAATCCCTATCAAACTACCACTGGCATTTTTCACAGAACTAGAACAAAAAATTTCACAATTTGTATGGAGACACAAAAGACCCCGAATAGCCAAAGCAATTTTGAGAACGAAAAATGGAGCTGGAGGAATCAGGCTCCCTGACTTCAGACTATATTACAAAGCTACAGTAATCAAGACAGTTTGGTACTGGCACAAAAACAGAAATATAGATCAATGGAACAGTATAGAAACCCCAGAGATAAACCCACGCACATATAGTCACCTTATCTTTGATAAAGGAGGCAAGCATATACAGTGGAGAAAAGACAGCCTCTTCAATAAGTGGTGCTGGGAAAATTGGACAGGTACATGTAAAGGTATGAAATTAGAACACTCCCTGACACCATACACAAAAATAAACTCAAAATGGATTAAAGACCTAAGTGTAAGGCCAGACACTATCAAACTCTTAGAGGAAAACATAGGCAGAACACTGTATGACATAAATTACAGCAAGATCCTTTTTGACCCAGCTCCTAGAGAAATGGAAATAAAAACACAAATAAACAAATGGGACCTAATGAAACTTAAAAGCTTTTGCACAGCAAAGGCAACCATAAACAAGACCAAAAGACAACCCTCAGAATGGGAGAAAATATTTGCAAATGAAGCAACTGACAAAGGATTAATCTCCAAGATTTACAAGCAGCTCATGCAGCTCAATAACAAAAAAACAAACAACCCAATCCAAAAATGGGCAGAAGACCTAAGTAGACATTTCTCCAAAGAAGATATACAGATGGCCAACAGACACATGAAAGAATGCTCAACATCATTAATCATTAGAGAAATGCAAATCAAAACTGCAATGAGGTATCATCTCACACCAGTCAGAATGGCCATCATCAAAAAATCTAGAAACAATAAATGCTGGAGAGGGTGTGGAGAAAAGGGAACACTCTTGCACTGTTGGTGGGAATGTAAATTGATACAGCCACTATGGAGAACAGTATGGAGGTTCCTTAAAAAAACTAAAATTAGAACTACCATACGACCCAGCAATCCCACTACTGGGCATGTACCCTGAGAAAACCATAATTCAAAAAGAGTCATGTACCAAAATGTTCATTGCAGCTCTATTTACAATAGCCAGGACATGGAAGCAACCTAAGTGTCCATCGTCGGATGAATGGATAAAGAAGATGTGTCACATATATACAATGGAATATTACTCAGCCATAAAAAGAAATGAAATGGAGGTATTTGTAATGAGGTGGATGGAGTTAGAGTCTGTCATACAGAGTGAAGTAAGTCAGAAAGAGAAAAACAAATACAGTATGCTAACACATATATATGGAATCTAAGGGAAAAAAAAAGGTCATGAAGAACCTAGTGGCAAGATGGGAATAAAGACACAGACCTACTAGAGAATGGACTTGAGGATATGGGGAGGGGGAGGGGTGAGATGTGACAGGGTGAGAGAGTGTCATGGACATATATACACTACGAAATGTAAAATAGATAGCTAGTGGGAAGCAGCCGCATAGCACAGGGAGATCATCTCAGTGCTTTGTGACTGCCTGGGGGTGTGGGATGGGGAGGGTGGGAGGGAGGGAGATGCGGGAGGGAGGAAATATGGGAACGTGTGTATATGTGTAGCTGATTCACTTTGTTATAAAGCAGAAACTAACACACCATTGTGAAGCAATTATACTTCAATAAAGATGTTTAAAAAACAAACAAACAAAAAACCAAAAATAAGATTGCTTTGGCTATTCGGGGTCTTTTGTGTCTCCACACAAATTGTGAAATTTTTTGTTCTAGTTCTGTGAAAAATGCCAGTGGTAGTTTGATAGGGATTGCATTGAATCTGTAGATTGCTTTGGGTAGTAGAGTCATTTTCACAATGTTGATTCTTCCAATCCAAGAACATGGTATATCTCTCCATCTATTTGTATCATCTTTAATTTCTTTCATCAGTGTCCTATAATTTTCTACATACAGGTCTTTTGTTGCCTCAGGTAGGTTTATTCCTAGATATTTTATTCTTTTTGTTGCAAGTGTAAACGGGAGTGTTTTCTTAATTTCACTTTCAGATTTTTCATCATTAGTATATAGGAATGCAAGAGATTTCTGTGCATTAATTTTGTATCCTGCTACTTTACCAAATTCATTGATTAGCTCTAGTAGTTTCCTGGTGGCAGTTTTAGGATTCTCTATGTATAGTATCATGTCATCTGCAAACAGTGACAGCTTTACTTCTTCTTTTCCGATTTGGATTCCTTTTATTTCTTTTTCTTCTCTGATTGCTGTGGCTAACCCTTCCAAAACTATGTTGAATAATATTCGGATGAATGGATAAAGAAGATGTATAACATATATACAATGGAATATTACTCAGCCATAAAAAGAAATGAAATGGAGCTATCTGTAATGAGGTGGATGGAGTTAGAGTCTGTCATACAGAGTGAAGTAAGTCAGAAAGAGAAAAACAAATACAGTATGCTAACAAATATATATGGAATCTAAGGAAAAAAGAAAAAATAAGGTCATGAAGAACCTAGTGGCAAGATGGGAATAAAGACACAGACCTACTAAGGAATGGACTTGAGGATATGGGGAGGGGGAGGGGTGAGATGTGACAGGGCGAGAGAGTGTCATGGACATATATACACTACCAAATGTAAAATAGATAGCTAGTGGGAAGCAGCCGCATAGCACAGGGAGATCAGCTCGGTGCTTTGTGACCACCTAGAGAGGTGGGATAGGTAGGGTGGGAGAGAGGGAGATGCAAGAGGGAAGAGATATGGGAACATATGTATATGTATAACTGATTCACTTTGTTATAATGCAGAAACTAACACACCATTGTAAAGCAATTATACTTCAATAAAGATGTTAAAAAAAAAACAAAACCAAAAATAGAACTACCATATGACCCAGCAATCCCACTACTGGGCATATACCCTGAGAAAACCATAATTCAAAAAGAGTCATGTACCAAAATGTTCATTGCAGCTCTATTTACAACAGCCAGGACATGGAAGCAACCTAAATGTCCAACATCGGATGAATGGATAATGAAAATGTGGCACATATATACAATGGAATATTACTCAGCCACAAAAAGAAACAAAATGGAGTTATTTGTAGTGAGGTGGATGGAGTTAAAGTCTGTCATATAGAGTGAAGTAAGTCAGAAAGATAAAAACAAAAACTGTATGCTAACACATATATATGGAATCTAAGGGAAATAAAAAAGTTCATGAAGAACCTAGTGGCAAGACGGGAATAAAGACCCAGGCCTACTAGAGAATGGACCTGAGGATATGCGGAGGGGGAAGGGTAAGATGTGACAAAGTGAGAGAGTGTCATGGACATATATACACTACCAAACGTAAAATAGATAGCTAGTGGGAAGCAACCGCATAGCACAGGGAGATCAGCTCTGTGCTTTGTGACCACCTAGAGGGGTGGGATATGGAGGGTGGGAGGGAGGTAGATGCAAGAGGGAAGAGATATGGGAACATATGTATATTTATAAGTAATTCACTTTGTTGTAAAGCAGAAACTAACACACCATTGTAAAGCAATTATACTCCAATAAAGATGTTAAAAAAAAAAAACCTTAAGTGAACTCTCAAGTGCTAATTCATCTCCAGAGAATATATTTCCTTATTATTTTCACTATGTTTAATAATTTCTTCCAATAAATAGCATTTGGTTACTTAATAATTATCATAAATTTCTTGTTTTCCAACCTGTTACATGCAGGTTTTATTCTTATATTATATTCTGTAAAAAAAAAAAATATTAAAGCAGCTCTATAACCACAAGTGTCCATTCTCTTGGGTCAATTTGTTATTGTTTGAGAGAAATAGAATAATGAAATCCTCAGGGAGTAAGATTCACATAGAGCTTCTGCTGAAATTCCTGAAATACTATATGCTGTCTGGTGTCTTTCAGCACAAGAGAGTTCTACATTTGCATCTTTGAGGATCTTAGAGGTGGTAACTAATTAAAATATTACCCAGAATATATTATTACCACCAGACATACACTATGACCACATCTAAGGCAATTCCCAGTTGATACTGCTTAATATTTTCTGAGCAGTATGGTGCATTGTGTGATTTCTCCCCCATACATAGTTCCTACTCTTTTTTTTAATTGAATTTTATTTATTTAATTTTTATACAGCAGGTTCTTATTAGTTATCTATTTTATACATATTAGTGTATATATGTCAATCCCAGTCTCCCAATTCATCCCACTACCACCACCACCCTACTTCCCCCCCTTGGTGCCCATATGTATGTTCTCTACATCTGTGTCTCTATTTCTGCCTTGCAAACCCATTCATCTGTAACATTTTTCTAGATTCCACATATATGCGTTAATACACAATATTTGTTTTTCTCTTTCTGACTTACTTCACTCTGTATGACAGTCCCGAGGTCCATCCACATCTCTACAAATGACCTAATTTTGTTCTTTTTATGGCTGAGTAATATGCCATTGTATATATGTACCACATCTTCTTTATCCATTCATCTGTCAGTGGACATTTAGGTTGCTTCCATGACCTGGCTATTGTAAATAGTGCTGCATTGAACACTGGGGTGCATGTGTCTTTTTGAATTATGCTTTTCTCTGGGTATATGTGCAGTAGTGGGATTGCTGGGTCATATGGTAATTCTATTTTTAGACATGGTTCCTACTCTTAATCACTTTATGATCTGAGGTAACATGAAGTCACTCTGACAGTACATACATTAAGCTAGAAATACAATTTGCATATAAACTGATTATTTTCAAAGATTGATTGTAATTTTTCTTTCTATTCTGTTTTCTAACTATAGACAAACATACATTCATACATCTCATAAAGAAAGACAATAACTAGATAAAAGATGAATGAAGTAGCTGTGGTTTTAAAGTAACCCCCCCCCATAACACTTAGGTCATTTCTAATTCTTTTTTAGAAATGACACCAAAAAGAAGGTATTAAGAGAGGTGAGAGTGAAAGATCAATTATGCAAAACCAGAACTATAATTTGGTCATTTCTTTTAGCCAGGGTAGGAAGAGCTAATGAAGGTGGCAATGTCAGGTAAAGGAAAAGCTATTTAAGTAAAATTTGGGGATAAAGCAGGATTAAAATATATTTTGATTTATTAACTATTAAATATAACACATTCCTAATAAAATGGTTAGAACTGCTAATATTGAGTGTCTATTACATGATAGTCACATTTCATGAATTATTCCATTTAATCTTCATAACCTCACAAAATATACAAAATGTAAATAAGTTAACTAACTGGCCCAATATTAAACAACTAGTAAGTTGCAGAGCATATATTTGAACCCAACTCTGACTAATTCCAGTACTTATGGCCTTTCTATCACCCAATGCCACATCATGTTAAAATAGAAAAAATTATCCTGCATAGATCACTTATGTTTCATATAGTAAAATGTTATTAATATCCTTCTCATACAAAAAGAGTTACTGTAAGCATCCCAAGACTGTGCTTTATAAGGAAGAAAAGCCAAAGATCTAAAACACAACAAAATCTAGGTGGAATATAGGCATATCTCAGTGATATTGCAGGTTCTGTACCAGATCACTGTAATAAAGTGAATATTGCAATAAAGAAAGTCACATGAAGTTTTTGGTTTCCCGGTGCACATAAAATTATGTTTATTCTGTACTGTAATCTATTACATGTACAATAGTATTATGTCTGAAAATCAATGGACATACCTTAATTTTAAAAGTCTTTATTGCTAAAAATGCTAACCATCAACTGAACCTTCAGTGAGTTGTAATCTTTCTGCTGGTGGAGGGTTTAAAATACTGCAAGAATTATCAAAATGTGACACAGAGACATGAAGTGAGCAAATGCTATTGGATAAACGGCACCGATAGACTTGCTCAATGCAGGGTTGCCACAAACCTTCAGTTTGTAAAAAATGCAATAACTGTGAAGTGCAATAAAATGAAGCACAATAAAGTGAGATATGCCTGTACTAGACTCAAAAATTTTCAGGTATGTTTTACTTCATAACTCTGCATACCTTATGATTTCTCTTTATGTAACAAACTGTATATGGTGCAATAGTAAATTACTATAAAATTAAGTTGTAACTATTCACCTTTTGGGGTAATGGCTAGGACTAAAATCTACAGTTTACAACACCTGTCAAAAAAGATCCATGTCAGACCTTTACCAGTAATAACCAGATATGGTTCCTGTAGCTCTCCATGCAAAACAAATCAAGCCTGCCTACATAAGTTAAATTTGTGTTCTTATATTGATAGTCTGGCACACCCCATGTGCTAATTTGGCAATAATTCTCACCTACTTTATAAGGTTTCCTGTCCCTACTTCTTTTATTTCTTCTCCCTTCACTGTCGCTGTCACCCAACAGACTTTTGGTCACCCTTTTTTTCCTTTTCATTTCTTTCTCTTTTCACTGTACAAATCCAAACTTTTATTTCAGCAAAAGTTTTTAAAAAGGTGAGACAAATAGTATTTTTTTGAAGTACAGCCACTTAGGAATCAAATTCTAATACTAGTTTTTTAAAAAAAATTATTATAACAAGGATTTTAAAGTGAGAACAGCTTTCTTTTTAGACCACTTAGACTATCAATTTCAACCACTTATTTGCTTTCACCCTTACTATATAACGTGTTGAAGTAACAGCAAGCTCTAATAATTAAAAAAGGGGTTGTATCTCTGTACACAAATTTTGTATGTAGCACCTAGCAGTGTAACTTGGGCTACTAGGTATTTAATACACCTATCAAACTGTAAGCAGCTCTTTGCAGGAAACAGATTTTTGCAGGAAGCAGCTCTTTGCAGGAGGCCCTTTGTCCCATCACTTTAGCAGCTGTATTTTAACTTAACCTTACACCAGGTGCCCCCACGCTTCACTAATCTCTGGCCCAAGCGTACTTCTCAAATCTTTTGATAACATAATGCCTTGTCTAACCTGTTGATTTTTTTTAGACTGAAGAAGTAGGAATGAAGAATAAGTAATTAACCGATGACTAGATCTTTTCCCTATTTTCCCCTTCAGTAATCTCACGAGCAAACTGCATGAACAAGATAACATCTAAAGAAAGATCACAAGGAGTCAGTAAGTCTGCACACAGTGAAAGATGACCAAGATTCTGACCCCCTCCCCAAATGGTTAACTGCAACTAGCTTCCCTTTTCCCCTTTAAAAACTTTCATGGCTGAGCAGAATCTTTGCAATTGGTTCTTGGTCCACCTTCTCCCCAGGTTGCCAGCCTCCTGAATAAAGCAACTTTTCCTTTTCCAACCAACACTTGTGTCTCCAGTATCGGCTTTCAAGAGGCAAGCAGCTGAACCTGAGTTTGGTAACAAAATAACAATATTTTTACCAGTCCCCAAAGCATTTTACCAGTCTAACTTTTCTCTAGGAGGCACACAAAAGTAAAGTAATAATAATACTAAATAAATAAATTAATAAAACTTATCTTCAATAAATATTTAGCATCTATGGTATGCTAGTTAATTAGTTAAAACAGAAAAATACAGAGGATATTGTCACTATCTTACAGGACCTCACAATCTTTGGGGGTGAGGATGGATAAAACATGCTCACATATGTATAAGGTAAAAATAATTAAGTACCTTATGGCCACTTTCTGGAAGATTTAATGAGTAGCTGGTTACAAATTGTCCTCACACGTAAAGCAGTTAATATGAATCAAAAACTGTGCAATATTTAATGGCACTAAAGATTAAAAGAAGTTATTATGGAAGGCAAAAGGAGGAAGCAGGCAGAAAATTCTACAGCCTCTAGGTCTTCAGTGTTGAGAGAGCCATGAAGCCAGCCTTCTCTTCTCCCTTTTCTACACACCCCCCCCACTCTTGTTTTTCCCCTAGGTCTCAGACCTTCCCTTCTCCACAAGAAACTCTGGCCCAGGCCCAGGCATGACAGCAGATAAGTGCTATTCATTGTTACCATACATTTGAGTATTTCCCATCTTTCTTTGTTGTCAACCTATTATTTCATGTGTATGTTTTTCATCATTAAGTAGATTATAAGATCTCTGAAAGCAAGAATTTAAATTTTTTAAAAAGTTACTTTTATCACTCCTAACAATGAGAATAGCACTAAACATACAAGAGCTCATAACTACTTGTCTGTTTTTTTAATTAAAGTGTATCTCAGGGACAATGGAAAAAGATTGACTGGAATTCATTCTAACCTGAGAGACCCCCTGTTTCTTTCTTTCAGGACTCAACAGAGACATGGCAATACTCTCCACATTGCAAAGTTCTTTAAGTCCAGGGTGCTCAAAAGAAGGAAGCCACTTAAAAGATACTGTATTCAGAGCTTTGGAAAATGCCCTGGATTAGAAGAATTAAATTTAAATTTCCTAATCCAATTCTTTTATTGGATTTTTTTAAACATGTCTTTCATTAATAGGTAACACGAACAATAAAAATCAAAGACAATTTAAGCACAAACTACATCCCTTAACAAATTAAAATGCAATCACCCAGACCCTAGATAGAATCCTTGCTTTCAACCTAGAACATTTTATTTAAAACAGACTAATTTCAACCACTATACTGTGACATTTATCATGTACAGTAATTCCATTTAGAACTTAGAGCAACCTAAAATCAAATGGCATTAGCTCTATAGAACTTAATTTAAAAATCAATCTTTTCTTTTTAAGCTTTCAGAAAACATGCAACATTTGAAAAAAAATGCATTCTATTTCTTTTAAAAACACAGAACGGATGGTCTGTCTGAACCCTAGTACAAAAGCACTTAGGTGTTAATACTTATCATGTGGGCATTTAGCCTTACAAGCTAATTACTAGATATGAGGTACTATCATCATTGGTTAAATGCCAGTGATGGATAGGAAAAAAAAAATATAGCATATGCCATATGGTTTACAAAAGAAGTAATAAAATTTCTTAATTGTTATGGCAGAAAGTTCATCTATACAAGGACTAATGCCAAGCTTATTTATATGCTGGGCCATCTAATTACTTACCACTGGAATGCTACTGAGCTCAGATAACTAATCCATTAGGAGAAATGATTCTCCCCTGCAAAGATAGAGAACTGCCCTAGGTAGCCCCATGCCAAATTCTCAACATTTTTGTTATACAATGAAAGAGTCATACTGACCCCCACCCCAACATAGGCAAGGTAGTTGGGATGTAGCCATTTAATCTCTACAGGGAGCCCATGAACTTGACCACAATAACACTTTCAGTGCTATGACTAAGTGACTATTAGAGGTAACAGGAAATCCTAGAAGAACATAAAGGGAGGGTCCTTCTCCCATATCTAGGAAATGCAATTTCCTAGATTTCTAGTGGGAAATCAGACTCAATTCCTAAAAGATATTCAATAAATCAAAGACTTTTCCAGATACTTATGCCACAATCCCTGAGAGATGGAACATTTCAGCTGTCAGGTAGGAGAGATAGCTATATAAGAAGATAAAGAGAGGTTAGATGACCTGGCTGGTCTTGGTAAAGTGTGTGGTAAAGGCAGCAACCATGCCAAACAGGAGCCCAATGAAAATGCTTCCTATTCCAACCAAAAAATACTTTCCTATCCCAGCCAAAATATCCAATGGTTTGATAGATGGCATTTCAGAGAAAGATTTGAACAACTTATAGAGCACCTTCATAAAAAAAGATTAGAGTGAATTTACCAATCAGAAAAGTCTCAACTTATGGCCTATGTATCCTTCTATTTTGAGGTTTCTCAACTTTGAAGTCCTCCAACTCCCCATTTCCTTCCCAACATGAGTTCCTAGAAATCTTCCCTACATCAAAAGATATTTCTACAGGTCAATATCAAATTATGCATGATTCTGTTTGAAAATTGTCTGATGGGCTGTGAATATATGCTTCATGGCTAAAATATTCTTATTTGACATGACTAGAAAGACTGTGGCCTCCAGAAGTTTTATCCTAGTTTTCACTTAATAAACTGATACAAGATTAGTACAGTATCAAAAAAGCATGGTTATTTTTGAAAACATATTAATGACCCGTAAATCATATTCTCTCGATTCATAGACTTATTCCTAGGACTAAATTGCTCAATCATGGTCTAAACCAGAATTCAATTCTTATTTAAATTTCAAGGGTGACCATAAGGGAACCGAATTAATTACCATGAAAGCTCATGCTTCGGATACTTACAACAGTAACAGCATCATTAAGGAGGGATTCTCCAAATGCCAAAATATGAAGCTTTTCATTCACATGAATTTCTTCAAATACAGAGAGTACAGCCACAGGATCTACTGCAGCAATCAAACTACCAAACCAAAAGTTATGGAGCAATGACACATCTTGAAGTTTGAAGTACTTCTCCTGACATATGCCATAGAGGGAAAGGCCTATCCCAAATGCATTCCACATGGTTCCAACTACAGCATATGACAGAATGGTCCCTATGTTTTCAAAAAATGGCCAACTAGGCATAAAATATCCTGCATCAAGGACTATTGGCAGAAGTAAATACAAGAAAAATATATCACTGTTCATGACTGGTGGGGATTTGTCATTTAAACTGTAAATTAGTCCTCCCATGTTGAGACCTACAAATATCAAGAGGCAGCTTTCAGGTACAACTGTGGGTAACTTACTATAGAGGTGAAATACTAGAAAAGAGAAAAAAAGATAGACTATTATAGCATCTTTATTATCGATCATCTCTATATGTCAGCCTTCTTCTCAAGCCTCATGATTTCAGGAAAATAGCCTCTCAGTCATTTTACATTTCACATTTTAATAATGACTTGATAAAGATGCAGAGGCATGAGTGGAGACAATTTTCTTTATAATGGAAAATATTTACTAATAGAATAAAAGTGTTCACAGTTAACAGCAAATGATTATCCATGTGCCCACTGAATCATTTTAAAATGTGAGTACATGTTTTAAAATGGAAACAATGTATTTATCAGCTGGCAATATTCTTCTGCTCTTCTCATGATCATAGTCAAAGACATCAGAAACTTAAAAATATAGAAATGACAACCATAATTCAAATGTCTGCTTTGAATAATAAGAGTTGAAAAGGGCTTTAGTAATCATAACTAACTCTTCATTGATAAGGAATTAAAATTACTTATAAGGAAATTGAGGCCAAAGAAGTAAAGTGACTTTTCATGGCTAAATGGTAATTATGTGGCAGAGCTGAGATGACAACCCAGCCAGGTCTCCTGACTTTTAGCTCAGTGTTCCTATAATTACCCCAAACTGTCACTTGGTCTGATTGACAGATATGGACTTAACACTAATGCATACTACTGAATTATCAAAATACAATCCCAACTATAAAGTTAGATTTTTCTCATAGAATGATATGAGTCTTTCATCCCATGAGGGAAATGCAGCCATCTCTAGCAACCCACATAGCAGCAGTTCTCTGTTTTATCCTGTATTTTTTTTACCTCTGCCCATGTTATATGCCACATCATCATGCTCTAGCTTACATGAAGCCTATAAATAATGACTCTAATTATCATCAATCCTCTCTGCTATAGAAAGGGCCTTAATGGTCATCTGAGCTAATCCATCCCCTTCCTCTCTGCCCCAGTCACCACTAATACACTGCTGAGATCCCTTTCTAAAATATTTGTTAATTAATTTGACTACAACTTTCTCAAGGATTGAAGCTAGTTTTTACATTAATCCCCTAGCACATTGATAGCACATAGAAATAGCTCAACAGATACTTATCAAATAAATAATAAATATATTTTTAGAAAAGAAAGCCAGTTGGTTCCTAAGCTAGACTTTAAACAGTTTCAAAAGTGCTTTCACATATACTCTTCTATTTGACTCTCTCATCATACCAACACAGCAATGTAAATACTGTTATCCCCATATTAGAAATGATAAATATGAGGCCAAAGAAGTACTTCACTCATCTAACACATACTGATTGCCTATGTGCCAGGCACTGGCTCCTAAATTTGAGCAAATATTAAATAGCTCAAAGTAATCTTATCTTTCCACTAAACCATGCTAGGTCTCTCTTTATGCTCTACAGAACCACTTATTTCCTCTAGGCATTGAAATAATTTGAAAACTCCTCATGGGAAGGATGGGGTGTTATTCATCTCTGTAGCCCATGGGCCCAATATAATGCTCCACACATAAAATGTGCTCAAAAGTATTTGTTGAATGAATGCTAACAAGGAAGTTTTTTGTTTTTTAATTTACATTCTCTTACAAGGTCACAGCAAAAAATTGTCTGTCAGTGATGGCTCAATAAAGTCCTACTTAAACAAATGGGGATGTAAGACCTACTGGGAAGTCCCTTTGCCCTGTTATCCTGAAATTAACATTAATTAGACTATTTATTATAATCAATATATCTAGTACTACAAAAATAATTTAAAAGAAACCTAACCCTAATAACCTTAATTATTAACCCTAATAATTTAAAAGAATCCACAAGTGCTAATTACTATCACCCAAAACAGCATGTATTTCTAATCAAGGAAGCATGAGACCAGCATTCTAGTTCTGGTTTGTTGAACTTCACAAAGCATCTTCTCTCCCTGGGCCTCAGATTTCCTATCTATAAAATAAAGGAGTTGGATAAGAATGATTTCTAGGGTTTTTCCAGCTCTGACAATCTATTGTGCTATGAATCTATGGATTTTCTGTGTCATTATTAAATATTACATTTCATGAATGGTAAAGCTTTGGTATCTATAAAGTCACTTAAATAAAACTTTGAAATGCTGAACATGGTTTATTTTAGAATAAATTCATTTTAAAATGACAGAATTCTACAGTCTTTTATGTTTTCCTGGCATTGTTTTTGGTTCTCAACCTACATAAAAATGTTAATTCCATCATAAATACTTTGAACTGTTAAAGGACTCTCATAATTTTAATACCACCAAAGCAAAGGTCTGATAAGTTATTAAAGAACATAAAAGGAATAACAGAATAAATCTCCTTAAGAGAATCATAACACTAGTAAATCAGGGTGTTCATAAAGGTGAAAGAGTTAAAACATAGCAGCTCTTCTTTTCTTGCTGGATTTAGCCTTAGTTTGTGTTTCCACTTAAATTCTGAGTGGTGACAAAAAGGCCTATCTTTTAAAAAATAGGAAATGGACTTGTTCCACTTTCTCACTACCTGGTAACTATAATAAGCATCCTCTGAGAAAAAAAGGCTGCCTAAAGACTCAGATCAGTTAGAATCATTCTATTAAGATTTCTCTGTTCTCCCTTTTAAAGTTATGCCTCATCTTCTCAACCCTTGAACAACTGGGACCCTTTGTAGTCTAAGTTCCTGTGCTGAGCCTATTCCCACCTCCTTCTGCTGGGAGACCACCAATATTTGAACATAATCACTGCAAGAGGGTTTGAGCTATGAAGATAAAGATCCTTGTGACAGAGCACGGGAGGCAAATATTCCAGTTTGCCTTTCTCTGGTCTATTAAGGAAAAGGTGCCTTTCTTAACATCTGGAAAAGCCCTGAAAGTCCTCTCCCCCATTAGGCAACTCCCTGGGAGAGCCTTGGGAAGTTCCTCACTTACCTATCTTTGCTAGAGAGGCTAACATAATCCAGAGTGTGATCTCGAAAGGAATTTGCACATGCTGGTAATCCAGGGAGAAGAGGAGTGTGTGAGCAGACACCATCGAGGTATTTTCCTGTGTTCTTTTGGGTCCCCAGCTGCTATTTTTTGCCGTCAGGTCCCAATAGTGCAGCATGTTATCCCCAGAGGTTCCCAGAAGCTGGGAGCAGAGCTGCCCCAGTAGCAGAGGTAACAGGAGGCCCAGCCCCTGAGCCACCACCAGCTCTGCCAACTGCGCTTGCTAAAGTACTTAATCTCCGCCCCCCCAGCTGCAGTTGCTCACAAATGCAGTTTGCTGTCCCTGACCCTTAGTCCTGCTGGCTAGCATTTAATGGATTAGTGAAAATTCCAGCAGCTCCCTGGAATCTTAGAAGAGAAATGCTGGGCTGTTAGGCCCTGGAATGAAATTAGAGTCCGAGATAGCAAAGGGAGGAAGCTGGGACAAATTCATTGATTGACATGGAAAAGGATTTTACCCCCAGTCCTAACTCTCAAGGGAAGAAAATCACTGGGAACTGGATTCTGGCCACTTAGCAATCTATTTTCTTACTAAAGATAACTCCAATTCAGAATGGATATGGAAAACTATTCAAGAAGAATTCCTAAATCTCCAGAGACTATCAAGACCTCTGCGTACGAGAATCCTAACTAGGATGCCAAATTTAAGCTGCCTTTTGGGGAAAACTCTAGAGTTAGAGCTCATTATTTCCACAGAGAGAGGTGAAGGGGTGGACAAAATTAAATCAGCTGCTCCTGGAAATCCTAGGAGAAAAGCCTTTTCTTTATTCTGAATAAATGGCCTAGTACTTAAGAGGGGAATAGAAATACTATTTTTATTTTTTTACCATAATTCCTATCTCCCATGAGATATCTTTCAATAGAACTTCTAAAAAAGGACAAGGACATTCTACTCCAACTTCCACCCCATGCAAATTATGCCTACTTTACTTGTTAATCAATTTTCTCAGGTTTCACCATGAAAAACATGTATTGGTTGCTTATAAACTCAGTGAGATTTCACTAGAGAGGCCAACCTCCAGAATAGTTACATATCCTTTTGTATCATTGTGCCCTTTTCATTTTTATTATCCTCAAATTAGGCATGATTTTAAACCTGGTGTCTTCTTTTCTGTTGCTGTCCTTTGTCAAACTCTTTAGAGGACATCTTGTTACATAGATTACCAAATAGAATAGCATCACAAATTTAATACTTACATATTTATTTTGCTTGTGGCAATTGGGGAAAAATGTAATTAAAAGTGGAACATGATGAAATAAACTTTCACATATTGAGGTATGGGGAAGTCATTCTGTCTTATACATAAGTAAACTTGAATTTTATGCTAACTAAAACAGGCTGTTTGTGGCCTATCAAACATACATTGTACATCTGCTTTAATTATTAAAGAAAAGGGCACATTAACCAGAAGTAAAGAATGTCCATGTTAGAAATAAACATTAGCCTCCTTTCCTGAACACTAATGCTGGTACTCCTTTGATGATAAGACTCCCTACCCAGGTGCCAAAGCCGTAGTGACTCACTGTATACATGCAGATCTGCTTTTGTGAAACTTTGAAGGAATGTATTCCTGACTTGTTTAATGTTCTTTGTTCTGAAAAGATATAAAATTGTACTGAAAACCATGCTTCTCTGGAGCACTTCCTCAGAGTTATCTGAGAGGCTGTCTTCCGGGCTATAGTCCTCAGTTTGGCTCAAATAAAACTCTTTTCAATTTCTATTATAAATTGCTTATTGATTATTTTCATCAACAATTGTATTGTGTTATTAGTTTCAGGGAAAGAATAGAGCCAATCTAAAAAAAAAAGAAGGTTTTCTGAAATTTCCATGTGATTTCTTTCCCTGAGCTTTCAATGCTAAGCATCCATGTCACGTTGTCCATATAACTAACTGTTAGTATGAATAATATACATATGAATCCTGTGACAAGTTGATAAATATGGTGAATTTTCTCTACTATTGCATTTTTAACTACATCTTTGTATTTGTTCTGTATTATTATAAAATCCTTTATTAGTATTGTTTCTTAATTATAAATATTTTGTATTTTCAGCCTGTAAAATTAAATAGACAAGAGTAGATCCCCATTTTCTCAGGGTAAAGACATTGCTTTATAGACATTGCTTATATAAAGACATATGTTTATATAACAATGCTTGCAATAGGTACTCAATAAAAAAAAAATTCACGGGGGAAGGTGATAAGTCTATTTTAAAGTGATGTACACTTTGAGCATTATAGCAAATATAAATATTTGTGATACCAAGGAAAATTATTTTTTCTTGTTTTCTTTGTGGTCAGAATACTGCAAAATTACACAGTAAAAGTGGAAAAATATTTTCCTGGTAAATTCTTGTTTTTAATAATAATCATCCTTGCCTTTCTGACAGAAAGCAAAAACTATATATACATATACACACATAGAAAGGGAGGGAGGAAGAAACAAAGGAAGGCCAAAATAAGTAAATAAGTACTTCACATAACAGGATGTAGGACTGCTATCATAGTTGACTATTCACAGAGAACACAAGTAATTAAAATATGGGAGCCCTAGGCTATTATATAAATAGATGACCCATTTTTTTTTCTTAGTTGCTTAAACACCAGCTAACCTAACAGCTAATGATAAATCAATGACCCATTTTTCAACAAAAAGGAATAATTTAGAGACACAAATTCACCAATGCATATGCTTTTGATATGTCAACAAGCAGTCTTCTTGAAAATAAATCTAATTTTTTAAAGTGGGGCATAAATTAAAAATCTGACAACTTAAAATTTAATTTCCCTGTAAATTTCTCCATTTGCAATTTCATTTACCATGATCCTGTACACAGCATTTAGCTATTTATTTTTAGATCAGAGACTGCAAATTTGACACTAACCACTATTCTCAGTAATTATTTTCCAGGTTTCCATTAGACCAAGTTCTGGAGTAATCATATTAGGTGTGGAATATTCAATATTGGTGTCCCTCATTATCTAGATCTAGATTTTTATATAAGGGGCATATAATGTGATTTTAGGATCTATGGAAGGTTATTCCATGAAAAGAAAAGCACCTCTCCATTCTTTTCTCTTTTTATTGATTATAATTTATATTTAATAAAATGCACAGTTCTTAAGTGTTCAACTTGATGGTTTGGCAATTTATGTACACCTTTATAACTACTACCCAAAGAAAGATATTGAACCTTTGTCTCATGCTCCTTTTCAGCTTATCCCCACCTTAACACACAGACAACCACTGTTCTGATTGTTTTTCAATACATTAGTTTTTGCCTATTATTGAACTACATATGAATTGAATCATAAAATATCTACTCTCTGTGTCTGGCTTCTTTCGATAAGCATAGTATCTGTGGTAATTATCCACGTTGTTATATGTATCAGTTGTTCAATCCTTTTTACTGCCAAGTGCTGTTCCATTGTACAAATATCCCACAATTTGTTTATCCATTCTTATGTTGATGGACATTTGTGTTGTTACTAGTTTTGGCGACTGTGAAAAAGGCTGCTATGAATATTATTGAACAAGCTTTGTGTGAACACATGTTTTTATTTATTTTGGGTAATTGTTTATGCATGTAATTGATAGGTATTTCCCTCCTTTTAAAAAAATACAAGACAGATATTTAATTCTATAACCCATTGTTATTAAGACATATAATGTAAATCTGTAAAGAACATAATTATTAACTTAAATTCATAATATGGGGACTTTCCTGGTGGTGCAGTGGTTAAGAATCTGCCTGCCAATGCAGGGGACACGGGTTCGAGCCCTGGTCTAGGAAGATCCCACATGCCGCAGAGCATATAAGCCCATGCACCACAACTACTGAGCCTGCACTCTACAGCCCGTGAGCCACAACTACTGAGCCTGCGCGCCACAACTACTGAAGTCCACACGCCTGACCCCATGCTCCGCAACCAAAGAAGCCATCGCAATGAGAAGCCCCCACACCACAATGAAGAATAGCCTCCGCTCACCATAACTAGGGGAAGCCGGTGCACAGCAATGAAGACCCAATGCAGCCAAAAATAAATAAATTAATTAATTAATTTAAAAAATTCATAGTATGGGATAAATGACTGAACTCAGAGTACTTGGTAAATATAAAAGTGCAATAAACTATGAATTAGAAGACCTCGATTCTAATGCCACCATTAGGTGCTTGTTCTGATTTCGGACGCACACAGCAGGAAGCAGCAGCTTGCAGCAAGCAGCAGTGAGTAGTAGCTGGAAGCAAGATCCTAGTTCTCGGACCGGGAGTCCTAACTGCTAGACCACAGAGGCCAGCGGCTAGCGCCTGGATCCCCCAGTTTTTGCCTGCCTTGTCAGGAAAGAATTCGGGCGAGGAGACAGAAGGTAAAGAGAAAAGTTAAAAGTTTATTGGAAAAGTAGAGTACATGTGGAAAGACACGCGGGCAAACTCTAGAGAGAGAGAGTCGCCCCTTTGGGAAGTTTAAATTCTTTATACAGGGGCAGTTTGCTGGGTCTTTGTCTCCCTTCTGGCCAATCATCTTGTTTTGTCCCCCTTGGCTAATTTGTCTCAGGACCCTCCCCTTAGGTGCGCACGCACCTCTCAGACAAGATGGATCTTGACGTGAAAGGGTCTGGGAGAAGCAAGACTCACTATGGCCTGGCAGTGTCCCCAGACTTTTGACCCCCAAGGACCCCTTCTACACATGTGCAGTGTCTCTCTTATCTCAAGGAAGGGAAATATATAACCTCTTGATCTTTACTCAAACGGGATTTAGCCCCTATCTGTCCCTGCCATGACTGTTATCTTAAGGTGTCCACAGGAGACAAAGCCTGGCTATTTACCCCGTTTCTGTTGTTACTTCCATTTTGGAGAGCAAACAGGAGGCTGATTGTAAATGCCTTATCTGGAGCCCACCTATCCCCTGTCTCAGGAAATGCAAACAGGAGGTTAGTTGTAAGTGCCCGGCCTGAAACCCATCTTTTTCTCACCCCAAGAAATGTAAATAGGAGGCCAGTTGTAAATGCTTAGCCTGGAGCCCATCTATCTCCTGCCTCAGTTCTATGACCTTAGACAGTTTACTTAACCTTTGTGAACTTCTATTCACTCCTCTTCAAAAATAAGGTTTAGTGTTCTAAATCATTTGTATCTTCTATGCCCCTATCATGCTATGTGGGGATAGAACTAGATGCTGTAGACATGAGGGGTAACACTGATTCCCTGCAATCAAGGAGCTTATGAGTTAGTGGGAGAAATAGACACATAAACCTGAAAGCTCATTAGAATATAATAAGTGAGGTTCATTCAAAAATAAGTATATAACCAACAGGTATCTATTGAGTGTCTACCTTGTATTTCCTGCTAGGTATTCGGCATATGATGCTAAATACTTCCAATATAGGTTTGGCCTTTGTGGTACAGACTAATGGGAGATACAAATTAAAAATCCAACCCTAATGTAGTACAACTAGATACTGGGGGAATACACAACACATGGGAGCACAGAATCAAGGTTCTTAACCCAGACTAAAAGAAGAAAGAAGACAGAGAAAACGTTCTGGAAAGAATCTGAACTGAGACTCAAAGGAAGAAAAGTTGGAGATAGTCTGACAAAAAGGGATGAGTTTCACTAGCAAAGAAAAATAGAGACATAAACCACCAGAGAAAGATCATGGCAAATTCCAGGAATGAAAAAAAAAATTGTGTGACTGCATATTAAATGAGTGGCATGAATAAAGACTTTGAGACCAATTAGGAGATGACAGTAACCTGAAATAGAGACACAACAATGAAAACATAAAGTTGACAGATTAGAAAGATTAGCAGCAACAGGAAGCTGCTACTACCCCTAGGCTGAAGAGACAAAGAGAGGAGATGGAAACTTATCACAGAGGCCAGAATGACCTGGCAGAAACTAAAACATTAGCAGTAATGTTCAATGAGAGCTAGAGTCATGAACAGTTGCTGCCAGAGACCTCCCCAAGGAAAATAAGAGAGAGAGAGAAATACTCTGGCCTCTCTCTTCTCTCTCTCCATACTCCTATCAGTACCTACAATTATATGAGTCCACCAGGAAGCCAGCTGACACAGGAGCCTGAGAAACACAACCTAGAGGAGTCTGCCACTCTGCAAGCAGAGCAAAGCAAGCAAATGTCAAGGAATGGATCTGAGAGCAAACAGGTCCAAGACAGGCACACAGTTCTAATTACTATATACTAATACTAATACAAATACAAATACAAATACTAATACTAATACTATCCCAGCTGCATGTGAGAAAAAAAAGGAGAAAAAAGAAGAGAAGACATCCAGAAAAGAGCGAACACACAAGTAAGAAGTGAAAGCTTTCAATCTCTTCACTTATTTGAATAAGAGAGGCCTGAGTGTA
This sequence comes from Eschrichtius robustus, assembly GCF_028021215.1. Taxonomy (NCBI): domain Eukaryota; kingdom Metazoa; phylum Chordata; class Mammalia; order Artiodactyla; family Eschrichtiidae; genus Eschrichtius; species Eschrichtius robustus. The sequence goes on along the minus strand of NC_090845.1, from coordinate 70,337,135 downwards.
CCCACACATAGACTGAAATCTTTATTTCTACAACCAATCAGTTAAGATTATGACACATCCCATCAAAATGTGTGGCTCAGCAGAGTAGTGATTTGCAAACAAGGGAGTGGAGATGGACATATTAGGTATTCCAGAGGTTATGTGTAGTTTGAAGTGCCTCCCCAGCTTTGATGCATGCTGTTACACACACACGTGCACGTGCACACACACACGCACACGCACACACACTCAGAATCACTACACTTTTTTATTGATAGCATCTACCTTATTAAAGAGGTCAGTATCAGAAAATCCCTGCCTGTACTTTTTCAGAGTCCTCTTGTTATACCAAGAGATATTCCTGCCTAGAGAAATGACTCTTCTAAGAAAATAGGATGAAGCATCTATTACTGACAGAAATAGAAAAGAAGAGGAAATTGATAAGTAGTCAGCCACAGGGGCATATCCCAGACATGGGAATGTACAAGCACTGGAATATCCCTAAAGCAGATGAGCTTTCCCAAGAATTCACAAAGGGAAATAACCATGGAGAAAAAGTTTGAATTTGCACATATGACACATCATGAGGGCATTCGGTGCCAAAATACACTGGAGCATTCCAGTAAGATATATTTTCTTCCCCTCAACTCCCCTTCAAACCCCAACCCTCCTGCATGAGCTAGAGGCAGCCAAACAAGCAGGGAAGAAAGGCATAAAAAGGAAGTTAAAGGAATAGGAAAGAAGCCATCCACACATAACCTCCTCTCTACCACCACTTCTCACTGCAGGCTTCTAATCATGAGTCAGACCCAAATACAGGAAGAGAGAGAGAGAGAGATTAAAAATATAGTAATAGACTAGATTGATGTTTGTCATACCTAAAATTAGACTGTTGATCCCTGAAAGTGACCAGAAAAGCAATGAGATATGCCCAAGGTATAAACCATAAGCAGAATATGGATGTTATACAGAGCTCAGTTAAAAAGTAATAAGGAGAATAAAATAGAGGAAGAAAAATAGAGCAAAGAAAACTCAGTCAACCTAATGAAGATTGTCAACTTAACAAAGATCAAAAAAGATAGGAAAAAACTCTAGAAACTCCAAATAGGAAGACACAAAATAAGATATAGGAATAGGTCTAAATATAATCATAATGATAGGCAATGTAAGTGGGATAAACTCATTATTAAGTGGCAGATGCTCTCAGATTGGAGTTGCTAAATCCAGATATATGTTGTTAACAAGAGATAAACCTCAAATAAAAGTTGCAAAGAAAAAGATAGAAAAAATATACAAAGCAAATTGCTTTAAAAATGAAATATAGCAATATTAATATCTCACAAAAGAGATTCAAGGAAAAACTATTTGATATAAAGCTGGAGATGACACTGATATCGAAAGACCTGAAATACTGTCATTGTTCTCTGAATAAGACAGGAACTTAAGGAGACCAGGATGATACGTGGAGTACTGGCCTAAGTCCATCTGAAAATGGGTCCAAAGGTTCTATGGACCTACGTTGTTGTTATTTCTCCAGTCCCTGGGTAATAATTGGGTTGGAATAGTCAACATTTGGCAGAAATCTTATATTGGATCCCCTTCCAATATAAAAGCAATGCAGTGATCGGTGGTCCTCATTGAATGTTGGATGCAGTAGTATATCACACTTGGAAATATTGTCCTTACCCATTTATCAAGAGATTTAAAAGTCACAGTTTTGAGTAGGGCTCTGAGCAGTAAGAGAGGGTGTTTTAATTGCTTCCCATTCACCCCATTGGTGAGAAACACCCTAGAGTTATGGCAATGACCAAAAACACAACAACCAACACTGGATAGGTGAAATCAACAGCAGTTTAAGAGTCATATATACTCACAGCCCAGGGGAGGAGGACACCATATGCCACATAAGACTACCTGGGTGTTACAATCTGGAATAAAGTGAATGAGAAAGAGCTGTGGAAGACAGGCTTTATAGTATCAAGAGAGTGAGGTGCTGCTTAGTTCCTGTCAGAAGATGAAATTGGCTTGTTTGACTAATTCTATAGGCTGGTGAAGAACTGAAACCCACTACCCAGGGATAAGCAGGAATTGTGCCTGGCACCCTTGATAAGGAGGGTGGACTAACTAGGAGACCTTATCCACAAGGCAGAATACAGAGGGGAACTTTGCATTTAAGCTATTAGGGGCCTTTCTGGTTTCAGATATCAAGGCAGCATATAATATTGGGCCTAAATTTTAGACTTTATATCACAGAAGCTATGAAAAAGATCCAGGTGAAAGCAGCCCTTTTCTCAGGTCATATGACCTAGCATATTTGATGGTGTGAGAGGTACCTGTAGTGAATGGGATGCTGTGTGCACTCTATAGCCCCAATTAGAGAGTTATAACACAGACTCCAGGGGTTATGGAACAAGGTCATGCCTTCTGCAGCAGGTAACTCCTTGATGTTCAAAAAGAAGACCTAGATGTACTACTAAACTCTAGTAGAGACTAAACACATGACTAAGGGACATCAGTGACTACCACTAGAGCTGACCATCATGAGCTGGTTATTATCAGATCCACCAAGTCAATAGCAATCCATCATTCAATAGACTGGTCCCAAAATAAGTTGCACAAACAGAAGGCCTAGACTTCTTGTCACTTATCTCTGGTGCACTGATGTCTCTCCCTCACCTAGGTTACCCTATGACCAGCTGTAAAAAAAAAAAAAAAATACAGAGAGAGAGAGAGAATATTCCAGGGCCTGGTTCACATATGGTAGGCTCGATATACTGTTGTAAACCAAAAGTAGCCTGTTACTGCATCTATCAGCCACATATATAGATGTCCTTAAAGGGGAGAAATAAATGAAAATCCTCCCAGTTGGCAAAGTTTTATGTAGTACACCTGGTTATCAATTTGATGTGTATAATACATAAATTATAAAAATGTCCGCAATTCTTTACCCTGTTCTTTCTGACTTTTCAACTCCTCCCATTAAGAGGTAAAGTCTATTTCTCCATCCCTTAAGAATGGGCTGCCCTTGTGATTTGTTTGGCCCGTTGCATGAAGCATTAAGTAACAATTCAGAGCCTAGTACTCAAGAGGCTTTCTATGCTTCCCCTCTCTCTCAAAACCCTTATATGACTATATGAAAAAGTCCAGGATAGTTTGCTGGATGATGAGATGCATGTAGCCCCCAATTATCCTAGCCAATAGGCAACAAATTACCATACATGTGAGAAAAGCCCTTCTAGACCAGCCGTCTCCCAGCTGATGTAGTAGTTGACCACAGATGCATGAACAAGCCCAGATAAGATCAACCAAGCATGATCTAGAAAAACAGAATCATCCAGCTGACCAAACTCTCATGAGCAAAAATATATGTCTATTGTTTTAAACAGCTGAATTTGGGGGTGCTTTATTATGTAACAATAGCTAACTGATACAATGTGGAAGGAGAGCTGGATGGAAATATGGATATCCATGGACTTCTGGACAGTGATAATGGCTTGGCCAGCTGGTCAGAGGCCTGGAAATAGCAAGATTAAAATATTGGAGACAAGGAAGTCTAGGGTAGAGGCATGTGAATGACACATAGGAATGGGCAAAACATGAAAAAGTTTGAACACACATTAACATTGAGGATGTCCTCAACATTTAAGTGAATTGGATAATTCACCCTATAGCTATCAGCCAACTTCTCTTCTAGGCTATCCTAGTGCTCTTGTAATGGAACCATGAATAAAGTGGCTACAATAGTAGCACTGAGAGCTAGGCAAAGGCTTTTCTTAACCAAGGCTGATATAGCTACCTCTACTGCTGAATGATCAATCTACCAGCAGCAGAGACTGATATTGAACTCTTGATATAGTATGATCCCTTCAAAGAGACCAGCCAGCCACTGCTGTTGGTTAATGACATAATTCCTCTTCCATCTGAGGTCTACTAGTTTTACCATATGTCACATCATCTGAGATCAGTCAGCCTAATTAAAAGGCCTAGTAGATGTTCAATGAGTGTTCCATTTGGAAACTATACCACACAAGGTTGAGGCACAATCCTCTAGTATAAAGCATATTCCTTGAACAAATAGCTGATATATGGTTCTTATCCTCAATACTAGAATAAATTGGTCCAGTGAATAAAGGGATTGGCTCCTCTCTCCAACCCTTGTGGGCTGACTTTCTATTCTTAAATTCTTAGGCTCTGCCAGGTTCAAAGCCCTGGTTTCAACTGGGAAACAATGCTTCTTAAAGAGAGGAGAGTGTAGGGTGCCCCTGAACATGAAACTACAACCCCCACCTAGTCAGTTAGGACTTCTCATAAAAGTAGATCAGCAGGCAAAGGAAGAATTTAACATTAATGGTGGAAATTGACCATATTACTATGAAGAGCTAAGGTTACTCTTATATGAGTGAGGTAAGGAGAAATTTCTAGAGCCCAGGGAATTTTACTAGGGTGTCTCTTTGTGTTTCCACACCTCATAATGATTAATAGACAATTACAGTTATTATAGCCAGGCAAGGACAAGTCAACTAAGGATTCAGACCTCTTAAGATCGAAAGTTTGGATAATCTCACCAGACAAGCAACCTATACCAACTAAAATACTGACTGAGAGTGAGGGAAAAATAGACTGCAGGTGGAGGAATGAGACAGTAAATATCAATACGGACTTGGGACCAGTTGTAATGGCATGGACAGTAGTAGCATGTTCCATTAATCTCCCCCATGTATTGTCATTTTTAGAGAATGCAGTTGGCCACTGCATTAAAAACTTAAGGGAGAGAATGAGAGACAGAGAATGTAAAGGGTGGACTCTATAGGACACATCTTGATCACTATGTCACAGAATCTCACCCTCAGGTCTGATTCCAGCCACATACTGACAAAAAGTGTTTGGCAAGCTTTGATCCCACTTCATGCTGAGAGTACCTCATCTCAATAGCATAATCCTCAACTAAATTAGGACCAGGAGTCAATGGAAAGACAATACCCCTTAGACAGGTGGTCATTCTGAGGTGCATTCTATATATCTCCTCAGAATGGTCTATCTAGATTGAATATCAACTATCCACAGTAGTAACCAACTTGATTCCACATAATTGGATTTTTCTCCTTCCCTGTTTTACTCTCTCTGGTTCCTCATTCTCACTGCCCAGAATCACTTCCCAAACAAACTATCTGCATGAAAAATCTTTTGAATCAGGCTCAGCTTTCAAGGTAACCCAGGATAAGACATATGTATTTCATTCTTGCTGTATTTTTCCCTTTCTTGGTCCTTCTAGTCTCAGGGAAGGGTTGGAATTCAGTGTTAAACACAGAAGTTGCTTTCAGAAATTATAACATTCATAGTTTTTGTTTTCCAGAAGCCTAAGTAACCTGAGGTAAGTAGGCTTGGAAACAAAAAAATATAATGTATAAATTTAAGGAGAGAGAAGCATAAGCAGTGAAAGAGAATAAAATTTCCCAAGACCAGAAAGGTATTATGGTTTGGAGTTCTATAAGCAGCAGAGGACCTATGCCCTGAATCTGATGCCTTAGAAAGATGCCATGACTTCTTGGGAGTAGGGGTGTGATAGAACAATCTAGGGAAGCTGGATCCTAGACAGGACAGCTTCCAAACTTGGCAAATAAAGTCATGCCAAATCTTGACACAAATGCAACAGGTCTTCAAGGTATCATGTAGATTCAGACGATGAACAAGTCAATAACATCAACGTTGCAACAAAGACAAGGTTTCCAGGAACCATATATAACCTCCAGAATTTTCTGAGATTCTAAAGAGGGGGAAAGGTCCTCAAACACACACACACACACACACACACACAACACACAGTGATTGAGATTGAAACACCAGTTGATTAGTATGGGGCCTCAAAAATCAACTTTAGTTTGACTTTTTAAAGTAAGTAGTGTAACATTTATGGCATGCCCAAGACTGTATTTGCAATTTCACACAACTATATATCTCTCCTAGCTCAATGCTGGGCTTAGGCCTTCTTTGTATATGCTGTTTCTGCAAGCATGTGAACATGATTCTGTACACACACACACACACGCACACACACCCCATCTGTCCCAACCTTCCACATGGACCAAAAAGAAGTCTAAATGCATTCAAATGTTCCCCTCAAAAAGTATCAAGACTGAAATGGAAACATTTATAGCCAGAGAGCTATATCATTTAAAAAATACTCATTTCTTAAAACATACTACAATGTTTATAAACTCCACCCTCCAACTCAACCTGTTCAGCATTGGATATATTACCTCATATTTTCTTACTCTAACCCAGATTTTCTTCCTGTATTCTCTATATCAGCTAGCAGTACCACCATGTCAAACATGCTAGAAACCTGGGAGTTATTCTTTACATTTCTCCATTACCTTATATATCTAACCTATTACAAATCCTGTTAATTTCATTTCCTATCCCTTTCTCATATCTTTCTCCTCTTCTCTATTTTCACTGTATCAGTTTGTGACCTCAACATCTCTCCCAGGACCAGTGTAATGGCCTCCTAACAACTCTTCCTATATCTGGTCTCATCATTATCCAAACCATTCAATATATTGCTTGCTAAAATTATCTTTCTAAGGGAACACTCTTGCACTGTTGGTGGGAGTGTAAATTGATACAGCCACTATGGAGAACAGTATGGAGGTTCCTTAAAAAACTACAAATAGAACTACCATATGACCCAGCAATCCCAATACTGGGCATATACCCTGAGAAAACCATAGGTCAAAAAGAGTCATGTACCAAAATGTTCATTGCAGCTCTATTTACAATAGCCAGGACATGGAAGCAACCTAAATGTCCATCGACAGATGAATGGATAAAGAAGATGTGGCACATATATACAATGGAATATTACTCAGCCATAAAAAGAAATGAAATGGAGATATTTGTAATGAGGTGGATGGAGTTAGAGTCTGTCATACAGAGTGAAGTAAGTCAGAAAGAGAAAAACAAATACAGTATGCTAACACATATATACGGAATCTAAGGGAAAAAAAAAAAAAAAAAGGCCATGAAGAACCTAGTGGCAAGACGGGAATAAAGACACAGACCTACTAGAGAATGGACTTGAGGATATGGGGAGGGGGTGGGGTGAGATGTGACAGGGTAAGAGAGTGTCATGGACATATATACACTACCAAATGTAAAATAGATAACTAGTGGGAAGCAGCCGCATAGCACAGGGAGATCAGCTCGGTGCTTTGTGACCACCTAGAGGGGTGGGATGGGGAGGGTGGGAGGGAGGGAGATGCAAGAGGGAAGAGAAATGGGAACATATTGTATATGTATAACTGATTCACTTTGTTATAAAGCAGAAGCTAACACACCATTGTAAGGCAATTATACTTCAATAAAGATGTTTAAAAAAAATTAAAAAAAAATTATCTTTCTAAAATATCAAATTGATAATGTCAATCCCTGTCTAAAACACATCACTGACTCCCAAAAATGAAAAGAATAAAATTCAAACATATGAAAAATGTTGGTCATTACTTCACTCATACACACCTCCTATCCACTCCCATTTTCTACCAATTTCTTTCTCTAATTTCATGCTTTAATGACGCCAAAATATTTGTGGTTGCTTTCATAGAATATGGTATTCCTCACCTCTGTGCTGTGGTCATATGGTTATTTGTTTCCAGAAAGCCATTCCTACCTTTCTTCTCTGGATAATTTGTATTCCTCCTTCAAGATATAATTCAGATGTCATTTCCTCCAGGAAATTAAATTGTATTAAGTACCCCACCTCAACGTCCCATATGACACCATGCCTCTATCACTGTATTTTATTTGCTATATTGAAATTATTTTTATTCTCTACTGTCCCTTACACTATACTGTGAGCACCTTCAGGGCAATAACTTATTAATTTATAGATCCCTTGTTCTTATAATTGTGCCTGGCACATAGGAGTGTTTATCAATATTTATTGAACTAAATAGTTAAGTGGCCTACCTCTCCAGACTTATGCTCTACCATCACCTTCAATATACGCTGTACTCTACTCTTGATAAACTACTTTCTGTTTTCTAAACTTGGAATACAGAGTATCACAAGCTTCTGGAGCAAAAATTCACAAGCAGAAAACTTTCCTGGGGCAAATACCAGTGTAGGAAAATTTAAACTTCAATTGACAAATTCCTAGAGGATCAGTGTGGATATGTTTAAAATTTTAAAACTCTTGCTGGGGGGGAGTTATAAAGGGGTTCCCATGATTTAACTCCAGAAGATCTACAAGGTTCTAACAGTGAATATGGAAGAAGAGAAAAATCTCCCTGTGCTACCTGCAGGGGGAAAGGGAAAAATAATCATTTTGAAATACACCAGAACATTCTGTTCTTTTAAACAAAGCCTTTCCTTAGGAGAAACTATTTTACCAAAGCCTAAGCTATTAGGAGACTAACTGACCTGGGGGAACTCGAGTCCTCTCCAGTCTTCCTCAAGGGGGAAGACAAATACCCAACTTCTGCCCATGCTAGTTATCCTGTCCCACATAAGAAGGAAAAGAAACTGATAAGTACTTGTGAGGTGCATAGCCCAGAGACACACACTCACTGAAAGACTGAGACCTAATCATAGAACTATAGACTGCTTCCCTCCCCCGATACCTTACCACTGTACCACCAAAAACCTATTTACCACAATGTCTTAACCCTAGTATATTATGTCTGGCTTTCAAAAAAATTAAAAGACATACTAAAAGGTCAAAAACACAGTTTGAAGAGACAGAGCAAACATTAGATCCTAACTCAGATGTGGCAGGGATGTTGGAATTATCAGACTGAGAATTGAAAACAATTATTATTATTTTGCTAAGGGGCCTAAAGAAAAAAGTAGACAACATGCAAGAAGAGTTAGACAATATAAGCAAAGAGATCAAAATTCAAAGAAACAATCAAAAAGAAATGATAGAGATAAAAAAACAGAAATGAAGGATGCATTTAATGGGCTAATTAGTAGAATGAGCACAGCTGAGGAAAGAATCTCTGAGCTTGCCGATATGACTGCAATAGAAACTTTCAAAACTGAAAAGCAAAAGTACAAAAACTGAAAAAATAGAACAGAATATCCAAAAACTGTAGGACAGATACAAAAAAAAATGTATCATATGCATAACAGGAATAGAAGGAGAATAGAGAATATAACAGAAGAATTTTTGAAACAATAATGAATAATGAAGAAGAATAATGAATAATGAATAATGAATAAATAAGAATAATGAAGAATTAATGTCACACATTAATTCAATAGATGCATGAAGCACAGAGAATACAAAGGAGAATACATGCCCAAAACCTAAACCTAAGCATAGAATATTCAAACTGCATAAAATCAAAGATAAAGAAAAATCTGGGAAGAAGCCAAAGGAATAAAACATCTTACCTATATAGGAGCAAAGAAACAAAAGGAGTATTACATCTTACTTCTCCTCAGAAAACATGCAAGCAAGAAGAGAGTGGAGCAAAATATTGTGTCGAGAGGAAAAAAAAACACACACACACACACACAAACTTAAAATTCTGTATCCTGCAACATTATTCTTGAAATGTGAAGAAGAAATAATTTCTCACACAAATAAAAATTGAGAGAATCTGTTGCCAGTACACCTGTCTTGCAAGAAATGTTAAAAGACATTCTTCAGAGAGAATAAAATAATATATGTCAGAAAAGAAAGAAAGAAAAGAAAGAAAACTGGAGAAGGAATAAAAGAAAACCTTTTTTCTTATTCTTAATGGATCTAATGGGTAACAGTTTGTTCAAAATAATAATAACAACAATGTATTCAATTTTGTTTGCTTATGTATATTTATATACCTATATATTTTATGTATAAGTAAAATGAATAATAGCAATGATGCAAAAAATGAGAGGGAGGAATTAGGAATGTTTTTAAGTGATAAAAGGAAGTATAATTAATATGTTAAGAAAGGAAAGTAAATGGAATCATACAAAATTTTCAATTAAAACCCACAAAAGGCAGGAAAAGAGTAAAGAGTGAAAGACAAAAATAAGAATAAAGAACAAAGACAATAAATAGACAACAATATTAAATATGGTAAATATTAATATAGATATATCAATAATCATTTTAATGTTAATGGTCTAACACACCAAATAAAAGATAGAGGTTGTAAGAGTGGGCCAAAAAGAAGATCCAGATATATGCACCGAAAAACAGAGCATCAAAATATGCAAGAAAAAAAAATGATAGAACTGCAAGGAGAAATAGCAAAATTCACTATTATAGTTAAAGACTTCAGCGCCCCTCTATCAGAAATGAACTGATCCAGGAGGCTGAAAATCAGTAGGGACATAGTTGAACTCCACAGCACCATCAATCAACTGAATATAATTGACATCTATAGACTACTTCATCCAACAAGAGCAGAATACACATTCATCTCAAACTCATATGGGACATTCATCAATATAAACCACATTCTGAGCCATAAAACATACCTTAAATATTTTAAAATAATATATATCATACAATGTCTGCTTTTAATCACAGTGGAGTTAAACTAGAAATCAATAACAGAAAGACAGGTGGAAAATCCTCAAATAATTGGAATTTCAACAACACACTTCTAAATAACACAAGTCAGGGGCAGAGTCAAGATGGCAGAGTAGGAAGACATGGAGTTCACATCTCCACACAAGTACAACAAGAATGCATCAGAGCAATTCTCACAGGGCACCTACTGGACACTTATGGGGGACCTCAGACACCTAAGGGGACTAGAGGAATCCCTGTGTGACCAGGTAAGACATGGGAGGGAAGGCGGGGGGTGAAAAGTGGAAGCAGGATGGGACTGGCGACCCTCAGGGGTGGCTGGGGGAGACGAGGTGTTCCCACACTCAGAGGGGCCCACTCATGGCAAGGGGGATCAGCAGGGATGAAGAGGAGCCTTCAGGGGATAAGAGGGAACATGGCTAGGGTCTCCCCTGCCCACTTGGGCCCTGGCGAGCCTGCTACGGTCCTGGGCCTGAGACCCCAGGCCTGAGCCCTGCCACCACCATGGCGTCTTCCAGCCGCACAGGTCCCAAGCCTGAGCCAAACCCCCAAGTCCCCCTCTTGCCGCCCAGGTCCTGGGCCTGAACACAGACCCCGCCAACATCTCTTCCAGCCATGCAGGTCCTGGGCCTGAGACCCCACCCCAAGGCCTCCTCCAGCTGTGCAGCTCCTGGACCTAAACCCCAGCCCTGCCAAAGCCTCTGATGGCCACATGGGTCCTGGGCATGAAACCCAACCCTGCCAATGCTTCCAAAGGCTGCACAGGTCTGGGGCTTGAGCCCTGCCTCTGCCAAATCTTGCTCTGGCTGCACAGGTCCGGGCAGCCCAAGGCTGCCCCTGACAGGGCCTCATCTGCCACACAGGGCCAGACGGGCAGAGCACTGCACCCCTCCGAGACCTCCTCAGGCTGCACCAACCCCTGCAGGCATCCCTGTGGAGGAATGTGCCCCAGCTAACCTGCACAGTCACATGTGCTCCAGGCCACCTTCAGGAGCAGATGCTGGTGAGAGGAACAAGCGCAGAGGTGGGGCTGACACAGCGGGTTCAGAGACCTATCTAGAGGTCTTGGAGGACGGACTGGGGAGGTGGGGATTGGCATTAGCTCACCGTGGAGGCAAGGAAACTGATATTGGAGGCACCAGGGAAATTTTTATTTTTTTATTCTTACCTTTTAATTTTATTTTTTATTTTCTTGCTGCTGTGGTTCTGTTTTGTTTTGTTGTTGTTATTTAATTTTCATTTTTTTTCAAATATATTTTTTATTATTTTTCTAATTTATTTTATTTGTTGTTCTTTGTTAATATTATGCTCTTTAAAAGCCCTCCTGACCCCTGGGGTGTCAGGCCTGAGTTCCTGTGGTGGGAGCACTGAGTCCAAGCTGTTGGACTAACAGAGACTTCAGGCCACAGGGAATATTAATCAGCATGAGCTCTCCCAGTGGTCCTCATCTCGGCACCAAGACCTGGCTCCACCCAACTGCCTGCAAACTCCAGTGCTGGATGCCACAGGGAAAAAAAAAACCAGCAAGATAAGAACACGGCCCCACCCATCAAAAAAAATGAGACAACAAAAAAATATGTTACAGACAAAGAGGCAAGGTAAGAACCTATGAGACCAAATAAATGAAGAGGAAATAGGCAACCTACCTGAAAAAGAATTCACAGTAATGATAGTAAAAATTATCCAAGATCTCAGAAATAGAATGGAGGTATGGATCCAGAAGATAAAATAAATGTTTAACAAGGACCTAGGAAAACTAAAGAACAAACAGTGATAAACAACACAATACCTCTAATGAAAAATACACTAGAAGGAATCAATAGCAGAATAACTGAGGCAGAAAAAAGAATAAGTGAGACGGAAGATAGAAAGGTGGAAATAACTGCCAAGGAGGTGAATAAAGAAAAAAGAATGAAAAAAAAAAGAAGACAGTCTCAGAAACTTCTGGGACAACATTAAAAGCACTAACATTCGAATTATATGGGTCCCAAAAGAAGAAGAGACAGAGACAGGATCTCAGAAAATATTTGAAGGTTGATATTTGAAAACTTCCTTAGCATGGGAAAGGAAATAATGTCCCAAGTCCAGGAAACACAGAGAGTCCCATACAGGATAAACCCAAGGAGAAACACGCTGAAACACATATTAATAAAAAAAAAATTAAATTCAAAAAAAAAATTAAATGCAGCAAGGGAAAAGCAACAAATAACATGCAAGAGGATTTCCATAAGGGTATCAGTTGATTTTTCAGCTGAAACTCTGAAGGCCAGAAGGGAGGGGCATGATATATTTAAAGTAATGAAAGGGAAAAACCTACAACCAAGATTACTCTACCCAGCAAGGATCTCATTCAGATTCGACAGAGAAATCAAAAACTTTACAGACAAACAAAAGCTAAGAGAATAAAGCACCACCAAACCAGCTTTACCACAAATGCTAAAGGAACTTCTCTAGGCGGGAAACACAAGAGAAGAAGAAGACCTACAAAAACAAACCCAAAACAATTAAGAATATGGTAATAAGAACACAAATACTGTAAAGCAATTATACTCCAATAAAGATGTTTCAAAAAAAGAACACAAATATTCATAATTACCTTGAATGTAAATGGATTAAATTCTCCAACCAAAAGACACAGACTGGCTAAATGGATACGAAAACAAGACACATATATAAGCTGTCTACAAGAGACCTACTTCAGACCCAGGGACACATACAGTCTGAAAGTGAGGAAATGGAAAAATATTCCATGCAAATGTAAATCAGAAGAAAACTGGTGTAGCAATACTCGTATCAGATAAAATATACTTTAAAATAAAGGCTGTTACAAAAGACAAGGAAAGCTTAAGATTAGAAGTTGAGGAAGGGAGGAACCAAGATGGCAGAGTAGAAGGACATGCTCTCACTCCCTCTTGCAAGAACACCAGAATCACAACTAGCTGCTGGACAATCATCGACAGAAAGACACTGGACCTCACCAAAAAAGATACCCCACATCCAAAGACAAAGGAGAAGCCACAATGAGATGGTAGGAGGGGCGCAATCAGAGTAAAATCAGATCCCATAACTGGTGGGTGGGTGACTCACAGACTGGTGAAGACTTATACCACAGAAGTCCACCCACTGGAGTGAAGGTTCTGAGCCCCACGTCAGGCTTCCCAACCTGGGAGTCCGGCAAGGGGAGGAGGAATTCATAGAGAATCAGACTTTGAAACCTAGTGGGAATTGATTGAAGGACTTTGACAGGACTGGGGGAAACAGAGACCCCACTCTTGGAGGGTGGACACAAAATAGTGTGCACATCGGGACCGAGGGGAAGGAGCAGTGACCCCGAGAAAGACTGAACCAGACCTACCTGCTAGTGTTGGAAGGTCTCCTGCAGAGGCGGGGGGTGGCTTCGTTTCACCGTGGGGACAAGGACACTGGCAGCAGAAGTTCTGGGAAGTACTCCTTGGCATGAGCCCTCCCAGAGTCTGTCATTAGCCCCACCAAAGAGACCAGGTAGGCTCCAGTGTTGGGTTGCCTCAGGCAAAACAACCAACAGGGAGGGAATCCAGTCCCACCCATCAACAGTCAAGTGGATTAAGTTTTACTGAGCTCTGACCACCACAGCAACAGTGAGCTCTACCCACCACCAGAGCCTCCCATCAAGCCTCTTAGATAGTGTCAACCACCAGAGGGCAGACAGCAGAAGCAAGAAAAACTACAATCCTGCAGCCTGTGGAACAAAAACCACATTCACAGGAAGATAGACAAGATGAACAGGCAGAGGACTATATACAAGATGAAGGAACAAGATAAAACCCCAAAAAACAACTAAATGAAGTGGAGATAGGCAACCTTCCAGAAAAAGAATTCAGAATAATGATAGTGAAGATGATCCAGGACCTCAGAATAAGAATGGAGGCAAAGATTGAGAAGATGCAAGAAATGATTAACAAAGACCTAGAAGAATTAAAGAACAAACAAACAGAGATGACCAATACAATAACTGAAATGAAAACTACACTAGAAGGAATCAATAGCAGAATAACTGAGGCAGAAGAACAGATAAGTGACCTGGAAGACAGAATGGTGGAATTCACTGCTGCGGAACAGACTAAAGAAAAAAGAATGAAAAGAAATGAAGACAGCCTAAGAGACCTCTGGGACAACACTAAACGCAACAACGTTCAAGTTATAGGGGTCCCAGAAGGTGAAGAGAGAGAGAAAGTACCAGAGAAAATATTTGAAGAGATTATAGTTGAAAACTTCCCTAACAAGGGAAAGGAAATAGCCACCCAAATCCAGGAAGCACAGCGAGTCCCATACAGGATAAACCCAAGGAGAAACACGCCAAGACACATAGTAATCAAATTGGCAAAAAATAAAGACAAAGAAAAATTATTGAAAGTAGCAAGGGAAAAATGACAAATAACATACAAGGGAACTCCCATAAGGTTAACAGCTGATTTCTCAGCAGAAACTCTACAAGCCAGAAGGGAGTGGCATGATATACTTAAAGTGATGAAAGGGAAGAGCCTACAACCAAGATTACTCTACCCAGCAAGGATCTCATTCAGATTCGGTGGAGAAATCAAAAGCTTTACAGACAAGCAAAAGCGAAGAGAATTCAGCACCACCAAACCAGCTCTACAACAAATGCTAAAGGAACTTCTCTAAGTGGGAAACACAAGAGAAGAAAAGGACCTACAAAAACAAACCCAAAACAATTAAGAAAATGGTCATAGGAACATACATATCGATAATTACCTTAAACGTGAATGGATTAAATGCTCCAACCATAAGACACAGGCTTGTTGAATGGATACAAAAACAAGACCCATATATATGCTGTCTACAAGAGACCCACTTCAGACCTAGGGACACATACAGACTGAAAGTGAGGGGATGGAAAAAGATATTCCATGCAAATGGAAATCAAAATAAAGTTGGAGTAACTATACTCATATCAGATAAAATAGACTTTAAAATAAAGAAGGTTACAAGAGACAAGGAAGGACACTACATAATGATCCAGGGATCAATCCAAGAAGAAGATATAACAATTATAAATATATATGAACCCAACATAGGAGCACCTCAATACATAAGGCAACTGCTAGGAGCTATAAAAGAGGAAATCGACAGTAACACAATAATAGTGAGGGACTTTAACACCTCACTTACACCAACTGACAGATCATCCAAAATGAAAATAAATAAGGAAACAGAAGCCTTAAATGACACAATAGACCAGATAGATTTAATTGATATTTATAAGATATTCCATCCAAAAACAGCAGATTACACTTTCTTCTCAAGTGCGCACGGAACATTCTCCAGGATAGAACACATCTTGGGTCACAAATCAAGCCTCAGTTAATTTAAGAAAATTGAAATCATATCAAGCATCTTTTCTGACCACAACACTATGAGATTAGAAGTGAATTACAGGGAGAAAAACATAAAAAGCACAAACACATGGAGGCTAAACAATACGTTACCAAATAACCAAGAGATCACTGAAGAAATCAAAGAGGAAATCAAAAAATACCTAGAGAGAAATGACAATGAAAACACGATGATCCAAAATCTATGGGATGCAGCAAAATCAGTTCTAAGAGGGAAGTTTATAGCTATACAAGCCTACCTCAAGAAACAAGAAAAATCTCAAGTAAACAATCTCACCTTACACCTAAAGGAACTAGAGAAAGAAGAACAAACAAAAGACAAAGTTAGCAGAAGGAAAGAAATCATAAAGATCATAGCGGAAATAAATGAAATAGAAACAAAGGAAACAATAGCAAAGATCAATAAAACTAAAAGCTGGTTCTTTGAGAAGATAAACAAAACTGATAAGCCATTAGCCAGACTCATCAAGAAAAACAGGGAGAGGACTCAAATCAATAAAATTAGAAATGAAAAAGGAGAAGTTACAACAGACACCACAGAAATACAAAGCATCCTAAGAGACTACTATAAGCAACTCTATGCCAATAAAATGGGCAACCTGGAAGAAATGGACAAATTCTTAGAAAGGTATAACCTTCCAAGACTGAACCAGGAAGAAACAGAAAATATGAACAGACCAATCACAAGTAATGAAATTGAAGCTGTGATTAAAAATCTTCCAACAAACAAAAGTCCAGGACCAGATGGCTTCACAGGTGAATTCTATCAAACATTTAGAGCAGAGCTAACACCTATCCTTCTCAAACTCTTCCAAAAAATTGCAGAGGAAGGATCACTCCCAAACTCATTCTATGAGGCCAACATCACCCTGATACCAAAACCAGACAAAGATACTACAAAAAAAGAAAATTACAGACCAATATCACTGATGAACATAGATGCAAAAATCCTCAACAAAATAGTAGCAAACAGAATCCAACAACACATTAAATGGTTCATGCACCACGATCAAGTGGGATTTATCCCAGGGATGCAAGGATTCTTCAATATACACAAATCAATCAATGTGATATACCATATTAACAAATTGAAGAATAAAAGCCATATGATCATCTCAATAGATGCAGAGAAAGCTTTTAACAAAATTCAACGCCCATTTATGATAAAAACTCTCCAGAAAGTGGGCATAGAGGGAACCTACCTCAACATAATAAAGGCCACATACAACAAACCCACAGCAAACATCATTCTCAACGGTGAAAAACTGGAAGCATTTCCTCTAAGATCAGGAACGAGACAAGGATGTCCACTCTCACCACTATTATTCAACATAGTTTTGGAAGTCCTAGCCACAGCAATCAGAGAACAAAAAGAAATAAAAGGAATACAAATTGGAAAAGAAGAAGTAAAACTGTCACTGTTTGCAGATGACATGATACTATACATAGACTATCCTAAAAATGCCACCAGAAAAATACTAGGGCTAATCAATGAATTTGGTAAAGTTGCAGGATACCAAGTTAATGCACAGAAATCTCTTGCATTCCTATACACTAATGATGAAAAATCTGAAAGAGAAATTTTGGAAACACTCCCATTTACCATTGCAAGAAAAAGAATAAAATACCAGTAATTAACCTACCTAGGTAAACAAAAGACCTGTATGCAGAAAACTATAAGATACTGATGAAAGAAATTAAAGATGATACAAACAGATGGAGAGATATACCATGTTCTTGGATTGGAAGAATCAATATTGTGAAAATAACTATACTACCCAAAGCAATCTACAGATTTAATGCAATCCCTATCAAATTACCAATGGCATTTTTTATAGAACTAGAACAAATCATCTTAAAATTTGTATGGAGACATAAAAGACCCCGAATAGCCATATCAGTCTTGAGGGAAAAAAACGGAGCTGGAGGAATCAGACTCTCTGACTTCGGACTATACTACAAAGCTACAGTAATCAAGACAATATGGTACTGGCACAAAAACAGAAACATAGATCAATGGAACAAGATAGAAAGCCCAGAGATAAACCCACACACCTATGGTCAACTAATCTATGACAAAGGAGGCAAAGATATACAGTGGAGAAAAGACAGTCTCTTCAATAAGTGATGCTGGGAAAACTGGACAGCTACATGTAAAAGAATTAAATTAGAACACTCCCTAACACCACACACAAAAATAAACTCAAAATGGATTAGAGACCTAAATGTGAGACTGGACACTATAAAACTCTTAGAGGAAAACATAGGAAGAACACTCTTTGACATAAATCACAGCAAGATCTTTTTTGATCCACCTCCTAGAGTAATGGAAATAAAAACAAAAATAAACAAATGGGACCTAATGAAACTTCAAAACTTTTGCACAGCAAAGGAAACCATAAACAAGACGAAAAGACGACCCTCAGAATGGGAGAAAATATTTGCAAACGAATCAACGGACAAAGGATTAATCTCCAAAATATATAAACAGCTCATGCAGCTCAATATTAAAGAAACAAACAACCCAATCCAAAAATGGGCAGAAGACCTAAATAGACATTTCTGCAAAGAAGACATACAGATGGCCAAGAAGCACATGAAAAATGCTCAACATCACTAATTATTAGAGAAATGCAAATCAAAACTACAATGAGGTATCATCTCACACCAGTTAGAATGGGCATCATCAGAAAATCTAAAAAACAACAAATGCTGGAGAGGGTGTGGAGAAAAGGGAACCCTCTCGCACTGTTGGTGGGAATGTAAATTTGTACAGCCACTATGGAGAACAATATGAAGGTTCCTTAAAAATCTAAAAATAGAATTACCATATGATCCAGCAATCCCACTACTGGGCATATACCCAGAGAAAACTGTAATTCAAAAAGACACATGCGCCCCAATGTTCATTGCAGCACTATTTACAATAGCCAGGTCATTGAAGCAACCTAAATGCCCATTGACAGACAAATGGATAAAGAAGATGTGGTACATATATACAATGGAATATTACTCAGCCATAAAAAGGAACGAAATTGTGTCGTTTGTTGAGACGTGGATGGATCTAGAGACTGTCATACAGAGTGAAGTAAGTCAGAAAGAGAAAAACAAATACCATATATTAACGCATGTATGTGGAACCTAGAAAAATGGTACAGATGAACCGGTTTGCAGGGCACAAGTTGAGACACAGATGCAGAGATCAAACGTATGGACACCAAGGGGGGGAAACCGCAGTGGGGTGGGAATGGTGGTGTGCTGAATTGGGCTATTGGGATTGACATATATACACTGATGTGTACAAAATTGATTACTGATTAAAAAAAAATAAAATGAAAAAAAAAAGAAAACAAACAAACAAAAAACAAACAAAAAAACCCGCAAAGGCCTCCAACACCTTGCCCTCTCTTTCGACTCATTGTTTTCCATTGGTTAATTTAAAACTTTCCTTGTACCAATACCTTGCTGTTTTAATTAAAGTTGCTGTATAATAATACTTGATATCTATTCTTAAAGATTGTCTTGGCTAGTCTTGGCCCTTGGAATTTCAAGCAAAATTTAGATTTAGAAAGAAAAAAAAGAAAAGATGCTCAACATAACTAATTATCAGAGAAATGCAGATCAAAACTACAATGAGTTGTCACCTCATGCCTTTCAGAATGGCCATCATTAAAAATCTATAAACAGTAAATGCTGGAGAAGGTGTGGAGAAAAGGGAACCCTCTTACACTGATGGTGGGAATGTAAATTGATACAGCCACTATGGAGAACAGTATGGAGTTTCCTTAAAAAACTAAAAATAGAACTACCATATGATCCAGCAATCCCACTCCTGGACATATACCTGGAGAAAACCATAATTCAAAAAGATACGTGCACCCCAATGTTCATTGCAGTGCTATTTACCATAGCCAGGACATGGAAACAACCTAAATGTCCATCAACAGAAGAATGGATTAAGAAGATGTGGTAATATACACAAAGGAATATTACTCAGCCATAAAAAGGAACAAAATTTTGCCATTTGCAGAGACACGAATGGATGCAGAGACTGTCATACAGAGTGAAGTAAGTCAGAAAGAGAAAAACGAATTTCGTATAATACCACTTATATGTGGAATCTACAAAAATGATAAGATGAACTTATTTTCAAAGCAGGAATACAGACACAGACACAGGGAATGCATTTATGGATACCAGCGAGAAAGGGGGTTGGGATGATTTGAGAGATTGGGGTTGACATATAAACATTATTGATACTATGTATAAAATACATAACTAAATGAGAAACTACTGTATAGCACTGGGAACTCAGTGCTTTACGGTGACCTAGAAAGGAATGATATCCAAAAAAGAGGGGATATATGTATATGTATAGCTGATTAACTTTGCTGTACAGCAGAAATAACACAACATTGTAAAGCAACTATACTCCAATAAAATTCAATTTAAAAATGAGATTGAAAATCTTGACTTTGTTGGCCAAAAATTTCCATAACAAGAAATGACAAGTTTAATATCATTTTTCATTCTACTTCTCCGCCCTCATAAAGACTGATATTGCCCCCTGTTTTATCTCTCTAACCTTACACCCTCCTGAAAAGAATGAGAATAGACCGTTTGTTAAGAGTATCTGTTTTGGAGCCAGGAAGATTGAGATTCAAATGTTCGAACTGAGGATTGTCTTTTCATCTTGTTTATGGTTTCCTTTGCTGTACAAAAGCTTTTAAATTTCATTAGATCCCATTTGTTTATTTTTGTTTTTATTTCCATTTCTCTAGAAGGTGGGTCCAAAAGGATCTTGCTGTGATTGATGTCATAGAGTATTCTGCCTATGTTTTCCTCTAAG
The DNA here is from genome assembly GCF_028021215.1 of Eschrichtius robustus. Lineage (NCBI taxonomy): Eukaryota > Metazoa > Chordata > Mammalia > Artiodactyla > Eschrichtiidae > Eschrichtius > Eschrichtius robustus. Next base: position 70,316,386 of record NC_090845.1, on the reverse strand, counting down.
AGTTTTACAGTGTCTGGCCTTACATTTAGGTCTTTAATCCATTTTGAGTTTATTTTTGTTTATAGTGTTAGGCAATGTTCTAATTTCATTCTTTTACATGTAGCTGTCCAGTTTTCCCAGCACCACTTATTGAAGAAGCTGTCTTTTCTCCATTGTATATTCTTGTCTCCTTTATCAAAAATAAGGTGACCATATGTGCGTGGGTTTATCTCTGGGCTTTCTATCCTGTTCCCTTGATCTATATGGAGAAAATATTTTCAGATGAAGCAACTGACAAAGGATTAATCTCCAAAATTTACAAGCAGTTCATGCAGCTCAATATCAAAAATCAAACAACTCAATCCAAAAATGGGCAGAAGACCTAAATAGACATTTCTCCAAAGAAGGTATACAGATTGCCAACAAACACATGAAAGAATGCTCAACATCACTAACCATAAGAGAAATGCAAATCAAAACTACAATGAGGTATCACCTCACACCAGTCAGAATTGCCATCATCAAAATATCTACAAACAATAAATACTGGAGAGGGTGTGGAGAAAAGGGAACCCTCTTGCACTGTTGGTGGGAATGTAAATTGATACAGCCACTATGGAGAACAGTATGGAGGTTCCTTAAAAAAGTAAAAATAGAAATACCATACCACCCAGCAATCCCACTACTGGGCATATACCCTGAGAAAACCATAATTCAAAAAGAGTCAGGTACCATAATGTTCATTGCAGCTCTATTTACAATAGCCAGGACATGGAAGCAACCTAAGTGTCCATCAACAGATGAATGGATAAAGAAGATGTGGCACATATATACAATGGAATATTATTCAGCCATAAAAAGAAACGAAATTGAGTTATTTGTAGTGAGGTGGATGGACCTAGAGTCTGTCATACAGAGTGAAGTAAGTCAGAAAGAGAAAAACAAATACCGTATGCTAACACATATATATGGAATCTAAAAAAAAAAAAAAGTTATGAAGAACCTAGGGGCAGGCAGGAATAAAGACGCAGACGTAGAGAATGGCCTTGAGGACACAGAGTGGTGGAAGGGTAAGCTGGGACGAAGTGAAAGAGTGGCATGGACTTATACATACTACCAAATGTAAAATAGATAGCTAGTGGGAAGCAGCCGCATAGCACAGGGAAATCAGCTCAGTGCTTTGTGACCACCTAGAGGGGTGGGATAGGGAGGGTGGGAGGGAGGGAGACGCAAGAGGGAAGAAATATGGGAACATATGTATACGTATAACTGATTCACTTTGTTATAAAGCAGAAACTAACACACCATTGTAAAGCAATTATGCTCCAATAAAAATGTTAAAACAAAAAAAGTGTTCGAACTGCAACTTCTTACCTTAGAGCTTTGGTTTCATATGGTATTACCTTACAAGGTAAAATAAGATGATGCATTGTAAATACACAATAATTGTAGCTATTATTGTATACCATGTATAACCCTTGTGTACTCATAGAGACAAAGAGCAGATTTCATTATGAAAAGCAGAGAATACTATAAATCATATGAAGTGCAGTTTCAACATGATAGTTGATGGAAACCCTAATGGAAACAAAACTGGTGAAAATAGGTCATATATTTATCTTCATTCATATTCTTCAGCTTGGTTTATTTGTCTCCATTTAAAAAGTAATATGTATTTATCATGAATAATTTACAAAGAAGAATAAAAGTTTACTCACTAGCTTCTAAAGATAAGTACAAACCCACAATTCCCACTTTTTTCCACTAGATGACACTAGCGGGTAAAATAGAATGGTGATTTTGCCAATATTTCCTAAAGTGAGGCGTGCATCCAGATTATTTTCTGGTATTGGGTCAAATCTGAGAAGGAGAGAGAAAGAGAGAGAGAGATGCATAGCTTTACGGTACAATCAAATTAGTGAATCTACAAAGTTTGAAGAAGCAACGCAGAAAATGTCTGCTTAATATAGATTAGAAGAGGAATCAAAATATTTTAGGCATGTATTTGTGGATTTTCAATTGAGCATAGAGCAACAAAAATCATAACTTCAAAATTTCTTGAATATGTGATTCAAACATATGTTTGAAAATATATTACCAGATAATAAAGATTTAATAATCTAAAATGTTTCTCTTTATCATTTGGCTGCCAGAATGCTCAGAGCAAAATTTAATAGCAGTAACTATCCCCATTTCTTTTTTCTGTTTTCTTTGTTATATCTCTTTTAAGCTTCTTTGTAACATTCAATGTTTGTGACATTCATTTTAAGCCATCTCCAATATTATCAGAAGTGCTTGGAGGAGAAATTACAGGCTTAATATATTGTAATTATACATAAAAATGATAAAGATTACTACATAAAATAAGTCAGACTCTCAATGCCAAGAAGACAATTTTCTCAGATTTTTTTTTTGCTTTACATTTAAATAATGCCTTGTTATTTTATACTCATTAAGCTGATGTATTTTTTTAAAAGTCAGTAATACCCAATACCTTTTATGAGTTTGGGGTAACAATGGTACATTGCTGGTGGCACTATAAATATGTGCAATTTTTATTCAGACCAATATGATAATATGTATCAGAAACTATTAAATATTCATTACTGATGTACCTGGAGCAGATACAGACTTGAGGAAATTTGGAACCATATATACAATATAGAGGCCAAAAATGTAGTAGAGAAAGTGGAAATTGTGTGTAGCAAAAAACTTGGAAACTAAGTTAGTTGCAAAGGCTGATCCAAACAAGAGCATGTAAATAGTGTTTTATCAGAGAGGATCCAACCTGCTGAACAGAGTCCAGCAATGGAGATGTGGTAAGTAACAGGCAATAACACAGCGGGAGTATGTATATATTCTAGTTATGGAAGGGTTCCCAATGCCCTCATGGGAAAATTTCCCAACTAATAAATAGCATGAGAGATGAGGAATAGAATTCATCCCCTCAGTCAAGGAAAGCATTAGCACAAGCTAGAAAATGTATCAGGAAACCCCAAAGAGATGGGATCCTAAGAAAGATTCATTTCCTAGAAGAAAACTAGAATGCTGAACAAGACAAATTACATAGGTGAGTTCAGAACAAACCCCAATTCTATGGACTGAAAAAATTGGACACGGGTTATGCTGTAATTTGGTTGTTGACAGAATGTCTAGGACTCAGCCTTTACCAAGTTAGAGCCTGCCCAGCCACACTACCACTTAAGGCCCTACCAAATATTGGAGCTGAGGTTATTTAGATAATTTCTGATTCCACTGTAATAGGCTCAGATGGGGGAATAGAGACATCACTCTTAAAGGACACACACAAAATGTCACAAGCTCCAGGTCCCAGAGCAGAAACAGTAATTTGATAGAAGCCTGGGTCAGACTTACCTGCTTATCTAGGAGAGTATCCTGGAGAGGGAAGGGGCAACTGCAGCTGACCTTGAGGACATAGACACTGGAAGCAACAATTTTTGTGAGCTCCTTCTACCATGTGGACACTGGTGCTAGCAAGCACCCCTGTGGAATCCTCCCTCTAGCTTATTAGCCCCAGGACCCAGCATTGCCCTGGCCCAACAGCCTGTATGTGTCAGAGTTAGAATGCCTCAGACCAAGCAACAAACTGGGTGGGGACACAGCCCAACCCATCAGCAGACAGGTTGCCTCAAGACCCCATGAGCCCACAGCCACCTCTAGACACAGCCCTGCCCAGCAGAAGGCCCAGGACCCAGATCCACCCACCAGTGGGCAGGTACCAGCCCCCAAATCTTCTGGGCCCTGACCCTGCCCTCCAGGGAGACTATTATGGACCAGCCTCATCTGACAGGGTGCAGAAACAAGACACAAGAAAATCACAATCCCACAGCCTGTAGACCTGGCCTGCACACCAGCAAGACAACACAAGCTTCAGGACACCCCAAATCCTGTACCCAAATGTGTCAGGAACTGGCACCTCCAACAGTGATCCAACACCAGCTCTGGGACCCCTGGTCCTTACAACCAGACTCCAGGACCCAGCTCTGCCTGTCAGTAGGCTGGCACTAACACCAGGACCTGGCTTCACTCACCAGTAGGGAGGCAACAGCCCATGAGTTCTTCTGGACCCTGACTCCATGCGCCATTGTATCAAAAACAATAAAATGCCTAGGAATAAACTTACCTAAGAAGGTAAAAGACCTGTACTTGGAAAACTATAAGACACTGATGAAAAATTTGAAGACAACACAAACAGATGGAAAGATACACCATGTTCATGGACTGGAAGAACTAACACTGTTAAAATGACCATACAATCCAAGGCAATCTATAGATTCAGTGCAATCCCTATCAAAATACCAAGAACAATTTTCACAAAAATAAAACAAATAATTGTAAAATTTGTATGGAAACACAAAATACAATGAATAGACAGAACAATCTTGAGGAAGAAGAACACAGCTGGAGGAGTCATGCTCCCTGACTTCAAACTATACTAAAAGGCTACAGCAATCAAAACATTATGGTACTGGCACAAAAAACAGACACATAGATGAGTGGAACAGAATAGAGAGCCCAGAAATAAACCTATGCATATGTGTTCAGTTATGTACAACAAAGGAGCCAAGAATATACAATGCGGAAATAACAGTCTCTTCAATAAATGGTGTTGAGAAAACTGGACAGCCACATGCCAAAGAATGAAACTGCACCACTATCTTACACCATATACAACATTAACTCAAAATGAATTAAAGACTTTAATGAAAGCTCTGAAACCATAAAACTCCTAGAAGAAACATAAGACCTTGACATCAGTCTTGACTATAATTTTTTTGGATTTGATACCCAAAGCAAAGGTAACAAAAGCAAAAATAAACAAGTGGGACTACTCAAATGGAAAAGCTTGTGCACAGCAAAGGAAACCATCAGCAAAATGAAAAGACAATTTATTAAATGGGAAAAATATTTGCAAATCATATATCTGATAAAGAGATAATAGTCAAAATATATGAGGGATGCATACAACTCAGCATTTTAAAAAAAGGAAATTTGATTAATAAATGGGCAGAAAATCTGAATAGACATTTTTCTAAAGATACAGATGACCAACAGGTACATAAAAAGGTGCTCAACAACACTAATCATCAGGGAAATGTGAATCCACACCACAATAAGGTATCACTTCACATCTGTTACAATGGCTAGTATCAAAAAGACAAGAAATAAATGCAGGAGAGGATGTGGAGAAGAGAGAACTATTGTACACTGTTGGTGGGATTGTAAATTACTAAAGTCACTATGGAAAACAGTATGGAGGTTCCTCAAAAAAATAAAAATAGCTGGATGTAACAATGCATGATCACAGCCAGTCTGTGTCTCCCACGCCATACCTTATACATCCACAGGACACTTCCACATCCCTGCAATTCTTATCCATGCAGAGACTAAGTTTTGCCTTGTTTGGCAATAAATATCCAGCACTGCCTGAGGGCAACTTTCACCAAAATAAATAAATTAAAAAAAATAAAAACAGAACTACCATATGATCTAGCAATTTCACTTTTGGGTATTTATCTGAAGGAAATAAAAACACTAACTTTGAAAAGATATCTATATGTTCAGATACTCCCATGTTCATTGCAGCATTATTTACAATAACCAAGACATAAAAACAACTAGGTGTGTCCATCAACAGATGAATGGATAAAGAAGGTGTGAAATATATATATATATATATATGTATGTTTGTGTGTGTGTGTGTGTGCATAATGGAATATTATTCAACTATAAAAAAGAAGGAATCTTGCCATTTTCAACAACATGGATGAACCTTGAGAGCAGTATGCTAAGTGAAATAATTCAGGTAGAGAAAGACAAATATGGTGTGATCTCACACTTGGAATGTGTAAAGAAAATAAAAGCTCATAGATAGAGAGAACAGATTGGTGGTTACCAGAACCTGGGGTTGAGGGGTGCAGTGAGTGAAAAGAGTGAAGGTAGTCAAAAGATATAAATTTCCAGTTATAAAATAAACAAGTCCTGCAGAAGTAATGTACAGAGTGGTAGCTATAGTTAGCAAACTACTGCATATTTGAAAGTTACTAAGAGAGTAAATCTTAAAAGTTCTCATAAGAAAAAAATTGTAAATATTTGTGGTGAGGATGTTAACTAGACTTATTGTGGTGATCATTTCACAATATATCATTTCACAATATATACATGTATCGAATCAATATATTGTACACCTGAAACTAATATAATGTTGTATCTCAGTCGTATCTCAATTTTAAAACTACCCAGCATTTCCACTCCTAGGTATATACACAAGAGGAATGAAAACATATGTCCACACAAAAATTTGTGTAACAATGTTCATAGCAGCATTATCCATAATAGCCATAAACTGTTAACAATCCAAATGTCCATCAACTGATGAATGGGTAAACAAAAGGTTGTATATGCATAATATGAAGTATTATTTAGCCATAAAAGGAATGAAGTACTAATACATGCTGCAACATGAATGAACCTTGAAAATATTTTACTAAGTGAAAGAAACCAATCATAAAATGCCACATATTATCTGATTCCATTTATGTGAAATGTCCAACACAGGCAAATTCATAGATACAGAAAGTAGATTAGTGGCTGTCTGGGACTTGAGGGAAAGAATAATGAGGAATGACTGCTAATGGACATGGAATTTATTTCAGGGGCGACAAAAATATTCTGAAATTAGATAGTGGTGATGGTGGCAAAACTCTATGAATATACTAAAAACAAATGAATTATACATTTTAAATGGGTATAATTTATAGTGTGAAGTATATCTCAACAAGTCTGTTATTAAAAATACCCTAGGCATCAATAGACAAAATTATGCTATAAATAATAGTTTTGAGAATAATGAAAGATGGTGTAAAAGGCATATTTCTACCTCATATTTCATAAGAACTTCATAAGGGAGAAGAAGAATCAGAGAAAAGAATAAAGTCTGATTCTAGATATGGTTTCTTAGAAGGAGCCCTGAGAACAGAACCTCTGAGAAATTGGGGAATTTGTGTCCTTCATTACATTTAGAATCCTAGGAGACAATAGCTTCACAGAGATTCCCTGCACCAATATATTATCAAGGATGGAAGGAACTTCACATTGCCCAGAGTGACACAGAGGAAATTCCAATTTTTCATACTACCAAGGAAAATGATGAAGTGTGCTGAGAGAGAGAGAGAGAATACCCTGAAGGATTATGAAGAATTGTAATTTTGATTTATTTTGAGATGTAATCACTGCAAGGAGTGGGGGTTGGGAAGAAGTACAAATAAAAGACAGATGTAACTGAAGCCATCTCAGCAGGTGCCAGCCAGCATAGAGGGAAAACATTAACCAAGGAGAGAAGGATTTGTATGCTTTAGTGGATGCTAGTATGGGCAGACACTAAGGACTAAGTGCCTCTCCCAGATGCCGTGGTACTATTTGAGCAGCTGGAAATGTATATGCCACCCCAAGGGGAGACTGATGAGATGAGGACAAATTATGCATAGACTGAATTGAACCCTGAAATAACTGAGAAAACCTGAAAATGACCTGAACTTACTCAGAATTGACTAATAGCAAGCTTCTGCCAGTAGGTGGAATCAAGGCTAAGTGTTGAAGGAAGTTTGGTTATAGAAAAATAATGACTTTTTGGAACACATGAATAAATTGTGTATGAAAATCATACTTGCTGCATAAAGTGTACTAATATGATATGATCAAAAAATAAACAGAAGAGACTTTATTAAATTTAAATGTATAATCAAAGGCATATTTCCTCCTTCCATGAATGATCTTCCTGCCCCTTATGTAATTTTTATTTCCAGATAGCAGAATCTAGATTTAAATAAGACTTCAGAAACAGCTATTCCATTGTACTCTTCTTAACTATACCTAGGCCCTCCTGGAACATCTCCGGTGACATAGAAATTCATAATTTACAGTAAAGCCTATTCTGTCTTGGACATTCTAATTGTTAGAATGATTTTTAATGATCCAAAATCTACCTCTAATGTCTGAAAATTAGTCTTAATTCTGGTCTTATTAATGTATTTACTCACTTAATAAATATGTGATGGAGACCATGTTAGGCACTGGCGTTGCAACAGGAAACAAGACAGGAACAGTATAGTGGGTAAGGCAGACATTAACCATGGATCAAGCACCCTGATTTTTCCTGGCTTCTATGAAGCCATTGGTTTGTAAAGGAATGCAGGAGAAAGCAAATACAACAGATAACACTTTCATAGGTAATACCTAGTGTCAAAATAGCTATTGAAATAATGGTTCATGGAATCAAAGATGGATGGGGAGGAGAGTAAAAAATAGGAGGAGGTTACTTAGATAAGAGCAAATTATTTAGATAAGAGCAAGTTAGAGATATCAATGGACCAGAATTTAAAAAACAATTATGGTGGGAGTGGTTAACAAGCAATCTGGGAAGGTAGATAGCAGACTGTAATGAGAAAATCGGATGTTCACATGGATTAGAGCATTTTGAGGTAATGACCATGGCTGATGTAGAATAAGCCACTGGAGAAAAAAGTGAGAGTATTTGGGGTAGGAAGACTTTGAGCCATGTATCATAGTCTTCTATAAAAGAGGGAAGTAGCCAAGGCATAGGAGAGAGTGGTATAGAAGAACGCCATGTGGCTCAAAGGAGCAGAGGATTTCTTTAAGACAGTGGGAAACTACTGGGCTAGAAGGGATGATGGGGAACAGGTGAGTAAAAAACCCACCTCCTGATCCTGAAGAAGCAATGCTCTCAAAGGAGAACCCAGACACTGTTAAGACAAGGAGATGACTGGAACATTCCCAGAAGGAGCTGAATATATGGGTAAATTTGTCAATTATGGGGCAAAATTTCCTGAGAGTACAGTGATAGGAAGCTGGGTGAAGAGAAGCACCTTGGTCAAAAGCAAAGAAATGCAGCACAATACAAGTTTGATGGTGCCTTAGAACACTGGGCATCAAAGTAGAGTCTGCATAACCAGAGGATGGGGGCTTGGTGAGAGGTGAGCAGCTACATAATACAATCCATTAAGGTGTGGAAAGAAAATATTAGAGCTTCTATTTATATTGTTGGTTCATATTCAATTTTTTTTTACTGTTTTGAAAACTACTTTCATAGAGAATTTCTGGCCAGAACTACTACTTTATGTTCTGAATGTTAAAAGAGAGATCAGAGGCATGAAAAATTAGTCCCAAAAATTTTCATGAGGAGCATGGGCACTGAGCTTAGTGACTTCCAAGCTTGAGGTGATTGTATGCTCAGGAATGGCAGTTGCAGCATCCATGACTTACAATAATGTATGTCTGCACACCTCTTACTCAATGGAGCTGAGTTTAAAAAAGAGAGATACATCTTCACTGTAAACCAGTATTTATTTGTCAATATATATTTTATTTATTTTACTGAAGCTGGTGTAGATAATGGAAAAATGAAATCCATATTCCAGGGAAAAAATTAATTTTTGCTGCTATATAATTTTCTGCTATATAGTTTTCAACAAGAATTTCCACTAATTTATAGCAGAAAATTATTATCACTCTTCTGTGATCTGCTGACAAGTTTTTTGGGGGGTATGCATGTCTCTACAGTAATACCGTCTCTAGAGTTAGTCATTATTGCAACTTGATCTAACATATTCATTTCCAAACTAGAAGCTATATTCTGATCTACAGTGAAAAACACAGCTTCAAATATTGTTTTTCCACCTTTTAGATAGTTGTGAGGAATAAATGAGTTATTTGCGGTAAATCACCTAAAAACATTGCCTGTCACATAATAAACACTCAATAGATATTACTATTGCTATTATTATTACTATTATTATTATCTTTACTTCAATCTCTGAAATGAGTCACAAGAACCATAAAAAGTTGAGAATTTTGGAGGGGAAGGATCACTGTAAGCTAGGAAAAACTGTATGAATACTTTATTAACATTTGTATAGACCTTATAGTTAGTTTACAAAGCACACCCAAACATGTTTTTATATATACATATACTTTTTAGTTTGCACAGTATTCCTGTGAGGTATAAGTAGCACAGGTACAAATCTGATTTTACGAATGGGGAAGTAAGTGTATTCTAAAAGCTCTGATGCGAGGCAAGCTATGATGTGAGCCTGAGTCATCTCACCTCAAGTCTCGTACTCTATTTGCTACTGTCTCCCTTGATATTAATAGAACTGATAAAGAAACCTTAAAAACTGAATTGGTTCAATACAGTCTAAGTTAAAATGAAAAGCAGGAAGTCTAAAATCTTTATTCAGAACCTCACTGTTACTTTCTGAATGACTTTGTAAAACTCCCTCAGGGAAGGAAGAGTTCTCTCTGGCTTACCTACTGTTTTCTGTACCTGTTCCTCAGAACTGTGTTCTTACTGTCCCTTTCAGCTGAGGAGCTACTCCTGTGATCAGTTGTTCTTTCCACACATGAGACCCCAACATCCCTTTCTTCCTTTTATGCAGCAGAAACATCTCCCTTTGAGAAGAAAACTCTTTCTTGCTCTTTAAAGAATGCATACTATCTTCAGTCTTCTACTATGCTCCTTTAACACCAAGTCTTGTACCATTTTAGATCAAATCCATTAAAATTAGGTACATTCTTTGTCTAATGTGTTCTAAGTGTATTAGGTATGTGATATTCCTTGGATCATCTGAAATTTTATATCATTTGCATTGTATCTAATTAATGCTAAATATGAAGCTAAAAAATCACTCTTCTGCTGTGGCTAAGATAAAAAAGACTTTTAAAAGGACACTCTGAATAGTCATTCTTAGGTGGAGAATTATAAAAGCAATAGGTCTATGAGGAAAATGTTTCACTAGTTAAATGATGAATACCACAATGCACAACTGAAAGTTTGTTCCTCAAGAACTTTTTAAATAATAATACAATAAAATAGCTACTATCTTGGATGAAAGATTTAATGATAGATCTTCAGCAGCTTGAAAGTAATATACTGAAAATTATGACCTAACATCTTTTTTCTTTTTGGTGTAATTACTCTATGATGTAACCCAAGTAAATAATATTAATACCCTGAATATAATGTGCTCCATTGATATTATCACAGTAGTCTCAAGGTACAAGTACAAAGGAATATTCCTAATTGAAAAACTAATGATTAAACAGCAGCAACCCACATGACTAAAGTTAGAAGTTCCCAGTGAAGGTGGCCTTACAACTGTGACCTCTTTATTACAATAAACTGAACTATGTAGACCATATCCAAGGAATGAAAAACAGTAAATAAACTAAGTAAATAACATTATAAATTGCACCTGCATTTCAGGGTCACACTTCAACAGATTCTGGTCTTTCCCATGAAATTCTGTATGACTGATTCTGCAAAGACCCTTCATACAGTATTTCATGGGAAATAAATATAGGACCCTGCATCCATCTGTATCTTTCAGTATTGGGTGTGTATATGAATTTCTCACTGTCCCCAACCTCTTCTGGAAAAAATATAAGCTGTCTTGAATTGTTTTCTAGTTGTTTAATGTGTCTTAACCTTGTCTTACCCCTGAATATGTAAACCTCTCTGAGATAGGGGCACCCTTCAGTATCACTTACTTCCCCCTCCGCCAACATTCACTGTTCATAAATACAGATGAAAAGAAAAATGTGACCTTCAGCAAGTCATTTACTCTTTCTAACTCTAGGTTTATCTTTACAGTGTAGGAGTTGATCTAAATCTAGATGAGAGGTTCTTCACCAAATGTTTGTATCAGAACCTAGATAATATTTTCAAGCCCAAACCTCAGAGTCAGATTTGGTAGATATGTGGTGAAAGCCAAGAAAATTTATCTCAGAGAATTTCCTCAGATGGTTTTGATGAAGACTCCAAGTTGAGAAATAAGCTGTAAGAAATGTACCATTCTACAAATATATTATTTCTCTGTAGACCACATGAAAATATTTTCTAACCATTCTTGAGATCTTTTTGAGTCTAGGACTCTTCACAATTGTTAGTTCAGCCACTGCACTTCATCAGCCAGCTATCACTTTTCACAGCCTGGCCTATCCAGATCCCTAAAGGTAAAAAGTAATGAAATTTGTCTTGTCCTACTTTGTCTGGACACTAGCACCACTGAATAAGGTGCCCCTTATATAATTATATATTAAAGATCAGTTTTAAAATCCTGCAATGGCAGTAGAGAAGAAAGCAAATATATTTACCTGCTTTTTCAAACAAATAATGGTGGCTTGAGTCATTTTTAATGGATTTGCTTTCCTCTTAGGAAAATACAGTGACTGCATTTTAGCATCCTTTCCACTTTATGAACACTCTATTGCTCATTTGATTATTTCCTCACCACTTCCCAGGCAGCAAAACTAAACAAGTGGGGAAATTTTCACATCCAATGCTGTTATTTCCCTTTGAAAGGAAGTTCCAAAAAATAGAATAAGTTTACAAAATACATGGTGTATCATCCCTAAATCTTAGTGGATCTGGGAGTAGGGGATGAGAAATGATGAGTGACTGCCAATGGTTGTGTGACAACCAACCCCTGTGGTGGTTTCAGGCCAGAAGCAGCAGTTTATGTCATCTTTGAGAGGAGTATTTGGAAGCAGCAATAAGACCTCCTGCCACTATATGGGAGCAAATGTCACTTGGTAAATTTCTTATAGTTGCTGTTGATAATAGCAATGATGATGATGATGATGACATTCTGGTCCCAGCATATAAAATACTGATATTTTGACTTATTTAAGAAAAGGAAAGTAAACTTAACTGGGAATCAGAATACCTAGGTGTCAGTGCCAGTTTTGTCATTCACTAACTGCTTGAACAATTTTCCCATGTCTTTGGGTATCATTTTTAATCTATAAAATAAGAGTGCTGGATTAGATCAATAATTTTCAAACTATTATGAGGAGCCCCCTCAAGGGTTGCCTAAATGTGGGCAAAAGGTGAGAATCTTTATTCTCCTTCTTTCAATCAGAACAACTCTTCAAATATCTGTTTTACATATTGAGCTATTGTGTGTAAGTGTGTGTGTGTGTAAGCGTGTGTGTGTGTTTGTGTGTGTGTGTGTGTGTGAGAGAGAGAGAGAGCACAGACAGTAGGGAGAGAGGTATTTAGTTCTCTGGAGTTTTTAAAAGTGGAAATCCATCTAGATTATCTCTGTGGAACTTTATATCTATGATGTCCTAGAACTCTACAATACCTAAACTTAGAAAGCAAAGACTTTCCAAGAGCTCACAATATATCCTCCCTTATTTTTCCTCTATCACATTTGTTGCTATTGTTGTCATATACTTCTAAAAGCCCTCCATTTCCATCTTCCTGAGCCTGAAGTCTTAAGACATTGCCTAAGGAAGGAACACTGGCTCCTATTTGTAAAATGACCCTGCTGCCCCCACAGGACTTACTTTAGACCCAAACAGATCCAGGGATGCCTAGGTAGTAAAATTTTGAGGAACTAGGATAGGAGGGTCAAATCCTTGTCCCATAGGTATCTGGATGAAGCTTGAATGTCTTTTTTCCAGAGAATAGAACCTGTTGTTCCACACTGGGAATTTAGGCTTATCATGCAGACCCCTATGGAAGAACGAACACTGACATATTTGCAGTCAGTTAGAAACGACTCTTGTACAACATGTTATATATGAAAGTTGTTAAGAGAGTAAATCCTGAGTTCTCAGCACAAGCAAAAGTTTTTCTATTTCTTTAATTTTATATCTATATGAGATGATGGATGTTCACTAAACTTGTGATAATCACTTCATGATGTATTTAAGTCAAATCATTATGCTGTACGGTTTAATCTTAATACAGTTTTGTCAACTATATCTCAATAAAACTGGAAGAAAAAAAAAGAAAGAAAAGACTCTTGTCTGAGATCAAGCTTTTAAAAAAAATTTTATTGGAGTATAATTAATTTACAATGTTGTGTTAGTTTCCGATGTACAGCAAAGTGAATCAGTTATACATATACATATATCCACTCTTTTTTTAAAGATTCTTTTCTAATATAGGCCATTACAGAGCACTGAGTAGAGTTCCCTGTGCTATACAGCAGGTTCTTATTAGTTATCTATTTTATATATAGTAGTGTGTATATATCAATCCCAATCTCCCAATTTTTCCGTCCCCCTTTATCCCCTGGTAACCATAAGTTTATTTTCTACATCCATGACTCTACTTTTGTAAATAAGTTCATTTGTACCTTTTTTTTAGATTCCACATATAAGCGATATCATATGGTATTTGTCTTTCTCTGTCTGGCTTACTTCACTCAGTATGACAATCTCTAGGTCCATCCATGTTGCTGCAAATGGCATTATTTTGTTCTTTTTTATGGCTGAGTAATATTCCATTGTATATATGTACCACATCTTCTTTATCCATTCCTCAGTTGATGGACATCTGGGTGGCTTCTATGTCCTGGCTATTGTAAATAGCGCTGGAACGAACATTGGAGTGCATGTATCTTTTTGAATTATGGTTTTCTCCGGGTATATTCCCAGCAGTGGGATTGTTGGGTCATATGGTAGTTCTATTTTTAGTTTTTTAAGGAACCTTCATACTGTTGTCCATAGTCGCTGTATCAATTTACATCCCCAACAAAAGTGCAAGAGTGTTCCCTTTTCTCCATACCCTCTCCAGCATTTACTGTGTGTAGATTTTTTGATGATGGCCATTCTGATCCATGTGAGGTGACACTTGACTTATGCTATCTCATTTCTTCCTCACAACAATTTATAAGGTAGGTGAATTACTTATTGCAATTATAAGGACTCCATTATTTCTAACTTATTCTCATTACCATTACAAATATTATTATTGAAAGGGACTGGAATGGGGAGACTAGAGAAACAAATTTCACCTACTGCACAGTCCTGCTGTCACACTTCCTTAATGGCATAGAGTCACCTCTCTCTTTCAGGTAGTACCCTATTCTCTGCCAATATTACATTCTCTTGAGGTGGGGGTGGGAAACTACTGTAGCTACAGCATTTGCTGTTGAAACCTAACACCCCTTCAGTGACTCTTCCACAAAAGTTCGCACTGGTCTTATTACACTTCATTGTAGTAGGAGATACTGTGCATTAAGCTTAAAAAGTTTCTGTTTCTCTCATCCAACATTTATAGCATGATTTGTCTTTAAAAAGCATTTACTATAATTTCCTCCATCAGAAATAAAAAATTAAATCAAAATGCTGTAAAGTTTCTCAGGCACTTGGAAAAAGTCAGGCAAATCTTTTTCTTCTTTTAATATGTCCCTGTAGAACACGAAACTGTCCCCTCCCAGCAGTAAACACTAACAGCGTGTGTGGACTCTCATCTCTTATTTTACATTTAAATGGTCCTGTTAAGTAGTCAGCAGGGATTTATTACAAGTGTTAACTATATTGGAAAAAAATAAATTTTTACTCCACCCCAACGTTAAACGTGATGATTGATTTTTTACAATTGTGCTGATTTTTTATAAAAAGAACATATAATAGTAGAGTCTTTAACTACTTACCAAATTTTTTCACCTCCTTTTAATCCTCATAACAGTCCTCTGATATAGTTGGGGCAAGTGTTGCTATCCTCATTTTCTAGGTAAGGACATTGAGACTCGGAGAAGCAAAGTGCCTTGCCAGGCATTTAGTAAGTGGATGAGTTGGAACTTTATTAAAACACAAATCTTCTCATTGCAAATCCTCTGCTCTTTCTAGCTCTCTTTCTGACTGTTTTACTGAATGATTTGCTCATGTAATAGAATTAAAACAGTTTTATCTCGACACAATTACAATAAATGAAAAATTCTTTTAAAGTCCTCAGAAGACAAAACTTTCTCCCCAGCTCTCCTTCAAGTAATGACTTTATAAAATGATACCTTCCATCTACAGCCTCCAGAATTCTTGGTCTTTTCCCTCTTTTTTGTGTCCCTCAGTTCTTTCCCGCTGCCATCATGTTCTGCACCACTGCTCTCCCTCCACTTTCAACGTTCACTCTGCTGTTTTAATCACCCTGGAAAAAGCAAAGGGTAGTGTTTAAGGTAGGGTTGCCATGTAAAATACAGAATGTCAGGATGCCCAACTAAATTTGAATTTCAGATAAATGAATAATGTTTTTAATATGTGTGTCCCAAATATTGCATGGGAATATATTTATGCTAAAAAGTAATTTGTTGTTTTCCTGAAATTCAAATTTAACTAGACATTTAAAATTTTTTATATGCTAAATCTGGCAACACTAGGTTAACAGCACAGGTTCTGATGTCAGAATGACTTGATTTGAATAATGGCTCTTACTCTGAGTAGCTGTAGGATTTTAGGCAAAACATTTTTAAATCTCTTAACTTTAATTTCCTCCCGTCTAAAATGAGGATAATGATATTACTTATCTAATAAGATCGTTGAAATAATTAAATAAGTTATGTGAGTAAAGTTCTTAGTAGAGTGCCTATCATATAACAGATACTCATAATGGTAGCCATTGATATTACTGAATGACAATAACTAATAATAGCATACTTCCTGTTAGGTAGATGGACATTTAACAGGTAATAAAATCTTCAGTTACATGGATAAAGCTCTATAGTAGAAATTTAGAGAACTTCAAATAGACAGCCAGTTTTCTCAAGGCATGGACCTTTTTTATACTTAAGCTTTAAAGTACAACTCCTCCGTGTCTGAAACAAAAATAGCTGTTTTGTTATGAAGCACAATGCAATATCAGTAGCTTTTAGGTCTGAGACAACATATAAAACTGGGGTAATAGAAAGTAGAATATTCAAGGTAATCAACATCCAACACCCAAGACATGGTCCTCTCTTTTGTGTCTTGAGTCTCTTGATTTGGTCAACATATGGCAAGCAATAATTTCATAAGTCACCCTGTATCTGGTTAGTATATCAAGAAGTAAATGACCTTAGAGAAGAACACAACAATAAAGATTCAAAACAAGGCAAGAGAGAATCAAAGAAAATGACTAACAGTAAGGAAGGCGCAGTCAAAAGATTCGGTGTTCATGAATATATCGTCACTTACTTAAGACCTGCAAGAAAAAAGCAGAGCCCAAGTCTAGGAATAATAGTGTTACTGAGTGGGTTTTGTAACAGGAATCTCAATATTGAAGTAGGTACAAGCAGAAGTGAAGGTCAAAATATTTAAATACTCATATGAATAGGAAGTGTAGTAGGCAACATTAGAGCTGAATATTAAAGGCCCCTCATTTGTCTGTTTAGTTGCTGAATCATAAGCAGATACTAGGGTCCAGAGGGAGGAGTCAGCGTCACTAAGGTAATTATGGGGGTGGTAGGACTTGGAGGGGTAGCAGCTTCATACCAGTTGGTACAGAAATATTTCAACATGTTTAATAATCATCAGAGGTACACTGGTGGATGACAACCAAATAGCAGCCCTGGATACAAGATTCAAACTAGAGTATGAATAGGCCAAGCAGGCAGAACTACCAGCAGAGATTATCTAGAGCTATATGTTATAACGTTCATGACCCTAAATTTGGATTGGTGGTTTACTTTTGTTCTTTGATTCTATACCAACTGGTCTGTAAAGTAGTAATGGTATCATTTTGTTCATCATTTATCAGGATTGCCTATCACAGTTCTTAATAAATATTTGTTTAATGAATAAAGAGCCAGTCAGTTTCTCCTAGTGCCTGGAGTGCCCTGAGGATAGATCATTCTAAAGGATGAAAAGCTCTGAGAATTCATTCTGATCTTGAACTGGACTTAGAAGTCTGCTCAAGACATAAGCTGGTCCCTACCATTTGAACTCTTGGATATCAATTCCTAAGCCTCACCTAAGGAGAAGAATACAAGGGTGCTCTACAATTACATGGCTTCCCTAAAGCAGAGCTGAACATTTAAAGGAGAGGGGCAGAACCACACAAGTCACTGGGATCCTGACCTATTTCTTAAACTTTTTCAATTCCACTCAAAAGTCTATTTAGCAGATATGGGTCCAGTTTACAACGATAGAGAGAAATAAATTTCAGGAAATAGCCTACTTTTGAACTTCAGTCACTCTCAGCTAAACCAAAGTCTTATGACAATTTATGTTTCCCATGATAAATTGCCTCTATTCATTTGGGGAAGTAAAAACCAGAACTGTACTGCAATTCTGTAAGCTACAAATTTCTCAGCTTTAAATAGAAATAGCAGAACAATTCAAAGAATTAGCTGCCCATAGCAATGATTCACTATTTTTAATTGATGTCAATAAACCTTATTTGGTTCTCATCATTTTTATAGATATGTTCTTAAATATAATTATTAAAAGCCTATTTCAAACCCACGCACATATGGTCACCCAATATATGGCAAAGCAGGCAAGAACATACAATGGAGAAAAGACATTCTCTTCAGTAAGTGGTGCTGGGAAAACTGGACAGGTACATAAAAAAGAATGAACTTAGAGCACTCCCTAACACCATACACAAAAATAAAACTCAAAATGTATTAAAGACCTGAATGTAAGGCCAGACACTATAAAACTCTAAGAGGAAAACATAGGCAGAACACTCTTTGACATAAATTGCAGCAGGATTTTTTTGACCCACCTCCTAGAGTAATGAAAATAAAAACAAAAATTAACAAATGGGACCTAAGTTAAAACTTAAAAGTTTTTGCACAGCAAAAGAAACCATAAACAAGATTAAAAGACAACCCTCAGAAAGGGAGAAAATAGTTGCAAATGAAGAAACTGACAAAGGATTAATCTCCCAAATATACAAACAGCTCATGCAGTTCAATAACAAAAAAACAAACAACCCAATCAAAAAATGGGCAGAAACCCTAAATAGACATTTCTCCAAAGAAGACACACAGATGGCCAACAAACACATGAAAAGATGTTCAACATCACTAATTATTAGATAAATGAAAATCAAAGCCACAATGAAGTATCACCTCACACCCCTCACAATGGCCATCATTAAAAAATCTACAAACAATAAATGCTGGAGAGGGTGTGTAGAAAGGGAACCCTCTTGCACTGTTGGTGGGAATGTAAATTGATACAGCCACTCTGGAGAACAGTATGGAGGTTCCTTAAAAAATTAAAACTAGAGTTACCATATGACCCAGCAATCCCACTACTGGGCATATACCCAGAGAAAAGCATAATTCAAAAAGACACATGCACCCCAATGTTTATTGCAGCACTATTTATAATAGCCAGGACATGGAAGCAACCTAAATATCTATCAACAGAGGAATAGATAAAGAAGATGTGGTATGTATATACAATAGACTATTACTCAGCCATAAAAAGGAATGAAATTGGGTCATTTGTAGAGATGTGGATTGACCTAGAGACTGTCATACAGAGTGAAGTAAGTCAGAAAGAGGAAAACGAATATTGTATAATGCTGCTTTTATCTGGAATCTAGAAAGTGGTACAGATGAACTTGTTTGCAAAGCAGAAATAGAGACACAGATGTAGGGAATGGACATAAGGATACTGTGGGGGGAAGGGGAGGGTGGGATGTATTGGGAGATTGGGATTGACTTATACACTATTGATACTATGTATAAAATTGATAACTAATGAGAACCTACTGTATAGCTCAGGGAACTCTACTCAGTGCTCTGTGGTGACCTAAATGGGAAGGAAATCCAAAAAAGAGGGGATATATGTATACATATAGCTGATTCACTTTGCTGTACAGTAGAAACTAACACAACATTGTAAAGCAACCATATTCCAATAAAAATTAATTATAAAAAAATTAAAAAATAAATTAATCAAGAAAAAAATAAAGGCTATTTCATAAAATTTCAAGTGGTGCTGTACATTTATACCATAATAAATATGAAACCAACATTTTTACAAATTTCTACTAAACCTTGAAATAAAGTACACTACATGAATGGGAATCAAAAGTCCCAAATTTCCAACGAACATTTTTCAAAAGGACAGTTATCTTTATTTTATCATTATGAGAACATTTTTTGCCATCATTTCCTTTTTTGCTTTCAAATATTATTTCGTTTTTCATGGATTTTCACACATACATATATAATTGGCTTATTTTCCATGCAAATGACTAGTCATGAAAACTTTACGGTTTTCTTTCCTTCCTGTACTAACTGAAAACAATTGCCCACTTAACTGCATAATTATTCCAGTTTATTATACATACTAATCCTCATCAAACCACCCCTCCACACTTCATCCAAACACGCATTATGTAGTAATGTTATATTAGTCAGATTACCTGAAAAGAAATTCATTTTATTTTAATATAAACATATATGTGTGTGTGTGTGTATATATATATATATATATATATATATATATATATGTATATATAAAAAAATAAAGATCTACTCTACCCTTGCCCTAAAGCAGTCCCACAAAAAAGGATAATTGCATGTGAAAAGATATCCCTAGAGAACTATTTATTTTGTTTCTTCACTTCGAAAAACCAATTTTAATAAGACCTAAATGTTAAGGGTAAGATTGGAAAGAGCCAGAAAGTCTGCTTACAACTTTGAATGGGCCAGGTTAGTATTATCTCTGGTCTTAAACCTCTGGGGAAAAAAAAAAAAAAAGAACCTAAGGGAGACTGGCTTCTTTTGGCTACTAACCCATGAGACAGAGAGATGTAGCCTAAAAGTTCCAGGAGTCCAGTATAGTCTATCTCTTGAATTGCTTTTAATGATTTAAGGATGTTCCTGACAGAAAATTACTTGAGACTGGGTCAAACCCACTCTGGGCCCTACAATAGTGACCTGAAATCCAAATATGGGATATAAATTAAACTGACCTATACAGGTAGGGAGCAACATTATATTGGGTGTCATTCTTAACCTGCTGAAATTCTTCCCTACCCAGAAATGATGATCCTCCCACACTGCTGAATCAATAACATACTCCATTTTCATAGAAGCACAAAAGTAATACTTTCAACTCCCAAAAACAGTGAGACAGAAAGAAATTTATCATTCCATACATTTCAAATAACATTTTAAAATGGAACTGCATTGTCATATAAGTGAAACCCATGATGAAAGATAGAATGAAGAATGCCTACTTAGGATCCAAACATGCTAAACCACAACCCCTTATGCATATTTCATTCAAGCATTGAAGGCAGCAAGTATGAGGTCAAGATGAAAATAACACTAAATTTATTATCTTTCCTTGCTTAAATATCGCATTGAATTCTTAGGCTGTTTAAACAGTAAGTGAGTAATCTTTAGAAATTAAGAATTTTGATGACATAAGCAAGAGGAAGAAAATTGAAATATTAGAGTAATAATTAAATGCACTTCTAAATTTGGTACTAGCTAAATATTGTTTTTTTAAAAATACTATGTAGTCTTAATACTATTATGAATATATCTTCTTCGTAAAGTATTAATACATATTACAATCTCTAAGAAAACTTCACACCAATAATGTTGCCCAACGACGTTTCATTCACTTTAGAAAAGATAAAGTTTAACATTAATATTTTATCATTTTGGTAACTCATATTAAAATGTACAAATTTAGCAATATATAAAACAATGTACAAACAACTGTTTTTTCTGTATCTATAAGACATTAAGTCAGTTGTTCCAAAACCCTTATCCATTGTCTCTTCAGAATCAAATGTCAGAATGGTGGAAATGGATTGGGAGGCTTATTGGAGAAGATGTTGGAGAAAGGACTGATGAACAGGAAACAAATCAGGGGCACTTATTATTAGATCATAGAAAGTTGAAGACGGTGAAAATAAACTAAAGATTGTGTGATCAAAAGGAACAAATTGTAAGGGCATCTGGGTAATTTATTCTTTAAAATTTAATCAAAGACCAAAGAGATAATTGGAACAGAATATGTGAGTACTAAGGTACAAATCTTATTAATATATAATGCAACCATAACAATTCCATAACATAAATTCATACCATTTCATTTTACAAGCAAAATACATGTCAATCATTTTACTATACCTGGGAGAGAAGTGTGAGCTATAAAGTATAGGGTCTTGTTTCCAAGTCTGCAGTAAACTATACCATTCTTAGGTATGTTTTGTTAATTAATTAATTTAATTAAATTCCAAAATTGCTATAACTCCCTGCTCTTATCCTAAGCCAGGATCTTGATTGAGGATAATCTGGGAAGTGTAAATATTGCCAGGAGATCCTCTTCATTTCTAGATGGTGGTTCTCTATGCACTTTGTTCACTCTACGTATATGCTTTCCTTCCTCCCATTGCTGAAAACCACCATGCATGACAGAGTGATATATAATAGTTGATGCTTGTCCCAAGAAAGTTCAAAAGCATCAAGTTCAATTGCAAATCTTAATGGCAAATTCTCCATTTTTCCTTAAGCCCTCCTTCCACATTTCTTTCAAGTATCATTTAAATCCAACTTTTGTTTGAAGAATTTCTGATTGTCAGTGTGAAAGATTCTGTATGTTGAAAATAAAAAGAAAGATATTTAAGCACTACTCATATGTCTTTAAACAGTTTTGTGGAGAAATAAATGTCCCTGTCTGATACAGTTTCTAGTTGTCTTTTCAGTATCTGAGAGCAATAATTCTCTCATCTCACTTTTTTTTAACCACTTTTGTGGTAAATAAATCTGATGAGTGAGAGTGAGGTAATCAATTTGGGATGCTGGCGGCAATTAGATAAGCATATATGGAATATACAAACTTGAATGTAGCAACCATTAAAGATGTCAAAACAATTAAAAGTATGGTCATAAAACTCAATCATTTAAATTGTCATCTACAAGAATTCAGATGTACCACTGGTCAAATAATTTCTCGAAAAATGTAATAACCACACCACAAAGGGGTCTGATGTGGCACAATAAGCCAGAGAAGACTGCTGTTACTCCAGTCTCATAAGCTAGTCCAACCAACCTACAGTTGGTTCTTATTGTAGATGTGATACAAGTTCCCTACTTCTCTGTTTTGAAATTTGTAAGTTAGGAGTGCTAAATTCAGAACTATTTCCGTGGGAAATGTTACAGAGATTACATCTTGCTAAAGAACGTAAGAGAACTTCCCGAGCTTTCGATGCCTCTATGTTCTGCTCTTGAGAGATTTGAAGGCTAATCTGATTTACATTATTCATTAACAAATTGGAAGCCATAAGATTGGTTATGGAGCAGCACCTAGTGAGATTTTCTTCCAAAAACTGTTTGTAGAGTTCGTCCACTTTTTTTTCCATATAACTATTAAGCATAGAATTAGAGAGGGGCTGCTTATGAAACAACATACTTTTTTCTCGAATTTCATCCCCATTCAAAAGCTTTGAGGCAGGTAGTTTCTCTAGAGGTTCACTGATGGGAGAATGATCCAACGGTACATCTACTGAAAGTAAAAGAGGACCATTAAAAGCATCATCACGTATGTGTTCCACAAAGCAGCCGGAATCATACATGTTACCCACGTGGTCTCCTCCAATCTGTAGGTCCGGATAATTCTGGCAGATACTTGTACATGAGCAAGATCGGTATAAATCTAGTTGTTTTTCATCATGTTCTCTCTTTGGAATGGGCAACGCAGCAGACACATTTCCTGGAAGGGATGCACTTTTGCATTTTGCTACAGTTACCTCATCCACAGATTTTATTTTATTTTTATCATTACTTTGCTCTGTTAAACTTTCTTTCATGACCTTATTTTGATTTTCCATTTTATCAGGGGAAAGTGAATTGTCTTCTATATCTAAAAGCTGCTTTTTCCAAGTTTCCTTTTCATCACTTGAGGTTTTCTTACATGTAAGTGGTTCTTTGTATAGGAGTTCAATTAGGAAGGCTTCTCCAAGCATTTTATTAGACAAGGTTTCTAAACAGAAGAGTGCAATATATTCCTGTAATATTAAAAAAACTCATTAAGGCAACGTACATTAAAATGTCTAATGAAGATTTAACTCCTACATGAAAACACAAATGATTTAGGGAGGCACTATTGCTCAAAGGATAGAGAATAGGACCAGGGGTAAGGAGACTTGGGTTCTGACTCTGTCATTAACTATTTACCATAAGGTAATTTATTTATCATTCCTGGGTCTCAATTGTCCTATTAATTAAATGGTGATAATAATGCTCCCCAGACTTCTTCACAAGGTTATTGTCAGGATATTATATGGTATACAAATGTTTTAAAAGTACAAACTTATACAAATGTATAATTATTTTAATATATTCCACTGTCATAAATGATTTATTTTAAAGTTATTAGTTAAAGTGCTTAACCCTTTATCTTCAAATAGTCTGCTAAAAATCAAGTCTGCTTTCAAGGAATTGGTCTTAACTGCGATTTAATTAATATTGTTTGAGTCATATTAAAAACAATTACTATATCTTAGAATGTGTTTGAGAGATGAATATTTATATATAGTTTGGATTTATGCAAACTGATTTAAACTATTAATATACCCACTGATTTTTCAGTAATCTAAATGCAAATAGGTTTGTCAAATTCATTACCGTCCTATTTTCTTTTTATTTTCTTTCCCTTCCTCTCTTCCTTCCCTCTTTCCTTCCTTCTGTTCTTTTCTTTTGGACTTAAAACTTATTTCCCAAAGCACTTATGTCAGTCTTTTGCATGAATCTTTAGTGCAATTTTAAGACTTCCAATTTTCCCTATAAACTCTACAAGAGTACAAAAGGAAAAAGCAGATTTGATTCAAGACACAATTTTCCTTTAATAGGTCTGTAGTGTCTACTATAAATGTTTCCAGGAAACCTACTTATTCATATTTAAAGGCTTTTGAGTAGAAAATAAAACAATACGAACTAAAATACATGAGAATTTAGACTTACCTTTTCCGAATGTCAGGATACCTAAAGAAAGATTCAGTCTTCTGAGATTTCAACAGTCCAAACACAGGAAAAGCCCCTTTTGGCTTGTTTTTTCTCAGCTCTTGCTTATACCTCAGAAAGATAACTTTAACCGCACAAAATGAAACGGTTCTGCTTTCCATTCATACCTTAGGACTGAACCAACTAATAGGAGAATAATGTGGGTTGATCACATATATGGTATGGTAATGATCACATACTAAAAGAGGATCTTGAAAGTGTTTATTCAAGATGCAAATGAGAATGACAGTGGGAAATGTTAACAGCAATAACTTTCTTCATTCAAGTGAAGATAGAGACAAGGTTATTTTAATTCTTTTAAGTAGAAAAAAACAGTATGGTAACCAGCATATTTTGTAACAATGAATAATTAAAAATAACTTAAATGGCCATCAATAAGACAATGGTTAACTTATGATACATCTATTGTATGAAATACTAAGCTGAGGATTTTTAATGATGGAATGATATTAAAAATAAGGAATTACTACATAATGGTCATTCTAAATGTTCTACATATATGACTTAATTTAAAACAGAAACTATTATCTCCATTTTACAGCGGAAACAAAGACAGATGAAGGTAATACACTTATTGAAGTTCACAAAGTTAGTAAATGGTGGAACTAGGATTTGCACCAAGCAATTGAATTCAGAATCCATACTCAATCACTACACCGTATTGCCTCTATGTTTATTGATGGAATGCAAGTTGCAGAACCATATAAACAGTACGATTCCATCATGTGTTATGTGTGTACTATGTGCCAAGCTCTTTTCTAAATACTTCACATACACTAATTTAATCCTGTTAACATCTATATGAAACAGATATGATAATTACCATTTATCTATGAAGAAACTGAGGGACAGAAAAGCTAGATAAGATGTCCAATATCACACAGTTCTAAGTGGTAGACTCTGGGTTAGAACCCAGGCAGCCTGGCTTTAAATACTGTGTACTTAACTTTCCTGCTATAACAGATTTTTTCTCCCTTTTAATTGACTTAATATATGTAATCATGTTTGTGGAAAAGAATACAAATCAAACTGTTAACCATGGTTTCCTCTGGGAGGGGGTTGGCAGGGAGAAGGTGAAGGGGTAATTTTATTTTTTACTCCCTATACTTCTATATGGTTTGAGTTATTCTACAATGTGCACGTATTCATGTATTATTTGCATGATTGAAAAATAGTCCACATACATAAAAGAACAAGAAAAAAACAATGTTAATTTCTTTGAATGTATTTTCTCAATCTCACAGGAGTCTGACCTATTCTTTAGAATGATTTTAAACCCAGATACAAACTGCCAAAGTAGACTGGAAAGCATGAACAAAATTTCTACATAGTAGATACTTTCAGCTACAATTATCAATACAGCTTTTGTTTCACAAATAATTATTTCAAAATAGTTATCACAAACATCCTACAGAATAGGTTAATTCTAATTTTGTATACCATACCAACCACTTTTTCTTAGGTTGTCAAAGACAACCTCTTGTAAGAAATAGTGTATTAATTTAGCATGGATGCGAGGGAATGGCTCACAGCAAAATGAGAAAATATTTCACAACCCCACACCAGAAAGATAATGAAAACAATTGTAAACAAAAAAATAGATTTTCTACCACTGCTATCACAAAGGAATAGTAAAGGAAAATGGAGGTCTCAAATTGTTTCTAACCTAAACCCCTTCACTGGTTATACCCCATTTCCTTTGCCTTACTCATCTCTATATCTGGCTGATCCAAATTTTAGCAGTCCTCTGTCCTAAATATCTCTGCCTTTCACTACTGTCATTTTGTTCTTGGATTCTGCAGCTGCTTCCAATCTTGCCCCCTTTCAGATCCAGTTGACATGTTAGATTTATCCACCTTTTGCACAAACATGCTAAATCCTTCAATGGCTTCTAATGGATTAATAATAAGAATAGATACAATTTATTGAGTGTCTCATAAGTGAAAGATGCTTTTAGGCAACATCTGCACTTATTTAATCTTCTCAGCAAATCTGCAAGTCATGATTTTCTGTGTTTTTACAAAACAGAAAACAGCCTGGAAAATGCTAAAAATCAAAATCTAACATGAAACCTGAAGGTCTATGTGCTTTTCCCTGTTTACTTTCTTAGCCTCTATTCCTCCACTTGCTCCCCAAAGTTGCAATTACCATGTTGCGTCATGACTTTTCCTTCTACCTAAAATTCCTTTATTCTTATAATTACCTTGCAAATTATACATCCTTCAGGTCAGTTTAGCACTCATTTCTTCAGATCCCTGAAGTGCCTTGACCCACCTAGCCTGGTTTAGATTTTTCTACAATGCATTTATCTCATCTCATCAGTTATCACTCTCTGAGTTCCTTGAAGGTAAATGTTTTTTCTTATTCATATTAATGTGTTTGTTTCCAAGCAGCATGCAAAGAGTCTGGCACTTATTATCATCAATAATTATTATCATTTTCTTAACTACCTGCTTGTCAGACCGTATGCTAAACACTTTTACATACTCAGTTAATTTACTCCTCACAGATGATGCTGTCATGTAGGCATCACCTTTCTCACTTTAACAACAGAGATACTAACATTCAGGGGAAATAATTTGCCCGAGACCCATAGTTACGAAGTGGAATCCAAATGTGCCTAACACAAAAGCTGGTTCTGAGGTTTTTTGGCACTTCACTCTCAATTTTCATTACCCATTTTTGGCAAAGCCAAAAAATCCTGTAAATATTATCCTGATCTTCAACTACTGGAAAAGATTAAAATGAGAATAAAGGTTGGAATACTGAGCTACAAAGGTATTGAAGGGAAAATGGACATTAAAGTGCGAGGTCATCTTTTTACACAGGGGGAGAGGAAGTGCTAGGACAGTCAGGGACTATTGCACCCACTAACACACAAACCAAAAGGTTAATTCCCAGAAGGAAGGGGTGCCCTGCAAAGCACATCCTCGAGAAGGGGGAAAGGAAAAGGTAAAAAAAGATTGCTATGGTGGTCCAGTCCCGTCCAGGTAAGCATTGGCACCCTTTGCTCTGTTCCTACAAACCCAAGCAACATGAGTTTTAATTTATTTGTTTTCTTCACACTTCATTTTATGGTTTGGCCATTTTCTCCCTCAGGTGTCTTGGCCCTTCATTCGTGGCCGCCTTTGCCAAGCACTCACCACCATTCCCAAGCAAGGAGGTGGGAGAAGGGGCAGCAGGAATGCAGAGTCCTTTCGCTCTTCCTGCCACTCCTCCCCTGAGCCGTGCAGATGCAGAGAGAAAAGAGGCCTTAACTAGAGTTTATCCTCCTTGAGAGTTCAGCCCCTCCCCACAGGCCGGTACGGGGGTGGGGTGGGGTGGGGTGGGGGGGGTGGGGCTAGAGCTTCCTAGTCACTAGGCGCCCAGAGTTCCCAGAATGGGCGATCGCTTGCGCCACAAGGGCACTTGTTTACCAGCCAATCCTGAGCGCAGGGCCCCTGGCGCTTAGCAACCGCCCTGGAGAAGGGCCGGGCGTTGGGACACAGCTTCTAGCATTGGTGAGCCGGACGCAGCGGTGAAGTGGCTGACTCCGGGTTACTTCTGCAAAGTAGCCTCGGAGTGGAAACAATGAGCTCCATTAAAATCTATTATACCAGCGTGTTAGGGTCTAGGGAGGTGAGTGGAAAGAAAAAGGGCCTCAGCAGGCAAAAAGGACTAAAGTGAAGATATTCCAGTTGGGGACTTCAGGATTGTGCTAAGACATTACCATCCCCTTCATGCCTTTCATTCTTCAGCTCCCTCCTCTAGGTTTTCGGGGTGGGAGGTGCGGGGGAGAACAGAGAATGTGGTTAACACTCTCACTCAGTTTGTGCTCTAAGAACTGATTGATCTTGGACGTTTCTGTGTCTTGAGCTCAACTTCAGGGCTTCCAATAATTTTATGGATGTTTCAAATGGAAGAGATAAAGAACCTTGTTTAGGATGAGAGGGGGGAAATGCCAGTGAGTGAATGGCCAAAATCTTCAGAGAAGTCTGGGCAACCCCAAAAAGAAAAACTGATTAATTTCAAAGAAGAAGGTGTATTTGCATAGATCAGACATTTCTTAGCTTAATTAGAACTTAGATGAATTATTTTGACCAAGATGTAGGAAATATTATAGAACAGTGTTTTCCAATAGCAATATATTGTGAGCCGCATATGTAATTTTAAATTTTAAGTAGCCACTTTTTAAAAAGATGAGATTAATTTTAATAGATTTTATTTAACACAAAATAGACTAAATGTTATCATTGCAACATATAATCAATATAGAAATAGAAATATTATATATTATTTTTTCATATTAAGTCCTCAAAATTCAGTATGTGTTTTGCATTTATAGCAAGTTTCATTTTGGGCTGGCCACGCTTCAAGTGCCCAGTAGTCACATGTGGCTAGTGGTTATCACATTAGACAGCTCAGTTATAGAGCTGGCTAAAAATGGCTAAAAATCTCATTCAGCAAAGTTTTTGGAGAAGCATGAAAACTGATTTGGAATTGATTATATATGGTTGACAAACATTCATCACACTCCTGTTGTGTGTCAGATACCATGATAGGTGTGAGGAATGAGATTTGATCTCAGCGTAGAAAGAGTGCATTGCTTTTCATAAAGCCTCATCAGGTAGGTTAGGGATTTCAACTGGGTACTAAGAAACAATAGCAAGAAGTAGTTTAAAAAAGAAAATTATGGGCCATTTGACTAGTTTTTTTTTTTAACCATGTGAATTATGTTATTGGATATGGTACTGAGTCTGTAAGAGGGAGTGAAATCCGTAAGGACTACAGTGGATGCAGTAGAGGACTCACCCAAGTGTTGATCTGTGTCACTCAAACTGTAACATAAAAATAATCTAGAGGGTGTATTAAAACATTCCTGAGACCCACTCCCAGAGATTCTGACTCTGTAATTTTGGGGTGGGGTAAGCCTGATGCTGCTAGTGTTATGAACCACACTCAGACTAGCACTGGTCTAAGCAGCTGTTCTTCTCTTAATGGGTTCCTCTGAAAAGGTTTTAAAAAACCACTATAAAAATGTGAAAGTCACATGCACCATGCTTTTGCAATTTTAAAAACGAATGAGCCTCAGAAAGTGAAAATGTTGCATTTGGGAATTTCAGAAATTTCTCAGCGGTTGGAAATAAGCAGGGTTTTCCAAGCATGACCAGATTACATTTTCAAGTCATCAAACAAAAAGCCTACTCACATGCACTTTCACAGAAATCCCATTTGAATAAACTGGGGTTTGTACTTGTCAAAATGCTTTCACATCAGTTTTCTAAGTCTAACATCACAGGTTTTATATGACAAAAATGCCCAAGACTGTCATATGAAAATGTAGAAACCTCAAAGTTTAATATTTATGTTGTAGCCATTAACAAAAAGTTGTAGTTATAAAATATGCTTAAAAGATAACCAACTATTACAATTTTACTTTAGCAGTAATCTGTGTTTTGGGGGAAAAGACAATGTGGGGAAATACAGTATAGTAACAGATGACATAAATCTAACTGTTCATATGAGAGGACATAGCAAGAACTGGCCACTTTTATCCACTCATATATTTGTAATCTTAATCCCCTGGTGTGTTTATTAATTTTGTCCCATGGATTATCTCTAAATTTAGGCATAGACTGTGATTATGGTTTTATTTTATTGTTTATTTAAGTATAGTTGATTTACAATAGTATATTAGTTTCAGGTGTACAGCATAGTGATTCAGTATTTTTATACATTATACTCCATTAAATGTTACTGCAAGATAATTGCTATAATTCCCTGTGTTATAATTTCTTGTTACTTATCTACTTTATACAGAGTGGTATGTATTTCTTAATCCCATACCCCTAATTTGCCCCTCCCCCTTCCCTCTCCCAGGTGGTAACCACTAGTTTGTTTTCTGTATCTGTGAGTCTGTTTCTGTTTTGTGTAAATATTTTATCTGTATTATTTTTTAAATTACACATATGATTGATATCATACAGTATTTGGCTTTTCTCTCTGAGTTATTTCACAAACCATAATATTCTCTAGGTCCATCCATGTTGCTGAAAATGGCAGAATTTGCTTCTTTTTTATGGCTGAGTAATATTCCATTGTGTATATATCTATATATTTATATATCTACATATATATATATGCCACATTTTTTACATTCATCTGATGATGGACATGGGTTGCTTCCATATCTTGTCTATTGTAAATAGTGCTACTATGAATATTGGGGTGCATGTATCTTTTCAAATTAGTGTTACTTTTTTCTTTTCTGGATATATACCTAGGAGTGGAATTACGGGATCATGTGGTAGTTATATTTTTAGTTGTTTGAGGAAACTCCATACTGTTTTCCATAGTGGCTGCAGCAATTTACATTCCCACCAACAATGTATGAGGGTTCCTTTTTCTCCATATCCTATCCAACAATTGTTATTTGTAGACTTTTTGAATGGCCATTCTGACAGGTGTGAGGTAATATCTCATTATTTTGATTTGCATTTCTCTAATAATTAGTTATGTTGAGTATAATTTCATGTGCCTGTTAGCCATCTATATTTCTTCTTAGGAAAAATGTTTATTCAGGTCTTCTGCCCATTTTTTGATAGGATTGTTTGGGATTTTCTTTTCATTTTTTTTGGTATTGAGTTGTATGAGCTGTTTACATTGAATGTTAACCTCTTGTTAGTCATACCATTTGCAAACATTTTCTCACATTCTGTAAGTTGTCTTCTAATTTTGTTGATGATTTCATTTTCTGTAGAAAAGATTTCAGTTTGATTAGGTCCAATTTGTTTATTTTTGCTTTTATTTCTTTTTCTTTAGGAGACAGATCCAAAAATTATTGCTATGATTTGTGTCAAAGAGTGTTCCACCTATGTTCTCTTCTAGGAGTTATATGGTTTCAGGTCTTGTGTTTAGGTCTTAATGTATTTTGAGTTTATTTTTGTATTTGGTGTTAGAGAATGTTTTAATCTCGTTGTTTTACATGTGACTGTCCAGTTTTCCTGGCACTATCTTTTAAAGAGACTGTCTTTTCTCCATTGTATATTCTTGCCTCCTTTGTCATAGATTAATTGACCATAGGTGTGTAACTTTATTTCTGGGCTCTCTGTTCTGTTCCATTGTTCTAAGTGTCTGTTTTTGTTCATGTACGATACTGTTTTGGTTATTGTAACTTTGTGGTATAGTCTGAAGTCTGGGAGGGTGACACCTCCAGCTTTGTACTTTTCTCAGGATTGCTTTCGCAATTCTGGGTCTTTTGTGTTTCCATATGGATTTTAGGATTACTCTAATTCTGTGAAAAAATGTCATGGGTATTTTGATAGTGATTTCCTTAAATCTTTAGATGTTTTGGGTAGTATGTCAATTTTAACAATATTAATTCTTCCAATCCAAGAGCACAGGATATCTTTCCATTTCCTTGTATCACCTTCAACTTCCCTCATCAACTTTTCTAGTTTTCAGTGTATAGGTCTTTCACCTCCTTGATTAAACTTATTCCTATGTATTTTATTCTTTTTGATGCAATTTTTTGGAATTTTATTTTATTTATTTTTTATACAGCAGGTTCTTATTAGTTATCTATTTTATACATATTAGTGTATATATGTGAATCCCAATCTCCCAATTCGTCCCACCACCACCAACCCCCCGCCCCCACCCCACTTTCCTCCCTTGGTGTCCATACACTTGTTCTTTACATCTGTGTCTCTATTTCTGCCTTGCAAACTGGTTTATCTGTATCATTTTTCTAGATTCCACATATATGCATTAATATATGATATTTGTTTTCTCTTCCTCTTTCTGACTTACTTCACTCTGTATGACAGTTTCTAGGTCCATCCACATCTCTACAAATGACCCAATTTCATTCTTTTTTATGGCGGAGTAATATTCCATTGTATATATCTACCACAACTTCTTTATCCATTTGTCTGTTGATGGGAATTTAGGTTGCTTCCATGACCTGGCTATTGTAAATAGTGCTGCAATGAACATTAGGGTCCATGTGTCTTTTTGAATTACGGTTTTCTCTGGGTATATGCCCAGTAGTGGGATTGCTGGGTCATATGGTAATTCTATTTTCAGTTTTTTAAGGACCCTCCATACTGTTCTCCATAATGGCTGTATCAATTTACATTCCCACCAACAGTGCAAGAGGGTGCCCTTTCCTCCACACCCTCTCCAACATTGTTGTTTGTAGATTTTCTGATGATGCCCATTCTAAATGGTGTGAGGTGATACCTCATTGTAGTTTTGATTTGCATTTCTCTAATAATTAGTGATATTAAGCAGCTTTTCATGTGCCTCTCAGCTATCTGTATGTCTTCTTTGGAGAAAGGTCTATTTAGGTCTTCAGCCCAATTTGGGATTGGGTTGTTTGTTTGTTTGTTTGTTTTTTTGATATTGAGCTACATGACCTGTTTATATATTTTGGAGACTAATCCTTTGTCCGTTGATTCATTTGCAAATATTTTCTCCCATTCTGAGGGTTGTCTTTTCGTCTTGGTTATGGTTTCCTTTGCTGTGCAAAATATTTTAAGTTTCATTAAGTCCCATTTTTTAATTTTTGTTTTTATTTCCATTTCTATAGGAGGTGGGTCAAAAAGGATCTTGCTGTGATTTATGTCATAGAGTGTTCTGCTTATATTTTCCTCTAAGAGTTTGATAGTGTCTGGCCTTACATTTAGGCCTTTAATCCATTTTGAGTTTATTTTTGTGTATGGTGTTAGGGAGTGTTCTAATTTCATACTTTTACAAGTACCTGTCCAGTTTCCCCAGCACCACTTACTGAAGAGACTGTCTTTTTTCCATTGTGTATCCTTGCTTCCTTTGTCATAGATTAGTTGACTGTAAGTGCACGGGTTTATCTCTGGACTTTCTATCCTGTTCCATTGATCTATATTTCTGTTTTTGTGCCAGTACCACATTGTCTTTATTACTCTAGCTTTGTAGTATAGTCTGAAGTCAGGGATTCTGATTCCTCTAGCTCCATTTTTTTCCCTCCTGTCTTATTCATGAATTTAGAGAAAAGGCTTGCAACTTTTCACCCTTGAGTATGATGTTGGCTGTGGGCTTGTCATAAAAGGTCTTTAATATGTTGAGCTATGTCCTTCTATACCCACTTTGATGAGAGTTTTTTTTTTTTTTATCATGAATGGATGTTACATTTTGTCAAATGTTTTTTCTGCATCTGTTGAGATGATCATGTGATTTTTATCCTTCCTTTTGTTAATGTAGTGTAT
Organism: Eschrichtius robustus; assembly: GCF_028021215.1. Taxonomy (NCBI): domain Eukaryota; kingdom Metazoa; phylum Chordata; class Mammalia; order Artiodactyla; family Eschrichtiidae; genus Eschrichtius; species Eschrichtius robustus. Next base: position 70,282,371 of record NC_090845.1, on the reverse strand, counting down.
CACATTGATTGATTTGCGAATGTTGAACCATCCTTGTCATGCTGGAAAGAATCCAACTTGATCATGTTGTATGATCTTTTTATATATTGTTGGAATCAGTCTGCTAATATTTTGTTGGGGATTTTGACATCTATATTCGTCAAAGATTTTGGCCTGTAATTTTCTTTTTTTGTAGTGTCTTTGTCTCGTTTTGGTATCAGAATAATGGTGGCCTCATAGAATGAATTTGGGAGTGTTCAGTCTTCTTTAATATTTTGGTATAGTTTGAGAAGGATAGGTATTAGTTCTTCTTTATATGTTTGGTAGAATTCCACTGTGAGGCCATCCAGCCTTGGACTTTTGTTGATGGGAGGTTTTTTTTTTTAATTACAAATTCAATTTCACTACTAGTGATCAGTCTTTTCAAATTGTCTCTTTCTTCTTGATTCAGTCTTGTTGGGTTGTATGTTTCTAGAAATGTGTCCATTTCTTTGAAGTTGTCCATTTGTTGGCATATAATTGTTCATAGTATTCTTTTATTAATTTTTTGTATCTTTGTGGTATCAGTTGTTATTTGTCCTCTGTCATTTATTTTGTTTATTTCAACCCTCCCCCTTTTCTTCTTGTTGAGCCAGCCTAAAGGTATATCAATTTTGTTTATCTTTAAAAAAAAAAAAAAAAAAGCAGCACTTGGTTTCATTGATCTTTTCTGTTGTCTTTTTGTTTCGATTTTATTTATTTCCTCTCTGATCTTTATTACTTTCTTTCTTCTGCTGAATTTGGGCTTTATTTCTTCTTATTATTCTAATTTTTAGGTGGTAGTTCAGGTTGTTCATTTGAAATTTTTCTTGTTTTGTGGAAGGCCTGTATAGCTGTAAACTTCCCTCTTAGAACTGCTTTTGCTGAAACCCATAGATTTTGGAGTGTTGTGTTTCCATTTTCACTCGCCTTGAGGTATTTTCTGATTTCTTCTTTGATTTCATCATTGACCCATTGGTTTTCTAGTAGCATATTTTATAGTCTCCACACGTTTTTTCTTTTCACATTTTTCTTTTTGTAGTTGATTTCTTGTTTTATACCATTGTAGTCCAAAAATGCTTGATATAATTTCTATCCTCTTAAATGTGTTGAGATTTGTTTTGTGGCCTAGCATGTGATCTATCCTGGAGAATGTTCCATATGCACTTGAAAAAATATGTATTCTGCTGTTTTTGGATGGAATGTCCTGTAGATATCTATTCTGTCATTTAAGACCACTGTTGCCGTATTTATTTTCTGTCTGGATTATTTGTCCATTGGTGTAGGTGGAGTGTTAAAGTCCCCTACTATTATTGTATTATTATCTATTTCTCCCTTTATGTCTTTTAGTATTTGCTTTGTATATTTAGTTGCTCCTGTATTGGATGCATATGTTTAACCAGTGTAATATCCTCTTTCTGTATTGATCTGTTTATTATTTTATAATGCCCTTCTTTGTTTTTTATTATAGCCTTTGTTTTAAAGTCTATTTTGTCTAATATGAGTATTGTTACCCTGCTTTATTGTCATTTCCATTTGCATGAAATATCACTTTTCAAACTTTCACTTTGTCTGTGTTTGTATCTTTTAGCCCTGAAATGAGCCTCTTGTAGGTAGCATATTGAAGGGTCTTGTTATTTGATCCAATCAACCGCCCTTTGTCTTTAGATGAGAGCATTTAGTCCATTGAAATTTAGAGTAATTATTGATAGGTATGTACTTATTACCATTTTATTATTTGTTTTCTGGTTGTTTTTGTATTTCTTCTCTGTTAATTTCTTCCTTTGTGGTTTGATGATTTTCTTTAGTAGTATTCCTGTGTTCCTTTCTTTTTGTTTTTTGTGTATCTATTGTAGGTTTTTGATTTGTGGTCACCATGGGATCCATATATGTTGATTCATAATTGTATCTACTTGTTTTAAACTGGTAGTCATTCAAGTTCAAACACATTTTAAACGATCTATAGTTTTTTACTCCCTTCCACCACATTTTGTCTTTTTGATGCCTTATTTTACATCTTCATGCTTATCCCTTAACAGTTCATTGTAGTTATAATTGTTTTTATAATTTTCTTGTCTTTTAATCTGTGTACTGGCTTATTTAAGTGCTCTTCAATCCTTACTATATATTTTTCTTTCTTAGTGGGATTTTCCCTTTCCTATAGATTCTTACTTCTTTTCATTTAGACAAGATCCTTTAACATTTCTTTTAGGGTAGGTTTAGTATTGATGAATTATTTTAGTCTTTGCTTGTCTGGGAAGTTCTTTATCTCTCCTTTTATTCTAAGTGATAATCTTGCTGGGTACAGCATCCTAGGTTGCAGGTTTTTCCCTTTCAGCACTTTAAATATATCATGCCACTCCCTCTGGCCTGCAAAGTTTCTGCTAAAAAATCAGCTGGTAGCTTTATGGGGTTCCCTTATAACTGACTATTTGTTTTTCTCTTGCTGCCTTTAGAATTCTCTTTTTATTTTTTACCATTTTAATTATAATATATTTTGGTGTGGGATTCTTTTGCTTCATCTTGTTTGGGACCCTCTGTGCTTCTTGTACCTGGATATTTGTTTCCTTCTTCAGGTTTAGGAAGTTTTCAGCCATAATTTCTTCAAATACTTTTTTGATACTCTTCTCTCTCTCTTCTGCTTCTGGAACCCCTATATGGTGAATATTGGAGTGCTTAATGTCATTTCAGAAATCTCTTCAATTGCCTACAATTTTTTAAATTAGTTTTTCTTTCTATTGCTCTGATTGGGGGATTTCCATTATTCTATCTTCCAGATCACTTTTGCATTCTTTCATATCACTTAGTCTGCTATTCATTCCTTCCAGTGTTTTTTATATCAGCTATTGAATTATTTTTAATTGGGTCTTTTTTATATTTTATAGTTCCTTGTTTAAATATTCAGTGTTTAGATCAATCGTTTTTCCTAATTGATTTAACATTTTTATTACCAATATTTTGAATTTTGAATCTGGTAAATTGTTTATTTCTCTTTCATTATTTATTTTTTCAGTGTTTTATCTTGTTTTCAATTGAGAGTAGTTCCTCTGCCTTTTTATTTTGCTTAACTTCTCTGCCTCTATAAATTTAGGTGAAACAGTTACATATTGTGTTCTTGAAGGGGTGTTCTTATGTGAGAACAGCCCTATGTAGATTGCTTGTGCCCAATGCCTTTCATGGGAGGGCTGGATTTGATATGGATGACATTCAAGTCTTTTCTCAGGATTTGTTGACAGTGATCACCTTGTTAGTGAGTGGGGCTGGAGACGGAGTTGCTAAAGTCAGCACCAAGTGTGAGATGGGACTTTCTCTCTGTTCATTGCCCACCACAGCCTTGTCAGGTGAAAAGTCTGATCCCAGGTTGCTGGAGAAGAAGCCCTGAGGCTCAGCCTTAGACTGGCTTTGTTCCCTTAGTGTGTGTTTTTCCCTGTCCCCGCATGGGGACTTTTGCACCAGAGGAAGGGAGTGCTGAAACAAATGTGCTCTTTGCACATACAGAGATCTGATGCGCTCCCTGTGTAAGTGTCTATGGCTCAACTCAGACGCAGCCCATGGTCATGTATTTTCCCTGATCGTGATTGTCCCATTTCCAGTGCCACACTGATGCGGTCTGAGCAGGGCCAGAGTGTTTGCTCAGCTCAGGCTGGGGCTCACTGGGCTGGGGTATATGGTGAAGTGGTTGCTGGAAACCCAGCAGCCACTAGAGCAGACCTCTCACTGCCCTGCCTCAGGGGCAAGACCCCTTTGTCTCTCACAGATGAACACTGTCACCAGCCTCCACCACTCTCTATATGATGTGGCACTGCTCCACAGGGGAGTAAGACATTATGTGGTTTCTCTGTATGCATGGGGTGGGGGTGAGCTGTGTCCAAGTGGTTGCCATCAAAAATTTGGGCTGCTTCTGGGGCCCCAATTTAGTAAGCAATAATGACCACCACGGCCCTACCTGGGCTCTGTCCTGGGACCGGGTCACCTCTGAGTCCCAAGGTTGAGTCTTTCCCCTGGTCCTGGCCTCCCCAGATCCAGTACCACACTGTAGCATGGAGAGAGTGGGACTAGAACATTTGCTGTGCTCAGGGCGGGGTGTGTGGTGAGACAGCTGTGGGAAACCTGGCAGCCACTAAAGCAGACCTTTCTCCACCTTGCCTCAAGGGCAAGCCAGCACAAGTGAGCACTCCTCACAATGGATTCCTGGCTTCTCCTGCTTTTCTATCTGTCCCAGCGGTCCTTTAACCAGCCAAGGGTGCTTGTCTCTTCCACATAGGACCCCAGGATCAGGAAGCCCAGTCTGTAGCTTGACCTGCTCACTCTCCAGGGTGTGTTTCTGCTTGTGCATTCTTCCTTTTACACTGAGTCCCGTCCCAGGGGCACAGGTCTTAACCTGATCACTTCTCTTCCTACCCAATTAGAGATGTATTTTTCTTATAACCTTGGTTGTACAGGATTTCTGCCAGTTTCCAGTTAGTTTTCAGTGAGGATTGTTCCACATGTAAATAGATGTATTTTGGATGTGTTTGTCAGAGGGAGGTGAGCGCCACATCCTCTTACTCCATTATTTTGATCACCAGCCTGATTATTGTTTTAGAACATGTATTAAGTTTCCCTCAAATTTAAAAACCTGGTATCGTGTCCATTTTCTACACAGAGTTACCACTGATATTAACATAAATTAATGCAGTGATGAATTCAAAAGCCTGCTTCAACTGTTAGCAGAATGTTCATACCACTTCATGCACAGTATGAAAACAATCTGGTAAATATTTATAACCCATTAGAGATTTTCAGCCCCACTGACACCTTACTGTAATTCTTCATATACATATTAAACATATTTATATATTACATACATACTGTGTGTATCTCTCTCTCTCTCTCTATCTATCTATCTATCTATCTATATATATATACATATATATATATATATATATATATATATATATATATATATATATATATATATATATATATATATAAACAAGAAAATTACCTAACTTTTGCTCCTCAAAAAATATTATACCATTAAAAGTTGTTCCTCATCCATAGAATAATGGACAGGGAAAATAAAAATAAAACATAAAACATTCAGATCAGTTGATTAATATTTTTCTATATCTTTGTCTATCTAAGTGAAGTAGAGACAGGAAGAAGTTACCAGAATTTTAAATACTTACAAAATAAAGTATGAATTAATAGACATTTCTGTCAGTTTGAAAGTGCTTCAAGAAATGAAGATGAAGGTTTCCACCCCTAAGACTCTACCACCTCAGATATTCAATGTCCAAGAATATTGTGGAGTAAGAATAAACGTCCATGTTTATTTTATTGTGACTTCATATTTTAAGGTCATATACATGGGGAAATAATACATTTATGGGGTATGAAGGGCAGGTTTATCCCTTTGTGGAATAACTTAATTATGTTCCTGGAGACAAGGCAGTTTGTATTTTATTACGAAAACATCATAAAAGGAAATTTTGTCATGTTGCTTGTTTTGGGATACTTATGTGTTATTTTTCATCATACATTATAGTATGAAATGACTGCTACTCTGAGGAGAATTTTTTATCTAACTTAACTGGCAGCGGTTTGCAAAGGCCCAGGCAAGATAATTAACAAACTCACCTAGACACTTGAGTTTAGTGACTTCATAATTGGGAAATATCAACATTGATATTATAAGTTAATTTTAATTATTTTTAGGATATTGAAATGTTTCACAAGGCAAAGGAGAACAAAGAGATTCTGAAATTCCTGAAGATGGAATGAATTGGCAGCAATGACACAAAAGATTTTTACCAAGGTGGATCTACATATACTTCCACATACATCAGTTACTTTTAATTATGACAATAGAACTGTTTCATTAAAGTTAATTGCTACCTAGACTAATTTGTAATCACTAACATGTGAGTCTTTCTATTTCCATCATGCATTAAAATCACTCTATTACATTGTGAACATTTTATAAAGCTGTGTAAAAAGAAAAACTGTTAGATATCTATCATCAAACTTTTCTTTTAAATCACTAGTAGCTGTCAATTTATAGTCATGAAATAGACTTTTAATGTAATTTTCAATTTACTTTCAGTATTATTTTTTAAATGTTTCTCAGTATATTTAACAAAGGCCTACATACTGTACTGGGGCTGTTTAAAAAAAGAAAAGAAAAAAAAGGAGGTCACTGGACTCCATTCCAAATACTCCCAAATGGAAATAAGGAGGGAATAAGAATTTGTATTGTTAACAAACTCTCCAGGTGACTTTTTTTGTTTTGTTTTGGTAAAATTATAATTAAGACATAGAATACATTGCCTAAAGCTTCAGAGGAATACCTGAGGAATGAGTTTCTTTGGGGAATTACAGCATTCAAAAGTACCCATGTATACTAGGTAATTTAGAAAGGCAAACAATGCCAAGGACAAACAGATGGAAAGTTATACTGTGTTCATGGACTGGAAGAATTAATATTGTTAATTCTCCCATACTACCCAAGGCAATCTACAGATTCAATGCAACCCCTATCAAAATAAGAAGAGCAATTTTCACAGAACTAGAACAAATAATTCTAAAGTTTGTATGGAAGCACAAAGACCCCAAATAGCCAAAACAATTTTGAGAAAGAAGAACAGAGCTGGAGGAGTCATACTCCCTGACTTCAGACTAAAAATGCAAAGCTCCAGTAATCAAAACAGTATGGTACTGGCACAAAAACAGACACATGGATAAATGGAACAGAATAGAGAGCCCAAAAAAGCCCATACACTTATAGTCAATTGATCTATGACAAAAGAGGCAGGTTATACAATGGAGAAAAGACAGACTCTTCAATAAGTGGTGCTGGGAAAACTGGACAGCTACATGTAAAAGAATGAGATTAGAACATTTTGTCATACCACATACAAATTTATGGATTAAAGACATAAATGTTAGACCAGAAACCATAAAACTCCTAGAAGAAAACATATGCAGAACACACTTTGACATAAATTGTAGCAATATTTTTTTGGATCTGTCTCCTAAAGCAAAATAAATGAAAATAAAAATAAATAAATGGGACCTAACTAAACTTAAAATCTTTTGCACAGTTAAGGAAGCCATAGACAAAATGAAAAGAAAACCTATCAAATGGGAGAAAATATTTGTTAATGATATGACCAATAATGGGTTAATATCCAAAATATATAAACAGCTCATACGACTCAACATCAAAAAAAAAAAAAAAAAAAAAGACCCAATCAAAAAATGGGCAGAAGACCTGAATAGTCCTTTGTCCAAATAAACCATACAGATCAACAACAAGCACATGAAAAGATGTTCATCATTGTGAATCATCAGAGAAATGCAAATTAAAACCACAGTGAGATATCACCTCACACCTGTCAAAATGGCTGTCATCAAAAAGACCACAAATAACAAATGTTGGTGAGGATGTGGAGAAAAGGGAACTCTCATACACTGTTAATTGTTAATTGGTGCTACCACTATGGAAAACAGTATGGAGGTTCCTCCAAAAACTAAAAATAGAACTGACATATGACCCAGCAATTCCACTTCTGGGTATACATACGAAAAAAAAAAAAGAATTCAAAAAGATACACACACCCCAATGTTCATAGCAAAATTATTTACGATTGCCAAGATATGGAAACAACCTAACAAACTAGTGAATATAACAAAACAGAAGCAGACTTAGAAATAGAGAACAAATTAGTGGTTACCAGTGGGGGGGAGGGGGAGGGGGTAGGGGAAATTTTGGAGTAGGGGATTAAGTGGTAAAACAATTATGTATAAAATAAATACTATACAAGGATATATTGTACAACACAGGAAATATAGCCAATATTTTATAATAGCTATAAATGGCTTTAAAATAGTGAATCACTATATTGTACTCCTGTAACGTATATAGTATTGTACATCAACTACATCTCAATTTTAAAAAAATTTAAAAAGAAGCCAGAAAATCGTAAAAAAGTAAAACCACCTTTACCAGATAAACAAATGCTGAGGGATTTTGTTACCAGTAGACCGACCATACAAGTAATGCTAAAGGGGCTCATTTATGATAAAATGAAAGGACACTAGACAATAATTCAAAGCCATACCAAGAAGTAAAGAATCACAACATTGGTAACTACACAGATAAATATAAAAGCCAGTATTATTTTATTTTTGTTTGTAATTCCTCTGTTTATTTCCTATGTGAATTAAAAGATAATGAATAAAAAATCTGTGTTATTGGTTACATAATAAAGATGCAATTTGTGATAAAAACAACATATAGGGGTGTTTGGAAAAAGCTGTATAAGAGCAAATTTTTTATATGTTATTTCAGATAAGGTGGTATCAATTAGAAATATAGAAGTTCAATAAGGAAAAAGAGGACTTGAATAACAATATAACCTAAGCATATAAAGGACTCCACCCAACGGCAGCAGAGTACACCTTCTTCTCGAGAGTATATGGACTATTCTCTAGGATAGACCAGATAGGAAGAATAGAAAAACAAGAGCACATCAACGGAACCAAAGTTTGGTTCTTTGAAAAGATCAACAAAATTTATAAAACTGTAGCTAGACTGACAAAGAAAAAAGAGAGAAGCCTCAAAATATTAAAATAAGGAAAGAAGATGGAGACATTACTATTAATTTTAGAGAAGTTGAAAGAATTATAAGAGAATGCTATTAATGACTGTAGAACAACAAATTAGATAACCTAAATGAAATGGGCAAAAATCTGAGAAACATGCAAACTACCAAAAATGACTAAAGAAGAAATTGAAAATCTGGAGAGAACTATATAAAGTAAAGAGATTAAATCTGTCATCAAAATTTTCCAAACAAAGAAAAGTCCTGGACCAGAAAATGTTAATGGTAATTTCTGCCAAACTTTTGAAAAAGAATTAACACCAATCTTTCTCAAACTCCTCTGAAAAATAGAAAACAATGGAATGCTTTCCAACTCATTCTATGAAGCCAGCATACCCTCAAACCAAAGCCAGATAAAGACATCACAAGAAATGACAATTACAGACCAATATCTTTTATGAATATAGGTGTAAAGATATTCACAAAATTACTTGTAAACTGAATGCAACAGCATATTAAAATGATTATACACCACAAGCGAGACTTATCCTATGAATGTGAGTGGTTCAACATAAGAAAATCAATTATTGCAATACATCACATTCATAGAAGGAAATTACAAAAACACATAATCATCTCAATTGATGCAAAAAAAGCATTTGACAAAATCCAATACCATTTTATGATAAAAAAAAAAACTCTCAGAAAACTAGGACTAGAACGGAAATTCTCCAACATGATAAAGGGAATTTATTAAAAACAACAACAACAACACATTGCTAACATCATTCTAAATTGGTAGAGACTGAAACCTTTCTCCCTAAGATCAGAAACAAGACAAAGATGTCTGCTTTCTCTACTGCTATTCAACACTTTACTGGAAGTTCCATCCATAAAAATTAGATAAGAAAAAGAAATAAAAGACATCCAATTTGGAAAAGATGAAGCAAAACTATTATTATTCACAGATAACATGATCTTATATATAGAAAATCTCAAGGAATCCACAAAGAAGCAACTAGAGCTTATATTAATTCAGCAAAGTTTCAGGGTAAAAGGTTAACACACAAAAAGGCAGTTGTGAGCTCCATAGTTACCTCTAACTAAGATACAACCAGAGAGTTCGGAAGATGCTGGAAGAGTAAGACGCGGAGATCACCTTCTTCCCCACAGATACATCAGAAATACATCTACACGTGGAACTGCTCCTATAGAACACACACTGAACGCTGGCAGAAGACCTCAGACCTCCCAAAAGGCAAGAAACTCCCCACATACCTGGGTAGGGCAAAAGAAAAAAGAAAAAACAGAGACAAAAGAATAGGGATGTGACCTGCACCAGTGGGAGGGAGCTGTGAAGGAGGAAAGGTTTCCACACACTAGGAAGCCCATTCGTGGGCGGAGACTGCAGGTGGCCAAGTGGGGAAGCTTTGGAGCCACGGAGGAGAGCGCACCAACAGGGGTGTGGAGGGCAAAGCGGAGAGATCCCCGCACAGAGGAGTGGTGCCGGCCTGCACTCACCAGCCCAAGAGGTTTGTCTGCTCACCCGCCGGGGCGGGCGGGGGCTGGGAGCTGAGGCTCGGGCTGGGCTTCGGTCGGATCCCAGGGAGAGGACTGGGGTTGGCAGCGTGAACACAGCCTGAAGGGGTTAGTGCACCACAGCTAGTGGGAGGGAGTCCGGGAAAAGGTCTGGACCTGCCGAAGAGTCAAGAGACTTTTTCTTCCCTCTTTCTTTCCTGGTGCGCAAGGAGAAGGGGGATTAAGAGCGCTGCTAAAAGGAGCTCCAGAGATGGGCGTGAGCCGCGGCTATCAGCACGGACCCCAGAGACGAGCATGAGACGCTAAGGCTGCTGCTGCCACCACCAAGAAGCCTGTGTGCAAGCACAGGTCACTCTCCACTCCTCCCCTCCCGGGAGACTGTGCAGCCCGCCACTGCCAGGGTCCCGTGATCCAGGGACAACTTCCCCGGGAAAACACATGGCACGCCTCAGGCTGGAGCAAGGTCACGCTGGCCTCTGTCACCGCAGGCTCGCCCCGCACCCCATACCCCTCCCTCCCCCCAGCCTCATTGAGCCACAGCCCTCGAATGAGCTGCTACTTTAACCCCATCCTGTCTGAGCAAAGAACAGACGCCCTCAGGGGACCTACACGCAGGGGCAAGTCCAAATCCAAAGCTGAACCCCTGGAGCTGTGCGAACAAAGAAAAGAAAGGAAATTTCTCCCAGCAGCCTCAGAAACAGCGGATTAAAGCTCCACAGTCAACTTGATGTACCTGCATCTGTGGAATACCTGATTAGACAATGAATCATCCCAAATTCAGGAGGTGGACTTTGGGAGCAAGATATATTATTTTTTCCCCTTTTCCTCTTTTTGTCAGTGTGTACGTGTATGCTTCTGTGTGAGATTTTGTCTGTATAGCTTTCCTTTCAAGATTTGTCCTAGGGTTCTGTCTGTCCATTTTTTTGTTGTTGTTCTTGTTTTTTACTATAAAAAATTTTTTTTCTTAATAATTATTTTTTATTTTAATTATTTTATTTTATCTTACTTTATTTTATTTAATTTTATCCTCTTTCTTTCTTTCTTTCTTTCTTTCTTTCTTTCTTTCTATTTATTCTCCCTTTTATTCTGAGATGTGTGGATGAAAGCCTCTTGGTGCTCCAGCCAGGCATCAGGGCTGTACCTCTGAGGTGGGAGAGCCAACTTCAGGACACTGGTCCGCAAGAGACCTCCCAGCTCCATGTAATACCAAACAATGAAAATCTCCCAGAGAACTCCATCTCAAAACCAAGACCCAGCTTCACTCAACGAAGAGCAAGCTACAGTGCTAGACACGCTATGCCAAACAACTAGCAAGACAGGAACACAGCCCCATCCATTAGAAGACAGCCTGCCTAAAATCATAAAAAGGCCACAGACACCCCAAAACACACCACCAGACGTGGAACTGTCCACCAGAAAGTCAAGATCCAGCCTCATCCACCAGAACACAAGCACTTTTCCCCTCCACGAGGAAGCCTACACAACCCACTGAACCAACTGCAGCCACTGGGGACAGACACCTAAAACACTGGGAAATATGAACCTGCAGCCTGCGAAAAGGAGACCCAAAACACAGTAAGACAAGCAAAATGAGAAGACAGAAAAACACACAGCAGATGAAGGAGCAAGGTAAAAACACACCAGACCTAACAAATGAAGAGGAAATAGGCAGTCTACCTGAAAAAGAATTCAGAATAATGATAGTAAAGATGATCCAAAATCTTGGAAATAGAATAGACAAAATGCAAGAAACATTTAACAAGGACCTAGAAGAACTAAAGAGGAAACAAGCAACGATGAACAACACAATATGAAATTAAAAATACTCTAGAAGGGATCAATAGCAGAAAAACTGAGGCAGAAGAATGGATAAGTGACCTGGAAGATAAAATAGTGGAAATAACTATTGCAGAGCAGAGTAAAGAAAAAAGAATGAAAAGAACTGAGGACAGTCTCAGAGACCCCTGGGACAATATTAAACACACCAACATTCGAATTATAGGGGACCCAGAAGAAGAAGAGAAAAAGAAGGGGACTGAGAAAATATTTGAAGAGATTATAGTTGTAGACTTCCCTAATATGGGAAAGGAAATAGTTAATCAAGTCCTGGAAGCACAGAGAGTCCCATACAAAATAAATCCAAGGAGAAACATGCCAAGACACATATTAATCAAACTATCAAAAATTAAATATAAAGAAAACATATTAAAAGCAGCAAGGGGAAAACAACAAATAACACACAAGGGAATCCCCATAAGGTTAACAGCTGATCCTTCAGCAGAAACTCTGCAAGCCAAAAGGAAGTGGCAGGACATACTTAAAGTGATGAAGGAGAAAAACCTACAACCAAGATTACTCTACCCAGCAAGGATCTCATTCAGATTTGATGGAGAAATTAAAAGCTTTACAGACAAGCAGAACCTGAGAGAGTTCAGCACCACCAAACCAGCTTTACAACAAATGCTAAAGGAACTTCTGTAGGCAAGAAACACAAAAGAAGGAAAACACCTACAATAACAAACACAAAACATTTAAGAAAATGGGAATAGGAACATACATACTGATAATTACCTTAAATGTAAATGGATTAAATGCTCCCACCAAAAGACACAGACTAGCTCAATGAATACAAAAACAAAACCTGTATATATGCTGTCTACAAGAGACCCACTTCAGACCTAGGGACACATACAGACTGAAAGTGAGGGGATGGAAAAAATATTCCATGCAAATGGAAATCAAAAGAAAGCTGGAGTAGCAATTCTCATATCAGACAAAATAGACTTTAAAATAAAGACTATTACAAGAGACAAAGAAGGACACTACATAATGTTCAAGGGATCTATCCAAGAAGAATATATAACAATTGTAAATATTTATGCACCCAACATAGGAGCACCTCAATACATAAGGCAAATACTAACAGCCATAAAAGGGGAAATCGACAGTAACATAATCATAGTAGGGGACTTTAACACACCACTTTCACCAATGGACAGATCATCCAAAATGAAAATAAATAAGGAAACACAAGCTTTAAATGATACATTAAACAAGATGGACTTAACTAATATTTACAGGACATTCCACCCAAAAACAACAGAATACACATTTTTCTCAAGTGCTCATGGAACATTCTACAGGATAGATCATATCTTGGGTCACAAATCAAGCCTTGGTAAATTTAAGAAAATTGAAATCGTATCAAGTATCTTTTCCGACCACAATGCTATGAGACTAGATATCAATTACAGGAAAAAATCTGTAAAAAGTACAAACACATGGAGGCTACACAATGCACTACTTAATAACGAAGTGATCACTGAAGAAATCAAAGGGGAAATCAAAAAATACCTAGAAACAAATGACAATGGAGACACGACGACCAAAACCTATGGAATGCAGCAAAAGTATTTCTAAGAGGGAAGTTTATAGCAATACAAGCCTACCTCAAGAAACAGGAAACATCTCGAATAAACAACCTAACCTTGCACCTAAAGCAATTATAGAAAGAAGAACAAAAAAAAAAACCCAAAGTTAACAGAAGGAAATAAATCATAAAGATCAGATCAGAAATAAATGAAAAAGAAATGAAGGAAACAATAGCAAAGATCAATAAAACTAAGAGCTGGTTCTTTGAGAAGATAAACAAAATTGATAAGCCATTAGCCAGACTCATCAAGAAAAAAAGAGAGAAGACTCAAATCAATAGAATTAGAAAGGAAAAAGGTGAAGTAACAACTGGCGCTGCAGAAATTCAAACAATCATGAGAGATTACTACAAGCAACTCAATGCCAATAAAATGGACAACCTGGAAGAAATGGACAAATTCTTAGAAATGCACAACCTGCTGTGACTGAACCAGGAAGAAATAGAAAATATGAACAGAGAAATCACAAGCACTGAAATTGAAACTGTGATTAAAAATCTTCCAACAAACAAAAGCCCAGGACCAGATGGCTTCACAGGCGAATTCTATCAAACATTTAGAGAAGAGCTAACACCTATCCTTCTCAAAATCTTCCAAAATACTGCAGAGGGTGGAACACTCCCCAGCTCATTCTATGAGGCCACCATCACCCTGATACCAAAACCAGACATAGATGTCAGAAATAAAGAAAACTACAAGCAAATATCACGGAAGAACATTGATGCAAACATCCTCAAAAAATACTAGCAAACAGAATCCAACAGCACATTAAAAGATTCATGCACCATGATCAAGTGGAGTTTATACCAGGAATGCAAGGATTCTTCAATGTATGTAATCAATCAACGTGATACACCATATTAACAAATTGAAGGAGAAGAACCATATGATCATCTCAATAGATGCAGAGAAAGCTTTTGACAAAATTCAACACCCATTTATGATAAAAGCCCTGCAGAAAGTAGGCATAGAGGGAACTTTCCTTCAACATAATAAAGGTCATATATGACAAACCCACAGCCAACTTAGTCCTCAATGGTGAAAAACTGAAAACATTTCCACTAAGATCAGGAACAAGACAAGGTTGCCCACTCTCACCACTATTTTTCAACATAGTTTTGGAAGTCTTAGCCACAGCAATCAGAGAAGAAAAATAAATAAAAGGAATCCAAATCAGAAAAGAAGTAAAATTGTCACTGTTTGCAGATGACATGATACTATACATAGAGAATTCTAAAGATGCTACCAGAAAACTACTAGAGCTAATTAATGAATTTGGTAAAGTAGCAGGATACAAAATTAATGCACAGAAATCTCTTGCATTCCTATACACTAATGATGAAAAATCTGAAAGTGAAATTAAGAAAACACTCCCATTTACCATTGCAACAAATAGAGTAAAATATCTAGCAATAAAACTACCTAAGGAGACAAAAGACCTGTATGCAGAAAATTATAAGACACTGATGAAAGAAATTAAAGATGATACAAATAGATGAAGAGATATACCATGTTCTTGGATTGGAAGAATCAACATTGTGAAAATGACTCTACTACCCAAAGCAATCTACAGATTCAATACAATCCCTATGAAACTACCACTGGCATTTTTCACAGAACTAGAACAAAAAATTTCACAATTTGTGTGGAAACACAAAAGACCCCGAATAGCCAAAGCAATCCTGAGAACGAAAAATGGAGCTGGAAGAATCAGGCTCCCTGATTTCAGACTATACTACAAAGCTACAGTAATCAAGACAGTATGGTACTGGCACAAAAACAGAAATATAGATCAATGGAACAGGATAGAAAGCCCAGAGATAAACCCACGCACATATGGTCACCTTATCTTTGATAAAGGAGGCAAGCACATACAGTGGAGAAAAGACAGCCTCTTCAGTAAGTGGTGCTGGGAAAACTGGACAGGTACATGTTAAAGTGTGAAATTAGAACACTCTCTAACACCATACACAAAAATAAACTCAAAATGGATTAAAGACCTAAACATAAGGCCGAGCGCCATCAAACTCTTAGAGGAAAACATAGGCAGAACACTCTATGACATAAATCACAGCAAGATCCTTTTTGACCCAGCTCCAAGAAAAGTGGAAATAAAAACAAAATTAAACAAATGGGACCTAATGAAACTTAAAACTTTTGCACAACAAAGGAAACCATAAACAAGACCAAAAGACAACCCTCAGAATGGGAGAAAATATTTGTAAATGAAGCAACTGACAAAGGATTAATCTCCAAAATTTACAAGCAGCTCATGCAGCTCAATAACAAAAAAACAAACAACCCAATCCAAAAATGGGCAGAAGACCTAAACAGACATTTCTCCAGAGAAGATATACAGATTGCCAACAGACACATGAAGGAATGCTCAACTTCATTAATCATTAGAGAAACGCAAATCAAAACTACAATGAGATGTCATCTCACACCTGTCAGAATGGCCATCATCAAAAAATCTAGAAACAATAAATGCTGGAGAGGGTGTGGAGAAAAGGGAACACTCTTGCACTGTTGGTGGGAATGTAAATTGATAAAGCCACTATGGAGAACAGTATGGAGGTTCCTTAAAAAGCTAAAAATAGAACTACCATACGACCCAGCAATCCCACTACTGGGCATATACCCTGAGAAAACCATAATTCAAAAAGAGTCATGTACCAAAATGTTCATTGCAGCTCTATTTACAATAGCCAGGACATGGAAGCAACCTAAATGTCCATCATCGGATGAATGGATAAAGAAGATGTGGCACATGTATACAATGGAATATTACTCAGCCATAAAAAGAAACGAAATGGAGTTATTTGTAGTGCGGTGAATGGAGTTAGAGTCTGTCATACAGAGTGAAGTAAGTCAGAAACAGAAAAACAAATAGCGTATGCTAACACATATATATGGAATCTAAAGGAAAAAAAAAAAAAAGGTCATGAGGAACCTAGTGGCAAGACTGGAATAAAGACACAGACCTACTAGAGAATGGACTTGAGGATATGGGGAGGGGGAAGGGTAAGCTGTGACAAAGTGAGAGAGTGGCATGGACATATATACACTACCAAATATAAAATAGATAGCTAGTTGGAAGCAACCACATAGTACAGGGAGATCAGCTCGGTGCTGTTTGACCACCTAGAGGGGTGGGATTGGGAGGGTGGTAGTGAGGGAAGTGCAAGAGGGAAGAGATATGGGAACATATGTATATGTATAACTGATTCACTTTGTTATAAAGCAGAAACTAACACACCATTGTAAAGCAATTATACTTCAATAAAGATGTTTAAAAAAGGCAGTTGTGTCTCTATACAAGAGCAGTGAAAAATATGAAAAAAAAATTAAGACAACAATTCCATTTACAATAGCATCCAAAAGAATAAAATAACTAAGCATAAATGTAACCAAGGAGATGAAAGACTTATACACTGAAAACTGCCAATTACTCATGAAGGAAATTAAAGCCCGGAGTAAATGGAAAGACATCCTACATTCATGGAATGGAAGGCTTAATGTTAAAATGGCAGTACTGTACCGAAATCAATCTACAGATTCAATTCAATCCATATCACAATTCCAACAGCCTTTTCTTGCAGAAATGGCCTATTGATCCTCAAATTCATATGGAAGTGCAAGGAGTCCCAAATAGCCAAAACAATCTTGAAAAAGAAGAACAAAGTTGGAAACTCACAATTCTCAATTTCAAAACTTACTACAAAGTTACAGTAATCAAAACAGTGTGGCACTGGCATAAGGGTAGACATATAGACCAATGTAATTGAATTGAGGGCCCAGAAATAAAACATATACATCTATGATCAATTAATGTTTGATGATGGTACCATGACTATTCACTGGGGAAAGAATAGTCTTTTAAAGAAATTATGCAGGTACACCTGGCTATCTACATGGAAAATAATTAATATGGACCCCTATCTCAAACCATATACAGGTACAGAAATTAACTGAAAATGGATTAAAGACATAAATGTAAGAGCAGAAACTATAAACCTCTCAGAAATAAGCATAGAGTTAAATCTTTGTGTCTTTGGATTAGGTAGTAGTTTCTTGCACCAAAACACAAGCAACCAAACATAAAAAGAGATAATTGGATTTCATCAAAATTAAAAATATTTGCGCCTCAAAGAAGACTATCAAGAAAGTGAAGAAACAACATACAGAATGGGAGAGAATATTTGTAAATCATGTGTCTGGTAAGAGTGGAGTATCTAGAATATATAAAGAACTCATAACTCAAAAACAAAGACACAAACAATCCAATTAAAAAATGGGCAAGGACTTGAATAGACATGTTTACAAAGAAGATATACAAATGGCCAACACACACGTAAAGATGTTCAACATCATTAGTCATTTGGGAAATGGAAATCAAAACCACAATAAGATACCACCCCACACCCCTTAGGATGGCTATTATCAAAACAAAAAAATCAAACAAACAGATATTAACAAGTGTTGGAGAGGATGCGGAAAAATTGGGACTCTGTGCACTGCTGGTGGAAGTGCAAAATTGTGTAGCCATGTTGGAAAACAGTTGATCAGTCCCTCAAAAATAACATAGAATTATCATATGACCCCAAACATATACTCCTAGATATATGTACATGTACACACATGTTCATTGTAGCCCTAATCATAATAGCCTAAGGTGAACACAGCCCAAATGTCCATTAACAGATGAGTAGTTAAATTGATATATACAAACAACAGAATGTTATTCAGTCATAAAAGATTAAAGTACTGATACGTGCTATATCATGAATAAATCTCCAAAACATTATGCTAAGTGAGAGAAGCCAGACACAAAAGGTCACATATTGTACGATTCCATTTATATGAAATGTCAAGAATAGATATATCTATAAAGACAGAATGCAGATTGTTGGTTGCCTGGTGCTTGGGGGAGTTGGAATGGGAAGAAATTGCTTAATGAACAAGGAGGTTTAATTTCGTAAAATAAACAAATAAGCAAACAAACAAAAAGCTGCAGCATTACCTCCTGTCTGAGTTTCTAGATTGCCAATCTGCTCTACAAATTCCAGACTTTCCAGTCACCATTATCGTGTGAGTCAATTCCTTAAAATAATTCATACATATTTATAATTCAGATATAAAATAATTCCTACATATATATAGGACATATATATATATATATATCAGATATGCATATATATCCTATTTGTTCTTCTGTTCCGTTCCTCTGAAGAACCCTCACTGATAGAGATTTTGGTACCTAGAGTGGTTTTACAGGAACAGAATCTTAAAGATTGAGTTTTTTCTCTTTTGGTTCTGAGGTTTCTGGAATTGTTTCTCTAATCTTATCAGATTTAAATGCATTAATGACTCTATTTCCAATGGTAAAAAGGGAATCAATAGTCCAGGAATTATGTGTTAATAGAGAAATGCAAAATATCGCCATTGGAACTCCTAATAAAATACTTACAAAAGGCAAGGTTCTGGGTGACCATGTATTTGATGCCTTAGAACATTTTTGTCAAACTCACAAATATAATGAGATTGGTAGACTCTTCCTAATTGCATTAGAGAAAGTGGGGAAAGGAAAAAAATACTATTTTGTAAAATTTATTTTCCAGTTATAAACATATATGGAGAAATTGATTACGTGTATATAAATGTGTATATAGAGAGATTGGTGTAGAGAGAGGTGCATACACATATAGATGTGTATTCATTTATTTATTATCATGATTTAGGATGTGTGTGTCACTGGAGATCATAAGCAACAAAGTTGGAAAGCCATTATTGTAATGGGTTGAAACAGATGACCCAAACCTAAAATTAAGGCCTTTTTACATTCTTTTTTTTTAAAATATACATTTTTTCAGACTCTGTGTGTGTGTGTGTGTGAGAGAGAGAGAGAGAGAGATAGAGAGAGAGGAGAGAGAGAGAGGCTGGCTAAAGAACATTTGGATTGTTCTGAGTCCCTCCCTTCTATGACAGGAGTGTAATAATGAGATTAGAATATATTTCAAGTTAGTTTTTAAAAAACAGAAGTATTGTGTATAACATAGCATAAGTAAGCAAGGTATATTTCAACAATCTTACCTTACTTATACAGAAATAGTCTCCTATAGCAGCATTGACCTGATTTAATTATCTAATACGAAGTCTGTTTATTAAATCAAGTACATTATAAAGATGAGTCATTAATAATTTGTTGGCATAATTTGGAGAGATAATCGATACATCAGTCTATGAGCCTTTGTGTTAAGAAAAGATATATGGTATCTGAGATGTGGAAATATATTGTAAAGTATGAATATATACAGTTAATAATTCCTTAGGTATAAATACTTGTTCCTCTAGTGCAAAGGCTTTCAAACTATTCTTGTTTGAGTCTTAGGAGTTCCCTAGAATTATTTGATGTTTGGCAGAGTACGGGGGAGAAAATAGAGCCAGCCTGACTCATACTCCCCCAAATACACATATACACACACACCTATTTTAATCAGAAAAACTCCACGTGCATGTCTTCCATACCGGTCACCTACTTCATATTTACCTTGAAGAAAAAGTTGTACCGATCAGGTTTAAAAAGCACTAACTGGTGATTTCTTCGTAACCAGAAGTGGTCAGTATTAGAAATAGAAATGTATGTTTTTGAAAAAAATCTTGAAGTATGCACTTTATAATGATTTTTTTGTCACTTCACCAACTTCTCTTTCAAGATGACCCTAAGAGAGGCATAGTAGAAACATCACTGGATTGAATAAGAAACACTAGACTCTTGACATATTCTTATTTTGCAAGTTACCAGCTTTGTGTCCTAGGGTAAATCAATTGAGTTTTCTGGATTTCAATTTCCTTTTTGGTAAAATGAGGTTGGTTTAGACAAGATTAAAGTAGCAAATAGGTTTTAACTCTTGTGCCGAATCTGGTGATTGTTATTGCCTTTCTAAAGTAATGTGCTTAGAAGGAATCTGAGGCACAGTAGGAAAGAGCACTGTGATCCTTTAACAGTATCTTCCATGGACAATGGAACGGGTAAGGAAAGCTTTTGGGCAATTTATTTAACATCCCTGGGCTACATGATCTCTTAAAATCCTTTCCAATCTTAAGGAATGTAATATTTTTTTAAAAAAAGTAAAAAAGTACATCAAGTAAAATGTAAAGTATATGAATAAGTGACAAAATGCAATAAATTTCTGAGCAGATGGAAAATCAAATGACTTGAATGGGGCAGGGAGGGAGGGATGAATAGGTGGAAGAGAAGGGACTCTTAGAATAATGAAATTATCATGTTACTGTAATGTTATGTAACATTATAATACTCTAATGGATATGACATTACACATTTGTCAAAACCGATAAAACTGTAAAACACAGAGTGAAGCCTAGTGCAAGCTATGAACTTAAGTAAATAATAATTTATCAATATTGGTTCATCAATCATAACAAAATATACTCCAATAATGCAAGATGTTAATAATACTGGAAACTGGGAGATGGAGAGGAATATATGAGAATGCTCTGTGCTTTCTGCTCAATTTTTCTTCAAACCTAAAACTGCTCTAAATAGTAATTTATTAATTAATTTTCAAACTGAAAAAAATTACATGGACCACTCATTACCAAAGCAGACTGCCAAATAATGGCAGTAGGAAGTTTCAAAGAAGAATAAAAATATATTAAAGGGACTTCCCTCGTGGTCCAGTGGTAAAGACTCCGCCTTCCAATTCAGGGGACACGGGTTTGATCCCTGGTCCCAGAACTAATATCCCACATGCCGCCGCAGAGCAACTAAGCCCGCACACCACAACTACTCAGCCCACGTTCCTCAACTAGAGAGCCTGCGTGCAGCAAACTACACAGCCCACGTGGTCTGGAGCCTGCACGTTGCAACGAAAGATCCCACGTGCTGCAACTAAGACCCAACGCAGCCAAAACAATCAAATATATATATATATATATATATATATATATATATATATATATAGAAAGACTTGCCTACCTCCCTAGCTTCTTATCTTATCACAAGCACCCCCACATTTGTAATATGTGTGCTGACCACAGATAGTCTCTACCTTAGCCATGCTGAAGTACTTATAGTTTCTTTAATGCTCCATGATGTCTCTTGCATCCAAGTCGGGGAACATACTGCTGCACTCCCCTTACTTTTTTACCTAACTCCTTCTTAGCCTCTATGCCTTAGTTTATATATCACTTCCTATAGGAAAGTATGCCTGATCACCTCCTACATACAACACATAATGAGGTATCTCTCCTAAATCTTCTCTTAGCACCACTTATCCTTCTGTATTAGAAATGCCTAGCAATTTGTACATCATCCCACACTAAACTATTAGTTTCTTAAAAGTAGAGATAACGTCTTGTTCATGGCAGTATTCTCACCACTAAAAAAGTGCCTGCTATCAATATACAGTATGTGACTAAAAATATGAGTTGAATGATTAATTATAATTACCCCTCATAGTAGCACCTTAAAATTTAGACATTACAAGATGTAGAGAAAAAGATTTTTAAAACAAAGTTCTTTGATGACCAGGAATGCATTTTTTTCTTTTTTATTTCCTCAGAGCATATCAAATCCATTGTAGGAAACAAAAAATGTAGAATGGAGTTGGAAAGACTATTTGCCATCAGCTATGTAGACCGATGTACCACTTGCTGAGGTGTCAGTCACTATACCAGGTGCTTAATTTGTGGTTTTTCCCACCTCCACTTCAAGCTAGTTATTATAAATTTAATACACAGTCTTCTCCAATGCTTTCACTTAATATTTTACTAATACTTAGAAATAGTTAAAACCACATGTGATTTGCATATGTTTCCTCTATTGAGAGGAAAAGTGAAAAGAAATGGAATTATCCATAATTTATCCCAAGCTCCATCTACATGAACAAACCTGTTTGTTTTGACTGACTTAATCAATTGAAGTCAGGCCAGAAGCTGTCAATCCAATACCTCATTTGACTTTTTCCCCTGAGTGAGCTGATAAAGTCAGCATAAGAATCAAAATGCTTTGTGAGTGAAGAGACAGATTTAAATTGGACAAGCAAAATCATTGAAGTAAAATCTGTACTTTCTCTTTGTTCTTCTAAATTGCTTGCATGTATTTGCCTCAGAATTCCATTTCAAAGCTCAGACTTTATGCTGTCATAGCAACAGCAATATTCAGTAGGACCAGGATTTAATTTTTAAATGTAAGTAAATTTTACAGAAGTATTCAAGCCCCAGAATTTGACTGTATAGTCAATTTTTCAGAAATGTATTTATTTTATATATGGGCCCTAAGAGTAGAGATGGGCAGAAAATGAAGATTCCTTTCATGATAATTTTTAGCGTGACGAACAACCACAGATGTTAGAGTTACTAAGACTTAGGTAACTGCCATTTCCCAGCTGTGTGACCCAAACAAGTTACAGAACTTCAGTTTTTCCATCAAAAATATGGACATGATAATATCTACTGTATTAGTTAGGGTTCTCCAGAGAAACAGAACCAATAGAAAAAACACATCCATTTAAAATAATTGGTTCATGTGATTGTAGTGGTTGGCAAGTCTGAAAGTTTGAAATTTGCAAAGCAGGCCAGCAGGCTGGAAATTCCAGCAACAGTTGACGTTGCAGTCTTGAGTCCAAAGGCAGTCAGGAGGCATAATTCCTTCTTCCTCAGGAGGTCTAGATCTTTTTTCTCTTAAAGCCTTCAACTAATTGGAAAAGTTCTGCCCACAGTATGGAGGGTGACGTGTTTTAGTCAGTCTGTTGACTTAAATGTTGACCACATCTAAAAAATACTTTCACAGCAACATCTAGACTGGTGTTTGACCAAATATCTGGGAATTTTAGCCTAGCCAAATTAACACATAAATTTAACCATTACACCTACTTCTCATGACTGTTGTGAAGATTAAGTAAAATTATGTAGGCATATGACCTAGCAGAGTGCCCAGAGTTGATGCATAGCCTTCACTATGCCCAGTCACAATCTAAATAATTAGGATTCGAGTGAAGAAAAAAGTGAAGAAGGAAAAGGTGCTCTATATGCTCTGTAGCTATTTTTTCTTTACTTAAAAGTGGGAGAGTAGGGCTTCCCTGGTGGCGCAGTGGTTGAGAATCTGCCTGCCAATGCAGGGGACACGGGTTCGAGCCCTGGTCTGGGAAGATCCCACATGCCACGGAGCAACTGGGCCCGTGAGCCACAATTACTGAGCCTGCGCGTCTGGAGCCTGTGCTCCGCAACAAGAGAGGCCGCGATGGTGAGAGGCCCGCGCACCGCGATGAAGCGTGGTCCCCACTTGCCGCAACTAGAGAAAGCCCTCGCACAGAAACGAAGACTCAACACAGTCATAAATAAATAAATAAAAGAACGTGAATTTCTTAAAAAAAAAAAGTGGGAGAGTAGAAATGAACTTGCTAAAACAAGTATCCACTACTGTCTCTCTGCCTCTTCTCCTACATTAATTCAGCAGTAATGCAAATTAATTACTCCAGTAGTAATACGAATTAATAACTCAAGGTCTTCAAGAATCTCAATGATTTGAACAATTTCTGAAATTGAGACCTTTTCTTTGTCCTTTCATTTTTAACTTTGGTCATTAGGTTAACCTTCCCACAGTATATTTTAATAAGAAACCTAGGAAGATCACCTACTTTTAAGGCTGTGTCATTTTGATAAAACTTTGAGGGAACTTATTTTTCTCATAAATCCCATGGCATGATAGGTTGGAAGGATTGAAGGCATACTATATTTCCATGTACATTCCAAGCATGTTAGAGCCAAAGAAAAATAATGTTAAAATGTTTTAACTTGTGGAGGAAATGAGATATATTTTATCATGAAAGACAATCATGCTGTGCTTTTGTAATGGTGTAGTAAGGAGTATGGCAGAACTTCCCGCATCAAAACAGCAATTTGACTGAAGAAAATTCAAAAGTAACTGAAAGTTCTGGAAGTTGTCCTAAGGGCATATAGCTATACTGGAATAAGAAATGACACCAGATGTTAACTTAATTCCACAGGAAGAAATAAAGAGACCCAAAATGATAAATAAGGTTAATATGCATATAAAACCCCTCTGTATTTATACAGTCCTCTCCCTTGGGGTAATAAAATTTATCCCTTTGCATATAAGGCCCCTCAATTGCAGGGTTTTTAGATCCTTTTTTTTGTCCAGTGGAATCCCCATTATATTTCATATAGTGGTTTAAAAAAATGAAGCATAAAGGTTATGGGGTGTCATAAGAAGGGGACTGAAGAGCTCTTCTTCTAGTACAGGTGACAGAGGTGGGATGGGAGAAACGTTTAGTGGTCTGTCATCTTATGCTGAAAATGATCTTAATTTAAAAGGCTTCCTAGCAGAGTAAGATGCCTGTTCCCGTTCTCCAGATACCTCTTGCATGATCACCATTAGGTTCCATAATCTGGAAGCTTGAATGAGCCATTAGGAAATGCAGGCATTTCCCATACCAGCTAGAATAGTCACGTGATACAAGGAATTCCATTCAATCCTGGGGTTCCTGCCTGTCAGGAGGAAGTTAGGAATTCTTCTCACTTCTTCCCAAAATCTTTTCCCTTATAGGCATTTCTGGAAAACCTTAGTAGAGCAAAAAGGATTTTGCAATCCTGCTTAACTCCCTAACATATTCCAAGAGTCACAGTAGATGGTGCTGTGTGAATATATATATATATATATATATATATATATATATATATATATATATATATATATATATATATATATATATATACATATATATATATATATACACACATATGCATATATATATATAAACATATACATATATATATACACATATACATATATATATACACACACACATACACACACACATCTGTATCTATATTGGTTTAATTTCATACAGACAAGTAGATGGTTATATATTCCCTAAATACTACTACTACTACTACTAATGAAGCTGTTTCTAAAGCTTCTTGTTTCTTGGTTCTAGAAACCAAGAGAGCTTTAACATTGGGGAACCATGCTACTACCCTGCTTAGTGTGCTGCTTGGGAATTGGAGGGAACAGAGCAGACCAGCACACTGATGGACGTGGAGACTTTGGGGAGTAGGTATCTCAGAAAATGAGTACACACTCCCAACCTCAGAAAGTTGAATCAAGAGCAATCTAGGAAAGCAGGGGCTCTGTTGCTCATGGAATACCAGAGACCCAAACCCCACCTTCCCTCTGCTTTGCTTTCAGGCTTGTGTACTGGTTTCACTGGCTTAGTTATTGCAGCTTCCTACTATCTCTTGGAGTTTAGTGTGTCTTTAGGACAGTGCGACATCTTTAGTCCTTCTTAAAAGAGGCCTCAGGGGCTTCCCTGGTGGCACAGTGGATAACAATCTACCTGCCAATGCAGGGGACACAGGTTCGATCCCTGGTCCGGGAAGATCCCACATGCTGCGGAGTAACTAAGCCCATGCGCCACAACTACTGAGCCTGAGCTCTAGAGCCCATGAGCCACAACTACTGAAGCCCACGTACCTAGAGCCCGTGCTCTGCAAAAAAAGAAGCCACTGCAATGAGAAGCCCGTGCACCGCAACAAAGAGTAGCCCCCACTCACCGCAACTAGAGAAAGCCCATGTGCAGCAACGAAGACCCAACACAGACAAAAAAATGAATAAATAAAATAAAAATTTAAAAAGGGAGGGGGGCCTCAGCATAGCCTTGAAGGCAGCTCCCTAATATTCAGAATTTCACTTGCTTTTCTTGTATCTACAGGACATATAGTACTCAGCTGACAAAAAGAAAGATTTCAATTTGGCAAGACTCAATAAAACATTTTACTTTAAATATACATATGTTAATTGTAAGGTATAGTCTAGTAGATATACACATCTCAAAAATGTCATCTAGTTTTAAAGAATGTCTATTTTTGACAGTGTTAACTTATTTGATACTAAAAGTAAAAATGCCCACATAAAATATTGCAAGTATCATCATCTGCATTTGATAAAGCTCAGGAGAAAATATTGAAAAATGTTTTAGCATTTTCCAGAATTTATTACAAAATACCTTGTTTACTTTAGAGTTCTCCATAGCATATTTTTGTACACAAAACAATGGAGTAGTTGTTTGACTCTAGTGTGTATTGCAAAATTCAGAGTCCTAAATAGGAAATTTAGAAAGTTTATTCAAATGGTTTTCTTTCTATTATTTTCTCTTTTCTCCTTCCCCACCATCTAAAAGATATATTACCCATCTAAAATTATTATTACACTATTTAGAAACTCCACGAACACAAACACAAAAATTATGTTTCTGACAGTACTGAGTTTATTTTAAAGCATTGCATCATGTTTGAATCTCAGTAAACAAAGCCATGTCTTCATTGTATGTTGATTTTGGCAAAGAGCACAGACTAGCATACATCAAATGATATAATAAAGTAATTTAAAGTAAAAGGTGTTTTCTTTTAGTAATGTGGAACTAAAGTACAATAGTAATGTGGAACTAAAGTACAATATATGTGTCTTCTGGGTGATTTAGGCCATAATGTTTCTTGTCTTCTTAGAAGTTTTCAAAATTAACATTTTTTAAATTGATCCTTTTATCTGATACTTATGCTATTCACTGGAATAGAGGCATAGAAAAGATTTTCTCTGCTTAGATTAATGTACTCATACAATATATGTCTAAGCTGAAACAAAAAGGTCAAATATCTGAGAGATAGTGGCATTTGTGATCACAAGTTGTTTTAAAAGGAGAAAAATGAGTTCCAACCTATTTTAAAATATTTAATTAAAAGTCTGAGCTCTTTGCAAAAGGATGCCATTTTTAACTTATTTGCCATCCCACTTCCATAACATACATATGCATATTTCACTGGGGCAAGCAACTTAGTAACATGATTGCATCATAGCTGTGTAGTTAAGCAAGAAATTTGTCAACTGAATACATCTTTATTTTGGTGGGAGGTCATCTGTTCTGATCACTGAAACATGCAATGCAAGGCTACATTTAGAAGCCTAGAAAACCTGTGGTTCAGTACATAGAAGTTTTAACTACAAAAGAATGGAAATGTTATAATTACCATCAGAAATTACAATGTCTGACATATCATAAACATTATCTGCAACTAGTTTTTAATCACAATAGTTTCACATCAAAAAGGTACATATTTTTGTTCACTAAAATTGAGGCAATTTGGGAACAAGAGACAGATTCTTTCTTTCTCGCTCATCTTTTAAAGTTACTCAATGTAGAGCTACAGATATACTTAAGCTGCAATAATAATATCAAAAAAGGGAACAGGTGTTTGCTTTTTAAAATCACTGAAGTACATAAAATGCCTTAGCAGACAACAATACTATTCCATGACACCTACTTAAAATTTTAAGTTCATCTCCCATTCTCCTCATCATAATGTTCACATTTTAATTATGTATTCATTTTGATTGTTTGCATGTGAAAACAACAACTATCTATTATTTTAACATTAAGCCTATTTCTTTTGAAGCCAAGATAATTTTGCTATTTTATAAAAAGCAGTGGAGACTCCTTTGTCAGGATGCTTAAGGCAGAATGTTTAAGGTTCATGCTTGCTGCTTTGCCTGAGCTTCTGCTTCCTGAAATGAAAAACAAAGAAAACAGATTTAAATATCACAAAGCAGGCATCCATGTGTATTTTGGTTAGACTATATTACCTCAAATTGCTAAGAATATTCAAAATCAGAAAAATAGCCCCCAGAAAAGACTGCTTAAAAATTCTTAATAGAAAAATTAAAAAATAGAAACTTCTGCCTAGAAATAGATGTCATAGAGGACTGTCTATAATTCCATAAAAGCAAGTGATTTACAATTATAGTTGACATTTTATTTAAAAGTAGCTAAGTTCTGTTTTGAATGATTTTTCACAAAAATTGAGTGTTCAAAAACATTGTCACCTACAGTTTACAGTCACGTGAGTTTTGTTTAAGGATTAAGCTACTTAGAAAATGTGTTATTTGCTAAAATATTGTTGCTTTTAAATTTCATGGCAGTAGGCTCGAAGAGGTAAGGTTGCCTTTCTATTCCTATGGATGGTGAGTACTTCTAGCATAGGAACTCTGACCTATAGTTGTGCTCTGGAAATAAGGATGGGTGGCAAGAGTGACTCTGGTGAAAGAAACCTCAGACTTGAGCTGTAGAAATCATGTATGCTAGACAATGTCACTCTAACATCTGTCACTAATTGAGTACTTGACAGTCTCAGGAGGAGTGACAGCAGCTGCATATTCCAAAATGAGCCTCTGATGCTAACCCCAGAAGAAGGGGAAAAAACAAACAAACAAAAAAGATGCTATATTTTTACCAAAAAAAAGAGAGGTAGAAATGATAGAAAGAAGGAAACCAGAGGACAGTGTAATTCATTCTTAATACATCCTTAACAAAACATATGTAATACACTACTGACTCACCTTCCAAAACTCTTAGTCAAAAAACAAAAACAAACGTCCCTAAGCTCTTTTGAAATTTCTAACATGGTGTTTGGCTGTCTTAATGAATATATCTTAGACCCACATTATGTATTTTGTTTCATTTTATAGAACAAGCTTCCAAAAATTTCCTCACACAACACAATGAATTTTATACTAAAACCCCTCAATGGGGCGTCCCTGGTGGCTCAGTGGTTAAGAATCCGCCTGCTAATGCAGGGGACACGGGTCCGAGTCCTGGTCCAGGAAGATCCCACATGCCGCAGAGCAACTAAGCCCGTGCACAACAACTACTGAGCCTGCGCTCTGGAGCCCGCGAGCCACAACTACTGAGCCCACGTGCCACATCTACTGAAGCCCTCACGCTTAGAGCCCGTGCTTTGCAATCAGAGAAGCCACCTTAGTGAGAAGCCCGTGCACCAAAACGAAGACCCAACACAGCCAAAAATAAATAAATAAATTAATATAAAAAATAAAAATAAATAAAACCCCTCAGTGGCATAGTATATATAGGTGGGGAAGCAGTGGTATAATAATGTGAATATTTGCTAATGTGAAGTCCTTCTTCTTATGAGCACGTAATGCCTCTGAGTAACTAGTATTTTGGAGACAGCTTAGTTCCCTAAAGTCACACTTATCGATCTTTGCTGTAATTTGTCATAAATTCCTTAGCTCTCACTTATCCTTTTTAATGGAAGAAATTACTAGCACAAAAATCCAAAACAAAAGGCAATTCAAACTTCTTTGTAATTTGTCTTTAAGAATACATCATATTTAAATTATTTACTTTTCTAATTATGTTTTATTCATCAAATATGTAAATTGTGCTACAAGCTTTATTATTATCTAAAAGTAAGTAGCCAGTATTTATAGTATCATGAGTTATTTAATCAACCAGAGAGCTTTAGAAACAGGCATATGATATGTTCTCGCCCTCTACTCCCACTATATACATCATTCTATAAATGCATTGGTTTTGAGTTAGATAATCCCGGGTTCAAATTCCATATCTGCTACTCAATTATTATGTAGCCTTGGACAAATTACTTAAATTATCTAAGCATCAGTTTCCTCCTCTGTAAAATGGGATTGAGGACACCTAGCTCATAAGGATGGAGTAAAGATAAAATGAGATGAATGTGAACTGTGTAGCTCAATGCTTAGTCCATTGCAGGTATCCAGACTTCTTTCCTGCCGTTTTCCTTTCCACTTTCTGCCTAGTCACTAAGACCAACACCACAGCTAAGTGTTATTAACATACAGTTTCTCTTGGAGATGCAATAAAATGGGATGGGCTTAGTGGAAATAGGAATGCTTCAAATCTCACAGCAGAAGCAGATTTTCATGGCCCCTCCCTAGAGCTAGGTGGTTTAACCAAAGCCAATGAGAACACTTCTTTAACCAGCATGTTCTATACCCTCACCTACTAGTGAACACAGCTTTTCCAGAGGAGTGGTATTCCTCTCAACATGAACATCACTGGATTTTTATTTTTTAGTAAAAATATATCAGTTATTTTTATTCCATATCAAAACTATCAACTATACTGCAATGTAAGAAATGCTAGTGCTATGAAATTATCTTCTGTATTAATAGAAGAGTAAAGAGCAAATATTTATATACCATGTTTAACTGCATCTAATATACAAAAGAATTAAAAAAATGATTTGTCTTACAGAGGATTCCTTGCCTTATGGAAATATTTGCCATTGGGTACTTTTAAATATCAAGCTTTCCAGTGCACTGGCTTTCAATAATTTTTAAATGTAAAGAGAATGTATTCTAATTATTTGGAAAATAAAGAAATGGAGAAAAAAGGAAAACATTCATATTATTAGCTATGGTTCCTTTCAGTCTCTTTTTGTCCTATACATAGATTTTAAATGTAATTATCAATAGAATGTTAATTACACAGTAAAAACAATTCTGTAGTTCATTATAATGTATCTTTTCACAAACTCTCATTTTTTAATGAGAGCATGAGTTCACTCAGTGGATAAATCATTTTTGTTGACCCTATTTTTAGACATTTAACTTGTTTTCAAATTTTTTAAGATTATAAATAGCATTTTGATTTATTTTTTTATCCATAAAGACTTTTCCATGTATAGAATTATTTCATTAGGCCTTAATACCCAGTAAAATTACTGGATGAAGAACTATAAACATTTTTGAGGTCCCTGATATATATTTGCTATTTTGGTTTTCAAACAGTAGTACCAATTTATATCATCACCAGTAATATATGAGAGAATATGTTTTAATGCACACTTCTCAGCACTGAGCCTTATCACTTTGTTTTATCTTTGTTAACTTCACAGATGAATATTGTATCTCATTTTATCACATTTCTTCTTATTATGAATGCACTTTTCCAATGTGGGTTAATTAGTTGTATTTCTTATTGCGTATACTTTCTTTTCAGCCGGTTCTTTCTGGAAGACTTATTGTCCTGTTAAATTAAAGGGGAAAACTCTGAAAGCTGAGCTGAAGGATAGAAAAATCATCCTTCTGATAACAAATTTATCACTTTTAGTCTTGGGAAAAACCTATTAAATACTAACATTCAAAATATCCCTATTACCAGTCCACCCTTCAACTCCACTGTCAGTTCCAGACCTTTTTTCCTTATCCCGATCTATCAGCTCCCTCTAGTTCAATCCTTGATAACATCTGCTGTTCTTTTACTCTATTCCTACTTCTAGGGTTAAACAAGGATGAAAAAAAAACCCCACTGTAAACAAGCTGACTGGCTCCACTGTGGGCTCATCAACTCTAACATCAACTGGGACTTTCATCTTGCTCAGCCATCCTTCCATTCATGATCTTCGCCTACTCTTTAGCTTATTTTCAGCAAATGGATCTTTTCAATTCTCAAATTTCCCATCACTCCTAGCAGATGATCATTCTTCCTACCTCATACTAAAGATAAGACATTTTCAAATGTGAACTTCCCTAACCTCCCCACACATTAAAATTTCTATTTTTATCCTTCTCTCTTCATTCTATCCAGTCTCAGAAGAAAACTGCATGCCCTCTCTTTTCCAAGACTAACTCCTCCCTTGGATCACTCACTTTTCTGTTTCCTCCATGACTTTTGCTTCATTTCCCTATCACCCAGGTTAGAAGCCTCAGAAATAGCTTCAATCCTTCCCAGTTCTTTGCATACATAAACATCTCATAATTTGCCAAATCCTATCACAAGTGATTTTTCTGTGTCTCCTAAATCCATCTTTTCCTTTCTGTAACTGCAGTCCCACTTTACGCCTTCTCCATTGCTTTTCTGGACACTTAAGGTACCCTCTAATGTGTCAGCCTATCTCTAATATCTCATTTCTCCAATGTTTCACAATCCACACATCTGCCAAATTTATTTTCTTGAGACATAGATCAAATCACATCTTAAAATACAAAGATAATCACATCATTGTCTTCCCTCATTCCCTACCATGGCTTCTAGATGCCTAGAGAATAAAGCCAAAAGTATCTAGCACAGTATTCATAATCTGGCCCCATCCTAACTAGCCAATCTTACCTCCTAATGCATCTCCCTTATTTAATATGTCCTATAGTAGCTTCATGCTGCATTACACTCTGCTCCCTGAACATACCTTTGGGTGCAGGTACATCCCAATGCAGTGGTTCCTATTGCAGCCACTGTGAAAGACGCCTAGTGTTACTTCAGTGTTTTAGAATCCCTAACAGTTCAAATGCCAATTCCTCTGTGGAACCTTCCCCAAACTCCTTAGTAGTAATTTATGATTATTTCCTTTGGATGCTTACTGTACTTTATTCATACCAACCATACAGAATTTACCATACTATATCATAATTATTTGTAGACATATTTGTTGTATAATTATTCATATACATGTCCCTCACTAGGTTATAAACACTTTGAAGGTAGAGATTATGTTGTATTCTCCGTATTTGCCCTACCATCAATATCAAGTCAATGTTTGACACTCAGTAAATATTTACTGAATGAATAAATGAATGAATGGCTCCTACTTTTCACTGAAGGAAAGGGAGTCATCAGTCACAGAAAACAGACTATCCTTCCTTTTATACTTCCTCTAATATGCACTGAAATCAATGACTTAACTTGGGTTTTACTAACTTGTTTGAAGAAAAATGCCTTACCTAAGATTTCCTACAACTTAAATTATACAAAGCCTAAAATAAGATATTTTATCCATGGGAAAAGAAAGTTTGGCAAGAAAACAGAATTTCATAGTGACTCAAACAACAATGCCTCTGAACAGTCTCTAGTGAAAATACAGACAATAACACAGACTCTCAAAACTGGAGAAGGAGCTGGAGTTTGAAGAATCTGTTTAACAAAAATTAGCTTCTGAGAGCAAAATGTAAAATGATAGAGCAGGGGACATACACTTTTATTAAACCAGCCTTTGTGGAGAAGAAATATGGCAAAAGGCAAACGTATATTTAAAGTCCATAGCTTTGAGGCATTTTTTTAAACAGGCGACTTAATTTTTTATATTTTTCTTTGTATGATCTTCCCTGGGAACACCACCACTTGAAAAATTAATTTGTTGTTGGCAGGGGAAAAGCTCCAAATTCAGCCAGCAATTTAGTGACAAGTTTTGATACTCAAATGTTCTTAGTTAATTTGAATAGGTGACTCTAGCATTTGCTGTCACACAAGGACAATAGATACTGACAAGAAGATTACTATGAACTAAGATGCTTTCTGTCCATGTAATACCATACATGACAACTGGAATAATGGCATCTTTAAAATTGTTAACCACTTATTTGCGAATGGGTCAATGAGAAATTTGCTGCCTTGGGCAGCTTGACAGGGAAGTCACTCGGCCTACCTTCTATCCACATACTTTATGTATTTAATTATGCACATCTGTCTGCCCTACTAGGGATTAAGTGCATGCGGAGCAGGGACATTTCTTTTTAGCTATGTTGCACTGCCTCTGGCTTAATCTGAGTACTTAATAAAGTGGAAATCTTACTGATTAAAAAAAAACCCAGCAGCAATAAAATGGCCTATAAAGAAGGGGAAAAATGAACCATACCTTTGAACCAGGTGGGGCTGTCAAGCCTAAAAAGGCATACACTGCATTATTTTCTCTGGCTTCAAAGAAGGCATCATAGTCCTTGATAAAAGAAGGCAACAAGAATTAGCAATATGCAACCAACAAAGGAAAGAAAAGGGGAAATTAATTCAAAATTATCTGACTGGTCAATATCTTTGATGGCAAACAGGCTAGCTGACTTCAATAATGCTAGACTTCTGGAAAGAGTAGTAAAGCGGCAAGGCTTATTGGATCCCAATTAATGTGGGTTAGAAGATATGCTGATCTGTGAGACAGAAATAGCAAAAGGACTTATTTCATACTGCATAGATCTTAAATCTGCCTCAGGGCAAGCAGATTTCTCCATAGCCCAAAGCAGCCAACTATTTGCCAGTAAGAGGTTGCTTACTTTTGGGAGGAGGCTGTTGTTCCAGTTTGTCATTATTTCTCTGGCATTATTTATTAAGGTAGAGATGCCCTCAGAACCTACAGAAGGCCAGATTTTAGCTATCCCATGGCCATAAAAATAGTAAATCTGTGCTGTGTTCGGAGGAAGGGTATGAGATTTTCATGAAATATGACTGGAAGAGTAAACAATCCAGGGATCCAATAAAAGCTTCACATGACTAAATTCAGTTGGGCTTCCCATTGTCATCCTCTAAACCACCATGCATGCTCCAAAAGTAACAAACAGAACTGCCTATATTTGACTATGACATATAATCAATAGGAAATATACTTAGAAAACACAGCCATTGTCTATACCTGGCCTTAGTTTGTTTGACTTAAAACACACAGGGAGGGACTTCCCTGGCGGTCCAGTGGTTAAGACTCTGCGCTTCCAATGGATGGGGCACAGGTTCTATCCCTGGTCGGGGATCCCAAATGCCTCATGGCATGGCCAAAAATTTAAAAAATTAAAAATTAAAAAAAATTTCTCTAAAAAAACCCAAAAACACAGATAAGCTTGGCATTTTGGCTGAGTTATTAGAGGTAAAATGCTCTCAAAATTTGCTGGCTTCTCTAGAGATTGCCTCACCAACAGATCACCAATTACAAGGTTCTTTTCTAGCATATATAGTTCCTGGTACTTGGAGGATCTGGAGGTATAAAGTTTACGGCCTCTCAAGCCATTGATGACCCTAAATTTGACCCCTACCTCAAGAAACATCAGAATTTCTCTCATTTAGGGACTCTTTTAACACAGCCAGTATTGTTTAGAGCCACAGAGATCTCCTCAAGGGTTGTCTCAAAGCATCTTTTTGTGTACCCTAGATGTTGACAAAGGAATAAATCATAAACAACAGGCATTTATGACCAGCCTCTTATACTCTTTGAACTCACTATTCAAAAGTGAAACTAACTGGATCTTGATACAAAATCCATACTGAGACACATGACCTATAAGTTACTCAAGGTAAAGAAGCAATATATATCATATCTATACTCAACCGCTTGGAAGTAACCTCAAAATGCTAGTTAAAGGAACCTAACAGTTATACAATAGACATTTCTTACTATCATCAAATCAATAAAAACAGTCTGTGTCAATCTTTAAACTCATGTGAAAGAAAGCAGGTCTTCAAATACATTGAAATCTGATCATGAAATACTATGTAGGGTAATCTAGTTATCTCTGTTTCAGGTGTTTGGGGATCACAGTACATTATTTGTTGGCCCTGAACTTAGCACACACAAACAGATTAGTAGCTCTGAGAGAAAAGAACATCAGCTTCTCAATTAAGCAGGATTAATTAATTTATTGTGCAAATATGTATTGAGCACCTACTACATGCCAATCACTGTTCCTGGTGCTAAGAATACAAGAGTAAACAAAACATAGTCTGCTTCTTCTAAAGGAATTCTCTTGAGGAAAAATATACTTTATTTACATCTTTGGGATTCCAATAACATTAATCCAGAATGTATTCTACCATATATTTGTATCATATTAATTATTTCATGAAAATGTGCTTTAGTTCTTCATATACACAGCATAAGCTCTTTCAGAACAAAGATTACCCTTAAAAATTTTGTATCGTCTATAGCAGAGCTTCATTTATGTTGGCAGGGTAATTATTTCAGTCACATCCTAATCTGGAAATAGAACCTAAGCTATAGCTCAAGGATTCTAAAAAGGAGGTAATTTTCCCCCAGGGACGTCTGGCAAAATCTGGAAACATTTTTGTTTTTTCACAACTAGGAGGGTGCTACTAGCACTCATGGATAGAAGCCAGGGATGCTGCTAAACATCCTACAATGCACAGGGGAGCCCCCATAAACCCAACATATCAGTAGTGCCAAGGCTGAGAAACCTTGAGATAGTTTAAACAAGGGAATTTAATACGAAGAACCACTTACAAAAGATTAAAGAGCTGAAAGGCAGACAGGAGACGGTGAGGCAGCCCAGAGACTAGAAATAGCAGGAAGCTGCTACCACAGCTAGTGCTGAAGGGAAAAGTGGAGAAGGTAGTATTACAGAGCTGGTACCACAAAGGAGATGTAGCCACTGTCATGGACACCTCCAGAAAAAGGGGGATACCTTGGCTTTTCCTCTCCTCCTGCCCTCCACTCATCCAACCAGTGCCTCCTATTATCGGCCAAACCTAATAGGCAGCCAGTTGGCAATGGACACTGGGAAATATAATTTGCTGAGGTCAGCCTCCCACAATACAGAATGAAACAAGAAAAGAACAAAGATGGGATCTTTGAGTAAACAGGAAAATTTACAACGCAGTGGTTTAATAGAAAGAGTAAGAACTTCAGAATAAGACAGATCTAGGTTTAAATTCTAGGTGCATCACTTACTAATTGTATGATTTAGGAAGTTAGTTAACTTCTTCTAGGCCTCAATATCTTCATCTATGAAACAGGAATAACAATATCTACACCTCATGAGATTAGTATGAGAACTGACTAATATAATACACATAAAGTATGTAGCACAATAGCTGACATATAATATGCTTTCTATGAATGGTTGCTATACACTTTTCTCCCTAACGTCTGTATAGGGACAAATCTTAATTATTGTTATGACTCCTAACTCAGTGCCTGGCACACAGCAGGCACTCAATAGAAAATGGATTCCTTTTCCATTAACAAATATTTGTTTGGTTGTGTCTCACCTCCTGCACCTTCCTTTTCATCTTCCCATTTCTCAGTGATACTTGCCTTTTTTTCCATAACATACTCCATTCCCTTGTAGTGTGGTTTCCGAAGGAGAAATAAACCAGGTAAATTTGGCTTCTCAAACATCACCCTTACAACCCAAAATGTGTTTCTTTTTAAAAGTCAAACAAATTGAAATTCCTGCTTCAAAAAGGAGAGATTAAGACAATATATGCTGGCTTAGATTGGACTGGATGACCTCTGAGGCCTCTTTCAGCCCCTGAGAGTCAACAATTTGCAGAAATTTCAAATATAGAGGCACTGAGGTTTCACCATGTAAATGAATAGCCTAATTGTCTTTTCCTTATCTACACAGTATGTCTTTACACATTGGCCCTGTTTGCAGCAGCAGAAGAAATCTTCTGGCCCCTCCTCAGAAGTGACAAATTCAATTCACAGAGAAAATATTTTATGCTAATGGACTTCTCAATTTTGCCATACCCTCCCTTAGGTGTTCTCCTTCTCACTCCCATATAAACACATGAGTTAGAAGATTTGGATTGCTGGCTCTAAAAACATTTGTTCCTCAATTATGCTAATTCTGAGGACACAGCAAAGCAAACAGTTCTTTACTGGAAATTCCTATAGCCCTTACATATGCTTTCTGTACCATGTCATCACATGGATGTGGCCTCATAACCACTCTCTCTGTTTCAGGTGTGTTTGATTCTACCCACACAACACTCCCAATCAGCTCTTTAAGAAAAGAGGCTTTGTTTTATACATACTTGTACTTGCCATGGTACCTAGAATGGCCATAGGCTACAAATGTTACTTAAATACACAGTGAATGAACATTGAAGGGAACTACTTCATGGTTTAAATGAAGGCTAACTAAGATGACAAACTTGAAAGCACCAGTCACAAAGTAAAAACTCTACTCTTGTTTCCCTCATCCATACATTAGTTCAATTAGCTAACTCAAAATTTTAAGAAAATTCATTAATAATACTTAAATAAAAGTTTTACTACCTTGAAGCAGAAACTAAGATATTCCTCTTTTTAAACTAATTTTAATCTAAATAAGTAAAACAGCTCACCTCTTTTCAGTGGCTTCTTCATGGACATACTAGAAATAATATAAATGCTCTGGTCTGTACTTATACATTCACAGATAATCTTTTGGTGAATGACTCATCCATTTGCCTTCTAGTAGAAGGTAAAATACCCCAGCTGCCTAGGATGGATGTAGAGGATGAACAGGAGAAATGACTGTGTGTAGATTTGGGGTGGGAGTAAAAGAAAGAGGATGGGTTTGAGGCAATCCATTTTTGAAAAAACAAGAATTTTAATTGGTTCCTTACCCCACGGTACTGGCTTTCATTGAAAATCTGAGGTGGCAGGGGGTACCCTGTGGCTGGTCGACTGTTTTCAGGTACATTTTCTCTCATCCACTTCCGATTCTCTTCATTGGCTGCAATATCTTTTTCTTCAAATCCTATTTTGTTAGCTTCTAGGAAACCAAGCACATCTTGCTGTTTCTTCTTAATCTAGGGCCCAAAGGACAAGAAGTTATATTGTTGAACAAACAGCTTTTATTATTTTTGTTTATCATATTCAACAAAAAAGTGTTAATGAACTAGCAGAAATGAATTCAGACATGGATCAAGATTTGTGGTTTAACAGAAGATATATAGTTTTCCCTCTATTATTTTGTTGTTAATGATATCTCACAAGTGGATTGAAGAGCTTTCAGTTCACAGGTCCTTTTATCAACCCAACTTTTTCTTTTATTCACTGAAATGCTCACATCTAATCATGAAGAAGAAAAGCTAGCTGATGCATATCAATAACCTCAAGTGCAATTACCTCAAAAGTTTGAGTAGTGGGAAGGTGTGTTTTCCGATTATCTACAAGCCTCTCTTAATTTTAGCCTTTGTTGAAAGTCATTCCAAATGACCTGAGTCTACTTCCTGTCTTAATAAGCATCATACAGTGAACAGAAATGAATCTTTCCTTGAGAATGTTACAAGACTCTATGTGTCAATTTTCATCATTTGGAACAGAAACTGAACAAGAAAACAAGAGTCTTTTTCATGAAAGTGCCAAGCTACAACAACACATTTAATCAAGATGGAGTTTTGTCTTGTTTTATAATCAACCTGTCACATTTTCTCAGCTAACACTTTATTGAAGATCAACAGAGGTTCCAACTGTGATGCACTAAAATCTAAAATGATTGTCTGAAACTGTATTTAATAGCTATTCAACAATATTTCTTTGGTGCCTCTTAAGTGTGTAAGAAATTTATCAGGTTCTTTAAAATGTCTAAAGAAAAATAGCAGATTTCCTCCTAAAATTACAATCTAGAGGGAGGGATTAGACATAGATATATTAAAAATTTCAATTATAACATGGTATTTAAATATGAAGCTAAGGTGGTCAGGTGAGAGGAGTCAAG
Organism: Eschrichtius robustus; assembly: GCF_028021215.1. NCBI lineage: Eukaryota > Metazoa > Chordata > Mammalia > Artiodactyla > Eschrichtiidae > Eschrichtius > Eschrichtius robustus. The sequence continues at coordinate 70,242,739 of NC_090845.1, read as the reverse complement.
TGAATGACAAAGCCAAGAGTGCAAGGAACTTAGAAGAGAGAGCAAGCGCTTATTGCTATGAGTGATGCCACTTAGACTAAGCTTAATAATGACAGCACACATGCTGCATACTACATCCATCTATATTGCATGCAGTCTATGGTTTTAGTGAAAGCATGATGTACTTATTAAAGTTTAATATAATTGTCCAGCTGTGAAAAATGAGCTCACAAATATTACAGCATATTGAACTAGAACAATAAAGGTACAGTATTACAAAATAAACTTGGAAACTTTCTAAATGGATGCTCATAATTTCTATGACTAAATTCTTACACATAATTGAAGTCTCTAAATGAATAAACACTTGTGTGGGTGTGTATTTTGTCTTTTTAAACAGGTTATAATTTGTGACCCAGTCAACTTCTGCAAAGAGAAATTCAGATATATAAATTCCTTCCAATTGGTTCTGTTTGTTTCAAATGCTGCCACAAGAAGGGCTACGCTAATTTGTAGTTAAATAATAAGACTGTCTTTGCCTAGCCAGTGCCTATCGATTTAAGAGTGGGGTGAAGGAAGCATGAACAAATAGAATTTAAAGCTGCCTTTTCAGTCTTTTACTAATCTACTTACAAAATACACCCAAAAGGAAAATCAAGTCTGAATCCCCAGTTAGTCTGTTTGGCACTAGACTACTGCAGTGTTGCCACTGTGTAGTCATTTGGTAACCAAAGAGATCTGTGTGCATTTTAAATGAATACTGTCATGAGTCCTTAAGCCACTGGCTTCCTACTGCTTAATCTAATGGTATAACCACAGCAAGAGACACTTGTTTTCAGCTTGCCTGTTTTGCAATATTTTAAAAAATGCTTTGGTCACAATCAGCCATGTAAAACTTGTAATTCATATCTCTTTACCAACAAGTCTACAACAAATCTAGGGTAAGACTATTAAGAATTTTCTTGTTGATCTCCCACCTCTACCCCTAGCTCCCTGGAGTTCTCCTGACAGATGTTCAAAGATGTGGCAGCATAAGAGCACAATGTAAAGTTTGCTATTTTACTGCTGTCTGCCTCCCCAAATACTGTTATTAATTTCTTTTGCAGTTGCAATTCTACCACATTATGTATAGAGAGATATTAAGGCTCAAGTAATTTCAGAAGTATAGCCTTGTGTGAAAAGAGGAGAATGTAGATATTTAAAGGTAGTTTCTCAAAAACAGCTATGTCTTAAGGTGGTCACAGTAAAGAAAGTACAGTCATGCTTAATTTTCTGGGTTAAAAAGGCTTTTCTTTATCAGTTCTGAAAAATTTCATCTATCCAGCCCTTTCTTTTTAAATTTTATCTTTATTGGAGTATAATTGCTTTACAATGTTGTGTTAGTTTCTGCTGTACAACACAGTGAATCAGCTATATGTATACATATATCTCCATATCCCCTCTCTCTTGAGCCTCCCTCTCACCCTCTCTATCTCATCCCCCTAGGTCGTCACAGAGTATCAAGCTGATCTCCCTGTGCTGTGCAGCAGCTTCCCACTAGCCATCCATTTTACATTTGGTAGTGTATATATGTCAATGCTACTCTCTCACTTCGTACTAGCTTCCCCTTGCCCTCCGTGTCCTCAAGTCCGTTCTCTACATCTGCGTCTTTATTCCTGCCCTGCCACTAGGTTCCTCAGTACCGTTTTTTTAGATTCCATATATATGAGTTAGTGTACGGTATTTGTTTTTCTCTTTCTGACTTACTTCACTCTGTATGACAGACTCTAGGTCCATCCACCTCACTACAAATAACTCAATTTCATTTCTTTTTATGGCTGAGTAATATTCCATTGTATATATGTGCCACATCTTCTTTATCCATTCATCTGTCAATGGACATTTACATTGCTTCCATGTCCTGGTTATTATAAATAGTGCAATGAACATCAGAGTGCATGTATCCTTTTGAAGTATGGTTTCCTCTGGATACGTGCATAGGAGTGGGATTGCTGGGTCGTATGGTAGTTCTATTTTTAGTTTTTTGAGGAGCCTCCATACTGTTCTCCATAGTGGCTGTATCAATTTACATTCCCACCAACAGTGCAGGAGGGTTCCCTTTTCTCCACACCCTCTCCAGCATTTATTGCTTGTAGATTTTTTGATGATGGCCATTCTGAATGGTGTGAGGTGATACCTCACTGTGGTTTTGATTTGCATTTCTCTAATAATTAGTGATGTTGAGCATCTTTTCATGTGTTTGTTGGCCATCTGTTTCTTTTTTTTTTGGAGAAATGTCTATTTAGGTTTCCTGCCCACTTTTGGATTGGGTTGTTGTTTTTTTTTTGATATTGAGCTGCATGAGCTGCTTGTATATTTTGGAGATTAATCCTTTGTCAGTTGCTTCGTTTACAAATATTTTCTGCCATTCTGAGGGTTGTCTTTTCCTCATTATGGTTTCCTTTGCTGTGCAAAAAGCTTTTAAGTTTGATTAGGTCCCATTTGTTTATTTTTGTTTTTATTTCCATTTCTCTAGGAGGTGGATCAAAAAGGATCTCGCTGTGATTTATGTCATAGAGTGTTGTGCCTATGTTTTCTGCTAAGAGTTTTATAGTGTCTGGCCTTTCATTTAGGTCTTTAATACATTTTGAGTTTATTTTTGTATATGGTGTTAGGGAGTGATCTAATTTCATTCTTTTACATGTAGCTGCCCAGTTTTCACAGCACCACTTATTGAAGAGGATCCAGCCCTTTCTTATCTGGAGCTTTTTCCAGAGTCAGAAGGAACTGCAGTCTCTCTCCAATTCCTTCAGACATGGATGTATGTGTAGACCCAGGAGGCTGTGAAATAAGGAGCACTGGGAGTACCATCTACCCTAAAATTCAATTCTTCTGATGCTTGAAACTCTACCATGACCGATTTACTAGTTTGGTCTTCATAGAAAGGGCAGGCAGTGTGCATGTTTGGAGTGGAGGGAGGGACTGCCTGGAGAGAAGTAGGCAAGGAAACAGTGAAGTTTCTTTGTCTGCCTTAGAATTTTGCCAGAGTTGTCCCTATATAACTCTAATAGAGGGGTACACAAAAAAGCTGCAGGAATGGCCTCCCAAGATAATCCCAAGAGGAAATTTCCAAGCCTTATTATATTAGTACTGGGTTAAGATTTGTACCAGATAAAGACCTTTAAGGAGAAAGGGAGACTAAGACTTGTTGAGTGCTTGCTGAGTACCAAACTCTTTGTGAGGCTATGTACATATATCCCCTGAAATCCTCACAACAATTCTGAAAGGTTAATATGATTATCCCCATTTTACAACAAAGGAAATTGAGGCTTAGATAGGTTAAGATACCTGCCCAAGAAGAATGATCTATTAATTGCCTGTACTAAATTACAAATCTAAAGCTATCTGACTGCAAAACCCTGTTCTTTTTCACTACATGCAGTACATATTAGAATTCCCAATCTAGCTGGGGAAATAAGATGGACATATATGAAAGAGTTCTTCTAAACTATGTGATACAAAATAGAAAGACAACAAAAGCTGAGATATCTTATGTTTTCTTCCAAATAGCCTCATTTACTGAATTTGATTTCCTAGTTATTATGGTCTCTTTCCCCTTGACCAGTCTAAACTGACCCTATTGAATTCCTAAGCCCACCAACTTGTGGGCTTGCTTGCACATGGGCAGCATGCACACAGAAGAACTGAATGGAGTGTCATGAGGCCTCTGGTTTCTTGTTGACTACACTGAGAACAATGTAGCCCATGTCTCCCCTTTGTCAAGAGCTCGGCCACTTAATAGTTCTGAGTGGGCAAAGCTGGTATAGAGGCATATTTCTGTACTTTAAATGTACAGAGAAACAGATGAGAAAGTGCAAGGGCATCAGACCCCTCCCATTCTTTATTTTTTTAAAAATAAACAATGTACCCATCACTTTAAAACAAAAAAGTCCAACAACCTTTTCAAAGAGCAAAATGATCTGAACACAATGCACTACTCACTTGAAAGTAAAAACAGGGACTTCCCTGGTGGCGCAGTGGTTAAGAATCCGCCTGCCAATGCAGGGGACATGGGTTCGAGCCCTGGTCCGGGAAGATCCCACATGCCGCGGAGCAACTAAGCCCATACACCACAGCTACTGAGCCTGCGCTCTAGAGCCTGCGAGCCACCACTACTGAGCCTGCGTGCCACAACTACTGAAGCCTGTGCGCCTAGAGCCCATGCTCCACAACAAGAGAAGCCACCACAATGAGAAGCCCGTGCACCACAATGAAGAGTAGCCCCCGCTCGCTGCAACTAGAGAAAGCCTGTGCACAGCAATGAAGACCCAATGCAGCCAAAATAAATAAATAAATTAATTAATTAAAAAAAAAAAAAGAAAGTAAAAACAAGCTTTTACTGAGTCAGTAACAGCGGGACTAAAGTTCTTTCTGACTCTGGGAAACAGTATGGACAGAGAAAAGTGCCAGATAAGAAAGGTATTCAGGAATCATTCCCAAATAATTATTCCCAAATTCTCATCTTATAAAGATGAGATTATTCAGAACTGAAATTTCATTTAGTCAAGAAAAGCCCTTTTAATTCAGAAAATTAGCATGACTGTACTTTCATCTCTTGCAGGTGAACTTCATCCCCACATAGTCTTATCAAATGTACATGCTGAGTGAAGTGTTAGCAGATTAATAAATAATAGACAAATTTGGCAAAAGGTTGAAAGCCACAGAATCAAAACATATACTGTAATCCTACTGCTGCTACACTGGTTCCCTGTGGCCAATTTCAACCTCACCCCCTACTGCTTAACTTTCAAGGTTCTGCATAATGTTCTATCTTCTCTAAAAATATGCATTCCCCGGGCACCCCACAACATATCAAGCTGCCTTTATTTTTCCCTGAGTTTGCTGTGCCCAAGACCTTAGTGCTTTTCTCTTTGTTACCTTCTACTGCAAGTCTCCCCTCTCTCCACTGATGCAATTCTAACTTATTCATCCAGGTGCACTCCCTCTGTGAAACCCTTGGTGGCCACTCCAGCCTTCTCCCTCTGACCTCCTACAGTCAGTATCACCCAGTTTGGAGCTTAATCAAATAGTACCAATGATTGCTAATCTTTTCACATGTCAAAGTCTCATCTCGTCAATTAGTTGCTAAACCACCTGAAGGTAGGGGCCATGCCTTTTGTTTAAGCTTTCCTACATAGTGCTAACCTCATAGGCTGGACACAAAGTAGTTAATACTGATTGATCTAACAACTTTGTTTTAAATCCAGGACCTCCAAAATGCTTGTTTTTAGTTTTTCATTTTAATAAACTTCAATTTTGGAATAATTTTAGATTTACAAAAATTTGCAGATATAATATAGAGAGTTCCCATATAACTCTCACTCTGTTTCCCCTATTATAACACCTTACCTCACAGTGGCACATTTGCCACAGCTAAGAAACCAACACTGATACATTGGTATAGTACTATTAGCTAAACTCCAGACTATTTGGATTTCACCAGTTTTTCCACTAATGTTTGTTTCTTTGTTTCAAGATCCCTTCCAGGATACCACATTACATTTAGTCATGTCTCTTTAGTCTCCTCTGGCCTGTGACAGTTTCTCAGACTTTTCTTGTTTCCCATGATCCTGACAGTTCAAGGAGTATTGGTCAGGTATTTTGTAAAATGCCCCTCAATTCAGGTTTGTCTGATGTTTTTTGGATGATTATATTTCCACACTCTATGTTTTGGAAGCAATTCAATAAATCAATTATACATCAATAAATCTGGAAAAAAAAATAACTCCAGCTATATAAAGCAAGAAAAGCTCTCTTTTAAAAACTCTTACAGCATACTGTGAATCTGACAATACTTTCTAAGAAAGTTTCAAAAGAGTCAGGGAAGTTTGAGAAAAGTAGGTAGCTATAATCTGAAACCTATAAGAGCCTATTCTAAAGTAATATACATTAGTCTTTGTGGCTGACTGGGCTGGATTTCTCACAGATTAAATGTTATCTGGAAATATGTCTTCAAAAAAATTCCCAGGATTAAACATTTCATGCATCATATTAGATTGATGGGTTCTCCAAAAGGAATTGGAGAAAATGCCATTTAATGGTGGGTTTTAGTTATGTTTTAGCCACTGTTTTCAATATCAGATATTTCCTGCACCCTTGAAGTACTAATGACTGGAATGTACAATATGACAATATAAATTCCAATTACCTAGGATTTGAGTGCAGGGAAATATTGTTGGTTATTACTGTTTGCACATAGACTCTCATTCATCCCTAACTAGCAAAGTAAGTCTTTATTCTCCAAATTACTACTTGGCAATCCAAGAACAAAGCTGATTATAAAATACAGCCTTCAGAAATCTCCAGACCCAAACAGAGCACCTCATTGCTAGCACATTCCATGGTAGGGAGATAGCAGCTGCTCTAAGCAAAGCTTAGAAGAATTAAAGCTCAAAAGTTTCACAAGATTTAGAGCTTTTGGACTCACAGAAGCTATGGGTTCATCCAGCATACGTTGGGGTATCAGAAGGTATTCAGGAATTATTCCCAAATTCACAGGAATTTTGAGTTGTGGCTGTGTTCAGACAAGACTGGGAGACAGATATTGTCTTATTATTCATACCAGTTATAGAAGGCCAATTAAGTGACAGCTGCTAAAGCAGGTGTTTTGATACATTATTTAACTTAATATTCATAATAACTCTATAAGGTAAATATTATTACCCTCATTTTACAGATTAGAATATTGAGGCTCAAAGAGGTTAAGTAAATTTACCCAAAGTCACAAAGTTAGTCAGTGGCAGAGCTGGCATTCAAACCTAAATGTCTCTAACAACTCCAATGATTAAGTTTGTTCCAATACATTGCCCTGTCTAGCTTCAAGATATTTTGCATGGATTTCTTTTCTTAAGAGATTTTTATATAAGGTCGACAAGCTCTTACAAAGAGTAATACCACTTTTTGATGTGTTCTTACTATATAATTTAATTCTAAATTCTACTTACCAGACCATGATTTTGTTCCCATTATCATCCAAATGAGTATGCACACAATCTAATCAATCTTCAAATTATTATGAACAAAAAGTGACTGGAATACCCAATTCCAACTCTAGGATCCTCTGCTGCTAGGGAAGGATTAGTGTCAGACTCTTGCCTAGGTGATGTTAGACACTACCATTCAGTCAGGAATGCAGTTCATGGACTGACCAAGATGACGGAGTAGGAAGTCTCTGAGCTCACCTCCTCCCTCAGGCACACCAAAATTACAACGATTTACAGAGCAACTGTCAATGAGAACAACCTGAAGACTAGCAGAAAAGGTCTTCAACAACTAAAGATATAAAGGAGAAACCAAAGAGACAGGTAGGAGAGGTAGAGATGAGGTATAGTCAAAAGACCCATACCTCCGGGTAGGTGACCCACAAACGGGAGGATAAATACAATTGCAAAGGTTCCTTCCAAGGAGTGAGGGATCCAAGATGCACAGCAGGCTCCCCAGCCCCAGGGTCCTGCACCAGGAAGATGACCCCCCAGAACATTTGGCTTTGAAGGCCAGTGGGGCTTACTTTTGGAAGAACCAGAATGCTGTAGGAAACAAGACACTCCACTCTTTAAAGGGGTACACAGAAGCTCACACACTCCGAGACACAGGGCAGAATCAGCTATTTGAAAGAAGCCTGGGTCAGACCAACTTTCTGATCTTGGAGAGCCTCCTGGAGAGGCAGGTGGCAACTAGGAATCACCCTGGGACAGAGACTCTGGCAGTAGCCATTTCTGTGAGCTCATTCTACTTCAAGGACAATGGTGCCAGTAAATTCTTATGTTTTGTGTTTCCATCGCTTAAATTTTTTTTTAATTTTGTATACAAATTTTAAAGATTATTTTCTATTTACAGTTACTACAAAATATTGGCTATATTCACTCACCCACTCACCCCACCCCTGTATTGCCCTTCCCCCCACCCCACTGGTAACCACTAGTTTGTTCTCTATATCTGTGAGTCTGCTTCTTTTTTGTTGTTGTTATATTCACTTGTATTTTTTAGATTCCACATATAAGTGCTATCATACAGTATATGTTTTTCTCTTTCTGACTCATTTCACTTAGCATAACGCCCTCCAAGTCCATCCATGATGCTGCAAATGGTAAAATTTCATTCTTTTTTATGGCTGAATAGGATTCCATTTTATATATATACCACATCTTCTTTATCCATTCATCTGTTGATGAACACTTAGGTTGCTTCCATATCTTGGCTATTGTAAATAATGCTGTTATGAACATCAGGGTGTGGTATCATTTTGAATTAGTGTTTTGGGTTTTTCTGGATATATACCCAGGAGTGGAAATGCTGGGTCATATAGTAGTTCTATTTTTAGTTTTTTGAGAAACATCCATACTGTTTTCCATAGTGGCTGCACCAATTTACATTTTCACCAACAGTGTACATGGGTTCCTTTGTACACAGAAAAAAATAGAGTTTAAAACACAGAATTGGAAGATACAACAATTGTAAATATATATGCACCCAATATAGGAGCACCTAAATACATAAAGCAAATATTAACAGATAAAGGGAGAAACTGACAGTAACACAATAATACTAGGAGACTTCAACACCCAACTTACATCAATTGACAGATCATTCAGGCTGAAAATCAATAAGGAAACACGGGCCTTAAGGGACACAATAGACCAAATGGGCTTAATAGACATATATAGAACATTCCATCCAAAAGCAACAGAATACACATTCTTTTAAAGTGCACATGGAACATTCTCCAGGATAGATCACATGCTAGGCCACAGAACAACTCAGTAAATTTAAGAAGACTGAAATCATATCAAGCATTTTTCTGACCATAGCGCTATGAGACAAGAAATAAAATATAAGATAAAAAGCTGCATTTTCTTTTTTTCTGATTAATTTTTATTGTAGTAGAGTTGCTTTACAAAGTTGTGTTAGTTTCTACTGTACAGCAAAATTAATCAGCTACACATATACATATATTCCCTCTTTTTTGGATTTCCTTGCCATTTAGGTCACCACAGTGTATAAGTAGAGTTCCCTCTGCTACACAGTATGCCCTCATTAGTTACCTATTTTATACATGGTATCAATAGTGTATATATGTCAATCCCAATCTCCCAATTCCTCCCGCCCCTCTTTCCCCAATTGGGAGATCGGGATTGACATATATACACTACCCTGTGTAAAACAGATAGCTATAGGAACCTGTTGTATAGCACAGGGAGCTCAGCTCGGTGCTCTGTGGTGACCTAGATAGATGGGATGTGGGGGAGGGAGGTCCAAGAGGGAGGGGATATATGTATACATATAGCTGACTCACTTCGTTGTACAGCAGAAACTAACACAATATGGTAAAGAGACTATACCCCAATTTAAAAAAAAGCTGCAAAAAAAAAAGACAAACACATGGAGGCTACACATTATGTTACTAAACAAACAATGAATCACTGAAGAAATCAAAGAGGAAATTAAAAAAATACTTGGAGACAAATAAAAATGAAAACACAATGGTCCTAAAACTATGGGATGCAGTGAAAGTTGTTTTAACAGAGAAGTTTATAGCAATACAAGCTTAACTCAGAAAACAAGAAAAATTTCAAATAACAGTCTAACCTTACATCTAAAGGAACTAGAAAAAGAAGAACAAAGTTAGTAGAAGAAAAGAAATAATAAAGAGCAGAGCAGAAATAAATGAAATACTGAAAAAAAAAAACAATAGAAAAAGAAACAATGAAATTAAGAGCTGGTTCTTTGAAAACATAAAAAAAAAATGATAAACCTTTAGCCAGACTCATCAAGAAAAAAAAAAAAGAGAGAGGGCCCAAATCAATAAATCAGAAATAAAAGGGGAAAAGTTACAACCAACACAACAGAAATACAAAGGATCATAAGAGATTGCTATGAACTATTATACATGAATAAAATGGACAACCTAGAAGAAATGGACAGCGTCCTAGAAATGTACAATCTCCCAAGACTGAATCCAGAAGAAATAGAAAATACGAACAGAAAGATTACTGGTAATGAAATTGAATCAATAATTTAAAATACTCTCAACAAACAAAAGTCCAGGACCATATAGCTTCACAGGTGAATTCTAACAAACATATGCAGAAGAGTTAAAACCTATCCTTCTCAAATTATTCCAAAAAACTGCAAAGGAACTTCCAAACTCATTCTATGAGGCCAGCATCACCCTGATACCAAAATCAGACAAAGATATCACACAAAAGAAGAAAATTACAGGTCAATATCACTGATGAACATATATGCAAAAATCTTCAACAAGGTATTAGCACAGCAACTCCAACAATATATTAAAAGGATCATACACCATGATCAAGTGGGATTTATCCCAGGGATGCAAGGAGTTTTCAATATCAGCAAATCAATCGATGTGATACACCACATTAACAAATGGAAGGAAAAAACCCATATGATCATCTAAATAGATGCAGAAAAAGCTTTTGATAAAATTCAACATCCAATTATGATAAAAACTCTCCAGAAAGTGGGCATAGAGGGAACACACCTCAATGTAATAAAGACCATATATGACAAGCCCACAGCTAACATTATACTCAATGGTGAAAAGCTGAAAGCACCTCCTCCTAGATCAGGAACAAGACAAGGATGCCCACTCTCACCACTATTATTCAACACAGTATTAGCAATCCTAGCCACAGCAATCAGACAGAAAAAAAAAGAAATAAAAGGAATCCACATTGGAAAGGAAGAAGTAAAACTGTCACTGTTTGCAGATCACATGATACTACATATAGAAAATCCTACAGATGCCACAATAAAACTATTAGAACTCGTCAATGAAGTTGGTAAAGTTGCAGGATACAAAATTAATATACAGGAATCTGTTATATTTCTATACATTAAAAACAACTTATCAGAAAGAAAAATTAAGAAAACAACCCTATTTACTGTCACATCAAAAAGAATAAAATACCTAGGAATAAATCTAAGTAAGGAGATAAAAGACCTGTACTCGAAAAACTATGAGACTGATAAAAGAAACTGAAGATGACACAAACAGATGGAAAGATATACTGTGTTCATAGAGTGGAAGAATTAATATTGTTAAAATTAACATACTATCCAAGGTGATCTACAGATTCAATGCAATCCCTACCAAAACACCAATGGCATTTTTCACAGAACTAAAACAAATAATTCTATAATTTCTATGGAAACACAAGAGACCCCAAATAGCCAAAACAATCTTGAGAAAGAGGAACAAAGCTGAAGGTATCAAAGTCCCTGATTTCAAACTATACTAAAAAGCTACAGTAATCAAAACAGTATGGTACCAGCACAAAAATAGACACAGATAACTGGGACTGAATTGAGAGCCCAGAAGTGCACCCATTATATGGCCTATTAGTCTATGACAAAGGAGGCAAGAATATACAGTGGGGAAAAGAAAGCGTCTTCAATAAATGGTGCTGGTATAACTGTACAGCTACATGTAAAAGAAGCAAACCAAACTACTTTTTCACACCATATACAAAAATAAACTCAAAATGGATTAAATATTTAAATGTAAGACCTGAAACCATAAAACTTCCAGGAGAAAGCATGGGCAGTATGCTCTTTGACATCAGTCTCAGCAATACTTTTTGGATATGTCTCTTCAGGCAAGGGAAACAAAAGAAAAATAAACAAATGAGACTACATTAAACTAAAAAGCTTCTTGCACAGTGAAGGAAACTAAACAAAATGAAAAGGCTGCCTACTTAATGGGAGATTACAAACAATATATCCAATGAGGTGTTAATATCTAAAATATACAACAAACTCAAACAACTAACATCAAAAAAACAAGCTGATTAAAAAGTGGGCAGAGGACCTGAATAGACATTTTTTCTAAAGAAGACATACAGATGGACAGGCACATGAAAAGATGCTCAACATCACTAATCATCAGGGAAATCAAAACCAAAATGAGATATCACCTCACACCTGTCAGAATGGCTATTATCCAAAAGACAACAAATAACCAGTGTTGGCAAGGATATGGAGAAAAGGGAAACCTCATGCAGTAACGCTGGGAATATAAATTGGTGCAGCCACTATTTAAAAACAATACTGAGTTTTCCAAAAATATTAAAAATAGAACTACCATACAATCCAGCAATTCCATTCCTGCGTGTTTAGCCAAAAAAAATGAAAACACTAATTTGAAAAGATACATGCACCCCTATATTCATTGCAGCATTATTTACAATAGCCAAGATATGGACGCAACCTAAGTGCCCATCAATAGATGAATGGATAAAGAAAATGTGATATATATACACACTGGAATATTTAAAAAAATTTTTTTTATGTTGTGTATTTTATTTATTTATTTATTTATTATTAATTTTTTTGGCTGCGTTGGGTCTTCATTGCTGCGCACGGGCTTTCTCCAGTTGCGGCGAGCGGGGATTACTCTTCGTTGTGGTGAGAGGGCTTCTCACTGTTGTGGCTTCTCTTGTTGCAGAGCACGGGCTCTAGGTACTTGGGCTTCAGTAGTTGCAGCACAGGGACTTAGTAGTTGTGGCTCACGGGCTCTAGTGTGCAGGCTCAGTAGTTGTGGCACACAGGCTTAGTTGCTCTGCAGCATGTGGGATCTTCCCGGACCAGGGACTGAACCCGTGTGCCCTGCATTGGCAGGCGGATTCTTAACTACTGCACCACCAGGGATGTCCCTACACACTGAAATATTACTCAGCCATAAGAAAGAATGAAATCTTGCCATATGTGACAACATGGATGGCCCTAGAGGGTGTTATACAAATGAAATGTCAGACAGAAAAAGTCAAATACTATATGATTTCACTTATATGTCAAATCTAAAAAACAAAACAAATGAACAATCATAACAAAAGAGAAATAGAGTCATAGATAAGGAGAACAAACAGGTAGTTGGCAGAGGGAAGGGAAAGCTGGGGAGGAGAGAAATAGGTGAGGGAGATTAAGAGGTAGAAAGTTCCAGTTACAAAATAAATGAGTTAAGGGTATGAAATGTACAGTGTGGGGGAATATAGTCAATTATTATATAATACCTTTGTAAGATGATGGAATGGTGATCATTTTGAAACGTATAGCAATATTGAATTACTGTGTTGTGTACCAGGAACTAACATAGTGTCATAGGTCAATTATACTTCAAAACTAAACAGTAAAACAAACTCATAGAAAAAGAGATTAGATTTGTGGTTACCAGAGGCAGAGGTTGGAGAGAGGGGAAATTGGATGAAGGTAGTCAAAAAGTACAAATTTCCAGTTATAAGGTAAATGAGTACTAGGGATGTAATGTACAACTAAGAAATATAATTAAAACAGCTATATACTATATATGAAAGTTATTGAAGACAGTAAATCCCAAGAGTTCTCATCACAAGGAAAATGTTTTTTTTCCTATTTCATTAATTTTGTATCCATATGAGATGATGGATATTCACTACATTTATTGTAGTAATAATTTCATGATTATGTAAGTCAAACATTATGTTGTACACCTTAAACTTATACAGTGTTGTATGTCTATTATATCTCAGTAATACTGGATAAAAAATAAAGTTGCATCTTTCTGTGAAAAGAAAGTAAAAGAAAGAATGCAGTTCCTAAGTACACACTGGGCCTTAAGGCCATTGTTCTTACCTTAATATCAGTAAAAATAAAATTAAATAGAGATGTTATTTATGGGCTCAAGGAACTTATAAACTATAAGATTATAAATTCCATACTAGCAGGCGATTTAAGCAATGGAATATAGCCATCCCTTAATCAAAGACTAGTCTCTTTCTGCTGCAGGGAAATGTGTGGATTAGGAGTAGGCTGATAAAGGGAAACAAAGGGACACAGACCCCGATTTAGGGTGTGCTAACAATGGACCGCAGAATTTTATATGTAGCAGGTCCCTCTCTGCTTTGCACCAAATTTACTCTTACTCTAAATTATAGTATAATAATATTATTGACTAAGTGTTTTTTATGGGCCAGGCACTATACATGCTTACATTATTTAATTATCACAAAAATCTTATGAGCTGCTATTACTTTCATTCCAGATTCACAGATGAAGAAACTAATATTCAAGTGGATTAGAAACTTTCTCCTAAGCACACACTTGCCCAAGATCTGTCAAAGTAAAAGGCACCACTTAAACACTAAGCATAATGAATAACAAAATATTACCATACTTGTTATCTCATGCTAACTAGACTGTCAACTTAATGACGTCTCCGTGAGTGCAGAAATGGCTCATAATTCTTTTGTATCCTTCTTAATTCCAAAGCTTGGTCTAAAGTAAGGGCAAGAAAACCTGTTGATTATTTTAAAGTTTTTATACACAGGATAGATTTTCCTCGATGACCCCTTCAGTCCTTTCCCACTCTGAAGTACTGTGATAATGAAACAAAGAAACATGCCAAAAGCAATAAAAGCCTCCTGGAACTTTAAGACTTAGTAAGAAAAAGTTACCACGAAGAATCAATGATTCATATGAATTCCATTGCTTATACCAAAAGAAGAAAAATTACCTTCATTTAAAACTGTCATATGTTTGGACAAATAAAATATGAAGTTGAGAACAGTCCAAAGTGTTTCCACAAAAGTATCAGTGACTTGTGACCAAAGGTGCCTATGGGAAATGAGTACTGAGGGGGAAATAGGGTAACAGGTGCTTGAGGCTGTTCTGGCAGCTTTAGGAGTGTCCTTAAAGCAAAAGCCTTCCTTGAAACAAATCACACTGTTACAATACAATCAAACATCAAAGCTAAATATTTGTGAAAAGTACTAGTCTAACATAGGTGGATTTTATGTTCCATAAAATTTCAGATTGTTTGCACTAAGAATTTAAAAATAAACGGACCAATTCATTTCAGCTTCCACCTCCCTGCCTTAATCACTATCATTATCAACTCAGTAGAGTGAGTTACTATACAGATTTCATTCCTCTTTAGGAGAATTTTGTCATAATAGAAGGAAGGGAATTTGGTATATGAAGAGGTATAAAATGAAGAGGTATAAAACGCTGGTGATTTTATAGTCAGCAAAGATGTTCTCCAACTCACCACCTCTCTATGAAACAAATTCTGGCAGTGAGGAAACCTAATTACAAAAACCACAGCTTTCTCCTAAAGCCACACTTCCTGCAAATGCTACAGGGCTTCGAATTCCAGTCAGACAGATTCTCCAGGCAGCCATATAAGGGTAAGCAAAAACACACAAATCCTCCAACAGGCTGATGTAAGGTCACAGGGCAGGCACATGAGAACCAAATACGGTAGTTAAATTCTCCAGCTCACAGCAGATACTTAAAAAAAAAAAAAAAAAAAAAAAAAAAAAAAAAAAAAAAACCTGCAACCATGAACTCCAAGTTCTTGAATCACAAGAAAAGTAATAAGCAATTAATCTATTTTTATTAGTGTTGACTGGATGACAAATATGATCCAGCCTACCGTATATTACACCAGCTCTGTCTTTTTCATCCTTTCCTTTT
Source organism: Eschrichtius robustus (assembly GCF_028021215.1). Taxonomy (NCBI): domain Eukaryota; kingdom Metazoa; phylum Chordata; class Mammalia; order Artiodactyla; family Eschrichtiidae; genus Eschrichtius; species Eschrichtius robustus. The sequence goes on along the minus strand of NC_090845.1, from coordinate 70,227,247 downwards.
CTGCGGCAGGAAAGGCTACTGTGAAATGTGCAGCCGAAGTGGGCAACAGGGTATTACATCTAAATAAACTAGTCCAATCTGCCTACAGAAAGAAATACAGATTTCCCAAAAGCTCCATGAGAATAGTGTCTGCCCCATGGTAAGGAAGGCACTGTCCTACATTATGACTAAGAAAAATATCCATATAAGTGACATCATTTGATACTAAGGATAAGTCCTGCGGGGATCCTTGTCCTCATTTAAACTCAAGAATAGAACAACATAAAGAGAAGATAATTCCCCCTACTTCTCACTACCAAAACCCCATGATTAACAGCAGGTAAGATACTGTCCTTTTTTCCAATGATCATAGAATTCTAATTAGCATTATCAATATGCCTTGGTAATTTTGAAAGCTGCTAATTCAGTCAAAGTCAAATAAAACCAAAAGCATTTTGAGAGGGTGCATCAAGAGCCATGGAAACCTTCATGTTCCTTGATCCAGTAATTTCACTTCTGGATTCCCAGCCTAAGTAAGTAATCCAAAAGAGGGTAGAAATTGTGTGCCTGAAGAGGTTATGCAATGTTTTGGTGTGTTTTTCTTGTTTTCATTAATTTGTTTGTTTTTTAGTGGTGGAGAATTGAAAGTTGCCTGCATGTCCAACCATTTGTACTTAGTTAAATAAACAGTGATGTGATAATTCAAAAGATTGCTATGAACACATTAAAACTGACCACTGTACAATTATGTAGCAACAAGGAAAAATAGTTATGATATAAAGAATGAAAAAAGAAGTCTACAGAATCATGTTTTTGCTGTGATTCCAACTGTGAAAAGGAGAACTATGTGTGTTTTTAAAAGACTAGACAGGAATTCAAACACAATTATTACGACCTCTTAGAACAGGAGTGAGGGCTTAGCACCTTGCTCAGATGACTAATTAAGCTGTGTTGGGATTATGAGATTATGGGAATTCCCCCTGCCAAACTTTTCCAGTCACTTTATATAGCTTTACATAATTTTTAAAAATATTTCAAAAAAATCAATTCATGTATATTGAGCTCATAGTAGAGGCAATACAATATAATGGAAAGACCACTGACTATGGCCCCCATGATCCTCACCTCCTGGCATTTACTTCTTTATAGAATCCCTTCCCCTGGAGTGTGGGCAGGACCTGTTACTTGCTTCCAATCAGTAGAATATGGCAAAAGTGTTGGGATGTCACTCTAGTGATGATGTTATTACACAAGGCTTTATCTTTCTAGCTGACTCACACTAGAGTCTCTCTCTCCTTTGTTGGATACAAACAAGCAACTGCCAAGAGTATAATAGCTTCAAGGAAATGAATTCTGCCAACGACCACATGAGTTTGAGATGGATTCTTTTATAGTGGAGTCTCCAGATGAGAAACCTGTCCTGGTTGACACCTTGATTACAGCCTTGTAGGACCCAGCTAAGCTATACCAGGACTCCTGACCTACAGGCACTGTGATCTAATAGATGTGTATTATTTTAAGCCACTAAATTTAGAGTAATTTGTTAAACAGCATAGAAAACTAATACAGAACCCAAATGACTTGGGTTTGAATCTCAGATCCTTCACATATTATCTGTGTGACAGAGCAAGTTGATTAACCTCTCTGACTCTCAAATTCCTCATTTATTAATTGAGAGTAATAATACTCGCTCCCAGAACTCTTGTACAGAAAATTACAGACAACAGAAGCAATGTGCCTTTAACACTGACTGCCACAAAATACGCTAGATTGTAAATTATAAGGTCTCTCAAGGCTGAAACCTTATCTATCTTGCTTATCATTCTATACAGTGCCTATAATCATATCTGACCCATAGCAGGTGTTCTATAAATATGCACCAAATGAGTAAATAAATGAAGATAAACTCTCAAGGAAATGTAGCTACTTTAAATATACATAAGGAACTGTAGTTATACATAATTGAAAGAGAACCCCTGCCTTCAAGGTATTAAAAACAATGAATTACACCATAGTATCAATCACAATATAGGACAGCCTTTCTGGAGCAGTATGATAGTGAGGATATGCAGATAAGGAGCCAGATTCTGGAATCAAACATAAGAAAATTGTATCTGCACAATTCATTGTAATCTTTTGATAAACTGCTATCAATATCAATAGAAAATATACTTATATGAAGATGATAAAAGAGGTATTTAAATCAAGCAGTGTAGTCACTAGATAGTCACGATGAGTGGTTTGTAAAATGCTAGACTGATGCCTGAACATTCATAAAGTCTAATGACTTTCCTCAGTCACTTCATGGGGCTCTTGAGAAGTAAGGTGGCCTATTTAGCACATCCAGGAAATGTTTGAGGGACCACTCAGAGACTGTAAAATTCTCCATGAGAAACCTCAGAAAGATGCAACTATTTATTGCATTACAGCAAAATCCCAGCATTGTGCTCAGAAAGAGTGTCTACCAAAGTAAAAAATTTTACTCTGGTAACAATCCATTAAAAAGTACTTCTAATATAAGAGAATCTAATAGAAAATTGACTGGCAGTTAAATATTGTCAAGCAATACATTCCTTGAGACCTAGTCAATTTCCATTAAAAACATCCTGCCATATTGTAAAATTGTTCTTTTTCATAGATTGGCTTCTTTTTCTGGCATCTATTAAAAGGCTCCCAATTGATAAATAAATCTGAAGCAGTAGAAAAAATTCCAAAGTTAAGTCAATTTGAATCACAAAACCTATACTCACAACACTCAGCTAGTGTTCACTGTAAAAATCCACCAATATTTGTTTCTGTGAAAAAGGGAAGACCAAAAATATTGTTAACAATGAGTAAGGAAGTCATTGACTCAATCTCTGAAAGTCCCCCAAATCATTTTGTGAAGAAAAACAATAATACTCACACAGACAAAGACACATGCACATTCTCAGAAATGCAATTTCTAATCACTCTAGGTTGAAAGAAAATGATTTCTCCACTTCCTTTTACTTTTTCAGAGGCAAAGGAAGCTGTATTTATATATGTCCTACTGAATTTTTAACCCAAAGACATCTCTTTGCTATGACCAAATTCTCCCTCAGTACAATAAAAATATTTTAAGGCAATTACTTTTTCAAATTCAAGAGTCATATTATTGTAGCAATAGACAGAAGGGGAACAAAACATAAAGAATGTTTCAGGGAGGTCTGACCTATTGCTAATGGCATCACTCAAAGTAGGCAGAGAATCTCAGTCTAATACCCACCATGAAGCAAAGCGTCGAATGCAGAAAAGAACCATAATCTTTTCACATTGATCAAATTCATGGAAATGGCACAAAATGCTCCAGTTCATCTTCCTTAAATTCAATTTATTTACCCTTAAAATTACTATTTTATCAAATCTGTAATAACAGGAGATAGTGAATCTTTGTATACGTTATCTAATGGGGCAATTTTCACAAATAATTGTCAGATTTTAGATCACAGGGTCAGCTTTCCAAATAATTAAAACCTTATCTAACTAAATAGCATGCTTTATTACTGTCATATAGTGAGACAAATAGGTATGACTTTACTTTTTTTCATACTGAAAACAAATATAGCCACCCAATTTAAAGCTAACCCTCAGTTACAGTCTATTTAAGGTAAAGGACTTTAAGTGGCCTTACACAAACATGTGATGATTACATGTTTTTTGCTTTTTTTATGGAATTTGTGAGAATATCCACAAAGAAATGTATATTACTAAATGTTGTTTAACAATCTAAAAGTTTTTTATATGAATGTTTCTTCAGGGTTGTAGGCTCAGTTGGTAGATAATTCTTGGTCTGGTTACCTTCACATACACAAAAAACTGCATGTCCCTGGTCACTCTCTCTAGACCCTTCTGGGAAAATAACTGCTAACCACATCCAGCTAATGGTGGGTCCATAGCATAATCCTTACACCTAAAGGGCTGCCTGTGATTTCAGAAAACACAAAAACAAAAAAAAACAAATACTACCATTTCACACTAACTTCGCTGTAGTACTGATGTTTTTCCTCTATAGTTGGTGAGGTGATTAATATTTCGTAACAAAGGAAATTAAACACTTTCCTTTCAAGGGAGCATGGCAACTCAGAGAATTCTGTATCCTGGCCCAAACAAATGCATTTGCCATAGGAGAAAGAATTAGTCTGAAGCCTTAACAGTGTGCCCCACATGAACATTCCAGAGAACAATATGAATGTACTCCCAGACTCAAGCCATAAAGCATATTCCAAACTGTCCAGCTGAGAACAATTTCCATGTATTACCTAATTAGTTAAATAAGACCAGGATCAAATGGTCCAAGAAATTAACCAACTAGCAAGCTAAGGCTGCTAAAACAAAAGAGGCCTGGGTCAGGTAGTTCTGTGGGCTCATCAGTGACTTTTTGGTGCAATTTAATTGCTACCATTGTTATTTGGACTATGACCATCGAGAACAACAGCATGTCCAGCAATAGGAACTGCTGTCAAGGATGGTGAAATGTCTGCTATTTTTACTCCACTTGCAAACTAATAAGTAAACCTGCCACAGTTTTAAGGATGGTGGCAGAAAACATGAGATTTCTGGGTCATAGCAACAGCAGTAGCCAGAGTATCAGCATTTTCCTGTACCTATTCCCTGATCCTCAATTCTTATAGGGTGACACAGGGCGCCAGGTTAGGGAACCTGGATCTTTCATACTGAGCAGTAAGCAAATCTTCCCTTTGCTTTAGAGAGAGACACTATCTCATTTTTTCAAGGCTGTTTGCATCCTTGAAAAGATAATACAGAACAAAAAGCCATTGCCTCTGCTTACAAGATGTACGCAAATACAAGAGATGAATGGAAAACTGTCTGCCAGCATCTACCATGTACAACCTATTTGGCTATTATAGAGTTCTCAGCTCTTGTCTTATACATTTCTGAAGGGGAAGCTAATATCAACATCAAATGCAGTTTTGGGTGATAAAATCCTGTAATTTCACCACCTGGCTGAATAGAAAATTGTAGGAGTAAAGCTGTATAGCAATTCAGTTAAAAATAGAAATCATGGATTCTGTAAGACTGAACTCTTCTACATCCAGGGATAACACATTCGTTCAGCAGTCCCTCATAATATGGGTTGTTTATTTGTAAAATCAATTCTTGTGACCAATGTTACATCTTTAACTTCTCTAACTCTAAACCCAAATATCCATATGTGTGCCAAAAGACAAAAACTAAATCATGATCTCATTTTAAAGTCTAGACAAGCTGCAAAGCATTTATTCTCTCTGTAAACATGCTTTTACCCTAAGGATTTTGTTCCTGATTCAGGAAATGATTTGTTGAAATAAATCTAATACTAGTCAAGTTTAAAAAAGAAAAAAGAAAAAAAACTGGCAGTTATCTTTACAGAATTCTTATTGAAAGTAAAGTATATGAAAGAAGGATTTTAATGTCTGGTGTTACTACTAAAATGCTATGTAAGGATAATTGCTTTTTATTTTGTTCTGTTTTGATTTTAATCAATATTAAAAGGAAGCATAAATTGTAAGGAATGTAAATTGCAGAAATTAAATTACTCATTTTACCTTATGATTTTTAAAGTGTTTCACTGCTTACAACAGATTATAGGACATTTTCCATGGGAAGCCAATAAGATATATTCTCTTCATTAAAATTTATACGCACAGGAGAATGAATTATTCCAAGGAATCACCTCATGATCTGATAGTAGATAATTCACTGACATATATCTAATTGCCCTAAGCATCTGACTCACTCATTCTATAGTAAAGAATCACAGGTATAATTAACAGAAAACAAGTATTGAATCCATGCCTGTCATGGCCTTTCTAAAATTTGAATGTTACTTATTAACTCTGTGCAATCTACCAAAGCAATAAAATCTCATAATACCTGTTTGTTGATTGGCAGATATGCAGTTTCCTTAAGCATTAATGGATCTTTTAAAAGATCTACATGAGAAGTATTTGTTAATGATTCTTCATCATAGTATCCTGCAAATTTTTAACATTAGGTTTGAGACACATAAACACTTCGGTGACTAGTCTTGTAGGGGAACAGGGAAAAATCACTAAATATACTTTTCTTAGTGTAAAAACAAGTAAAAGTGTTGAACATAGTTTAAAGAGATTTGCTGCTATACTGTACTTAATTTAAAAATAATTTTAAATATTTTTTTCTATTTTCTTCAGTCCATGAAATCTCCCCCCCAACCCCGAAATCTTGTAGATAAGTTCTTGTTCCACAGCCTAGCTCTTCAGGGAACTTAAAAGGAGAAAACACCATTCCTGTTTTAGAAAAGTTTAAAATTTAGTAGGACACTAAATTCAATTTGCTACACTTCAATAAAATATTTGTGATAGGTAAATATTTTTAAATATTTATGTAATGTGCTAAATATTACACTAAGTACTTTACATGCATTATCTCATTTTAATAGATGAGAATACAGCTCTTAGAGCAGTTAACCTTTCCCAAGAAGCAGCCTTGACTCCAGCTGCTTGAATCCACCACATTATACAAATGGAAGTTAAGTAATTAAGTAAGGTATAAATAAGAAAATAATGCTAGTATATTTTAAATAATTAGGAAAGTTTTCATTCTAAGGATTGAAAAGGAGTAAGGTAACCAGTAGTCAATGAAAAAACCAATGGCTTTAGAAAAGTATAAAATTAAAATATAAAATTACTTTCTTTTAAAACTTACAGAAACATACTTTAAGCAGGTTTCTCCATTTTAGTACATATTTTTGTCTAATACATTTTCCCAGCATTACTTTCTTTTCAAATCTAGAATGAAAATTAAATTTAAAATGTATAAAAAGCAAGCAATAATCTTACAATTTATTAGATTGCCCAACTTAGTTTATGATAAAAAGGAGAGAGCTAGGTGTTCCCTGCTTTGGGAAAGTCCTGGGAAATTTCTTTAATTATGTAGTATTCATTTAAAACCAGCAGGCCTTTTTTTTTTTTTTTTTTTTTTTAAATATCAGAAATTTAGAGTAAGATCTATGGTATAAGTTAAAACTGTATTTCGTTTCTACTCTCCACCAGATGGTATGTTATAGAATATATTTCCCTTGAGGCTGTACTGAATACATTCATTTCTAAATAAACACAGCTGCTGATCAGTTCGGAGAACAATTCTCATTACAACTTCTGATCAGTATGATCTGTGGCATTCATCTGGATGAAGGTGTGTTTAGTGAAGGTCTGGAAATTCTGGTCTTTCTTATCGAACCACTGTGAAGTCGTTTGACCAAAAGTTAAGGGTGGCATGTTTTTTTGTAACTACTACATGTGTAGACACAGATGGAATTTATTTGCAATGTTAAAATTTTCCATTGAAAGGACAGCTGCAATTATTTCACCCTTTTCTATCAAGATATCTGGTATATCGGAGTAATTTTCCCTCTAGCCTAGCACAGAGTAGGGCCCTCACCAAACCCTCCCTCACGGCAAGAGAACTGATTTATATGGCATGGCCTGGTCTAGAAAGGAGATACCCATAATTTCTGTTTATTCAGCAGGGCAGCAGGACACAGAATGAAGGTCTCTAGCTCTTCCATCCAGCAGAGGGAAGGAACACATTTGGATACATTCAATACATGATTCTAATAAATCTACTAGTACAATTGAAAAAAAGACATGCTTGTTTGTGAACACCATTTAGTGAGGGGAAAAAAAGCTTAAATTAAGGTCTAAATTCTGCATTTTTAATGCACATATGGCTCCCCTTATGAAGAACAACAATTTGGCCCTGAAAATTTGTTCTTTAAAGGAAAAAAATTTAGCTGAAGTTTGTAAACTTTATATAAATTAGGCTACTGTATACCAATGAATGCAAACTTTCACCAACCATACCAAAAAATTAATTTTAAAGGAGGAGGAGGAAAAAAGAGACGAGGAAGAGGAAGTACAACACCAAATTTGCATTATAGAAGGTATTATGCCTTAGATTAGAATAATCACAAGTCCATAATTCTAAAACATGGAGACCAGAATGCTGCTTAGTAGATTGAATTTTAAAAGTTAAAACCTCTACTGTAGGGAATTCCCTGGCGGTCCAGTGGTTAGGACTCCATGCTCTCACTGCTGAGGGCCCAGGTTTGATCTCTGGTCGGGGAACTAAGATCCCACAAGCCACGTGGTGTGGCCAAAAAACAAAAACCTCTACTATATTAAAAATATTTTAAATTTATTTTTACTTATACACTGTGAAATTCACTCGCTTGGTATGCATTTCTATGGATTTTCACAAATGCATAGAGTCATGTAACCACCACCACAATCAGAACAATTCTCTGACTGCCCCCCAAATTCCCTTGTGCTACCCCCTTGCAGCATTAGTTTTTATAATTAAAATTTCAGTTCACAGATATTCTTCTTAACTACTAGTTACTTACTGGTTTCTCGGTTTCTCTCAACCTTTTTGCTGAATTCTTATTATTAGCTTTTTCACAGAAACAAATGGATAAGGGTCTGTATGTCAGGTCAGCAAGTATTTATGAAACACTTGTTCTGGGCCCAGCATTGCACTACATTCTCTGGGGACTACAAGAGAAGATAAAAATACTACATAAGAAGGGAGCTAATAGGCATGTGAAACTTTACAGCAGTACAAGACGTTATTTAATGGAATGCTTAATTGTGAGATTATGAAAGGGATTCTTAACTTAGAACTTAGGGTCTGTGACTCCCCTAAAATGTGTATGTGTATGTCTTTGGGAAGAAGCTCCAGAGCTTCCATCAGGTTATCAGGTTGACTAGAGTGAAAGATCCATAGGTGTTTTAGAAAGGAAATAACAATGGAAGAGGCAGGATGGAAATGATTGCTGGTAAATCTTACAATCCAATAAGCAACAGAAAGACAACCTTCACATAGCCCTTTAAGCTTTTACACCCATTACTTTCATTTGAACCAAGAAGCATTTGGAGAAGGTTCTTAAGCCATGAAATGAGATGAGGGAAACAGTGTTTGAGGAAAATTAGAAGAGCAGTAGTATGCAGGATGGATGGGTTGAAATGGATGAGTTGAAAACAGACTATGGGTAAGAAGTTATTGTTTAGGTTTAAAGGGTCCAGGGTCAGTTGGAAGGTGTGAGCTGTAAAAGTGCAGAGGAAAATCTAAGAGACATTATTAAAAGAAAAATTGATAGGCTTCACTGATGGATAGGTTGGGAAAGTTTAAGGAATAAGATTTATTTAATCAATCACTCATTTAACATGTATTTATTGAGCCAAGCCTATTAGGTTCCTGGCACTTGTTCTAGGCATCAGAGAAAGAGCAATAAACAAGAGAGACAAGGAAGGTTCCTGCCCCCACAGAGTTTATAATCTAATGAGAGGAAACAGTTTATAATCTAATAATAGGAAAACAAATTAATAGACAAAATAATTTCAGACAGTGATTAACTGATAAATTCTATAAGTTATCAAAGTGTCAGTATGAAAGATGACTTCCAGGATACAAAGGGACAAGTGCAAGGGAACTAAATATGTACTAATTAATGGACTAGGCTTTTTAAGACAAATTATCTCATTTAATTAAAAGATGATACTTACAATAACATGGAACCACTGGAAAACACAGGACATTGTGAAGGCAGACCTTCGATATGCTTGTGTATTGTATATGTTGGGGGGGCAGTATATCTAAGACGGGAAGAATGGTGAGGGGAGTGGAAGAGAGTAAAGACGATGAGTTAAGTTTTAAATAAATTGAGCTAGAAGACTTCTATTTTCAGGAGAAAACAACCCATGAGTATGATAACAAATGTATTATCAGAATTTTTTTAAAAACTACCTCGGTACAGTAAAACAAGATGATATATTCAGTAAATGCTATCTTTACAAGTGAAGAGGTTTTAGTTTATTATAAACATGTAATGGCTATTCACAGTAGAGAATGAAGAATTGGTAAATCAATTCATTGTGCTTCTCTTTTGCTTTCTACTCTCACAGTTAGCTGTTGAGAAAAAGCATGCTTGCTCATCCTACTAGTCCTTGTGTGGAAAAAGAATTCTGAAAAAAATATATACACGTATTAACATATAAGTCTTGTTATCCCTACTAGATTACAATCTCCTCAAGGGCAGGTCACATACCTAATTTATGTTTGTGTCCCTCAGAATACCAAACAGAATGCCTTATACATTGCTAGTACTCAATAAATACTTTCAAGTAAAGACCTCTTCAAGATCTTATTTAAAACACAATGCATCACTTTGATGGTTCTCCTGTCCTGAGAATACTAACTGGATTTATTCTATTGGCACTGTTACCATTGTAAGCAGTGTTTTCATTTTTTAATCAAAGCCTGTTTTGGTCTAATTCTAAATAAGAAGAAAAGGAACTCAAAAAAAGCAGAATATACGAACTTTCAGGCCCAAGAACTAAGCCAGAAAAGAGGCAGGCAAAGGAGTGAAGTAAGTAAAAATGCTTTGCTAGCATCTCTGACTACTCCTAGGATTTTATTTTCCTCTCCCCAACTCCTAAAATGTCCTCTGTTTGTGGACAGTAAAGACTCTTTCTTAAAGCTGTTAACCAAATACTTGATGTATGAACCACTAGAAGAGCTATCTAGAATTGGTTAAAGTTCAAAGATTACTATATATACACAACTGGTTTTTGCTCTCTGCCTATCTATTTTGAGAAGGGAAACAATTCAAAGATGAAAAATATACCTTTGGGCTACAGGCATGAAATTATGTGCTGCATATAGGCATAATACCTCAAGGTTCATAAAAGATGAGGCTCAGTTAAAATTTTCATGTTGATCAACACCTTAAAATTAGGTGGTGCCTTACTACTTATCTACTGTCTCACAACTGATTGGCAGAGATGGCTTCATGAACATAGCTCAAGTAAACATGACCATAGCTCAAGTAAACATGACCTGTCCAGTCCTGTAATTTATGTGTCCTTCCACCACTCCTTTCTCTTGGCTTTTCTCCCACTTTTTTTTTTTCTTTTGGTCTGTTTCATAGAGTTATGAGGGTCTATATAGGAAAGGCACATATGTTAAATATAAAGATTTTAGAAGTCAGGATGGGAAACCAATCTTTGACAGACAAAAAGCACTCAATAAAAAAGAGGATCAAAATGAATTAATATATATATAGTGCTTTAAACAATGTCTGACACATAGGATTCAATTAATGTTAGTTGTTGTTATTACTGAAGTTATTATTATATCCAGAGGTGAGAGAGGCAGTATTGGTGTATTGTCAATAATACTGGACTTTGAGTCAGAAAGCTTGTTTAAAAATTTGTCTATTCTACCTACTAGATATGTAATCATAAGCAAGTCAGTTAAATTTCTGGGCCTCTGCTTCCTAATGTCCAATAGAGTAACATGGGTGCTTACACTTATAAGTTATCATGAGTATTACTGCAAATGTATCTGAAAGAACTTTGTAAATATAATCAAATAAAGATGTAATTCAATATAACCATCCGACTTTTCTTTCACTATCATACTCCTCACTTAAGTCTATCTAATCCCCATGGTCTCAAAGTCTCCAGGCTGTGTCTGCTTTCTTATTATTGGTTCCCTGGTACTTCAAAGCCATATCAGTAATTCTTTGCACTATTATCCTATTCTCTCTCTCTCTCTCACACACACACACACACACACACACAACCACAAAACTTACTGGACTTCAGATTAGTTTCCTTCCTTTTCTCTTAAAATCCTATGTATTATATCTCGGTTGGTTCCATGGACTGAGACTAATTTCAAACACTGCCACTTCTTTTAGAAAGTCAGTATTCACACTCCAAATTATGTAGTTTTTAGCCCTTTAAAAAAGACCTGGCTTTGTCTTCCCAGGTCCTCAGCTCCGTAGTCTTAGTTATACATAGCTACTTGTTGCTTTTTGACGCTGTACCTGTTGTTCAAAATGCAGCTTCTTGAGTCATATTCCCATAGATCCTAATTCAATAGGTTAACAGCATCCATGAATGAAATTTTGAACAAGTATCCTGTGAGATTTCTGAAGCAGGTGATCCCCATACTACACTGTGAGAAACAATGAAATGTTTATTGAACACCTAACATTGAGTCACTCACCAGTCCCCTAGTCATATCTTTGCTCTTACTGTTGCCTCTCTCAGGAATGATCTTTCCCTTTCTCTGATAATGAAAATATTGCTTATTTTTTGAGATCCAGCTCAAATGTAGCCTCCTAGTCCATTTCCCCCATACCCAGCAGATGTGCTCTTTTCTATTGAACAAGCTATGGGACATTATCAGCACTGGGGTACAAGGAAGTAGAGTGATGATAGGGTCTTTAGATTTTATAAACTGAAGTTTTACATCTGAGTCTGTGCCCTTGAGCTAAGTTTGCTATAAAGCCTGTAAATTGGGTAGACTAATAGAAAAGTAAAAAATACTCAGCATCTGATTGGTCAGGGCAGTAACTCAAACCACATAGAAACTATAAAGGAGGACTGGCAGCCATGTCAGAACCAACGATTGAGAATGATAAATAAACAAATAAAAAATAGTTGTCAGCTAGAAAATTGTACAAGCTCAGTAAGGATTAGTCAAGTGATAATATCTCAATGGTCTCAGGGAAAAAGATGGCTAGTGCACAACTGCCTAAGTGAGTTTGTGTGGTTGGTGTAGGTTATAAAATAACAAGGAGAAAAGAAGGGAAAGAGGGAGCTAAGAGCAGAGATGGCAGGGACACTTGAGAAGGATGGAAGCCATGAGTACAGTTAATAAGTGGCAAAATAGAGATCTGAACCCTGATCAATCTGATTTCTCTGTACTAGTGGATTTTCAAACCTTAATGTGACTTGGAATATAATTCAGGAGTTCTAGACATGGCCCAGGGATCTGCATTAAAAAACACCCCTCTAGGTGCAAGTGGGCAGTGTGTAAATCATATATAAGAAACTGAACTACTGCTTCTCAGTTTGCTTGAGGCACTATTTCTCTCCTTCTCCCTATTTCCACTTCAGCCTTTCAGAGATACCCAACTACCTAGGAACCCCAAGCATTAAAAAAGATAAATTCTCTGACCTCTTTCCCTCTGTCCTCTTTGCCCCATTCTTCCAAGATCTGGGTTTTTAAAATTAGAAACTCCTTTTTTTTTGCAGAAATAGAGACACAGACGTAAAGAACAAATGTATGGATACCAAGGGGGGAAGGAGGGAGTTGGGATGGATTGGGAGATTGGGATTGACATATATACACTATTGATACCATGAATAAAATAGATAACTAGTGAGAGCCGACTGTACAGCACAGGGAACTCTACTCAGTGCTCTGTGCTGACCTAAATGGGAAGAAACTCCTTTAAACTTCCCAAAGGATAAGGACAACTACCTTTCTGAGACAGCTTGGTAGGTGGTCTCTGACAGGCATACTAGATCCCAAACCCTTAAGCTCATAAACACATGTTTACTTTGCTAAAGTTAAACATTATCATCATCCCTTACATTTTATCAAGTGTCCACTATGCACTAGGCACAGTGTGAAGCATATCACATTTTCTCTTAATCTTCAAGAGAAATCTGTAAGGTTGATATTATTATATTTATTTGACAGATAAAGGAACAGAGTCTCTGAGAGGGAAAAGTTGAGTAACCTACTCAAGACAACCGCCAGTAAATGGTGGTTTAAACTACTACATGGGATTTGAACTTATGCAGCCTGTGGAAACCCAGGTGTTTCATGACTACTTGCCAGCTCATAAATATCTGCAGTAACTACTGGCATGAGGCAAAGACACTGATGCACAAATTTTAAAGGTAGGGAAAAAGGACACAGTCTAAAGCCCAGAATTAAAATCCTTCATGATATTAAAACATGCCTGGTAAACCTCTACCACCAAGTTTTACAGTCATGATCAAGTATTTGTGTGCCTCAAGATCCAGAAAGGTTTAATAATTATAGAGGGAGACAGGATTAGGGAGATAAAAAGATGAGTAATTCCAATTACGTCTCATCTAAAAATTTTGAAATTTCCATAAAGTCTATTACTATGTTAAATGTCCTGTATCCTCTGACGATAGAAGAAAGTTCTTCCATGTTATAGGAAAAAAAAACTCAATGAAGAACATTTTGCTGTAACATAAATCTTAAAATAATGTAATCAACAATCACATCTACTGGCTATCTTTGGATGTAAAATAATCAGAACAACATTGGAAGAAAAGAATAATTGAAATCTTAAAAATAAAAGTTTCAGTGAACTATTCACAAATGCACTGTGCAAAATTAATCAAAGACAACTAAAGAGAAAGTGAGGAAAACCATTTCCTCATGCATAATGCAGAATTGATTTTATACTTCTTGCTTTATTATTTTCAGCAAGTGAGCAAGTTAAGATATTTCTACTTTGGCGCAAACTATTTGTAATGGGAAGCTACTTCTTCACGTGCAATTTGAGGAATTTAGAGAGTCAATCACAGGACCACTGATGTTTTTATGCACTGCTTCAGATGGCCTGTTGAAAATAGATTATTCTGGACCATAGAATGAGTCCAGACAGTAGATTTAAACATTAATAGTAAAGTCAAAGATGAAATAATCTGTTGAATGACAGTCTGGAAACAACATAAGCTTTCTCAACAGGATATTCAAAAACATTGAGGTAATTAAGATGGGCCTGCCAAGTGAGAAAGTACAACTGCTATAATTTCTATGGACTCCAGGCTTACCAGTTCAAATTCACACTTTCTTTACCAGCACTAACAGTAGCTGACTTCTGCCCTTCTTATTAGATTAACGATAACGTAAAATCCTGGGTATGGATACTGGCTCTGCAAATTTACTGGCTATAAGACCTAGGCCAAGTTATTCAAGCACTTTGAGAGTCAGTTTTCCTATATGTAAAGTGGGCATAATACACCTACTTCCTAGAGATGTAAGGGCTAAATGAGAAGAGGAATGTAAAGTGTCTGGCTTTGAGCCTGGATCTCCAGAGGCACTCAATAAATAGAAAATCTTTCCACACCCATCTCCTCCTTTTGTCCTACTCATTCTTCAAACTCAAGCCTTACCTACCCTAGAATATACTTTAGGCGCACTGATTTTTCTTAGATCTGAATTATTACAGCAGTAGTTTCTGATACGTGGTCCAGAGATCACTGTGGGGAGGGGGAGGGAGAGGGAAGGACAGTTATTGCAAAGAGCCGACAAATCTCTAAGTACACAAAGCATTTTCTAGAAACTAAAAGAATAAGTTTTGCACTAAAACATACAACTCTTTTCTAATATGTATAGATACTGTTGTGTAAATTAAAATACAAATTCATTTCAAAGTGTTAGCAAATTTATGGTAGATTTTTTTTTTGAAATCTTAACATCTTTATTGGAGTATAATTGCTTTACAATGGTGTGTTAGTTTCTGCTTTATAACAGAGTGAATCAGCTATACATATACATATATCCCCATAGAAAGTGGTATGGTAGTTTTTGTTATTATTTATTTTCTTAGCCAAAGGATAGTAAAAATTTAACTAATATTATGGTAGATTTCCATATTTATACTCTGAAAAAGCTGACTCCCACTATCACGTGTTTCTATTGTTGTATGACATTCTCCAGTTGTTTCAAGCAAGCCTGGACTAGGGTGAAGGAAGTGAGGCACTCACTTCAACTGAAAATTTGAGGGGCACAGAAAAGCTCAGTAATCAAGATAGATAACATGTTAAAGACATTTTTAAAATAAAAATTAATGCAAATATAGATAATGAACAAAATATCAAAATTTTAAATAAGACATGATCTGACAGGGCCAGGATTGTGGGGAGGTAAATGAGATGAGCCAGACAAGTGCAGGGTCAGATTCTGGTTCATAGGCATTTTGAGGATTTGACCCTGAATGTCCAAAGAAGAATGAAATACTGGGTCATTATTTTACAATATGCAGTGTTCATTACAGTTTTTAGCTGGATCTCCAAAAGAGTAAGCTAATCCATGCTGAGAGTGCTTTCACAAAGAAAAATTTGCCGTTGGCATGCAAAAACCACTGCAAGTATGAGAGCTCTGGGGAAGGCATGAGAAGAGAGAGAGAGATGGGTATGCACGTTGAAAGTCTTAATTTAGTAATAGGAAAAACAGTTCTGGGAGAGTATCAGCGAAGCAGTAAAAGTCTTACTGTTCGGAAAGGCGACAGCTAGCCTACACTTATTTTCCAGAGGGCAGGCAACATCATCTTCTTTATCATCATCATCTTCTTTATCATCATCATCATCATCACTACTATTTGCTGAATACTTAACGGTATGCAAAACACTACATTAAAAGCTTCATCCTGTTTAGTCATCACAATGATTCTGTGATGTATATGTACTATTACCCCCATTTTATTAACTGAGTTTCAGAGGGAATTAAATGACTTGTATACAGTGTTGAACCTAGTAAAGAAGTTTAGGGACAATATGAATATATCCAGGTATACCTAAAATAATAATAATAATAATAACAATAATAAAAATAATAAAAACAAAAATAAATAATAACTAATAAAATAATAATAACAATTTAAAAAATAATAAAAACAATAATATCAAATAACACTGAACAGTTACTGTTTTAAGCACTGTGCTAAGCATATTATCTCACTTCTTAAACTTTATAGCAGCCAAGGAAGTTAGGTATTACTATCACTGTTTTTACTCTGTGTGTGTGTGTGTGTGTGCACACACGTGCACACACACACACGCAGTTGACGCTTGCACAAGGTGGGAGTTAGGGGTGTTGCCCCCCGACAGAGTCAAAAATCCCCGTACAGCAGGGGAAATCTCTGCCTCAAAAAAAATTGATTGATAAATGACTCACCCACGGGCAGGAAGCTGAAACAGTTTGGATAGAATCAGGACTCAAACCCTAGTTCTTGTGATTCCACATATTGTGATCTCTAATTAAACACTAACTTTTCCCAAACTTAGTTAACTTAAAGATCTGTAAAATGAAAAAACAGATACTATATTTATTGAAAAAAGCCACCTATAAACGGGTCTGTGCAGTTCCAAACCTTGCTGTTCAAGGGTCAACTGTATAGCTGAAATAAATTTCTAGACCCAAGATGGAGCTGCTCCTGCCCAGGGTGCCATGTCAGCAAACCCAAACTTAGACCATTTTCATGTCCCTGTAAATATTCCATTTGACCGGAAACGCAGTATATCCAGTCAGCCAATCCCTAAACGCCAAGCCAACCCTGGGCTTTCTTACCCCAAACAAGGTTGACTATGTGGTCCCAACCAATTAAGTATTTTCTATTTTTCTCTTCCTTGTTCATTATACTTTATCCTATAAAAGTTTCCTGCCCTCTGTCCCATTTTGCAGTTCTCTGAATAGAGACTGCCTGCTTCATGAAGTGTTAAAGTTTGTATCTCCTAAATTGTTTTATCTAATCATTTTTAACTATATATATATATATATATATATATATATATATACACACACACATATATATGAACATATATGTAATATATTTAGCATCTACTTTGTGGCAGATTATTATGCTAAGTACCACATACATTGTCTCATTTAATTTCATTTGCTCGTGCCCTGAGAATATTGCTACTGCAGTCTTGTACCCAAAGCAGCCATTTTTACAACTGGGGTCCTTCTATCAACTTGGCGTTAGTCTTTATCTGACTGAGTTCCATATAGTATAAGGTTCCAAAAGGTTCTCATAGAGATATTACTGCTATAACCTACGGAAACTAATAAGGTTATGAAACCAGAATCAAAAAAGACTCTTGGAATTTAAATGTCAAATATTCACATTCTAATCTCAAAACAAACTGACCAACATGATTGTGTGGTTTTTCTGACAACTACATGTCATTTTTCTATACCAACAACCAATTCTCCAACACCAACTTGGTGTCCATCAATACAATTCTGACACTACCTGTAGTTAGATCAGATCCCACAAATTAGAGGGCTCAGTCCCACAAGACTGCCCTCAATTCATATGCTAACCACAAGTAGAGTTCCCAGGCGAGTCACACTTCTGCCTGGCCAACTACAAATGTAAGCTCCCACAAGCCCCCTTCAGCATCAATAATTCACTAGAACAAACCACAGAACTCAGGAATGTGCTCTACTTCCTATTATAGTTTATTATAAAGGATACAAATAAGCAACCAGTTGAATAGGTAAATAGGGTGAGGGTTGGAAGGGTCCCATGCACAGGAGCCTCTGTCCCTGTGGAGTCAAGTTGAACCACCCCCTGGAATGTGAATATAGTATTCACAAACTTGGAAGCTCCCCAGACCCTGTCATTTAGGAGTTTTTAATGGAGTTTTTATGTAGGCATGATTGATTAAATCATTGACCATTGGTGACTGAATTCAATCTCCAGCCCTTCTCCACTCCCTGGGGTTGGGGGGGGGGGTAAATGTTCCATCCCTCTAATCTATTGGTTGGTGACTCTGGAGACCAGCCCCCCAATCCTGGAAGCTATCTAGAGGCCCCACCCTGCCAAGAGCCACCTCATTAGCATAAACTCAGGTGTGGTTGAAAGGTGCCATTATGAATAACAAAAGGCACTCCTATATCTAAGGATACTCCAAAGGTTTTAGGAGTTCTGTGCCAGGAACCAGAGACAGACCAAATATATATATATACATATTACATATATATATATATATATATATATATATATATATATATATATATATATATATATATATATATATATATATATATATGTATGTATATATATATATATAATATCACAATGTTATTCAAATACTTAAATGACGAGTCATTTTGAAAACTGCTAGCACACCTTAATCTTGCACATATTGGATATTCTCTTTTGAACTTAACTATACTTAACTTTTCAGCAAAAAATTGACTAGTTCATCACAAAAATTGACAACACAATCATCATTTAACAGATAGCAATTCAGTTAAATTGATAACTACTAGCAGTTGTTAAGAGTTAGGAATCCCCCTTCTAATCAGCTATAGCAACAAGTTGACTGCTTTCTAACAGAGGAAAAAATCCCATAATACAGTTTACTACTTTGTTTAGATCCTTAGGTTCATATAGAAAAGATTAATAAAAGGAAGTGTCCAAAACTATAACCTAATTTTTCTGTTCTAAAAATGACAAACGATAGATACTGATACCTTCAAAGGCTAATAATACACACAAAATGAAATTCAACTCTCCTCACTTAAAAAAAGAAAAAAAAGACACTGTTCTTCACAGCTGTTTTAAATGACAAAAGGAGTTAGGAGTGATAAGTATTTGCTTGACTCCGAATTTACGAGTAAAACTTCATCTGCAAGTCCATCTTTTTAGATATGTCTGGTGAAATGTATTATTCTTGTTGGCAGAAAACTATTTTCCTAAAAGATTAAGAGTGAACAATGCTTGTGTTCACAGGCTTCTACTAAAACACTATTTAAACCTATTTCTACATGAAAATTTTCCAAGGGCAATTCAACATGCTTTTTCTGGCTTCTCTCCCTGAAGAGCCGCAGACCACCAACTAGCAAACTTATTTGCCTTACTTCAACATATGAACACATTGTTCTAAAGAGCACTGACCTGGGAGTCAGGTGACCTGGAGTCTAGTCCCTGAGCTACAGTTCTTTATATATATAACAAGGAATATGAAATAGCTAATTTCTAAGGACACTTCCTACTCTGCTATGTTGTTGTTCCAAGAAGTCTTCCATTTTAACAACCAGAAAATCCAGGTAGGGTAAGGGATGTGCAGTTCTCCCGGAATCTCTATCTCCTCCAGAAACTAGTTGGAAAAGTAAGCCCTTGCTTTACCTGAAAAGTGTTATGTAAAGACATATACCTTCTAGTGGCCACTCTCGATAGAAAAATTCTCTACTCATTTTACAAGAATGAAACTGTTGATGTTACAAACAGCTAAAACTCTTCAACCTAGTATGAACTAATTAGGAACTCCAAGGAACCAATAATCTCATTTGGGGGAAAGTAACCACGGAAGACACCTAGCATACTTTTGATCTTAAGGCAAGTGAGAGAAACCTGGCTTTCATCCCATTTGGCTCTAAGTACAAGTACAGGAATCCACAGGCTTATCTTCACGTGTCGAGTCACTTAAGACCACACATTACAGGGATGAAAGAACTCAGGGTTATTATGTTGATAATAGTGGTGCCACCAATGCTATCACCACTTTAAACTTACAGAAGATTTTAGAGTTCATAAAGTTTGCCATTGTACTGTCAAGGCTCTATTTGTTCTATCTTCTGATTTCTACTCCATTTTTATTTCAAATTTTTCAATTTGTTCCAGCTACACCAGGGATTGTCTGTATTCCTCAAGTATGCCAAGCTCATTTCCTCCTCTCGGTCTTTGCAGTTGCTATTCCTCTGCCTGAAATGTTCTTTTTCTTGCATGTCATCCACCAGGTTCTTCCTTTTTTCCTTCAGGACTAAGCTTAATTATCACCTGCACAGTGGGACCTTCCCTGACCACACTACCTAAAGTAAGTCTCTTGTTATGTTCTCATGCTAAACCCTGTCTTCTTCCTTCATGGCACTTATCACAAGTTGTAATTACATATTTATTTATGTGTTTACTACTTTTTCCATTAGAATGTAAGCTTAATGAAAGTAGGAGTTATGTCAATTGTGTTCACTGCTGAATCCCCGGGGCCTAGTACAGAACCAAGCACATAGAAAATGTTCAAAATACACTTGATAAATGAATATATATTCACTCATTCATTACAATAACCTAATGGAATAGGTAGAACAAGTATTAGTATATTCATCTTTTTAGTTGAGGTCACCGAGGTTCACAGAAACTAGGGAAACTATAAGATAGCTATAAATGGTGGAACTAAAACTCAACCTCTGAACTTTCTACTCCAAATCCAGTATATTTTCCACTATACCACATGGCTGGAAACTCTCTAATTACTAGTAACCCCATGTAATTTAATCATTGATACCTCCTCCATAGCCTCCTAGAAAATGAATTCTAGGCAGCCGAGATGAATATGCATCACAGACTTCCTTAAAAAAGAGTTAACCAATTATCTATGTTCTTTTCAAAAGAGGACCACCATTCCATCCAGGCCACTCAGGATTCCCAAACTTCAGTGGGGCTAATCTTAAAACCTCTAAGTTCTATATGTAACTCACAAGCTATACCTCATGTGTCACACTTCATGTTATTTTGTTGAAAAAAAGAATTTAGAGTTATATACACAAAACATATAAACAAAGTGGATTAGCTATATACTCTGGACAGTTAAAATGGACTGTTCTTGTAAATACATTAATATTAACTGTCACAAAAAAAGGTCTATACATATTTATGTGCAATCACTGTAATCGTATTTTCTAGAGCCCTAGTATCTAAAATTGCCTGCTTAGTGAAATATATGAGAGAACATGAACATGTTAACATGGTCACAGTTTATTTTGTAATAACTTCTGTGAATTGCAAGAGAGTACAAATCCATGAAATGAGTGAAGTATGTTATCATGTGGGTTAATACTCCAAGCATTAGTTCACCATTCATTGTACTCAGCCCACTCTTGGTTTAGGCGATTTAACAGCACGTCCAGCTTACAATAACTAAAAAACAACAGATTTTCAAAAATCCTATGACTTAAAGAATATTTGCAAGTAAAAGATTATTATTACTAAAAGCTTAAAAAGCAAATGAAATCATAGTGCCTTTAGAGACTTATCAAGACCACAAGTAAAAAATAACTCATTTCTAAAGCAAAAGTGAAAACGTAAGACAACTGGTTTCCTTCAAACTAGGAAGCTGTCAACAGTCCCATCTGATAGTTTGTTCAGGAATTATTGTGCATTCTTCACATAGATTCGAGCCCCAAGGGTTTTGTAAGCAATGAGACAGGCTCTCTGTTCTGAAATAGATCAGCAGAGTAAGGGCATATGGTGGTAGGAAACGTACAGAAGAGAACATTTTGGTTGCTTTTAAGCAGAAAAATAAAATAGAACTCTTAAATGAGAGACTAATTGATTGCCTTAGTAATAGCTCTGGAATTTCCTTCAGATCAAAATAAAATGTGGCAGTTTAAAATCCATGAAGTATCTAAAAATTTGCACCACGTTTTTAACTGGTGTTGGGGGTCTAACAACCAATTTCTCAACATTTGGTCTTTGGCCCTCCATTTTTCACGATGATATCTCTGTTGTAAAAGCCCAAAGCATTTATTTCAGGTACAACTTTACGAATTTCCTCACAACAGGCTTGAATGATCTGTAATATAGGCAATGTTAAATCCATTCTCTTTACCTAAGAGAAACAAAAACAGTGACAGAGTTAAGTAACTTGGCCAAGAATATATGACTTATCAATGGCAGAGCTGGGAGTTCTATTAGTTCCTTATTGTCACAAAAACAAATTACCACAAGTTTAGTAGGTTAAAACAATGCAGATTTATTCACTTACAGTTCTGGAGGTCAGAGTTTGAAATTAGTTTCATGGAACTAAAATCAAGATGGTGGCAGTGCTGGTTCCTTCTGAGGGCTCTAGGAGGGATTCTGTTTTCCTTGCCTCTTTTAGTTTCTAGAGGCCACCTGCATTTCTTGGCTTATGACGCCTTCCTTGCATCACTCTCAACCTATTTCCATCATCATGTCTCCTATTTTCCCTTCTGTCATCAAATCTTCCTCTGCTACCCTCTTATAAGGACCCTTATAATTACATTTAGTGCCCAC
The DNA here is from genome assembly GCF_028021215.1 of Eschrichtius robustus. Classification (NCBI taxonomy): domain Eukaryota; kingdom Metazoa; phylum Chordata; class Mammalia; order Artiodactyla; family Eschrichtiidae; genus Eschrichtius; species Eschrichtius robustus. The sequence continues at coordinate 70,204,599 of NC_090845.1, read as the reverse complement.
CTAGATAATCCAGAATAATCTCCCCATCTCAAGATCCTTAACTGAATCATAGCAGCAAAGTCCCTTTTTCTGGAACCTGTGAAGTTTACCCTTTTTAAGGTAATCTTCACAGGTTCCAGAAATTAGGACTTGGATATCTCCTAGAAGTTCTATTTACTAACTTAGGAGTTAGTAGTAGTAGTTATTAGTATACATTAACCAGAGTTTTCTGACAATGGAACAATCTATTTGAAGAATTACTAGAAGTATCAATGGAGAAGGTCAATATTTAAAAGGCTGTTAAAAAAACATGTTTGCATTGGATAAAATGTTAGACAGATTGGGCTGTAGGTCCAGTTCACCTAAAAAATTATATGGGTCTTGAATTAGACTTCACTGATAGATACGATTCCTTTCACATAAAATCTTACACTAATGTTGCTTATTATATTAAGGCAACAACATCACTGAGAAAAGTAATTGAGCAACAAGCATTTACTGAACATCTCTTCTGGGCTAGGGACTGAAGATATATATGATATAGTCTCTATCCTCAGAGAGTTTAATGGAGTAATCAGAACATAGCTAACAATATGATGAGTATCCCTTATGAAACATAGAAAATAAATGCTAAAGGAGTTTAGAGGTAGAGAGAACTGCCTTACTTTAAGTAGCCAGAAAAGACTTCATTAGGGAGGAGGGGTAAAGATGGGTAAGACCAAGGCCTGTGGAATGGGAAAAGAATGATAACTCAGGTGGAGGAAACACTGGAAGCAAAGGCACAGAGGTGAGGATATACCTGGCACATGCAGGAAGTAGTAAACTCAGATGTCTGGACCAAACATTGCCTCTAGTGCAGCGCTTTCCATTGACGGCACACAAGGTTATTTTTAGTACATGATTAAAGATGTTTCTTTAATTGTATGTGTTTATGCTAATGTGTAATAGAAAAAATAGGTAATTAGCATATTAAATCCATGATTTTACTGAAATCATTGTTTGGGATAAATCAAGTGCTTTATTCACACATGCATTCATTTATACATCCACTAAGTCCATAAGCATGTATTCATTACATAGTTCTGGGGACTGGGCACTGTGCTACAGCCTGAGAATACAACAAAGGTGCACAAAACAAAGACCCTGAGCCCAAGAAGTTCACAGTCTAGTGGGAAAGACAGATATAAACAGAAAATTATAATACTGGGTTGGCCGAAAAGTTCGTTCGGGTTTTCATATGAAAAACCCGAACGAACTTTTTGGCCAATCCAATATGCCATGATATAAAAATATGCACAAGGTGCTACTAGATTATAAAAAGACACATAACCTAAGTTGAGGGTGTCTTCTGGAAAAGATTAAAGTATATTTAGGAAGGTTAATATGAGGATCCTGTGTGGAATGGATTGCAGAGGGAGAGACAATTGAGAGAATGATTTTTCTCCCAATAAAAGATAAAGTATCAATTTAAGTCAGCTGGCATTTACACTCTAGTTCTCAGAAATATATACATTATCAAATGGATGCTAAGATTCCTAATTCATGTCCTCCTATTTCTCAAGATTAATATTATCAATATAACCTCACTCATTATGGGAAAAAAAAAAACTTTATAGGAGCAAAAGGTCAGCTAATATTTATAAATACATAGGTTTCACCAAAGAATATCCAAAAGAACCTTGGGCTGAATGCAGATGCCTAAAAATGTGACAAAGGCCTAATTTTAAAAAGAAACTTCATTTTTTTCCGAAGAACAATTAAATTACTGCCCATACTTAGGTTAAGGTACAGCAATCTTCTTTCTGAGGCCTTGACTTTATTTACAATATAATTGGTAGTGGCCCAAATTTTGGTTAACAGTCCAACTAGGATCATTATGTTTCCTTACTCTTAATTATATAAAATTAATAGAACTGGTATTGGGGTGGCAGAACTTTCTTCAGGCTTGAAAGGCTTGAAGAAAGGCATGGGTGTTGAGTGAAATATAGTCTCCATTTGTGCAGGGCTTTTATGAGGCTGCCAGGTTTACTTAGCTCTACATATCAGGTCATTATCCGATCTATTATCTTCTTTAGAAAAGACAGAAATTGAGTCAGCTTTAAGCAGCAATCTCCAAGAAGAAACTAACACCACCACCCCCTCATGGTTTCTGTAATGACTTTGTTTAAAAAAAAAAAAACAACTGGGGACTTCCCTGGTAGTCCAGTGGTTAAGAATCTGTGATTCCAATGCAGGGGGTAAAGGTTTGATCCCTGGTAAAGAAACTAAGATCCCACATGGCATGAGGCGCAGCCAAAAAAATTTAAAAAAACACAAAAAACAAAACAAAACTGTGTTCCCAGTCCCAGAGTTGGGGGAAAAGACTGTTGACAAAAAAAAAAAAAAAAGGTTGAACAAAGGATGATTAGTGGTCCTTTTATTATACTATGTCAAAAAATGGAGTTTAAGACAAATGCAGTGGGGCTTCCCTGGTGGCACAGTGGTTGAGAATCTGCCTGCCAATGCAGGGGACACGGGTTCGAGCCCTGGTCTGGGAAGATCCCACATGTCGCGGAGCAACTGGGCCCGTGAGCCACAACTACTGAGCCTGAGCGTCTGGAGCCTCTGCTCCGCAACAAGAGAGGCCGCGATAGTGAGAGACACGCGCACCACGATGAAGAGTGGCCCCCACTCGCCGCAACTGGAGAAAGCCCTCACACAGAAACGAAGACCCAACACAGCCAAAAATAAACATAATAAATAAATAACAAATAAAAATTAAAAAAAAAAAAGACAAATGCAGTGGAATCATAAGGGAGACTCAAAATAAGCTTTTGTATAAAATTAAGTTAGTATATACAAGCCATCTTAATCTCACAGATTGTGACCCAAAAAAATGCCTTTTAGTGTCTATTCTTGATTCACTCACAGTTTTGCTTCAAACTATGTAGTTTGGGGTTAAGCACATAACCTGTGCCTCAGCTTGTATTCCTGGTTCATAAATTTTACTTTAAAGAAGCCATATTTGGGGTATATATAATAAGGTTTCACAAAATTTGTTTAAATTTTGGGAAGGTCTTGAGACCGGAACCTATTGTAAATTTGCCTGAAATAGCTGAAAAATACCCAAAGAGAGTAGATTTTTAATATTTTACAAATAAGCATAAGAGCTACTGACATAGATTCAGAAGAAATGAAGGGTAGGGAGAAAATCATCCAAAAAGAGTGATTATCAATGAAGAGAATGTGATCATTTTCAATAGCATAAAATTCTCTTTCTAGAACACAATAATATTATACATTTATGAGTTTTTATATGTGTCAACTCCAATTTGGAAATGTGAATGTCACAAACAGCATTATTAGCCTATTTTCTAGAGTTGAGTTGAAGGTCCTGTATAATCTTTTCTTAGCACCTTTTTCCTAGCTGAAAATATAACTTCTTCAGGTCACAACTTTGTTATTAAACGTCACATTCAACTAACTGCATATCACTGTGCATTCTTACAAGGACATAGAAAAGAATCAGAGAGAGAGGGAGAGAGGAAGGGGGGAAATGGAGGAAAGAAAAGAGAGAGAGAGAGAAGGAGAGAGACAACATAAGAGTCTACAGTATTTCTCCTTAACAGGTTAGTTAATTTTCAATGGAAATGGAATGATAGGTAAAACTCTCTCATGTGCAATATTAGGATTTCAAAAGAAAACAAGGAGTTGAGGTTCTCCTGAAGCCTTATCTTGGACTACTAAAAACAAAATGCAAAATGCCAACTTATAAAAGAGAAATAGAAAAGACCATTCTGCCTTAAGAGTTTTACCAAAATGTTTCAGGCTGCTAAAGAAAAATTCTTTCCTTTCAAAGAAACTCAAAGCACTTGCTATTCATCACATTTTTAAAAATCTAACTAACATTCATGAGAAGTGGAGATAAGGTCATTTCTTCTATTTTACAGGGGGAAAAAAAGCATAGAGATTAATCATTATCCTAACGCCTTTACTCCCTGATCCAAGGCTCCCTTGTTGATTAGTACACTAATGATCAGAAGGATTCCAAACAAATTACTATTAAACAACAGTAAAAAGTCACAGCCTACAGTTCAGAGTTCTAAAACTGCTGTGTTTTCTCTACAACAGTAAGTAGTATAACTCATAATTTTATAACAAAATATTTTTCTCAAAATTGAACCTTTTAAAGGCATCACATTAGTTCTTACATTAGCCATGCCGTATGATTTTTTCATTAATAACACATTCAACTATTATGAATGAACAATGCCCAATACTTGGACTTAGGGGATTATTGACTTTAAAATGTTTTTTTTCATGATTTTTTTACTCTGATGCTGATTTTGAGATTAGTATAAATTCAATAAGTCACATCTCACAAAATAACCAATATATGGGAATATTCTCTTATGGCATGATCTTAGAGTGTACTAATATACAGGCATGAACAATGCCCAGAATGCTTCCTAAAAAAGAAGAGGGGCAGAAGAGAAGAAAAAAAAAAAAAAATCAAACCTATTTTAAGCTTTCCAAAACAAGGTAGGTTGTAAACTCTTTCAGGATGAACACCTTGTCCCCCACAGAGCTGAATATTTTTATCAGCAGGTATTCAGGAAATATGTGCTGAATTGATTACTGGTGGATCTCTATGTATTGTACAGTGCTTTACTTCCTTTGCTTCCACGGCTTCAAGAATCTAATCTTTCTCTTCACTATACAAAAAGAGGTAAAAAATAACCTTCATTGGTCACCCAGATTTCCACAATCTTAGTCCCAGAGTGTAGAACAACAAGGAATAGAAAGTAGTACTGCAGCATATTATCAAGGGAGGTTGCATATTTCCTTCTTTGGAGAGTTTTCTAAGAGAAAATTGATTACGATCTGTCTGGGACAGTTCACAGGCAGTCCTTATGTGTATAGACTGGATGACCTCCTATGATTCCTTCTACCCAGATGCTTTTAATATTTTATTTTTAGCATGTTTGATGCTGAGAAAAATGGAAAAGACTGAAAGTCATTTTTTTTTCACAATGAAGAAGGGACTTCCAGTGTTATACTCTAGGTTTCTTAATAACAAGTGACATTAATCAAAAAATAGATTAATTTTTACCATGTCCTTTCTATCTAGATATAGTTGCTTTAGCCCACTAAAGCACTGTTATAAACATTTGAAATCCATAATGCTATTTTTTTTGTTTTTTGGCCACCACACGCAGCCTGCGGGATCCTAGTTCTCTGACGAGGGACCGAATCCGTGTCCCCTGCAGTGAAAGTGCGGAGTCCTAACCACTGGACCGCCAGGGAATTCCCCATAATGCTATTTTAAGAACAGTCTGGTACTAGGAGAACATTTATCCACAAGAACAATAAGGCCCAACTGGATTTCGATGCTTATTAATCTTGGTAACGGATGGAACCAGTTTTGACCAGGTTCAAATGCTTGTGGTGGGGAGAGTTAGAAATATGTTGGGAGGGGGAAGGAGGAGCTAAAATTATCTTTACTTATCTAATGATTTGGTGGAAACGTAAGGAGAAATATTGATTATTTCAGCATTTAGCCTCTTTGCTATATGCTTGACCAAAGGCAAACACTGAGTAGCCTCCACACTGGAAAGTCTGGCTCAAGACATGATCCTTATCAAATTTAACATAGCAGTGGCATGAATTAAACCCAAAGTAAATAAGGGCATTGATACGTAGAACCCTGAACCAAACATTAAACCATACTGCTGGTTTAATCCTATAATCCTTGGAAAAAAAAGAAACAGCCAAGGAGAACAGGAAGGGAGAGCAAACATAAAATTGTTGAGGTGTTATAAATAAAAGAGTTAATGAATACACCTCAGATTTTTGTAAGGCATAATTGTTTACACAAAAGATCAAGGTCAGGGTGGTCCCAAAGTGAAGGGATTATAGAGAAGTCTAAAAGGCACTTTTCAGATAATGAAAAAGGGGCGTAGTATGCTTTGTTCCAGAATCCCAAGGTAACTGGTAGAAATAGTTAGGCAGTGATACCACAAATCTTTAATTTGTCATCACTGCTACATTTGGCTTTAATCATAACTGTATAATAATCATGCCTGTGAAAAATGTTCACATATAAGAAGAAAGTGCAAATTGTGCCTACAATCTACTTCCCATACCCTTCTCTAGTGAAATGGCAGGAAAACTAAGTAAAGCTTGAATTGAACTAATAAACTATTGTTGTTTTCAGAATAGTTATTCAAGGAGGAGATCATCATCAGGGTAACTAGACGGGGTAGACAAAGTACTTTGAGACATTCGTTGGGAGGTAGAATATGGATTCCTGTGAGACAGCATACCAACTTTCAGGCAAGTAGTACCTGAAGTACTTCTGCCTTTGAGCCCCTCAAATACAACTCTTTATTTGTAGACTGTATAACATAGTCCCTAAAATTGACATCTCCATACTACCTCACTTCCTCTGGCTCAGGGAAGAGGCTGAGGAATCTTTATTCCTGGCTTTTTTTCCCTTGAGGACCTGGGTCCAGAGTCTAGCCCAGTGGATGGCAATAAATGTTTTCTCAATGAATTAATAAATTTGGGGGTGAAAGGAAGAAAATTCCCAACACAGCCTACAGGTCCAGCATTAGCAGGGCCTGCCCATATAATTTATTCAAACTGTCTACCCTATGTAAGGCTCTGCACTTGAGCATCTCTGCCAAGTGTTTATATGGTATGTATGTATACATATACTATTAAGTTTGTTCAGTGTTTTGACTTGGCTTTAATATCTGTTCTTTTATGTACAGAAACCTGCCTTATGTAACTTTAGAATAATTACTATAGTAGAAACAATGTCTATAGATTGAGAAAATATTTAGAAAAAAAATTAATGCTGTTATACACAACAACATGCATCTGTCTTTTTTATCATATGCTTTTACATATAATAAGGGCTCAAAACTAATCATATGAAATGAAAATTGCTATACATTTTTATTAAAACAAAATAGACACGTAAATTAACGTCCACCATTGCAACTTCAAATATTTTCATGAAGCCTTATAAGGACATCAAATGGTGGTCCTTTTGCAAACGTGGGTATAGAATTAGGTCATAATTATCTCACTCATTAGGAGATTGTCTAACTACCTTTCCTTTTAATAGCTTACTGGAGAAATACATGTTTTGACAACCCAAAAGTTCAGGTTATGCAATTTTCTTCCCACAGAATCTCTTAACATAAGCTGTTGCACAATATGGTATCTAATTCTTATAATGATAGCCCCCTTTTAGATGTTCTCTATATATTCCAAGCAATAGGACGTTTATGCACTGTGACCCTAGTTTTATACATTAACCTGAAAGTACAATTCTAATACTTCTCTATTCAACCATGTTATGCAGTGAAAAACTAAAATCCATCTCTGTAAATGAATGATTTTCAAAAAGTAATTAGATATTTATTTATAGTAAATCTACTCAGGTATCCAGACATGAATTATTTAGATAATATTGTGTTAGATGCTTTGTGTTTCAAAACATCACATGGTACATCACTTTTCATGAAATCTAGAGTCACTGAATTTCTGAAAGAATATACATGCTGTGTGGTTGGTGGGACCTCCCCCACACAGTCCCTGATATTTGGGCAGTGTAAGGATCCACTGGTATTGTAGCTTTAGTTCAAGATCAACTTTTTGGTAGAGTCAGACTAAATGCCAAGACAGATATATGCATACACCTCTCTTAAGCCCCCATGCAGACCTTGATCATAACCATACAATAAAAGGGATACAAATACATACCAAACAAAAATCATTCTTCAATTTCAACTTCAAAGTATAATGATAAGTCCTAATGCAACTGGACAAAAGTAAATGTTTAGTCACATTCTCCTACAATACTTTTATATTTGCCTTTCAACAACTTCTTTTTTAAAAAATCACATAAACTCCAAGTCTGGTATAGAATTGGCCTTATTCTGGATCTTGTCACACTTCCTACTTATTCCCTTTAAAACTCACCAGGTGGGGGCGCCTTCAAGATGGCGGAGTAGTAAGAGATGGAGATCACCTTCCTCCCCACAAATACATCAAAACTACATCTACATGCGGAACAATTCCTACAGAACAGCTACTGAATGCTGGCAGAAGACCTCAGACTTCCCAAAAGATGCCCTCAGGCGACCTACATGCAGAGGGGGGCCAAACCCAAAGCTGAAACCCAGGAGCAGTGTGAACAAAGAAGAGAAAGGGACATTTCTCACAGCAGCCTCAGGAGCAGCAGATTAAATCTCCACAATTAACTTGATGTACCCTGTAATGTGGAATCCTGAATAGACAATGAATCATCCCAAAGTTGAGGTGGTGGACTCTGGGAGCAACTGTAGACTTGGGGTTTGCATTCTGCATCTAATCTGTTTCTGGTTTTATGTTTATCTTAGTTTAGCATATAGAGCTTATTATCATTGGTAGATTTGTTTATAGATTTGGTTGCTCTCTTCGTTTTTTATCTATCTATATATATATTTTTTTTTCCCTTTTTTCTCTTTTTGTGAGTGTGTATGTGTATGCTTTTTTGTGTGAATTTGTCTGTATAGCTTTGATTTGCCATTTGTCTTAGGGTTCCGACTGTCTTTTTTTGTTTTTTTTTCATTTTGTTTTTTTTGTAGTATGGTTTTTAGTGCTTGTTATCATTGGTGGATTTGTTTTCTGGTTTGGTTGTTCTCTTTTTTCTTTCTTTCTTTTTCTCTTATTACTTTTTTATTTTTAATTTTTAATTATTTTTTCTATTTTAATAACTTTATTTTATTTTAATAATTTATCTGTTTCTTTCTTTCTTTCTTTTTCTCACTTTTCTTCTGAGCCATGTGGCTGAAACGCTCTTGGTGTTCTGGCCAGGTGTGAGGTCTGACCCTCTGAGGTGGGAGAGCCGAGTTCAGGATATTGGTCCACCAGAGACCTCCTAGCCTCATGTAATATCAAAGGGCAAAAGCTCTCCCAGAAATTTCCACCTCAGTGCTAAGACCCAGCTCCACTCAATGACCAGCAAGCTACAGTGCTGGACACCCTATGCCAAACAACTCACAAGACAGGAACACAACCCCACCCATTAGCAGAGAGGCGGCCTAAAATCATAATAGGGTCACAGACACCCCAAAACACACCACTGGACGTGTTCCTGCCCACCAGAAAGACAAGATCCAGCCTCATCCACCAGAACACAGGCACCAGTCCCCTCCACCAGGAAGCCTATGCAACCCACGGAACCAACCTTACCCACTGAGAGCAGACACCAAAAACAACGGGAACTACGAACCTGCAGCCAGCGAAATGGAGGACACAAGAACAGTAACTTAAGGAAACTGAGAAGACAGAAAAATACACAGCAGATGAAGGAGCAAGGTAAAAACTCACCAGACCAAACAAATGAAGAAGAAATAGGCAGTCTACTTGAAAAGGAATTCAGAGTAATGATAGTAAAGATGATCCAAAATAGAATGGAGAAAATACAAGAAACGTTTAACAAGGACCTAGAAGAACTAAAGAGTAAACAAACAATGATAAACAACATACTAAATGAAATTAAACATTCTCTAGAAGGAATCGATAGCAGAATAACTGAGGCAGAAGAACGGATAAGTGACCTGAAGGATAAAATAGTGGAAATAAATACTGCAGAGCAGAAAAAAGAAAAAAAGAATGAAAAGAATTAAGGACAATCTCAGAGACATCTGGGACAACATTAAATGCACCAACATTCGAATTATAGGGGTCCCAGAAGAAGAAGAGAAAAAGAAAGGGACTGAGAAAATATTTGAAGAGATTATAGTTGAAAGTGGGAAACTATATGGGAAAGGAAATAGTCAATCAAGTCCAGGAGGCAAAGAGAGTGCCATACAGGGTAAATCCAAGGAGAAACATGCCAAGACACATATTATTCAAAGTATCAAAAATTAAATACAAAGAAAAAATATTAAAAGCAGCAAGGGAAAAACAACAAATAACATACAAGGGAATCCCCATAAGGTTAACAGCTGATCCTTCAGCAGAAACTCTGCAAGCCAGAAGGGAGTGGCAGGACATATTTAAAGTGATGGAAGGGAAAAACCTACAACCAAGACTACTCTACCCAGCAAAGATCTCATTCATATTCGACAGAGAAATTAAAAACTTTACAGACAAGCAAAAGCTAAGAGAACTCAGCACCACTAAACAAGCTTTACAACAAATGCTAAAGGAACTTCTCTAGGCAGGAAACAAAAGAGAAGGAAAAGACCTAAAATAACAAATCCAAAACAATTTTAAAAATAGTAATAGGAACATACATATTAATAATAACCTTAAATATAAATGGATTAAATGCTCCCAACAAAAGACATAGACTGGATGAATGGATACAAAAACAAGACCTGTATATATGCTGTCTACAAGAAACCTACTTCAGACCTAGGGACACATACAGATTGAAAGGGAAGGGATGGAAAAAAGATATTCCATGCAAAGGGAAATCAAAAGAAAGATGGAGTAGTAGTTCACATATCAGACAAAATAGACTTTAAAATAAAGACTATTACAAGAGACAAAGTAGGACACTACATAATGATCAAGGGATCAATCCAAGAAGAAGTATAACAGTTGTAAGTATTACGCACCCAACATAGGAGCACATCAATATATAAGGCAAATGCTAACAGCCATAAAAGGGGAAATCGACAGTAACACAATCATAGTAGAGAACTTTAACACCCCACTTTCACCAATGGACAGATCATCCAAAATGAAAATAAGTAAGGAAACACAAGCTTTAAATGATACATTAAACAAGATGAACTTAATCGATATTTACAGGACATTCCAATGAGAAACAGCAGATTACACTTTCTTCTCAAGTGCTCATGGAACATTTTCCAGGACAGATCATATCTTGGGTCACAAATCAACCCTTGGTAAATGTAAGAAAACTGAAATTGTATCAAGTATCTTTTTCAACCACAATGCTCTGAGACTAGATATCAATTAGAGGGAAAAAATCTGTAAAAATACAAACACAAGGAGGCTAAACAATACACTACTAAATAACCAAGAGATCCCTGAAGAAATCAAAGAGGAAATCAAAAAAATCCTAGAAACATATGACAATGAAGACATGATGACCCAAAACTTAAGGGATGCAGCAAAAGCAGTTCTAAAAGGGATGTTTATAGCAATACAATCCTACCTCAAGAAACAAGAAACATCTCAAATAAACAACCTAAACTTACACCTAAAGCAATCAGAGAAAGAAGAACAAAAAAACCCCAAAGTTAGCAGAAGGAAAGAAATCATAAAGATCGGAACAGAAATAAATGAAAAAGAAATGAAGGAAACAATAGCAAAAATCAATAGAACTAAAAGCTGGTTCTTTCAGAAGATAAACAAAATTGATAAACCATTAGCCAGACTCATTGATTAAAAAAGGGAGAAGATTCAAATCAATAGAATTATAAATGAAAAGGAGAAGTAACAACTGACACTGCAGAAATACAAAGGATCATGAGAGATTACTACAAGCAACTATATGCCAATAAAATGGACAACCTGGAAGAAATGGACAAATTCTTAGAGAAGCACAACCTTCTCAGACTGAACCAGGAAGAAATAATAGAAAATATAAACAGACCAATCACAAGCACTGAAATTGAAACTGTGATTAAAAATCTTCAAACAAACATAAGCCCAGGACAAGATGGCTTCACAGGTGAATTATATCAACATTTAGAGAACAGCTAACCTCTATCCTTCTCAAACTCTTCCAAAATGTAGCAGAGGGAGGAACACTCCCAAACGCATTCTACAAGGCCACCATCACCCTGATACCAAAACCAGACAAAGATGCCACAAAAAAAGAAAACTACAGGCCAATATCACTAATGAACATAGATGCAAAAATCCTCAACTAAACACCAGCAAACAGAATCCAACAGCACATTAAAAGGATCATATACCATGATCAAGTGGGGTTTACCCCAGGAATGCAAGGATTCTTCAATATATGCAAATCAATCAATGTGATAAACCATATTAACAAACTGAAGGAGAAAAAACATATGATCATCTCAATAGATGCAGAGAAAGCTTTTAACAAAATTCAACACCCATCTATGATAAAAACCCTCCAGAGAGTAGGCATAGAGGGAACTTACCTCAACATAATAAAGGCCATATATGAAAAACCCACAGCCAACATCGTCCTCAATGGTGAAAAATTGAAACCATTTCCTCTAAGATCAGGAGCAAGAAAATGTTGTCCACTCTCACTACTATTATTCAACATAGTTTTGGAAGTTTTAGCCACAGCAATCAGAGAAGAAAAAGAAATACAAGAAATCCAAATTGGAAAAGAAGAAGTAAAGCTGTCACTGTTTGCAGATGACATGATACTATACATAGAGAATCCTAAAGATTCTATCAGAAAACTACTAGAGCTGATCAATGAATTTGGTAAAGTAGCAAGATACAAAATTAACGCACAGAAGTCTCTAGCATTCCTATACACTAATGATGAAAAATCTGAAAGAGAAATTAAGGAAACACTCCCATGTACCACTGCAACAAAAAGAATAAAATACCTAGGAACACACCTACCTAAGGAGACAAAAGACCTGTATGCAGAAAATTATAAGACACTGATGAAAGAAATTAAAGATGATACAAACAGATGGGGAGATATACCATGTTCTTGGATTGGAAGAATCAACATTGTGAAAATGTCTATACTACCCAAAGCAATCTACATATTCAATGCAATCCCTATCAAACTACCAATGGCATTTTTTACAGAACCAGAACAAAAAATTTCACAATTTTTATGGAAACACAAAAGACCCCGAATAGTCAAAGCAATCTTGAGAAAGAAGAACGGAAGTGGAGGAATCAGGCTCCCCGATTTCAGACTATACTACAAAGTTACAGTAATCAAGACAGTATGGTACTGGCACAAAAACAGAAATATGCATCAATGGAACAGGATAGAAATCCCAGAGATAAACCCACGCACCTATGGTCACCTTATCTTTGATAAAGGAGGCAAGAATATACAATGGAGAAAAGACAGCCTCTTCAATAAGTGGTGCTTTGAAAACTGGTTAGCTACATGTAAAGGAATGAAATTAGAACACACCCTAACACCATACACAAAAATAAACTCAAATGGGTTAAAGACCCAAATGTAAGGCCAGACACTAGAAAACTCTTAGAGGAAAACATAGGCAGAACACTCCATGACATATCACAGCAAGATCCTTTTTGACCCACCTCTGAGAGAAATGGAAATAAAAACTTAACTAAACAAATGGGACCTAATCAAACTTAAAAGCTTTTGCACAGCAAAGGAAACCATAAACAAGACAAAAAGACAACCCTCAGAATGGGAGAAAATATTTGCAAATGAAGCAACTGACAAAGGATTGATCTCCAAAATTTACAAGCAGCTCATGCAGCTCAATATCTAAAAAACAAACAACCCAATCCAAAAGTGGGCAGAAGACCTAAATAGACATTTCTCCAAAGAAGATATACAGATTGTCAACAAACACATGAAAGGATGCTCAACATCACTAATCATTAGAGAAATGCAAATCAAAACTACAATGTGGTATCACCTCACACCGGTCAGAATGGCCATCATCAAAATATCTACAAAGAATAAATGCTGGAGAGGGTGTGGAGAAAAGGGAACACTCTTGCACTGTTGGTGGGAATGTAAATTGATACAGCCACTATGGAGACCAGTATGGAGGTTCCTCAAAAAACTAAAAATAGAACTACCATACGACCCAGCAATCCCACTACTGGGCACATACCCTGAGAAAACCATAATTCAAAAAGAGTCATGTACCACAATGTTCATTGCAGCTCTATTTACAATAGCCAGGACATGGAAGCAACCTAAGTGTCCATCAACAGATGAATGGATAAGGGAGATGTGGCACATGTATACAATGGAATATTACTCAGCCATAAAAAGAAACAAAATTGAATTATTTGTAGTGAGGTGGATGGACCTAGAGTCTGTCATACAGAGTGAAGTAAGTCAGAAAGTGAAAAACAAATACCGTATGCTAACACATATATATGGAATCAAAAAAAAAAAAAAAAAGAAATGGTTCTGAAGAGCCTAGGGACAGGACAGGAATAAATACACAGACATAGAATAGAGAATGGACTTGAGGACACGGGGAGGGGGACGTGTAAGCTGGGACGAAGTGAGAAAGTGGCATGGACATATATACACTATCAAAGGTAAAATAGATAGCTAGTGGGAAGCAGCCGCATAGCACAGGGAGATCAGCTTGGTGCTTTTTGTCCATCTAGAGGGGTGGGATAGGGAGGGTGGGAGGGAGATGCATGAGGGAGGAGATATGGGGTTGTATGTATATGTATAGCTGATTCACTTTGTTATACAGCAGAATCTAACACACTATTGTAAAGCAATTATACTCCAATAAACATGTTAAAAAAACTCACCAGGTGTTTGTATTATTGCCTGGCCCAGTCTCTGTATCACCACCACCATGCCTGAGTGCCCTCTCAATATTGCTCTGAAGATTTAATTTAAGACCTTTATTTCTAAATTTTTTAAGTAGAAACTTATTGAAAAATCTTCACCCCAACCACTGCCTTTTTTTGAGTTCAAAATATTTAGTTGATGTGCAAGACCAATTAATTATGTTTAAGTTTCTGAAAGTATGAGATCAGATTCTATAATTTTCAGTAATAGATTTCCAATGACGATACTTGCAGAAGTTTTCTTCCATAATAGTCTTAATTTTATGTCATTTATATTTCACTTGTGAGGGTGATGAGAAACAAACAAAGGTTTAGTGACCTACTCAAATCACACAGGCAACAGGCCATAACGCATACCTCACCCTAAATCTACATGCTCTAGCTAAAAACTTAAAATCCCTTCCCAAAACAATGTGTCTTATCTGCTTTGAGTTAGACTGTCTTACACAAGGTAATTTTCTTATATTGGGATAAAAGTACATGTTCTGCAATCTAACTAATCATATACACTAAGCTATTATGACTTTAATTATCTGCTCTAAAGAATTTTAAGTTTTCTACATGATGTAACAGGCCACTAGAATTATTCTTGGTACTGCTACAGACCAATTAAGAAGTACTTTTCATGATTTTCCAAGTTCAGAAGAAAAGCAATTTTACAATGACTTTTAAAGTAGTTTCATAGCTACATTCATACTGGGTAATTAATAAATAACACTCAGTAGGCAGAATAGCATAAAGGTTAAGATTATGAGCTCTGGGATCAGACAGACCCGAGGGGTGCTTTGCTAGCTCTCTGACATTGCTAGCTCTCTGAGCCTGTTTCCTCTTCCTAAAAATAGGCATAATAACAGGGGATTAAGAGGTGCAAGCTACTATGTGTAAAATATATAAGCTACAAGTATATATTGTACAGCACACGGAATATAGCCAATATTTTATATTAACTATAAATGGAGCACACCTTTAAAAACTGTGAATCACTAGTTGTACACCTGAAACATATAATATTGTAAACCAACTATATTGCAATAAAAAAGAAGGAAAAAAAGGAAGAAAATAATGGGCACAATAGGAATACTGACTTCATTGGGTTGTCACAAGAATTAAATGATATAACACACCTAAAGTTCTTACCACTATGCCTGGCACATTTTAAGTGCTCAATGAATGATAGCTCTTATTATTATCAACTAAAGCTGACAACTTATTTGCATGAGAAATTAAAGTGCAATGCTTTATCATATTTTTAACATATTAAGTACTTGTCTATGCTCATCTTGCTTCCAAATCACACTGGATAGAATGGTTTCTCAAATAATACAGCCATTATTAAATATATACTTACTGTTTTAATATCAGTGTTGAGAAATATGCTGCACTTATGGTGAAACAATTGGCTGAGTGGTGGTGAAACAAACAGACAAGATTTTCCCATGTTGTAACTCTTAACTGGGATGAACATTCTCTGGTGTTTAAAAGGTGAAGTTCTTTCTGTCTTGACTCACTGCTGGAAATCCCCTCAGCAAAACTGTTTGGCTCTGCTCCAACTCTGTGATCGGGTCTTATTTCCAGAAAGGACTAAGCCAAAAGGACAGAACTCAAAGACTAGAGTCCAGAACCAGAGTTTACAAGTCATAGATGTACTGCTTTCTTGATCAATTTATATTTATAGAATCATAAAAAGCCACATTTTAATTATGTTGGTCTATAACCACACAAAGATACTTTTCAGGGAAGAGAATCAAAGTCATAAAAGTTCAATATGTGTCACAATTGCTATTTAAAAATGTGCCCTTGGTTAGGCAATTTTATTTAAAAAAGAACTAAATTGTATATGAAAATGTTGCTACTAACCTATCTCCCTCACTTCCACCTAACTCTCACATGCAGATTATGGATGAAGACACATTTGCCTAGTTAGGCATCATCCAGTCTTTCTCTTTCTTTTCAGGCATCATCCAGTTATTAAATGGCAGTTATAGATTCCCAATCACATGATAAGATTTTAATGTATTATTGACACGATTTCTGTTCAATATCTATACTCCAAAAGGGAGTGCAAATAACACAGTGTTTAGGAGCCAGTTCTGGAGTCAGAACAACCTGGGTTCTAATCCCAGTTCTGCCATTTGTAACTGTTTGATCTTGAGCAATGTACCTAGTTTCTGGGTCTTAGAGATATCCCTTCCACTTACATGAAATGGATCTAATACTAGTACTTACCTCAAAATGTCATCACAAGTATTAAACTAATTGAGATAAAGTATGTAAAGCACTGCCTGACATACACAATGCATAAATAAATGTTAGGCTTTACTATTACTAAAGTCAAATCTTGATTAGTCACATTAATGAAAAGTAATGAAACAAAAATCTAGCAGCACTAATACTGAATACTTTTAAATATATAATTTTTAAATTTGTTGTGATATTTTACAATTTATATTTAACTTTTGCCTGATGTTCTGGCAACCTGAAACAGTTCAAACAAACTAATAAAGCCAAAATGTGAGGGACTGAGCTAGAAAATAATCCCCTTGCTTAGAATTCTTCTCTATTGGCCAAGTGTGAAAAGTCAGCTTTGCTCTCATATTAATAAAAAGAGTCATCATAAATGAGCTGCCCCTTCTCTCTAAACATATGTTTGTTTAATTTTGGTCTGCATCAGAGGAAGTAATTAAGTACTGGGTTTAAAAGGTTTCCTGGCGAGCTGCAAATTAGAGCTGAAAGCAAACAGATGGTCAGATAGTCATCAACAGATTCTCAACCTGTTTAATTTTATCGGTAAGAAATGAAACACAACATTCACCCTTGAAAATTCAATTAAAGCAGAAAATATTCCTGTAAAAGATATATGTTTTATGGCACAATATATATTTTAGAAAAGAAGTTAGAGATTAACTACAGAGAATTAGAACATTCTATCTGATTGTGTCTGGAGCTTGAATTTATGTTTTTTTTCCAGCTCAACCCAGGAGGAGGGTTGACCTTAAGGTTTATTGATCAAAACCCTTTCCTCAATAGAGTAACCAGTCTTTGAGCTAAAATGAATCTATTTTATCCTTTTCTTCTTCCAGATTAGGAAACTTTTACTAAACTTCTGCAATATATTCTTTTTTATAACCATTCTACTTTCAAGTACCAAATAATCATCATCATTGATAACTGTGTCTCCCAAGCCTCTTTAAATTGGGCCAAATTATTCCAAAGGCTTTGCCATTGTTGCTGTGAGTTTAAGGAAATCAGTCACCAAATATAGGGCACCAATCTGAAGGCAATGATCTTGAGTTCCTGCATTTGCCACGGGAGAGCTGCCATTTTCCATTGTTCAGGGCATCCAAAAAGCATATCCAAACAGTCATCTCATGAAGAGTTTCTAATTTTGCTCTTAGTTTATGAATACCTTTACACAGCATTCAAACAAACCTTGGCAGCTATGACAAAGACCATAGTATACATCAAACTGATGTTCAATTTATAAATACAAAGACAGAGAAGCTACCATATATGACAGACCTACAGCTAACATCATACTCAATGGTGAAAAGCTGAAAGCATTTCCTCTAAGATCAGAAACAAGACAAGGATGTACACTCTAGCCACTTTTTTCAACATAGTTTTGGAAGTCCTAGCTATGGCAATCATAGAAGAAAAAGAAATAAAAGGAATTCAAATTGGAAAAGAAGTAAAACTGTCATTGTTTGCAGACAACATGATACTGTACACAGACAATCCTAAGGATGCTACCAGAAAATTTCTAGAGCTCATCAATGAATTCAGTAAAGTTGCAGGATACAAAATTAATACACAGACATCTGTTGCATTTATATACACTAACAATGAAAGATCAGAGAGAGAAATTAAAGAAACAATCCCATTTACCATCACATCAAAAAAAAAAAAAATAATAATAACAAACTTAGGAATATACCTACCTAAGGAGACAAAAGACCTGTAATCTGAAAACTATAAGATGCTGATGAAAGGAATCAAAGACAACACAGACAGATGGAAAGATATACCATGTCCTTGGATTGTAAGAATCAGTATCGTCAAAATGACTACACTACATAAGGCAATCTACAGATTCAGTGCAATCTCTATCAAATTACCAATGGCATTTTTCACAGAACTAGAACAAAAAAATCTTAAAATTTGTATGGAGACACAAACGACCCCAAGTAGCCAAAGCAATCTTGAGAAAGAAAAACAGAGCTGGAGGAATCAGGCTCCATGACTTCAGACTATACTACAAAGCTACAGTCATCAGAACAGTATGGTACTGGCACAAAAACAGAAATATAGCTCAATGGAACAAAATAGAAAACCCAGAAATAAACCCACACACCTATGGCCAATTAATGTATAACAAAGGAGACAAGACTATAAAATGGAAGAAAGACAGTCTCTTCAGTAAATGGTGCTGGGAAAACTGAACAGCTACATATAAAAAAACTGAAATTAGAATATTCTTTAACACCAGACACAAAAATAAACTCAAAAAGGATTAAAGACCTAAATGTAAGACCAGACACTATAAAACTCTTAGAGGAAAACATAGGCAGAACACTCTTTGACATAAATCACAGCAAGATCTTTTTTGATCTGTCTCCCAGAGTAATGGAAATAGAAACAAAAATAAACAAATGGGACCTAATTAAACCCCAAAGCTTTTGCACAGCAAAGGAAACCATAAACAAAATGAAAAGGCAACCCACAGAATGGGAGAAAATATTTGCAAACAAAGCAACCGACAAGGGATTAATCTTCAAAATTTACAAACAGCTCATGCAGCTCAATATCAAAAAAAAAAACAACCCAATCAAAAATAGGCAGAAGACCTAAAGAGACATTTCTACAAAGAAGACATAAAGATGGCCAAGAGGCACATGAAAAGACACTCAACATTGCTAATTATTAGAGAAATGCAAATCGAAACTGCATTGAGATATCACATCACACCAGTTAGAATGGCCATCATCAAAAAGTCTGCAAACAATAAATGCTGGAGAGGGTGTGGAGAAAAGGGAAATCTCCTACACTGTTGGTGGGAATGTAAATTAGTACAGCAAGCATGGAGAACAGTATGGAGGTTCGTTAAAAAACTAAAAACTAAAAATAGAGCTACCGTATGATTCAGCAATCACACTCCTGGGCATATATCCAGAGAAAACCATGGTTGGAAAGGATACATGCACCCCAATGTTCACTGCAGCACTGTTACAATAGCCAAGACAGGGAAGCAACCTAAATGTCCATTGACAGATTAATGGATAAAGAAGATGTGGTACATATATATAATGGAATATTACCCAGCCATTAAAAAGAATGATATAATGCCATTTGCAGCAACATGGATGCACCTGGAGATTATCATACTAAGTGAAGTAAGTCAGACAGAGGAATACAAATATCATATGATATCACTTATATGTGGAATCAAAAAAAATGATACAAATGAGCTTATTTACAAAATGCCATAGAGGAAAATCACATATATTTCATTTACTATATGGACAATCCAAGCTACAACTAGTTTATGTTTTAGCAGTCATAAAAGAGATCATTTTACAAAAGTTAGACCATAAATAATACCCTCAGAAATCTACAATCTATCTACCACAATCTTAAAATTTCTACACCAAGCACACCTAAAATGCATAGAGACCGTGAAATGCAGATTATTAT
Source organism: Eschrichtius robustus (assembly GCF_028021215.1). Lineage (NCBI taxonomy): Eukaryota > Metazoa > Chordata > Mammalia > Artiodactyla > Eschrichtiidae > Eschrichtius > Eschrichtius robustus. Next base: position 70,184,430 of record NC_090845.1, on the reverse strand, counting down.
GGATCTGAGGAAAAGAAGTATGGGAAGAAAACTCCAAACCAGTTATAATTCTCCAAGCTATCATCTCTCTAGCAATCCTGATCAAAGGCCAATGTTAATTTTTATTAAAAGTTATTGAAATTTATTAAGTTTATTATAGGTTCTGTGCTTATTATTCTTTTTCCATTAAATGCAAACTTACAGGACATTACAGTTTCGAGGAAAAAAATATGGCATATATTATTGTGTTACAATAGGTCAAAATATGCACAAACAGTTCTGAACAGGCAGAAATCACTTCCTACAGACAGACAACTTGGGAGTTGCATTCTTGCTAAATGGTTTTCATAAAAAAAAACAAAAAACAGTACTAAGACCTGAATTTTCATCTTGACCTATACTAGACCAGTTCCAAATGTGCATCTTCTCTATCTTCCTGGCCTTGAGTGAATTTAGCCCACTTACTGACATTCACCTTTAGACATGCTATCTCTCCTCTACACTAGCTCCTCATTTTTCTATTCTTCTGTATGTATATGCCCAAGCAATTCCACTTACAGGACTTACTCCCTTCTGTACCTCTCACCTCATGTTCACATTTATCTCTGCATGCCTCCTAGCTGTCATGCATCACTGGGAGGATGTATTTCTTTAAACATATGTCATTTGGATTCAAACAGCTTGTGTTGAATTCAAGCTCTGTGGCTTACTAGTTGTGTGACCTTGAGAAAGTTGTTTAACCTCTCTGAACCTGTATTTCCTTATCTTGAAAATAGAGATAATCACAGTATCTAACTCATAGGACTAGAAATTGCCAAGAAAAAATGAGATAGTACCCAACACACTTAAGTGTTCCTACTTACTAACACTATTATGGCTACTATCAAGAAATCCATTGCAAAAACCAATATACCTGCTTTCATTTCTAAACTTTTGAGAAGCAAGTGCTATACCTCTGTATTAGGGCACAGTTGAGTACAAGTTTGAAAAGTTTCTTTTTTTAATTGGTCTATGAAGGAAAGGGAGTCTTGAGTTAAGGTCACACTAAGTTGCAATCATCATAGATCCTCCCTCGCCTGATAAAACATCTAATATTGGTTATTTTTATGAAAATCACTAGCAGGAGTAAGAAAACAGTCAAAGATTCACAATCCAAAACCAAAAGCTTTCTTTTAAGTGCTCTTCAGAAAACACTTAGTCATTTATAGAAGCATCTCACTTTGTACAATTGCTGGATTCCTGTTAGGATGTTTGCCCCAAAATTTCTAAATCATATGTTAAAAACAACATGACAGCTTTCTTAAAGGAAAAACCTTAGTATTGCAAACCGAAGAGTCCCCATTTATGTTATAAAGGAGCTCTTCTGAAGTATACTCATTTTATCCTGTTTTAATATTATTTAAAAGTACTATAAGATTATAATAAAATAAGAATTTATTTTGGCAATATGCAGTAGAATTTTGATAACAGGTTCATAGGAACTATAATTACTGCAACAACAAACAAATCTATAATTACCCATAAGAAAAACAATAGAAACAAAAAGCATAAATATTTCTTATTTGCATAGTCTTCAACAGTGGAATCTAATAATGTACATAGTAGGAGACAGTAGTCATTTTTAAGGCCCTAAGAAACTTAAGTCTTAACAGAGAGGTATAATTGTTCTTATTTGAATAGAAATTCTGAAAGGAGTTTCTTCTTGCATCTGCTTTTCGGGGAGGCGTAGAAGAGCAAGAAAGCAAAGAATAAATAGCAGTATTGAAACTGCATGTCACCCAAAGTGAAATCACCAAAACTAGCTTCCAGATCTGTCCACCCTAATTAGGGATTTAACTAAAGGTATTAAGCTGATCTTTTAAATTTTACAATTATTTTATTGGAATTGAGACTCTGGGCAGCTTGCACATTATTTTAAATATCATAATATATATGGAAAATAATAAGGCAAGAGGCTCATAAAGTGAAGTTCAAAGACAATATAAAAAGTTTTCTTTTTTTCAACCTAAACTTGCTCCAAAAATGTAACTTTAAGTATTCTATTTCAAAACTGTCTAAACACACCCACATGTGGTAGCCAGAGAAGACAAGTTGAAGGTTCAAGCTTCTTGTGATTTCATGCAACTTTCAGTTCTCTTCCAAACCCTCTTAGGGGGTAAACAAAACAAAAACAAAAACACAACAACAACAAAAAACATGGGATAGCTGCTGCTCTGAAGCTCAGAAGAGGGAATGGGTTCATACATTCTACATTCTGAGCCCACACATCTGCTCTTGCCACTGTTGGCTTTTCTCCTGAGCTGTGAAACACAGAGACACTTTCATTTACCATGGATATACACTCAGCTTTCACTCCAGCTTAGCCTATTGCTCCCCACAACTGCTGAAAATTGTTATTCTAAATTAAGGGCACGGGGGATGAGAGAGGGTTGTCCTATCATTTGAAGAAGCCACCACTGGAATCTGCAACTACACAAGAAGGCACTTGTTAGTTCCCTTCCAGTTCTCAATGTATTTGAAGCAGTTAGAAACTGTTTGAAGTAACATCTTTTGAAAGAAAAGCAAAGGTCAAAATAAGGGACACAATGGAAGGGAAAAACAGGTCCCTTGTCACATTGTTTTAAAAACCCCCCACTACTTTATATCATTGTTCCCAACTTCCGCTCCCATTCTGTCTAGTTCTAACAGACTCTTTAGGCTGAAGTTAAATACCCCCTCCTACACAGTGGCAAAATATAACTTTTTGATTACAAGGGTCTCACTCTGTGAAATATAATCACAGTGCCTCAGTAGGCCTCCACTCCATCATCATCAGTAACAGCATGTTTTACATCCTTTACAGATGTGCACTCCTGCCCCTGCCTCAGTACCTACAGCAAATATGTGAAATGTCCCACTCTTGAAACTTACCAGTGTGAGACTTTCTTGACGTCTTCACCTAACCCTAAAGACCCTATACCACCATCTCCCATTTACCAAAACTCGGTAGCTTTCTTTTTCTTCAGAGAAGAAATGTGGGCCTAACATCACTAGGCAAACAAAGGTAAACTCCATGGAAAAATGAAATCGATGCAACAAAGAGAAGAAAGGGAAGAAGGGGGTGGGGTGGGAAATGCGGGTGTCTACCGAAGGAGAAGCTGCCAGACTAACTTCTGCAATTTAACGGTTCTGGGGCAGCAGGAGACTGATGTGTAGAAAAACAACAAAGGTGGGCTTCCCACTCTCCTTACCGCCGTGGAGCCAGAGGAAGAGGCAATATACACACGGATCACCATCTTGGTTGGAAACAGCGGCTGTAGTTGTTTGAGCCCTGCAAACGGCTGGAGAGCAGCTGCAGCAAAGGCTGGAATCAAGCTAGGGGCCTTACAGAGGTTGGAAGAGAAGGGTGGGGGAAGGTGGAAGGGGAACTCGCCAGAGCCCCGCCTCCTCTCTTGGCTGCTTTCACTGGGCTCAGAGGGCGGCAGTCCCAGCCCCAAACCCCGGAAGGCACAGGCTCGTTTGCATCATTTCTAATTTTTTTTTTTAAATTGGGAATCTCGAATAGCACCGCGAGATCTGTTGAAACATTTATTCTTGACTATTCCCTCCCTGAGAAGAGGGAAAGGAGAAAGAAAAAGAAAGAGGGAGCGTTGAATTAAATTAGATTGCAGTGAAGGATCTTTTCCCACGTAGACTCAAAGTTCTGCGTGTAACTTCCTGCTCAGAAATGTATGCAAATAAGATGTCTTCTTTAAAAGAGGAAGTTCTGCGTTGAATCCAGACACTAGTGATAAAAACCAAGTTCTCAAAGCCTTGTGCATTTTAAGATTCCTATTACGTAGTGATTGTTCTGATGTTAGCTGGTGGCAGGAAATGGACCTTGAAGCACTGAGCGCTGCCTTGGAAGGTTTAGGAAAAGTGTCAGGTTTCCCAAAGCCCAGAAACAGCAGGATTGGTTTTCTTTTTGAGTTTTGCTTTTTGTTAAATTACGGAATCCTGCTTCCGTGAGAATTCGCAGGAAACCTGATTGACTGGAAAACTCAAGAATGGAGGAAGAAACTGCAAATCAAAAAAATTGAAATTACACTGTAAGAACGTGAATGATTTCTGTTATGTTTTGTTTGCTTTCTAACTGACTGTGGAAAGGGAGTTTGGACCATATGTTGCAGGAGATGTGGAAATGGTGAACAGAGAGAGCAAATGGTTATTTGTAGCTCTAGGGAAATGAGCAAACAATTGATAATGCCCAGAGAGGGACCATATACTTCAAGAGTGTAATTTCACCTTCCTAAATTATGTCAAATGAACAGAAATAAGGAACTTGCAAGATGAATGAGAGTGGAGAGAGGGTGTCAGTCACCTGTCCTACTTCTTTACCTTTACTTTGAAGTTTGTCCTCCCTCTCCATTCTAGTGGTTTATCATCTTTGTCTAGGTTCAGTAATTGTAACAGCTTCCTAACTGTTCCCTGTTCACAGATTCTTCCTTCTCCAAACTCTGTGATCCATACAACAACCTCAAGAAGTGGATATTATAACATCAATTTTTCGGATGAAGAAGCAAACCCAGGAAAATAAGTAATTTTCCTAAAGTGATTTAGCTAGTAAATTCCAGAGTTAAGATTGGACTTCAAGTCCAACCAACTCCAAAGGCCACCCTCTTAAATATCATTTTAATACACTGCCTGTAACAGGGAAAGTACTCAATAATTGTTAGCTATTTTTCTTCCTAAAATATCAGTTTCATGTGTCACTAAAGACAATGTGGACTGAAATACTTAAGATAGGTTTCCATTGACTATCAAACCAAACCTAGATTATGTTTCTAAGGAGCTTCCACCATAATCTGGCCCTACACTATCCATACAGTCTTACCCATTGCTCCCCCAAACTAACTTCCTTGAATAATCATTGTTGATTCCCCACTGCAATAACCATACTTATTACCATTTCCATGTCTTTGCTCTTCCTGTTCCTTTCTTTGCCTTTTCCCCACATCGTCATACTTTTCTGCCTTCTCCATCTGTCCAACTGTTACCATTATTAGATGCAAATCAAAATCTTTATACAGATGATCAGGCTGAAGTAAGTCAGGGTGACCTAGCCACCCTCATCATGGTCAACATCAGGGTGACTATTATTGTGCTTCCCAGACCACAGAACAGGAAAATCTTCCTTCAGTTTGTGATTTGGCATAATGGGCATAATTTGCCATATAATAACATAATCTAACCTACCACCTCTTAGTGGTCAACATATATTCTATTTGGACCCATAGTTTATTTTGAATTGATGAAAAAAAAATAATAAAGAGAAATAAAGAAAAAACTCTTCTATGTATTCTACATACCCATATGAAAAAATTAATATCTCCAGAGAACTGAGTGGCAGACAGGATTAGCAATGAGTCCAGTGGATCTTATCAGGAACTTTGAGAATGGGAAGACAATTCCTGGTGTTTCATTTCTTTTAAACACAGATGTATTAATCTAAGTGAAAATTTTCCCCATAAATGCATATATAAATAAAATCTATTGGTCCTTATTAACAATACTTGGGATACAAGGGGCAGGGGGGCTTTACCAACGATTTTATCCTAGAAAATAACATTGTAGGTTATATTATACTTGTTCCTTACTATAGTCAACCATCTCTGGAATGTATATTTTAGAATGGTCATTTTAATACTTCATAGAGCAGTCTCCAAAACCATCTGTTCATATAATTCAACTGGAAAGGTTAAGGTCTGATTAAAGAAGATGAATCAAGGGTTTTCAAACAGTATTTGTGACCAATTGCCACAGGAAATCTATTCATTCTTTAATGAAATAATATTTTTCAAAAATTATAAAATGATTTTATACTGTGTGCAGAAAACTTAACAAACATTGAAAAGAAAAAAATCACCCACACCCCCAGTATCTGGAGATAACTACTTTTAATATGGTGGTGTAAGCCTTTCCGACCTAGTCAGAGATAGATAGATGAGGGTGGGTTGAGGGGTTGAGAGAAGTGGTAAAGAGGAAGAGAGAGAGAGAATGTATTTTTCAAATTTATTACAAGATACATACTATTTTTTAAATGGCTCTTTGTCACTTAGAAAATATATTTTAAAACTTAGCACAGGTCAGAAAATATTATCCTACATGATTTTCATGACTTTACATGATTCCATTTTACAGATGTACCAAAATGTATTTAAACATTTCTGTATTATTGAACATATTGCTTGTTTTCAATTATTCTATGTAGTTAGGACCACAGTATACATTTATCAATAAATCTTTGCCCACATCTATAAAAATTTTTTCAAAGTAAATTCCTAGATGTGCAATTTCTGGCAAACTGGATAGTTACTCCAGCCTATAGTTATAATGTTATAATTTGGACCCAATATTGCCCTGATCTGAGAGGAAAAGAATGTTGGTTTCATTGAAAAACTAGCTGATGTTTTCCCAATCACAAGAATTCAGTTGGGGAGGTTTGAGTAGAGGCTTTATGGCCATGGTTGTAGAGAATGGAATGTAAGGACAGTTCTTAGCAGGTTTTACTCTCCTCTTCTCCCTCACTGATTTTACTGATATAAGTCCCTAACGTTTGGAACTTTTCTGAGGTGGCAGGTAAGTTCCTACGTATACTTCACTGGCCCATACCTCCTTTGATGCACCAGACACTCATACTGGTAATGGCATCAGAATGAGTACAGCACTACCCAAAAACATACATTTTGGTTCCCTGTGCTGAATTTTTGGGCCAACTGCTGAGCTGGAGGGCATAGGACAGTTTCAGTGAGATGTACATACAGTGGTAGAATTGGGGTGTATGTCATGGGCATAGGTGAACAGATAGAATATGAAGGTTACAGAATTGAGGATATCTGTCACATGGAACGGTTCCACACAGGAGTCTAATAATTTCTGGTAGATATGGGTGATGCATATGACATAGGATAAGAACTAGAAGATGTCTCTCATTCAGAAATTCTACCTCAGGTTTCAATCTCCATGCTTCACTACTCTGAAACATTTTTGCTGTATTCACTAGAGGTTCTGCTTTATGATGAGAAAACTCTCCCACATCAACCTTTTCTCTGAATTTTCCTTCTATCTCCTTGCCTTAACTGATACTTACTTCTTCAGGACAGCTTTTTCCTTTCACAAGTGGAGAATGCTTATGCTCTCACACCCCTCTCAGGGTTAGTTGTCTCCAGGTGGGTTATTTTCATTCCGCATGCTGAAAGAGAAGGTCTGCCAAAAGCTTCATTATCTTGCTCAGCAAATGCCCACTCTGAGCAAAAGCAGTGCTAACTCATCACTGAGCTCTTTGAAGTTAAAATTCATCCCCTTTTCTTACACTGGTAATTCCTCACTTTCTTGTCAAGGTCTTTGAAGTTTTTAAGATTTTGTTAAATGTCTTCTAAAATTCTAAATTGCCTTTAGTAAGAGGGTTGTTCAGATTACCTGGTCCACCATTGCCAGAGCAGAAATTTGCCCTATTTTTAAACTGTGAGAAAGTAAAAATATTATTTACCCTATAACACAGAAAGAAGACTATAAAATCACAATTAGGAAATATTTAATGAAATATATACAAAATATTACCATGTCAACTTCTTTAAATATTAAATTTGGTATTCATAAAAATTTCATTTCATTTGAAAATAATTTGGAGTTTAGATTTTTTTCTACATCAGCAGAATTCCCAAGTATATATAATAGTTGCAGAGAAATAACTGTCAAGCATAATTTAATCAATTGCTTGGTGCTGAATGATTTTAAATTTAAAACAAACTATAAAATCTTAATAATAGTTGTTTAAATATTTATATCTAGGTAAGAGGGTAGGTACATTTGAATTTTTATATTTTGATACACTGTGGAGTAATGTCTCCAAAATGAGAGTGCCTGTTTTATATATTTTTTAACATCTTTATTGGAGTATAATTGCTTTACAATGGTGTGTTACTTTCTGCTTTATAATAAAGTGAATCAGCTATACGTATACATATATCCCCATATCCCCTCCCTCTTGAGCCTCCCTCCCACCCTCCCTATCCCACCACTCTAGGTAGTCACAAAGCACTGAGCTGATCTCCCTGAGCTACGCAGCTGCTTCCCACTAACTATTTTATATTTGGTAGTGTATATATGTCCATGCCACTCTCTCACGTCGTCCCAACTTACACTTCCCACTCCCAGTGTCCTAAAGTCCATTCTCTACGTCTGCGTCTTTATTCCTGTCCTGACCCTAGGTTCTTCAGAATCATTTTTTTTTTTAGATTCCATGTATATGTGTTAGCATACGGTATTTGATTTTCTCTTTCTGACTTACTTCACTCTATATGACAGAATATAGGTCTACCTACCTCATTACAAATAACTCAATTTCATTCCTTTTTATGGCTGAGTAATATTCCATTGTATATATGTGCCACATCTTCTTTATCCATTCATCTGTTGATGGACAATTAGGTTGCTTCCATGTCCTGGCTATTGTAAATAGAGCTGCAATGAACATTGTTATACATGACTCTATTTGAATCATGGTTTTCTAAGGGTACATGCCCAGTAATGGGATTTCTGTGTCGCACAGTAGTTCTATTTTTAGTTTTTAAGGAACCTCCATGCTGTTCTCCATAGTGTCTGTAGCAATTTACATTCCCACCAACAGTGCAAGAGGGTTCCCTTTTCTCCACACCCTCTCCAGCATTTACTGTTTGTAGATTTTTTGATGATGGTCATTCTGCCTGGTGTGACGTGATACCCCATTGTAGTTTTGATTTGCATTTCTCTAATGATTAGTGATGATGAGCATCCTTTCATATGTTTGTTGGTAATATGTATACCTTCTTTGGAGAAAAGTCTATTTAGGTCTTCTGCCCATTTTTGGATTGGATTGTTTGTTTTTTTGATATTGAGCTGCACGAGCCGCTTGTAAATTTTGGAGATTAATCCTTTGTCAGTTGCTTCATTTGCAAATATTTTCTCCCATTCTAAGGGCTGTCTTTTCATCTTGTTTATGGTTTATTTTACTGTGCAAAAACATTTAAGTTTCATTAGGTCCCATTTGTTTATTTTGTTTTTATTTCCAAATCTCTAGGAGGTCAGTCAAAAAGGATCTTGCTGTGATTTATGTCATAGAATGTTCTGCCTATGTTTTCCTCTAAGAGTTTTATAGTACCTAGTCTTACATTTAGGTCCTTAATCCATTTTGTGTTTATATTTGTGTATGGTGTCAGGGAGCATTCTAACTTCATTCTTTTACATGTAGCTGTCCAGTTCTTACAGCACCACTTATTGAAGAGGCTGTCCTTTCTCCATTGTATATTCTTGCCTCCTTTATCAAAGATAAGGTGACCATATGTGCGTGGGTTTATCTCTGGGCTTTCTATCCTGTTCCACTGATCTACATTTCTGTTTTTGTGCCAGTACCATACAGTGTTTTTTTTTTTTTAATCAGTCATCAATTTTATACACATCACTTTATACATGTCAATCCCAATCGCCCAATTCAGCACACCACCATCCCCAGCCCACCGCAGTTTCCCCACCTTGGTGTCCATACGTTTGTTCTCTATATCTCTGTCTCAACTTCTGCCCTGCAACCCAGTTCATCTGTACCATTTTTCTAGGTTCCACATACATGCGTTAATATACGATATTTGTTTTTCTCTTTCTGACTTACTTCACTCTGTATGACAGTCTCTAGATACATCCACGTCTCAACAAATGACTCAATTTCATTCCTTTTTATGGCTGAGTAATATTCCATTGTATATATGTACCACAACTTCTTTATCCATTCGTCTGTTGATGGGCATTTAGGTTGCTTCCATGACCTGGCTATTGTAAATAGTGGTTCAATGAACATTCAGGTGCATGTGTCTTTTTGAATTACGGTTTTCTCTGGGTATATGTCCAGTAGTGGGATTGCTGGGTCACAAGGTAATTCTATTTTTAGTTTTTTAAGGAACATCCATATTGTTCTCCATAGTGGCTGTATCAATTTACATTCCCACCAACAGTGCAAGAGGGTTTCCTTTTCTCCACACCCTCTCCAGCATTTGTTCTTTGTAGATTTTCTGATGATGCCCATTCTAACTGGTGTGAGGTGATACCTCATTGTAGTTTTGATTTGCATTTCTCTAATACTTAGTGATGTTGAGCATCTTTTAATGTGCTTCGTGGCCGTCTGTATGTCTTCTTTGGAGAAATGTCTATTCAGGTCTTCTGCCCATTTTTGGATTGGGGTGTTTTTTTCTTTAATATTGAGCTGAATGAGCTGTTTATATATTTTGGAGATTAATCCTTTGTCCGTTGATTCGTTTGCAAATATTTTCTCCCATTCTGAGGGTTGTCTTTTCGTCTTGTTTATGGTTTCCTTTGCTATGCAAAAGCTTTGAAGTTTCATTAGGTCCCATTTGTTTATTTTTCTTTTTATTTCCATTCCTCTAGGAGGTGGATCAAAAAAGATCTTGCTGTGATTTATGTCAAACAGTGTTCTTCCTATGTTTTCCTCGAAGAGTTTTATAGTGTCCGGTCTTACATTTAGGTCTCTAATCCATTTTGAGTTTATTTTTGTGTATGGTGTTAGAGAGTATTCTAATTTCATTCTTTTACATATAGCTGTCCAGTTTTCCCAGCACCACTTATTGAAGAGACTGTCTTTTCTCCATTGTATATCTTTGCCTCCTTTGTCATAGATTAGTTGACCATAGGTGTGTGGGTTTATCTAAGGGCTTTCTATCTTGTTCCATTGATCTATGTTTCTGTTTTTGTGCCAGTACCATATTGTCTTGATTACTGTAGCTTTGTAGTATAGTCTGAAGTCAGGGAGTCTGATTCCTCCAGCTTCGTTTATTTCCCTCAAGACTGCTTTGGCTATTCGGGGTCTTTTGTGTCTCCATACAAATTTTAAGATGATTTGTTCTAGTTCCATAAAAAATGCCATTGGAATTTTGATAGGGATTGCATTGAATCTGTAGATTGCTTTGGGTAGTATAGTCATTTTCACAATGTTGATTCTTCCAATCCAAGAACATGGTATATCTCTCCATCTGTTGGTATCATCTTTAATTTCTTTCATCAGTGTCATAGTTTTCTGCATACATGTCTTTTGTCTCCCTAGGTAGGTTTATTCCTAGGTATTTTATTCTTTTTGTTGAAATGGTAAATGGTAGTGTTTCCTTAATTTCTCTTTCAGATTTTTCATCATTAGTGTATAGGAATGCAAGAGATTTCTGTGCATTAATTTTGTATCCTGCAACTTTAACAAATTCATTAATTAGCCCTAGCAGTTTTCTGGTGTCAGTTTTAGGACTCTCTATGTATAGTATCATGTCATCTGCAAACAGTGACAGTTTTACTTCTTCTTCTCCGATTTGTATTAATTTATTTCTTTTTCTTCTCTGATTGCCGTGGCTAGGACTTCCAGAACTATGTTGAATAATAGTGGTGAGAGTGGACATCCTTGTCTCGTTCCTGATCTTAGAGGAAATGCTTTCAGTTTTTCACCGTTGAGAATGATGTTTGCTGTGGGTTTGTCATATATGGCCTTTATTATGTTGAGGTAGGTTCCCTCTATGCCCACTTTCTGGAGAGTTTTTATCATAAATGGGTGTTGAATTTTGTCAAAAGCTTTTTCTGCCTATATTGGGATGATCATATGGTTCTTATTCTTCAGTTTGTTAATATGGTGTATCACATTGATTGATTTGCATATATTGAAGAATCCTTGCATCCTTGGGATAAATCCCACTTGATTGTCGTGTATGATCCTTTTAATGTGTTGTTGGATTCTGTTTGCTAGTACTTTGTGGACGATTTTTGCATCAATATTCATCAGTGATATTGGTCTGTAATTTTCTTTTTTTGTAGTGTCTTTGTCTGGTTTTGGTATCAGGGTGATCGTGGCCTCATAGAATGAGTTTGGGAGTGTTCCTTCCTCTGCAATTTTTTGGAAGAGTTTGAGAAGGATAGGTGTTAGTTCTTCTCTAAATGTTTGATAGAATTCACCTGTGATGCCATCTTGTCCTGGACTTCTGTTTGTTGGAAGATTTTTAATCACAGTTTCAATTTCATTACTTGTGATTGGTCTGTTCATATTTTCTGTTCCTTCCTGGTTCAGTCTTGGAAGGTTATACCTTTCTAAGAATTTGTCCATTTCTTCCAGGTTGTCCATTTTATTGGCATAATTTGCTTGTAGTAGTCTCCTAGGATGCTTTGTATTTCTGTGGTGTCTGTTGTAACTTCTCCTTTTTCATTTCTAATTTTATTGATTTGAGTGTTCTCCCTTTTTTTCTTGATGAGTCTGGTTAATGGCTTATCAATTTTGTTTACCTTCTCAAGGAACCAGCTTTTAGTTTTATTGATCTTTGCTATTGTTTTCTTTGTTTCTATTTCATTTATTTCTGCTCTTATCTTTATGATTTCTTTCCTTCTGCTAACTTTGGGTTTTGTTTGTTCTTCTTTCTCTAGTTTCTTTAGGTGTAAGGTTAGATTGTTTACTTGAGATTTTTCTTGTTTCTTTAGGTAGTCTTGTATAGCTATAAACTTCCCTCTTAGAACTGCTCTTGCTGCATCCCATAGGTTTTGGGTCATCGTGTTTTCATTGTCATTTGTCTCTAGGTATTTTTTGATTTCCTCTTTGATTTCTTCAGTGATCTCTTGGTTATTTAGTAACGTATTGTTTAGCCTCCATGTGTTTGTGTTTTTTTACGTTTTTTTCCCTGTAATTCATTTCTAATCTCATAGTGTTGTGGTCAGAAAAGATGCTTGATATGATTTCAATTTTCTTAAATTTACTGAGGCTTGATTTGTGACCCAAGACGTGATCTATCCTGGAGAATGTTCTGTGTGCACTTGAGAAGAACGTGTAATCTGCTGTTCTGGATGGAATATCCTATAAATATCAATTAAATCTATCTGGTGTGTTTTGTCATTTAAAGCTTCTGTTTCCTTATTTATTTTCATTTTGGATGATCTGTCCATTGGTGTAAGTGAGGTGTTAAAGTCCCCCACTCTTATTGTGTTACTGTCGATTTCCTCTTTTATAGCTGTTAATAGTTGCCTTATGTATTGAGGTGCTCCTATGTTGGGTACATATATATTTATAATTGTTATATCTTCTTCTTGGATTGATCCCTTGATCATTATGTAATGTCCTTCCTTGTCTCTTGTAACATTCTTTATTTTAAAGTCTATTTTATCTAATATGAGTATTGCTACTCCAGCTTTCTTTTGATTTCCATTTGTATGGAATATCTTTTTCATTCCCCTCGCTTTCAGTCTGTATGTGTCCCTAGGTCTAAAGTGGGTCTCTTGTAGACAGCGTATATATGGGTCTTGTTTTTGTATCCATTTAGCAAGCCTGTGTCTTTTGGCTGGAGCCTTTAATCCATTCACGTTTAAGGTAATTATCTTTATGTATGTTCCTATGACCATTTTCTTAATTGTTTTGGGTTTGTTTTTGTAGGTCATTTTCTCTCTTGTGTTTCCCACTTAGAGAAGTTCCTTTAGCATTTGTTGTAGAGCTGGTTTGGTGGTGCTGAATTCTCTTCATTTTTGCTTGTCTGTAAAGCTTTTGATTTCTCCATCGAATCTGAATGAGATCCTTGCTGGGTAGAGTAATCTTGGTTGTAGTTTTTTCCCTTTCATCACTTTAAGTATATCATGCCACTCCCTTCTGGCTTGTAGAGTTTCTGCTGAGAAATCAGCTGTTAACCTTATGGGCGTTCCCTTGTCTGTTATTTGTCGTTTTTCCCTTGCTGCTTTCAATAATTTTTCTTTGTCTTTAATTTTTGCCACTTTGATTACTATGTGTCTTGGCGTGTTTCTCCTTGGGTTTATCCTGTATGGGACTCTCTGTGCTTCCTGGACTTGGGTGGCTACTTCCTTTCCCATGTTAGGGCAGTTTTTGACTATAATCTCTTCAAATATTTTCTCTGGTCCTTTCTCTCTCTCTTCTCCTTCTGGGACCCCTATAATGTGAATGTTGTTGCAGTTAATGTTGTCCCAGAAGTCTCTTAGTCTGTCTTAATTTCTTTTCATTCTTTTTTTCTTTATTCTGTTCCACAGCATTGAATTCCACCATTCTGCCTTCCAGGTCACTTATCCGTTGGTCTGCCTCTGTTATTCTGCTATTGATTCCTTCTAGTGGATTTTTCATTTCAGTTATTATATTGTTCATCTCTGTTTGTTTGTTCTTTAATTCTTCTAGTTCTTTGTTAAACATTTCTTGCATCTTCTCGATCTTTGCCTCCATTCTTATTCCGAGGTTCTGGATCATCTTCACTATCATTATTCTGAATTCTTTTTCTGGAAGGTTGCCTATCTCCACTTCATTTAGTTGTTTTTCTGGGTTCTTTTCTTGTTCCTTCATCTGGTATATAGCCCTCTGCCTTTTCATCTTGTCTATCTTTCTGTAAATGTGGTTTTTGTTCCACAGGCTGCAGGATTGTAGTTTTTCTTGCTTCTGCTATCTGCCCCCTGGTGGTTGAGGCTATCTAAGAAGCTTGATGGGAGGCTCTGGTGGTGGGTAGAGCTGACTGTTGCTGTGGTGGTCAGAGCTCCACAAAACTTTAATCCACTTGACTGTTGATGGGTGGGGCTGGGTTCCCTCCCTGTTGGTTGTTTTGCCTGAGGCAACCCAACACTGGAGCCTACCTGGGCTCTTTGGTGGGGCTAATGGCACACTCTGGGAGGGCTCACGCCAAGGAGTACTTCCCAGAACCTCCACCAGTGTCCTTGTCCCTACAGTGAAATAGAGCCAGCCCCCACCTCTGCAGGAGTCCCTCCAACACTAGCAGGTAGGTCTGGTTCAGTCTCCCCCAGGGTCACTGCTCCTTCCCCTGGGTCCTGATGCACACACTATTCCGTGTGCACCCTCCAAGAGTGGTGTCTCTGTTTCCCCTAGTCCTGTCGAAGTCCTGCAATCAATTCCCACTAGGCTTCAAAGTCTGATTCTCTAGGAATTCCTCCTCCCGTTGCCGGAACCCCAGGTTGGGAAGCCTGACGTGGGGCTCAGAACCTTCACTCCCGTGGGTGGACTTCTCTGGTATAAGTGTTCGCCAGTCTGTGAGTCACCCACCCAACAGTTATGGGATTTGATTTTACTCTGATTGCGCCCCTCCTACCGTCTCACTGTGGCTTCTCCTCTGTCCTTGGATGTGGGGTATCCTCCTTGGTGAAGTCCAGTGTCTTCCTGTCGATGATTGTCCAACATCCAGTTGTGATTCTGGTGTTCTCACAAGAGGGAGTGAGAGCACGTCCTTCTACTCTGCCATCTTGGTTAATCTCCTCCTGTTTTCCTGTTTCCGGCCCGCCGTCCCCATGACTGTCGTGGCTTTGGCCGCCGGGCCCCTCCAGAGCTGGCAGCCTCAGTGAGGCTGCCCTCCCCTCGGGCTCCAGGGCAGTTCCGTGACGGTGGAGGGAAGAGACCCTGAGCCGGGAGTTCCAGCTCTGCCCATACATTCTTGATTACTGTAACTTTGTACTATAATCTGAAACCGTGGAGCCTGATGCCTCCACTTCCTGTTTTCTTTCTCAAGATTGCTTTGGCTATTCGGGGTCTTTTGTGTTTCCATAAAAATTGTGAAATTTTTTGTTCTAGTTCTGTGAAATATACCATTGGTAGTTTGATAGGGATTGCATTGAATATGTAGATGGCTTAGGGTAGTATAGACATGTTCACAATGTTGATTCTTCCAATCCAAGAACATGGTATATCTCCCCATCTTTTTGTATCATGTTTAATTTCTTTCATCAGTGCCTTATAATTTTCTGCATACAGGTCTTTTGTCTCCTTAGGTAGGTTTATTCCTAGGTATTTTATTCTTTTTGTTACAGCGGTACATGTGAGTGTTTCCTTAATTTCACTTTCAGATTTTTCATCATTAGTGTATAGGAATGCAAGAGATTTCTGTGCATTAATTTTGTGTCCTGCTACTTTACCAAATTCATTGATTAGCTGTAGTAGTTTTCTGGTAGCATCTTTAGGATTCTCTATGTATAGTATCATGTCATCTGCAAACAGTGACAGCTTTACTTCTTCTTTTCCAATTTGGATTTCTTTTATTTCTTTTCCTTCTCTGATTGCTGTGGCTAAAACTTCCAAAACTATGTTGAATAATAGTGGTGAGAGTGGACAACATTTTCTTTTTCCTGATCTTTGAGGAAACGGTTTCAGTTTTTCACCATTGAGAACGATGTTGGCTGTGGGTTTGTCATATATGGCCTTTGTTATGTTGAGGTAAGTTCTCTCTATGCCTACTTTCTGGAGGGTTTCTGTGATAAATGGGTGTTGAATTTTGTCAAAAGCTTTTTCTGCATCTATTGAGATGATCATATGGTTTTTCTCCTTCAATATGTTAATATGGTTTATCACATTGATTGATTGGCATATATTGAAGAATCCTTGCATTCCTGGGATAAACCCCACTTGATCATGGTGTTTGATCCTTTTAATGTGCTGTTGGATTCTGTTTGTTTGCTAGTATTTTGTTGAGGATTTTTGCATCTATTTTCATCAGTGATATTAGCCTGTAGTTTTCTTTCTTTGTGACATCTTTGTCTGGTTTTGGTATCAGGGTGATGGTGGCCTCATAGAATGAGTTTGGGAGTGTTTGTCTCTTTGCTATATTTTGCAAGTGTTTGAAAAGGATAGGGGTTAGCTCTTTGCTACATGTTTGATAGAATTCGCCTGTGAATCCATCTGGTCCTCGGCTTTTATTTGTTGGAAGATTTTTAATCACAGTTTCAATTTCAGTGCTTGTTACTGGTCTGTTTATATTTTCTACTTCTTCCTGGTTCAGTCTCAGAAGGTTGTGCTTTTCTAAGAATTTGTCCATTTCTTCCAGGTTGTCCATTTTATTGGCATATAGTTGTTTGTAGTAATCTTTCATGATCCTTTGCATTTCTGAAGTGTCAGTTGTTACCTCTGCTTTTTCAATTCTAATTTTATTGATTTGAGTGTTCTCCCTTTTTTTCTTGATGAGTCTGGCTAATGGTTTATCAATTTTGTTTACCTTCTCAAAGAACTAGCTTTTAGATTTATTGATCTTTGCTATTGTTTCCTTCATTTCTTTTTCATTTATTTCTGATCTGATCTTTATGATTTCTTTCCTTCTGCTAACTTTGGTTTTTTTTCTTCTTCTTTCTCTAGTTGCTTTAGGTGTAAGGTTAGGTTGTTTATTTGAGATGTTTCTTGTTTCCTGAGGTAGGACTGTAATGCTATAAACTTCCCTCTTAGAACTGCTTTTGCCGCATTCCATAGGTTTTGGGTCATCGTGTATTCATTGTCATTTGTTTCTAGGTATTTTTTTTTATTTCCTCTTTGATTTCTTCAGTGATCTCATGGTTATTTAGTAGTGTATTGTTTAGCCACCATGTGTTTGTATTTTTTACAGATTTGTTCCTGTAATTGATATCTAGTCTCATCATGTTGTGGTCTAAAAAGATACTTGATACAATTTCAATTTTCTTAAACTTGCCAAGGCTCGATTTGTGACCCACGATATGATGTATCCTGGAGAATATTCCATGAGCACTTGAAAAGAAAGTGTAATCTGCTGTTTTTGGATGGAATGTCCTATAAATATCAATTAAGTCAGTCTTTTTTTAATGTATCATTTAAAACTTGTGTTTCCTTATTTATTTTCATTTTGGAGGACCTGTCCATTGGTGAAAGTGAGATGTTAAAGTCCCCAACTATGATTGCATTACTGTCGATTTCCCCTTTTATGGCTGTTAGCATTTGCCTTATATATTGATGTGTTCCTATGTTGGGTGCATAAATATTTACAATTGTTATATCTGCTTCTTGATTTGTTCCCTTGATCATTATGTAGTGTCTTTCTTTGTCTCTTGTAATAGTCTTTATTTTATAAAATCTACTTTGTCTGATATGAGATCTGCTACTCCATCTTTCTTTTGATTTCCATTTTCATGGAATAACTTTTTCCTTCCCCTCACTTGCAGTCTGTATGTGTCCCTAGGTCTGAAGTGGGTCTCTTGTAGAGTGCATACATACAGGTCTTGTTTCTGTATCCATTCAGCCAGTCTATGTCTTTTGATTGGGCATTAATCCATTTACTTTTAAGGTAATTATCGATATGTATGTTCCTATTTTCTCAGTTGTTTTGGGTTTGCTATTGTAGGTCTTTTCCTTCTCTTCTGTTTCCTGCCTAGGGAAGTTCCTTTAGCATTTGTTGTAAAGCTGGTTTTGTGGTACTGAATTCTCTTAGCTTTTGATTGTCTGTATAGGTTTTAATTTCTCCGTCAAATCTGAATGAGATCCTTGCTGTGTAGCGTAATCTTTGTTGTAGATTTTTCCCTTTCATTGCTTTATTATGTTCTACCACTCCCTTCTGGCTTGCAGAGTTTCTGCTGAAAGATCAGCTGTTAACCTTATGGGGATTCCCTTGTATGTTATTTGTTGTTTTTCTCTTGCTGCTTTTAATATTTGTTCTTTATATTTAATTTTTGATAGTTTGATTAATATGTGTCTTGGCATGTTTCTCCTTGGATTTATCCTGTATGAGAGTCTCTGCATTTCCTGGGTGTGATTCACTATTTCCTCTCACATATTTGGGAAGTTTTCAACTATAATCTCTTCAAATATTTTCTCAGTCCCTTTCTTTTTCTCTTCTTCTTTTGGGATCCCTATAATTGAAATGTTGATGCATTTAATGTTATCCCAGAGGTCTCTGAGACTGTCCTCAATTCTTTTCATTCTTTTTTCTTTATTCTGCTCTGTGGTAGTTATTACTAATATTTTATCTTCCGGGTCACTTATCCATTCTTCTGCCTCAGTTATTCTGCTATTGATTCCCTCTAGAGAATTTTTAAATTCGTTTATTGTGTTGTTCATCATTGTTTATTTGCTCTTTAGTTCTTCTAGGTCCTTAAACGTTTCTTGTGTTTTCTCCTTTCTATTTCTAAGATTTTGGATCATGTTAACTATCATTGCTCTGAATTCTTTTTCAGGTAGACTGCCAATTTCCTCTCATTTGTTTGGTCTGATGGGTTTTTACCTTGCTCCTTCATCTGCTGTGTGATTCTCTGTCTTCTGATTTTGCTTAACTTGCTGTGTTTGGGGTATCCTTTTCGCAGGCTGCAGGTTCATAGTTCCCGTTGTGTTTGGTGTCTGTCACCAGTGTCTAAGATTGGTTCAGTGGGTTGGGTCAGCTTCTTGGTGGATGGGACTGGTGCCTGTGTTCTGATGGATGAGCATGGGTCTTTTTTTTTCTGCTGGGCAAGACCACATCCGGTGGTGTGATTTGGGGTGTCTGTGACCTTATTCTGATTTTAGGCAGCCTCTCTGCTAATGGGTTGGGTTGTGTTCCTGTCTTGCTAGTTGTTTGGCGTGGGGTGTCCAGCACTATAACTTGCTGGTCATTGAGTGGAGTTGGGTCTTAGTGCTGAGGTGGAGATCTCTGGGAGAGCTTTAGCCCTTTGATATTACATGGAGCCAGGAGGTCTCTGGTGGCCCAATGTCCTGAACTTGGCTCTCCCAACTCAGAGGCACAGGCCTGACATGCAGCCAGAGCACCAAGACCCTTTCAGCCAAATGGCTCAGTTGAAAAATGAGAAAAAAAAGAAAGAAAGAGAGAAAGAAAGAAAGAAAGAAAGAAAGAAAGAAAGAAAGAAAATAAAGTTATTAAAGTAAAAAATTAACAAAAATTTAAAAAAATTAAAAAGTAATTTAAAAAAAGAAAAAAATGGACAGACAGAAGCCTAGGACAAATGGTAAAAGCAAAGCTATACAGACAAAGTCACACAAAGAAGCATACACATGCCCACTCACAAAAAGAGAAAAAAGAAAAAAAAATATATATATATATAAAGGAAGAGAGCTACCAAATCAATTAAAAAATCTACCAGTGAGAGTAAACTCTAAATACTAAACTAAGATAAACATAAAACCAGAAACAAACTAGATGCAGAAAGCAAGCCCCAAGTCTACAGTTGCTCCCAAAGTCACTGCCTCAATTTTGGAAGGATTTGTTGTCTATTCAGGTATTCCAGAGATGCAGGGTACATCAAGTTGATTTTGGAGATTTAATCCACTGCTCCTGAGGCTGCTGGGAGAATTTCCCTTTTTCTTCTGTGTTCACACAGCTCCTGTGGTTCAGCTTTGCATTTGGTCCTGCCTCTGCGTGTAGGTCACCTGAGGGTTTCACTTCTTCACTCAGACAAGATGAGGTTAAAGTAGCAGCTGATTTGGGGGCTCTGGCTCCCTCAGGCCAGGGGGAGGGAGGGGTACAGAATGCGGGCGAGCCTGCAGCGGCAGAGGCCAGTGTGACATTGCCACAGACTGAGGCTTGCCTTGTGATCTCCCGGGAAAGTTGTCCCTGCATCACGGGACCCTGGCAGTGGCGGGCTACACAGGCTCCTGGGAAGGGAGGTGTGGATGGTGACTTGTGGTTGCACACAGGCTTCTTGATGGCTACAGCAGCAGCCTTAGCATCTCATGCCCGTCTCTGGTGTCCACGCTGATAGCCGTGGCTCATGCCCATCTCTGGAGCTCATTTAGGTGGTGCTCTGAATCCCCTCTCCCCGTGCACCCTGAAACAATGGTCTCTTGCCTCTTAAGCAGGTCAGGACTATTTCCTGGACTCCTTCCAGGGTAGCTGTGGTGCACTAGCCCCTTCAGGCTGTGTTCACACCACCAACCCCAGTCCTCTCCCTGCATTCCGACCGAAGCCCGAGCCTCAGCTCCCAGCCCCTGCCCGCCCAGGAGGGTGAGCAGAGAAGCCTCTCAGGCTGGTGAGTGCTGGTCGACACCACTCCTCTGTGCAGGAATCTCTCCACTTTGCCCTCCGCACCCCTGTTGCTGCGCTCTCCTCTGTGGCTCCGAAGCTTCGCCCCTGCAACTCCCCGTGTCTGCCAGTGAAGGGGCTTCCTAGCGTGTGGAAACATTTCCTCCTTCACAGCTCCCTCCCAGAGCTGCAGGTCCCGTCCCTATTCTTTTGTCTCTGTTTTTTCTTTTTTCTTTTGCCCTGCCCTGGTACTTGGGGAGTTTCTTGCCTTTTGGGAAATCTGAGGTCTTCTGTCAGTGTTCAGTAGGTGTTCTGTAGGAGTTGTTCCACATGTAGATGTATTTCTGATGTATTTGTGGAGAGGAAGTTGATCTCCACGTCTTACTCCTTCGCCATCTTGAAGGTCTCCCAGTGCCTGGGTTCTTGATGGTATTCAAAGAGCCTTGATAGTTAGCTGGAACCACAAACAATGTTATTCAATGATGCCCTGGTCCCCACCTTTCTACCTGCTCTGGCAGATGGGAGACTAGGAATATAACATTTTTCTTCTATTAACAGACAACACATTATTACAGAAATATCTAAATCCAAAAACAAAAAACAAAAACAAAAACCCCCTGCACTCTGAAGGTCTTACTTTTGTTCTTTCCAAATGTCAGCTGCAAGGGCAATATCTGCAGTGGAAATAGGGTAGGTCAATGACAGAGTGTTGTACTTAGGATTTCTAAGCCTGTCTCAGTCACCTACTATATGGTGATGTGCATCAGCAGGACACAACTTTAGGACTTGGTGACAGAAATTGTCTTGGTTGGGTCTAGAATTTTGATTTCCCCCAAGACATTATGTCCATAGTTGTGGCCGCTAGAGGGTGACACATACCCATGGGAAAAAATGTTCTGTGCTTGGAAAAGCAAGACTTAACATTGTTAGCACTGTACAGAATTCCAGAAGAGAGTTAGAATGTCATTTCATCCATTATCCTTGAACAGTAACAAGAAAATATCTCAGGGAACAATGGGACTCCAGGCAAGAGAAACAACTATTTCTAAAAACCTTTTGATACCTAGAGTAAGGGCCACTGGCCCCTTATTCTTTCATTGGTTATCACTGATTCCAGAAAAGTAGTGAGTCAACCTGTGAAGATAACTCATTTTTCATTAGAAGAAATGTGATGAAGTTAGGGTGGAGGGTGATTTCCCAGGTATTATTTCTTCCAAAGAGAGGCCTGCTTTGAGGTCCCATTCTCTCTCTCTCTCTCTCACAAACACACACACACACACAAACACATACACATGCAAACACACCACGATTTATGTAATTATAAATCTGAAAAGGGCCTCAGAAGTCAGTCTAAACCCCTAGCTACCTCCACACCCTAGTAATAATAACCCCATCAAGTAGTTGCCTAGGCATTGCATGTGAACACCTCCAGTTACAGTGAACTCACAATGCCTGAGGCATTCCCATTCCATTTTGGGGTCAGCTCAAAACTTTGGAAAAGAATTTATGAGGTTCAGCTGAGAACTATTTTCTTTTATTTTTCTTTGATACTAATAATTTCCAGTTATTAGCTCATCTCTATTCTTGTGAAAGCCTTTGTAACAGGAGCACTTCTCTCCTCCAAGTTTATATTTCCAGTTTTTCTAACCATTGTTCATATGCTGTGATAGATGTCTAGAGGTGTCTCCTCTAAATATGCTCTGGTTTGTCAATCTCTCTCTTCTGCAAAGGGTGATCCCCAGAACTGAATATCATGCTCCAAGTATGGTATGACTAGCATCATGTAGAGTACTATGGGGTTCTCATTCTGGAACCTGTGTTTCTCTTTTAGCCCTCCGATTAGTGGGGAATGGTTATCTTATTGTGCATTTTCCTGTATACTAAGAAGTTGTGCACCTTTTCATATTTTTATTGTCTTTTTGATATTTTATTTTGTGGTATATCTGTTCAGAACTTTTGCCCATTTTTAAATTTGTTTGTCTTTCTTTGTCTCTATCCCAAATAGCAGCTTTGTGTCCCTTATCTGTGCTGTAAATAACGTCTTCCACCCTGACTTAATAGTTTCATGTTATAAACAATAGCTCTTAATTTTAAGATATTTAAATATATCAATCTTTTACTTTATGGTTAGTTGGCTTTATGTCAATTATTTAAGAAGTCTTTCCAGACCCTGAGGGCATGAAGATGTTCTCATATTCATTTAAAAAAGCTTTATTGTGCTGGGTTTTTTTAAAATTACTTTTAGAGCTACAATCCACCCGGAATTGATTTGCATGTAAGGTAGGAGATGATAGAGATAAAATTTAATTTTTTTTTCCAAATAGATATCAAATTATTCTAGCAGTAGTAATTGAAAAAAACATTCTTTTTGCACCACTTTGCAATGTCACCTTTGTCAAAGATCAAGTGATCATACATGCATGTGTCTGCTTCTGGTATCTCTATTCTGTTCCACTTGTCTGTTTATCTATCATTGTGTCAATACCACACTATCTTAATTACTATCAATTTAATATTTTGAAAACTTGTAGGGCAAGTTCTCCTATTGTGGTCTTCTTCATTAAGTGTCTGTTTGTAGTCATTTATATTTCCTTTTAAAAAGTTAGAATGTCTATAACTGCAATATAAAAACACAATTGGAGGAGCTTCAAGATGGTGGAAGAGTAAGACACGGAGATCACCTTCCTCCCCACAAATACATCAGAAATACATCTACATGTGGAACAACTCCTACAGAACACCGAATGAACGCTGGCAGAAGACCTCAGACCTCCCAAAAGGCAAGAAACTCCCCACGTACCTGGGTAGGGTAAAAGAAAAAAGAAAACACAGAGACAAAGAATAGGGACGGGACCTGCAGCTCTGGGAGGGAGCTGTGAAGGAGGAAAGGTTTCCACACACTATGAAGCCCCTTCGCCGGCAGAGAATGCGGGTGGCGGAGGCGGACAGCTTCAGAGCCACGGAGGAGAGCGCAGCAACAGGGGTGTGGAGGGCAAAGTGGAGAGATTCCCGTACAGAGGATTGGTGCTGACCTGCACTCACCAGCCCTAGAAGCTTGTCTGCTCACCCGCCGGGGCGGGCAGGGGCTGGGAGCTGAAGCTATGACTTCGGAGGTCGGATCGCAGGGAGAGGACTGGGGTTGGCAGTGGGAACACAGCCTGAAGGGTGCTAGTGCGCCACAGCTAGCCGGGAGGGAGTCCGGGAAAAAGTCTGGAGCTGACGAAGAGGCAAGAGACTTTTTCTTGCCTCTTTGTTTCCTGGTGCGCAAGGAGAGGGGATTGAGAGCACCGCTTAAAGGAGCTCCAGAGATGGGCGCGAGCTGCGGCTATCAGCACGGACCCCAGAGACGGGCATGAGACGCTAAGGCTGCTGCTGCAGCCACCAAGAAGCCTGTGTGCAAGCACAGTTCACTATCCACACCTCCCCTCCCGGGAGCCTGTGCAACCCACCACTGCCAGGGTCCCGTGATACAGGGACAACTTCCCCCCTAGAACACACGGCGCGCATCAGGCTGGAGCAACGACACGCTGGCCTCTGCTGCAGCAGGCTTGCCCTGCATCTGTACCCTTCCCTCCCCCGGCCCTGAGTGAGCCAGAGCCCCCGAATCAGCTGCTCCTTTAACCCCGTCCTGTCTGAGCGAAGAACACACGCCCTCAGGTGACCTGCATGCAAAGGTGGGTCCAAATCCAAAGCTGAAACCCGGGAGCTGTGCAAACAAAGAAGAGAAAGGGAAATCTCTCCCAGGAGCCTCAGGAGCAGCGGATTAAATCTCCACAATCAACTTGATTTACCCTGCATCTGTGGAATACATGAATAGACAACGTATCATCCCACATTGAGGAGGTGGACATTGGGAGCAATGATTTATATTTCTTTTTCCTTTTTTCCCTTTTTTTGAGTGTGTATGTGTATGCTTCTGTGTGGGATTTTGTCTGTATAGCTTTGCTTTTACCATTTGCCCTAGGGTTCTGTCTGTCCATTTTTTTTTTCTTTTTTATTTTTTTTAATACGTAAAAATTTTTTTCTTAATAATTACTTTTGTTTTAATAACTTTATTTTATTTTATTCTTTCTTTCTTTTTTTTCCTCCCTTTTATTCTGAGCCGTGTGGAAGACAGGCTCTTGGTGCTCCAGACAGGTGTCAGGGCTGTGCCACGGAGGTGGGAGAGCCAAGTTCAGGACACTAGTCCAAAACAGACCTCCCAGCTCCACATAATATCAAATGGTGAAAATCTCCCAGAGATCTCCATCTCAATGCCAAGACCCAGCTCAACTCAACGACAAGCAAGCTACACTGCTGGACACCCTGTGCCAAACAACGAGCAAGACAGGAACACAACCCCATCCATTAGCACAGAGGCTGCTTAAAATCATAATAAGGCCACTGACACCCCAAAACACACCACCAGATGTGGACCTGCCCACCAGAAGGACAAGATTCAGCCTCATCCACGAGAACACAGGCACTAGTCCCCTCCACCAGGAAGCCTACACAGCCAACTGAACCAACCTTAGCCACTGGGGACAGACACCAAAAACAACGGAAACTACGAACCTGCAGCCTGTGAAAAGGAGACCCCAAACACAGGAAGTTAAGCAAAATGAGAAGACAGAGAAACACACAGCAGATGAAGGAGCAAGGCAAAAATGCACCAGACCTAACAAATGAAGAGGAAATAAGCCGTCTACCTGAAAAAGAATTCAGAATTATGATAGTAAAGATGATCCAAAATCTTGGGAATAGAATGGAGAAAATACAAGAAACGTTTAACAAGGACCTAGAAGAACTAAAGAGCAAACAAACAGTGATGAACAACACAATAAATGAAATTAAAAATACTCTAGAGGGGACCAATAGCAGAATAACTGAGGCAGAAGAACGGATAAGTGACCTGGAAGATAAAATAGTGGAAATAACTACTACAGAGCAGAATAAAGAAAAAACAATGAAAAGAATTGAGGACAGACTCAGAGACCTCTGGAACAACATTAAACGCACCAACATTCGAATTATAGGGGTCCCAGAAGAAGAAGAGAAAAGAAAGGGTCTGAGAAAATATTTGAAGAGATTATATTTGAAAACTTCCCTAATATGGGAAAGTAAATAGTTAATCAAGTCCAGGAAGCACAGAGAGTCCCATACAGGATAAATCCAAGGAGAAACACGCCAAAACATATTAATCAAACTATCAAAAATTAAATACAAAGAACAAATATTAAAAGCAGCAAGGGGAAAACAACAAATAACACATAAGGGAGTTCCCATAAGTTTAACAGCTGATCTTTCAGCAGAAACCCTGCAAGCCAGAAGGGAGTGGGAGGACATATTTAAAGTGATGAAGGAGAAAAACCGACAACCAAGATTACTCTACCCAGCAAGTATCTCATTCAGATTTGAGGGAGAAATTAAAATCTTTACAGACAAGCAAAAGCTAAGATAATTCAGCACCACCAAACCAGCTTTACAACAAATGGTAAAGGAAGTTCTCTAGGCAGGAAACACAAGAGAAGGAAAAGACGTACAATAATAAACCCAAAACAATTATGAAAATGGTAATAGGAACATACATATCAATAATTACCTTAAATGTAAATGGATTAAATGCTCAAACCAAAAGACATAGATTGGCTGAATGGATACAAAAACAAGACTTGTATATATGCTGTCTACAAGAGACCCACTTCAGACCTAGGGACACATACAGACTGAAAGTGAGGGGATGGAAAAAGATATTCCATGCAAATGGAAACCAAAAGAGAGTAGCAATTCTCATAACAGACAGACTTTAAAACAAAGACTATTACAAGAGACAAAGACGGACACTACATAATGATTGAGAGATCAATCAAAGAAGAAGATATAAAAATTGTAAATATTTATGCACCCAACATAGGAGCACCTCAATACATAAGGCAAATACTAGCAGCCATAAAAGGGGAAATTGACAGTAACACAGTCATAGTAGGGGACTTCAACACCCCACTTTCACCAATGGGCAGATCATCCAAAATGAAAATAAATAAGGAAACAGAAGCTATAAATGATACATTAAACAAGATGGACTTAATTGATCTTTATAGGACATTCCATCCAAAAACAACAGAATACACTTTCTTCTCAAGTACTCACGGAACATTCTCCAGGATAGATCATATCTTGGGTAACAAATCAAGCCTTGGTAAATTTAAGAAAATTGAAATTGTATCAAGTATCTTTTCTGACGACAATGCTATAAGACTAGGTATCAATTACAGTAAAAAACTGTAAGAAATACAAACACATGGAGGCTAAACAACACACTACTTAGCAACCAAGAGATCACTGAAAAAATCAAAAAGGAAATCAAAAAATACGTAGAACCAAATGACAATGAAAACACGATGACCAAAAATCTATGGGATGCAGCAAAGGCAGTTCTAAGAGGGAAGTTTATAGCAATACAATCTTACCTCAAGAAACAAGAAACATCTCAAATAAACAACCTAACCTTACACCTAAAGCAGTTAGAGAAAGAAGAACAAAAAAAAAAAAACACCCAAAGTTAGCAGAAGGAAAGAAATCATAAAGATCAGATCACAAATAAATGAAAAAGAAATGAAGGAAATAACAGCAAAGATGAATAAAACTAAAAGCTGGTTCTTTGAGAAGATAAACAAAATTGATAAACCATTAGCCAGACTTATCAAGAAAAAAAGGAAGAAGACTCAAATCAATAGAATTAGAAATGAAAAAGGAGAAGTAACAAATGACACTGCAGAAATACAAAGGATCATGAGAGATTACTACAAACAACTATATGCCAATAAAATGGACAACATGGAAGAAATGGACAAATTCTTAGAAATGCACAACCTTCCGAGACTGAACCAGGAAGAAATAGAAAATATGAACAGACCAATCACAAGCACTGAAATTGAAACTGTGATTAAAAATCTTCCAACAAACAAAAGCCCAGGACTAGATGGCTTTACAGGCGAATTCTAACAAACAATTAGAGAAGAGCTAACACCTATCCTTCTCAAACACTTCCAAAATATACCAGAGGAAGGAACACTCCCAAACTCATATACAGATATATAGATCAATGGAACAGGATAGTAAGCCCAGAGATAAACCCACGCACATATGGTCACCTTATCTTTGATAAAGGAGGCAAGAATATATAGTGGAGAAAAGACAGCCTCTTAAATAACTGGTGCTGGGAAAACTGGACAGCTACATGTACAAGAATGAAATTAGAACACTCCTTAACACCATACACAAAAATAAACACAAAATGGATTAAAGACCTAAATGTATGGCCAGACACCATCAAACTCTTAGAGGAAAACATAGGCAGAACACTCTATTACATAAATCACAGCATGATCCTGTTTGACCCACCTCCTAGAGAAATGGAAATAAAAAGAAAAATTAAAAAAATGGACCTAATGAAACTTAAAAGCTTTTGCACAGCAAAGGAAACCATAAATAAGACAAAAAGTCAACCCTCCGAATGGGAGAAAATATTTGAAAATGAAGCAACAGACAAACTATTAATCTCCAAAATTTACAAGCAGCTCATGCAGCTCAATATTAAAAAAATTAAAAAAACTAATTCAAAAATGGGCAGAAGACCTAAATAGACATTTCTCCAAAGAAGATATACAGATTGCCAACAAACACATGAAAGAATGCTGAACATCACTAATCATTAGAGAAACGAAAATCAAAACTACAGTGAGGTATCATCTCACACCAGTCAGAATAGCCATCATCAAAAAATCTACAAAAAATAAATGCTGGAGAGGGTGTGGAGAAAAGGGAACCGTCTTGTACTCTTGGTGGGAATGTAAGTTCATACAGCCACTATGGAGAACAGTATGGACGTTTCTTAAAAAACTAGAAATAGAACTACCATATGACCCAGCCATCCCACTACTGGGCATATACCCTGAGAAAACCATAATTCAAAAAGAGTCATGTACTACAATGTTCACTGCAGCTCTATTTACAATAGCCAGGACATGGAAGCAACCGAAGTTTCCATCAACAGATTAATGGATAAAGAAGATGTGGCACATATATACAATGTAATATTACTCAGCCATAAAAAGGAACGAAACTGAGTTATTTGTCGTGAGGTGGATGGACCTAGAGACTGTCATACAGAGTGAAGTAAGTCAGAAAGGGAAAAACAGATACCGTATTCTAAGACATATATATGCCATCTAAAAAAAAAAAAAATGGTCGTGAAGAACCTAGGGACATGATGGGAGTAAAAACGCAGACCTACTAGAGAATGGACTTGAGGACACAGGGAGGGGGAACGGTAAGCTGGGACGAAGTGAGACAGTGGCATGGACATATATACACTACCAAATGTAAAACTGATAGCTAGTGGGAAGCCGTCGCATAGCACAGGGAGATCAGCTCGGTGCTTTGTGACCACCTAGAAGGGTGGGATAGGGAGGGTGGGAGGGAGGGAGATGCAAGAGGGAAGAGATATGGGAACATATGTATATGTGTAACTGATTCACTTTGTTATAAAGCAGAAACTAACACACCATTGTAAAGCAATTATACTCCAATAAAGATGTTAAAAATAAAAGACATAAATGATAGCAGGGAAGAAATCTAAATGTATTATTTATAAATAATATACATGTATATAGAATATCCAAGAAGTCTATGGATAAACTACTTTAAATAATAAATGAATTTATTTAGCAAAATAACTGATTGCAAGATCAATACATAAATAAAATGCTATTCCAACATGTTAACATCAAACTTGGGAAATGAACTTTTTGAAACATCATTTAAATAATATAAAATATATCAAATTCCTACATAAATCTATTTCTTGATGTAGGTAGTAGTTATACAGGTGTGTTTATTTCAATTCATCAAGTTGTACCTATGATTTGCACACTTTTTTTTGGTATATATGTTGTACATATGTTATATACTTGAATAAAATATTTTTTAAAAAAAATAATAATCACAGACGTCCAAAAATATGCATGAACCTTAGAAAAATAACATTGAATGAAAATATTAAGTTCCAGAAGATTATAGATAGCATTAAGCCTTTTTTATAAAGTTAAAACATCTAAAATTATATATATAACATATATAATACATAAGATATATATCTTCAGAATACATACAAATGTAATAAAGCTAAATAAAACAGAAAGCCAGGGAACAGTGAACACTGGATTCAGGGTAGGTGACCCAGGGGAAAGGAACAGCAGGGGGAAAATATATGGGAAAAATTCAAATTACTGTCAAGACCTAAGTTTCCTTTTGGGTGTTGGGTTTGTGCATGCTATTATATTATAAATACTGATTTACTAAATAAATAACTAAAAGTAGTCTATGTATGAGACCAATGAATAGAGTATGTCATTAAAATTGTTTATAATGAAGGCAATTCTGAGCATTTGTGATCCAACTTTTTTTTTTTTGGCTGCACTGGGTCTTCGTTGCTGCACGTAGGCTTTCTCTAGTTGTGGCGAGCAGGGGCTACCTTTCATTGCAGTGCACGGGCTTCTCATTGTGGTGGCTTCTCTTATTACGGAGCACAGGCTCTAGGCGCACAGGCTTCAGTAGTTGTGGCTTGTGGGCTCGTTAGTTGTGGTGCACGAGCTTAGTCGCTCCACGGCATGTGGGATCTTCCTGGGCCAGGGCTCGAACCTGTGTCCCCTGCATTGGAAGGCAGATTTTTCAACACTGCAACACCAGAAATGTCCTGTGATCCAACTTTTTAAAAAATAAATTTTAAATTATGTTGAAAAACATTTGATGTCAACTTAAAAATGTGTGAGAGGATATATTTTTTTTCAAAATTCTTTCATGGGTTATGCAAGAAAAATGTTTAAAGCTGACTCATCTAGAAGACAGTTTTTCATCTTAGATTAATAAAATTAATTTTTTCAGCCCTCTAAAAACTAAAATATATCTGCTCATTATCCTTTCTACTACTCTAGTAACTATAAAGAAACAAACTAGACCTGTGTTTCCAAAACTATTTTATAAAATATTAGTTTGAGTAATGTTGATAAGTAATGTTCACACACACACACACACACACACCCCACAAAATAGTTCTATGTTACCATTTGGGAAAGACTGTGTACTGTGTTATGCTAGTGGAAACATATAACACACTTTAGTGTATTAAAACACTGAAAAGTCCTGCAGTAAACACATGTGAAGGCATGTTTAACTTTGCTTAATCTCATGTTTCCTAAATTTATTTGGTCATAGAAAAGTTTGGTGTGTGTGTGTGTGTGTGTGTGTGTGTGTGTGTGGTTTTATTGTATGTTTGTTTTAGCAGCACTATCCTATTAACATTCAATGTTCTGAGGGATACCAGTTAGGTAACAGTGGTCTACTGGACTAACATAATATATATAATATATTCTTAGTGAACCCATACTGACTTTTAGTGATCACCATTTCCTTTCAAAGTACCTTTTAGTACATTTAGAATCTTTCTTAGAATTCCATTGTTTCACTCAAATAAATAACGTGATATCCTCCCATCGTCAGTCTTATGGAACCTCTTTTACTCTTCTTAAGATTGCTAATAATCATTCATCAATTTCATTCACTAACATCCTCACTACTCTTGTTCCCCCATGCCTCATAGAGCCTGAGAATTAGGATAAGTGTACCATGTGTGAATACCAAGTCTACCTGTAAGTATTTGGAATGGGGTGATATACTATAATAAAGCAGATAAATGCTAATATTATGAAAAGGTTGACTGCAGAAAAGAACACTTCTACTTTTAGGTGATAAGACTGAAAAGAAACACTTTGGGAGTGGTTATTATGTGCCAACCACTGTGTATACCACTATATGTCCATTATTTCATTTAAACCTTCATGAAAATCCTCTGAAATAACTATTATTGTCCCTGTTTGACAGAAAACTAAGCACAGTGTTTAAGTAACTTGCTCAAGTTACTTAATATAATGTAACTAACTTAATGTAATATAATGTAACTAGTAAAGAGAGAAGCAATATTTCAAAAGGAGGTTTATTTGATTTCATGTGCACTTTTTTTCACATTCTTACTTATTGATGTATAGTTGATGTACAATATTATATAAGTTACAGGTGTACAATATAGTGATTTACAATTTTTTTTGTCAATTTGTTCTTAACCACTATGCTATAATGCCTCCCTGAGGACAAAGACCATATTTTATTTATATTGTGATACTTCAGAATGCCTAGCATAGTAGTTGCTCAAAAAGTATTTGCTGAATGAATGAATATATAAATAACTACATTTCAGCTAGGCCAAAGGACTTTCATGCATTCGAGTAATTTATGTGGTCTAGGATAATATCCCTATCATTCTTGGAATTTCGATTCCAATTTATTAGTGTTGTTCTACGTAATGTTGTTCTTCTATAAAGTCTGACTAAATGCCACTAATGTATTTCAAAATTAATCATTGAAATTCTGGAAATTAAACCAAAAGGAGATTGTAAAAACAGCTTAATAGATTTCTGCATACCCTTGAATAAAGGACTATAGGATGTGTGAAGTTTCCATGGATAAAGGCATCAGTGTAATGAACAAAGATTTTCTTAAAGTTTAGATTCTTATTTTCCACTACCGAGACTCTATTACTTTATTGGAGAGTGCTCATCTTAGATATCACTACGTATTATGATAGTATTGGTATCATTTGTTAAGAATTATGGAAAAATTATTTCTAATTTTTCAAGGTCTCTCAGTTCACCATCCTAATTGAATACCTACTATACTTCAAGGATTCACAATCTCATAAAGACAAACACATCTAAGTAAATAATTCTACTACAATGGAGTTACAAATGCAATAAAAGAGGCAAAAGCAAGATGCTATAGGAAAAGTTTCATTAAGATAAGGTGTACCTGAAAAGGTTATATTCATTCAAAAGACAATTAATTGGGCAACTATCACATGCCAGGCACTGTGCACGTTATGAAACAGGCAGAGATGCATTAACATAAGATTCCTACACTTAAGTTCATACCTTTGCAGGATTGACTGACAAAAAACAAAAATTATGGTACTAACTGTGGAGTGTTATAAAAAACTGCATATAAAATAATGTTGGGGCACAGTAAAGGAAAAGACTTAATCTTGTACGATATAAAATGAGGAAGGTTTGCTGAGGAGTTAACTTTTAAAGTTTTATTTATTTATATTGTTTTGAATATGTAATATACTCAAATGGTTCAAAAATATAACAATAAATCAAGGTTTATATTAAGTCCCATCCCCTCCCCATCTACACCACTCTTCCCTTTCCTACAAGTAACTACTTTTATTAGTTCTTGTGGATACTTCCAGTGTTTATGTAAATACAAGAAAACGAAGATATATGTCATTATCACTTCCATCCTTTATTTATTCAAAGGGATGAATTATTCCTTTTCTTACTTTTTTTCACTTAACTATGTATCCTGGAGGTCTTCCCGTATCAGTATATATAGAGAGGTTCCTTTGTTTTGTAAACAGATGCATAGTATTCCATTGTATTGGTATCCCATAATTTACTAAACTAGTGATGGACATTTGGGCTATTTCCAATCTTTTATTAATTACAAACAGTATACCAATAAATATCCTTGTATACATATGCAAGTATATCTGTAGACATAAATTCTCATTAGGAGTGCTGAGTCAAAGAATAAATTCATTTGTATTTTTGATAATTACCAAATTATCCATAGGAATTGTCCTACCAAAATATATGAGAATGCTTGTTTCCCGAAGCTGATTGGTAAAAATTCTAT
This sequence comes from Eschrichtius robustus, assembly GCF_028021215.1. Classification (NCBI taxonomy): domain Eukaryota; kingdom Metazoa; phylum Chordata; class Mammalia; order Artiodactyla; family Eschrichtiidae; genus Eschrichtius; species Eschrichtius robustus. Next base: position 70,150,927 of record NC_090845.1, on the reverse strand, counting down.
TTGTATCTTAATGTATATTTCTCTTATTATGAGTGAGGTTGAGCATTTTTTATATATATGAGGAATTCATATTCCTTTTTCCCTGAACTGTGCATTTATGTCTTTTTCTCCTTTTTCTAATGGATTACTTGTCTTTTTCATATCAATTTCTAAGGCCTCTTAATAAACTACGAAGATTAGCTCTCTTCTGTGATATCAGTTGCAATTATTTTTCCAGCTTTTCATTACTCATTTGAAAAAAAATTTTTTTCATGGTTTTTGTCCCTGTCATGCAGAAGATAATTTTTAAGTAGTTGACATTATCAATCTTTTCTTTTTTGGCTTCTGGATTTTAAGCCATAGTTAAAAAGGCCTTTCCTATCCCTGGATTATAAAAAACATTCATTGGTGTTTTCTTTTTGTCTTTTTGTAGCTTCTTTTTTTTTTTTAACATTCGGAGTTTATTCTGGGTGTTCAATGTACATTAGTATAATCTCCTTGTATCTGTTTCTTCCTTTGCCTTTTATTGGAATACCTTAAAGCAAATCCAGACATCATGTCTGTTCACTCCTAAATACTTCAGTATGCATGTCTAACTGACAGGACTTATTTTTTCATGTAACTACCATGCCATTATCATACCTAACAAAATTAACAGTAATTCCTTAAAGCCATCTGATACCCAGGTTACATTAGATTTTTCCTGATTACCACAAAGATGACTTTCATTTATTGTTTTCTTGTCAGTATCCAGATAAGGTCCACACATCATGTTTGGTTGTTATATCTCTTAAGTTTGTTTTATTCTACATCCCCCTGCTTTTCCCCCCTGTTATGTACATATATTTAAGGAGCAGACAGAGGGGAACCAGAAGAGTGCAGTGTCGCTCTTTAAAACTGTCTTTAGAGCTTCCTCAAATTCTTTGGAGAAAAAAATAATATTGTATTTAAAAAAGCAAATAACATTTAGCTTTGCCCAGCATGTTTAATTTTATCAAGACATGTGATTCATAAAAAGTAATTTGTTTTTGATAAATGTAAACTTTATTGCATGAATCCAGAATTCCTCAAATAGTTCCCTTGTGAGCATATTTATCAGTTAGCATTTTATATACTTATTGTTATATTTGAAATATTTTCTAATGGGAGGACAAAATAATTTTAGTAATGTATCATATTTGGGTACAGTATGTACAATGACCCTGAAGCAGTGTGGCCAGAGTGTAGTAAGCAAGGGTTTGAGTGACTGGAGGTGAAGTGCAAAGAGAGAGGCAGATGCCAAACCATGCAGGGCTTTCTAGGCCCGTTAATGATTTTGGCTTTTATCCTGAGAACAATGGGAAGTCATTGAATAGTTTTAATTTTTCAGTTGTACATCTTCAGCTCAGGAAAATTCTGTATATTTTTATGCTGATTAACTAGCTCACATAAAAATTATACAAGGAAATGTGAAGCTGTCTGGCTCTCATCCACCAACCTGTGAGTCAAAACTGGGTAAATTATGTTGTCAAGACTGGAAACATGCCATTACATTTCTCTTCACATTTCCATCAACTCCCAAAGTTTATGCAGAACGAGAACTGACCTGCTACCTGACACATAAGAATTCAGGATTCAAAAGTTTCTTTTTGAAGAGAAAATAAATTATATTTGTGAAAAAAGAAAAGTCGTACAGTCATTACCTTTTCAGATGTTACTTCAGTGGCATTCATTTCCCTTCCCACTTACCTAAGATGCATGTTTTTCTGTGATGAAAGCTACAGTTTCATCACCATTGGTTGGTTCAATTATAAAATCCAGTTTCCTCATAAGCAGATCTCCAAAACACACTTTATCAATCACTTAATATTCACCAAATGAGACTTGTTACTTGTAATACACAAATTAGATGTTAAATAAAAGCAGATTCCCCTGAGTCACAATAACAATGTGCTATTCTTGTGACAGCGCTATACATTTTTCCATGCTCATTTCAATACTTAAAATCAACCTTCTTGGAAGGCAGCATATTGTAGCAGAGGAAACATCAAGTTTGAAGTCAATCAAAACAGGATTGCAATCCCAGTTCCACCACATATTTGTAGTATATCTGGCCAAGTCACAGGCTCTCTGAGTCTCAGTTTTTTCATCTGCATAATGGGAATAGTAGTACCTAACATGCAGAGTTGCTGTGAAGATTGAGTGAGCTAGTTTATATAAAGCATCTGGCACACAGTAGATACTCAATATAATTATGATGTTGTATTGTGATATTTAATATACTCCTAATGTTAGATTTGGAGAATTTGAGATGTATTAGCATTTCTCAGTATACACATATTACCAGTTAGCTGATAATCTCTCACTGATAATTGATACATTTCATCACTGATATATTTCATTGATAATCACTCATTTATAGTGTTTGAGGGATTGTTGATTTTACTCTTTATGCCCCTAGTTCATCCACTTTTAGTGGATTAACATTACTAGACAAAATGATTTTGCCTGATTTTTCTTCATTTTTTAACATAGTTCTTTTTCTGTTATACATTTGTTTTCTTACTAGAATACTAATATAACCATAAGTGACTTTCATTTCCTGGGTCACATCATCATGGATGTAAGATACAGTTATTTTAACAATCATCAAATAGTATTTCTATAAGTCTGGACTCATTTGCTTTAAAGAAGTCTAATACCTGCTCTACTTCACCTGTCTCAGGCCCCAGTGCATCACAAACAGGTTTGAGAGTCCTTAGGGCATCTCTCAGATGCTGTGTGAACCAGTCCTCTTGGCCGCTATTTGGTGCCCCCCACTTTCTTCCTCTCCTTGCTGTAATAATGTCTCCTGTCCTTGACTATGCCCCCAAAAGCTATGGAATCCATTGCCTCTGAAGGCACCACTAATTACTGCTAACTGTTGAAGATTCTTGCCTCTGTTGACATTTTTACAGTAGGTTGGTGATATCTACTGCCCTTGTCTGGGAGGGGTATAAGAACTGAGGATGCCATCTTCTATCTCAGGTTGCTGACATTGATGATCCTGATACTTTGAGGTAAGGATTAAACACTTAATGCGCCATGTAAATGGCACAGCTAAGGTAAAACAGCTGTGTCATGCTGTGTGATAAGGTAAAAGAGCTCTTTATAATTTTCACTCTTTTTCTTGTTTGATATCCCACTAGGACTGAAATGTGAGTTCCTCTGAGTGAGCTGGGTTAGTGACTAATCCAACTGAGTGATATACACCTGTGCTGTAACTGTAATCACTTTTGCTAATGGGGCTGACCCACTGTCTTTGAACTCATCTTGAGTTCTGTGACTTTTTCTTCCCTGTGCATGAGTTATATTCCAAGTGGTTCTTTGGCCCCTCTGGTAGCTTGGCCCCTGGAACTGCTTTTCCACCAGTTCTCCAAGTATAGCCAGACATGTCAAAATCCTAAATGGATCCTAAAACTTGGGTACATACTGAGACACCCTACAACTTTCTGTTTCTAGTAAAAACTTTGTAGTACATGCTACAGTCTTTATCTTCACTCAGGAATAAATTCTTGCAATAATGGAAAAATAATCAATTCTTTATATTTTAATTAATTATTATGGGAGTATAGTTGATTTATGATGTTGTGTTAGTTTTTGCTGTACAGCAAAGTGAATCGTATAAATATATCCGACATTTTTGGATTTCCTTCCCATTTAGGTCACCACAGAACATTGAGTAGAGTTCCCTGTGTTATACAGTAGGTTCACATTAGTTATCTATTTTATACATAGTAGTGTATATATGTCAATCCCAATCTCCCACTTCATCCCCTCTCCCCATTCTCAGCTTGGTATCCAAATGTTTGTTCTCTACGTCCGCCTCTCTGTTTCTGCTTTGCAAATAAGTTTATCTGTATCATTTTTCTAGATTCCACATAAAAGTGATATTATACAATATTTGTTTTTCTCTTTCTGGCTTACTTCACTCTGTATGGCAGTCTCTATGTCCATACATGTCTCTGCAAATGACACAATTCGTTCCTAATTATGGCTGAGTAATATTCCATTGTATGTATGTACCACATCTTCTTTATCCATTCCTCTATTGAAGGACTTTTAGGTTGCTTCCATGTCCTGGCTACTGTAAATAGTACTGCAATGAACACTGGGGTGCATGTGTCTTTTTGAATTATGGTTTTCTCTGGGTATATGCCCAAGAGTGGGATTGCTGGGTCATATGGTAGTCCTATTTTTAGTTTTTTAAGGAACCTCCATACTGTTCTCCATAGTGGTTGTATCAATTTACATTCCCACAGACAGTGTAACAGGATTCCCTTTTCTCCATACCCTCTCCAGCATTTATTGTTTGTAGATTGTTTGATGATGGCCATTCTGAATGGTATGAGGTGATACCTCATTGTAGTTTTGATTTTCATTTCTCTAATAATTAGTGATGTTGAGCATCTTTTCATATGTGTGTTGGCTACCTGTATCTCTTCTTTGGAGAAATGTCTATTTAGGTCTTTGGCCCATTTTTTGATTGGGTTGTTGTTTTTTTGATATTGAGCTGCATGAGCTGTTTGTATAATTTGGAGATTAATCCCTTGTCAGTTGCTTCATTGGCAAATACTTTCTCCCATTCTGAGGGTTGACTTTTTGTCTCATTTATGGTTACTTTGCTGTGCAAAAGCTTTTAAGTTTAATTAGGTCCATTTGTTTATTTTTGTTTTTATTTTCATTACTCTAGGAGGTGGGTCAAAAAAGATCTTTCTGCAATTTATGTCAAAGAGGGTTCTGCCTATGTTTTCCTCTAAGAGTTTTATAGAGTCCAGCCTTATATTTAGATCTTTAATCCTCTTTGACTTTATTTTTGTGTATGGTGTTAGGGACTGGTGTAATTTCATTCGTTTACGTGTAGCTGTCCAGTTTTCCCAACACCACTTATTGAAGAGATTGTCTTGTCTCCATTGTGTATTCTTGCCTCCTTTGTCATAGATTAAGTTACCATAGGTGCATGGGTTTATCTCTGGGCTGCTATCCTGTTCCATTGATCTATATTTCTGGGTTTTTTTGCCAGTACCATACTGTCATGATGACTGTAGCTTTGCAGCATAGTCTGAAGTCAGGGAGCCTGATTCCTCCAGCTCCATTTTTTTTTCTCTAGACTGCTTTGGCTATTCATGGTCTTTTGTGTTTCCATACAAATTGTAGAATTTTTATTTCTAGTTCTGTGAAAAATGCCATTGGTAATTTGATAGGGATTTCATTGAAACTGTAAATTGCTTTGGGTAGTATAGTCATTTTGACAATGTTGATTCTTCCAGGTTCAGAACACAGTATATCTTTCCATCTGTATGTGTCATCTTTGATTTATTTCATCAGTATCTTACAGATTTCTGAGTACAGGTCTTTTACCTCCTGAGGAAGTTTTTTTTTTTTTTTTTTAAGATCTTTATTGGAGTATAATTGCTTTACAATGGTGTGTTAGTTTCTGCTTTATAACAAAGTGAATCAGTTATACATATACGTATGTCCCCATATCTCTTCCCTCTTGCATCTCCCTCCCTGCCACCCTCCCTATCCCACCCCTCTAGGTGGTCACAAAGCACCTAGCTGATCTCCCTGTGCTATGCAGCTGCTTCCCACTAGCTATCTACTTTATGCTTGGTAATGTATATATGTCCATGCTACTCTCTCACTTTATCCCAGCTTACCCTTCCCCTTCCCCATATCCTTAAGTCCATTCTCTAGTAGGTCTGTGTTTTTATTCCCATCTTGCCCTTAGGTTGTTCATGACCTTTTTTTTTTTTTAGATTCCATACATATATGTGTTAGCATATGCTATTTGTTTTTCTCTTTCTGACTTACTTCACTCTGTATGACAGACTCTAGGTCCATCCACCTCACTAAAAATAACTCAATTTCGCTTTTTTTATGCTGAGTAATATTCCATTGTATATATGTGCCACATCTTTTTTATCCATTCCTCTGTTGATGGACACTGAGGTTGCTTCCATGTCCTGGCTATTGTAAATAGAGCTGCAATGAATATTTTGGTACATGACACTTTTTCAATTATGGTTTTCTCAGGGTATATGCCCAGAGTGGGATTGCTGGCTTGTATGGTAGTTCTATTTTTAGTTTTTTAAGGAACCTCCATACTGTTCTCCATAGTGGCTGTATCAATTTACATTCCCACCAACAGTGCAAGAGGGTTCCCTTTACTCCACACCCTCTCCAGCATTTATTGTTTGTAGATATTTTGATGATGGCCATTCTGACCAGTATGAGGTGATATCTCATTGTAGATTTGACTTGCAATTCTCCAATGATTAATGATGTTGAGCATTCTTTCATGTGTCTGTTGGCAATCTGTATATCTTCTTTGGAGAAGTGTCTATTTAGGTCTTTGGCACATTTATGGATGGGATTGTTTGTTTTTTGATATTGAGCTGCATGAGCTGCTTATAAATTTTGGACATTAATCCTTTGTCAGTTGCTTCATTTGAAAATATTTTCTCCCATTCTGAGGGTTAGCTTTTCATCTTGTTTATGGCTTCCTTTGCTGTGCAAAGGCTTTTAAGTTTCATTAGGTCCCATTTGTTTATTTTTGTTTTTATTTCCATTTCTCTAGGAGGTGGGTCAAAAAAGATCTTGCTGTGATTTATGTCAGAGAGTTTTCTGCCTATGTTTTCCTCTAAGAGTTTGATAGTGTCTGGGCTTGCATTGAGGTCTTTAATCCATTTTGCATTTATTTTTGTGTATGGTGTTAGGGAGTGTTCTAATTTCCTTCTTTAATATGTAGCTGTCCATTTTTCCCAGAACCACTTATTGAAGAGGCTGTGTTTTCTCCATTGTATATTCTTGCCTCCTTTATCAAAGATAACTTGACCATATGTGTATGGGTTTATCTCTGGGCTTTCTATCCTGTTCCATTGATCTATATTTCTGTTTTTGTGTCAGTAGCATACTGTCTTGACTACTGTAGCTTTGTAGTATAGTCTGAAGTCAGGGAGCCTGATTTCTCCAGCTCTGTTTTTCTTTCTCAAGATTGCTTTGGCTATTCGGGGTCTTTTGTGTTTCCATACAAATTGTGAAATTTTTTGTTCTATTTCTGTGAAAAATGCCAGTGGTAATTTGATAGAGATTGCATTGAATTGATAGATTGCTTTGGGTAGTATAGTCATTTTCACAATGTTGATTCTTCCAATCCAAGAACATGGTATATCTCCCCATCTATTTGTATCATCTTTAATTTCTTTCATCAGTGTCTTATAATTTTCTGCATACAGGTCTTTTGTCTCCTTAGGTAGGTTTATTCCTAGATATTTTATTCTTTTTGTTGCAATGGTAAATGCGAGTGTTTTCTTAATTTCACGTTCAGATTTTTCATCAGTAATGTACAGGAATGCAAGAAATTTCTATGCATTAATTTTTTGTCCTGCTACTTTACCAAATTCATTGATTAGCTCTAGTAGTTTTCTGGTAGCATCTTTAGAATTCTCTATGTATAGTATCATGTCATCTGCAAACAGTGACAGCTTTAATTCTTCTTTTCTGATTTGGATTCTTTTATATCATTTTCTTCTATGATTGCTGTGGCTAAAACTTCCAAAACTATGTTGAATAATAGTGGTGAGAGTGGGCAACCTTGTCTTGTTCCTGATCGTACTGGAAAGAGTTTCAGTTTTGAGGACAATGTTAGCTGTGGGTTTGTCATATATGGCTTTAATTATGTTGAGGAAAGTTCCCTCTAAGCCTACTTTCTGCAGGGTTTTTGTCATAAATGGGTGTTGAATTTTGTCAAAAGCTTTCTCTGCATCTATTTAGATGATCATATGTTTTTTTTCGTTCAATTTGTTAATATATTTTATCACATTGATTGATTTGCGTATACTGAAGAAGACTTGCATTCCTGGGATAAACCCCACTTGATCATGCTGTATGATCCTTTCTATGTGCTGTTGGATTCTGTTTGCTAGTATTTTGTTGAGGATTTTTGCATCTATGTTTATCAGTGATACTGGCTTATAGTTTTCTTTCTTTGTGACATCTTTGTCTGTTTTTAGTATCAGAGTGATGGTGGCCTCGTAGAATGAGTTTGGGAGTGTTCCTCCCTCTGCTATATTTTGGAAGAGTTTGAGAAGAATAGGTGTTAGCTCTTCTCTAAATGTTTGATAGAAGTCGCCTGTAAAGCCATCTGGTCCTGGGCTTTTGTTTGTTGGAAGATTTTTAATCACAGTTTCAATTTCAGTGCTTGTGATTGGTCTGTTCATATTTTCTATTTCTTCCTGGTTCATCCTCGGAAGGTTGTGTATTTCTAAGAATTTGTCCATTTCTTCCAGGTTGTCCATTTTATTGGCATATAGTTGCTTGTAGTAATCTCTCATGATCCTTTCTATTTCTGCAGTGTCATTTGTTATTTCTCCTTTTTCATTTCTAATTCTATTAATTTGAGTCTTCTCCCCTTTTTTCTTGATGAGTCTGGCTAATGGTTTATCAATATTGTTTATCTTCTCAAAAAACCAACTTTAATTTTATTAATGTTTGCTATCATTTCCTTCATTTCTTTTTCATTTATTTCTGACCTGATCTTTATGATTTCTTTCCTTCTGCTAAATTTGGGGTTATTTTGTTCTTCTTTCTCTAACTGCTTTAGGTGTAAGGTTAGTTTGTTTATTTGAGATTTTTCTTGCTTCTTAAGGTAGGACTGTATTGCTATAAACTTCCCTCTTAAAACTGCCTTTGCTGCATCACATAGATTTTAGATAATCGTGTTTTCATTGTCATTTGTTTCTAGGTATTTTTTGGTTTCCACTTTGATTTCTTCAGTGATCTCTTGGTTATTTATTAGTGTATTGTTTAGCCTCCATGTGTTTGTAATTTTTACAGAGTTCTTCCTGTAATCGATATCTAGTCTCATAGCATTGTGGTCGGAAACAGTACTTATACGATTTCAATTTTCTTAAATTTACCAAGGCTTGATTTGTTACCCAAGATATGATCTATCCTGGAGCATGTTCCATGTGTACTTGAGAAGAAAGTGTATTCTGTTGTTTTTGGATGGAATGTCTTATAAATATCAATTAAGTCCATCTTGTTTAATGTATCATTTAAAGCTTGTGTTTCCTTATTTATTTTCATTTTGGATGATCTGTCCATTGGTGGAAGTGGGGTGTTAAAGTCCCCTACTATGATTGTGTTACTGTCAATTTCCTCTTTTATTGCTGTTAGTATTTGCCTTATATATTGAGGTGCTCCTATGTTGGGTGCATAAATATTTACAATTGTTATATCTTCTTCTTGGATTGATCCCTTGATTATCATGTAATGTCCTTCTTTGTCTCTTGTAATAATCTTTGTTTTAAAGTCTATTTTGTCTGATAAGAGAATTTCTTCTCCAGCTTTCTTTTGATTTCCATTTGCATGGAATATCTTTTTCCATCCCCTCACTTTCAGTCTGTATGTGTCCCTAGGTCGGTAGTGGCTCTCTTTTAGACAGCATATATACAGGTCTTGTTTTTGTATCCATTCAGTCCGTCTATGTCTTTTGGTGGAGTATTTAATCCATTTAAATTTAAGGTAGTGATCGATATGTATGTTCCTATTACCATTTTCTTAATTGTTTTGGGTTTGCTATTGTACGTCTTTTCCTTCTCTTGTGTTTCCTGTCTAGATAAGTTCTTTTAGCATTTGTTGTAAAGCTGGTTTGGTGGTGCTGAATTCTCTTAGCTTTTGCTTGTCTGTAAATGTTTTAATTTCTCTGTTGAATCTGAATAAGATCCTTGCTGGGTAGAGTAATCTTGGTTTCAGATTTTTCTCCTTTGTCACTTTAAATATGTCCTGCCACTCCCTTCTGGCTTGCCGAGTTTCTACTGAAAGATCAGCTTTTAACCTTATGGGGATTCCCTTGTGTGTTATTTGTTGTTTTTCCCTTGCTGCTTTTAGTATTTTTTCTTTGTATTTAATTTTTGATAGTTTGATTACCATGTGTCCTGTCATGTTTCTCCTTGGATTTATCCTGTATGGGACTCTCTGTGCTTCCAGGACTTGATTAACTATTTCCTTTCCCATATTAGGGAAGTTTACAACTATAATCTCTTCAAATATTTTCTCAGACCCTTTCTTTTTCTCTTCTTCTTCTGGAAACCCTATAATTCGAATGTTGGTGTGTTTATTGTCATCCCAGAGGTCTCTGAGACTGTCTTCAATTCTTTTCATTCTTTTTTCGTTATTCTGCTCTGCAGTAGTTATTTCCACTATTTTATCTTCCAGGTCACTTATCCGTTCTTCTGCCTCCCTTATTCTGCTATTGATCCCTTCTAGAGAATTTTTAATTTCATTTATTGTGTTATTCATCACTGTGTGTTTGCTCTTTAGTTCTTCTAGGTCCTTGTTAAACGTTTCTTGTATTTCTCCATTCTATTTCCAAGATTTTGGATCATCTTTACTATCATTTGTCTGAATTCTTTTTCAGGTGGACTGCCTATTTCCTCTTCATTTGTTAGGTCTGGTGGGTTTTTACCTTGTTCCTTCATCTGCTGTGTGTTTCTCTGTCTTCTCATTTTGCATAACTTTCCGTGTTTGGGGTCTCCTTTTCGCAGGCTGCACCTAAGGTTAGGTTGTTTATTTGAGATGTTTCTTGTTTCTTAAGGTAGGACTGTATTGCTATAAACTTCCCTTTGTTTATGGTGTCTGCCCCCAGTGGGTAAGGTTGGTTCAGTGGGTTGTGTAGACTTCTTGGTGGAGGGGACTAGTGCCTGTGTTCTGGTGGATGAGGCTGCATCTTGTCCTTCTGGTGGGCAGGTCCACGTCTGGTGGTGTGCTTTGGGGGTCCGTGGCCTTATTATGATTTTAGGCAGCCTCTGTGCTAATGGATGGGGTTGTGTTCCTGTCTTGCTAGTTGTTTGGCATAGGGTGTCCAGCACTGTAGCTTGCTGGTCGTTGAGTGGGGCTGGGTCTTGGCATTGAGATGGAGATCTGTGGGAGATTTTCACCGTTTGATATTACATGGAGCTGGGAGGTCTCTTTTTTACTAGTGTCCTGAACTTGGCTCTCCCACCTCAGTGGCACAGCCCTGACGCCTGGCTGGAGCACCAAGAGCTTGTCCTCCACACGGCTCAGAATAAAAGCAAGGGAAAAAAAGAAAGAAAGAAAGAAGAAGATAAAATCAAATTAAAAAGTAAAATAAAATAAAATAAAGTTATTAAAGTAAAAAATAACTATTAAAAAATTTTTTTAAGTAATAAAAAAAGGAAGAAAAAAGAAGAGAGCAACCAAACCAAAAAAACAAATCCTCCAATGATAACAATTGCTAAAAACTATACTAAAAAAGAAAAAAAAATGACAGATAGACAGAAGCCTAGGACAAATGGTAGAAGCAAAACTATACAGACAAAATCACACAAAGAAGCATACACATACATACTCACAAAAAGAGAAAAAGGGAAAATATATATATATATCATTGCTCCCAAAGTCCACCTCCTCAGTTTTGGATGATTCGTTGTCTATTCAGGGATTCCAGAGATTCAGGGTACATCAAGTTGATTGTGGAAATTTAATCCGCTGCTCCTGATGCTGCTGGGAGAGGTTTCCCTTTCTGTTCTTTGCTCACACAGCTCCTGGGGTTCAGCTTTGGGTTTGGACCCGCCTTTTCATGTAGGTTGCCTGAGAGCATCTGTTGTTTGCTCAGACAAGACGGGGTTAAAGTAGCAGCTGATTCGGGGGCTCTGGCTCACTCAGGGTGGGGGGAGGGAGCGGTACGGGTTGCGGGATAGCCTGCAGCGGCAGAGGCCGGCGTGACATTGCACCAGAGTGAGGTGCGCCGTGCTTTCTCTTGGGGAAGTTGTCCCTGGATCACGGGACCCTGGCAGTTGTGGGCTTCACAGGCTCCCTGGAGGTGAGGAGTAGATAGTGACCTGTGCTTGCACACAGGCTTCTTGGTGGCTGCAGCAGCAGCCTTAGCGTCTCATGCCCGTCTCTGGTGTCCGCACTGATAGCCGCGGCTCGCGCCCGTCTCTGGAGCTCCTTTAAGCAGCACTCTTAATCCCCTCTCCTTGCGCACCAGGAAACAAAGAGACAAGAAAAAGTCTCTTGCCTCTTCTGCAGCTCCAGACTTTTTCCTGGACTCCCTCCCGGCTAGCTGTGGTGCATCAGCCCCTTCAGGCTGTGTTCACGCAGCCAATCCCAGTCCTCTCCCTGGGATCCGACCGAAGCTCAAGCCTCAGTTCCCAGCCCCCACCCGTCCCTGTGGGTGAGCAGACAAGCATCTCGGGCTGGTGAGTGCTGGTCGGCACTGATCCTCTGTGCAGGAATCTCTCTGCTTTGCCCTCCACACCCGTGTTGCTGCGGTCTCCTCCGTGGCCCCAAAGCTTGCCCCCTCCACCACCCGCAGTCTCTGCCCACGAAGGGGCTTCATAGTGTGTGGAAACCTTTCCTTCTTCACAGTTCCCTCCCACTGGTGCTGGTCCCGTGCATATTCCTTTGTCTCTGTTTTTTCTTTTTTCTTTTGCCCTACCCAGGTACATGGGGAGTTTTTTGCCTTTTGGGAGGTCTGAGGTCTTCTTCCAGCGTTCAGTAGGTGTTCTGTAGGAATTATTCCACGTGTAGATGTATTTCTGATGTATTTGTGGGGAGGAAGGTGATCTCCACGTGTTACTCTTCCACCATCTTGAAGATAACTCCTTAGGTAAGTTTATTCCTATGTATTTTATTCTTTTTTGTTGCAAAGGTAAATGGGATTGTTTCCTTTATTTCTCTTTCTGATCTTATGTTGTTAGTGTATAGGAATGCAAAAGATTTCTGTGCATTAATTTTGTATCCTGTGACTTTACCAAATTTATTCATTAGCTCTAATAGTTTTCTGGTGGAATCTTTAGGCTTTTCTATGTATAGTATCATGTCATCTGCAAACAGTGACACTTTTACTTCTTTTCCAATTTGGATTCCTTTTATTTCTTTTTCTTCTCTGATTGCTGTGGCTAGGACTTCCAAAACTATGTTGAATAAAAGAAGTGAGACTGGACATCCTTGCCTTCTTCCTGATATTAGAGGAAATGCTTTCAGTTTTTCACCATTGAGAATGATGTTTGCTGTGGGTTTGCCATATATGACCTTTATTGTATTAAGGTAGGTTCCCTCTATGCCCACTTCTGGAAAGTTTTTAAAGTAAATGGGTGGTGAATTTTGTGAAAACCTTTTTCTGCATCTATTGAGATGATCATATGGTTTTTATTCTTCAGTTTTTTAATATGGTGTATCACATTATCTGATTTGTGTATATTGAAGAATTCTTGCATTCCTGGGTTAAATCCCACTTGATCATGGTGTATGATACTTTTAATGTGTTGATGCATTCTATTTCTTAGTATTTTGTTGAGGATGTTTATGTCTATGTTCATTGGTGATATTGTTCTGTAATTTTCTTTATTTATGATATCTTTATCTGGTTTTGGTATCAGGGTGATGGTGGCCTCATAGAATGAGCTTGGAGGTGTTCCTCTCTCTGCAATTTTTTGGAAGAGTTTGAGAAGGGTAGGTGTTAGCCTTCTCTAAATGTTTGATAGAATTCTCCTGTGAAGCCATCTGTTCCTGGACTTTTGTGTGTTGGAAGATTTTTAATCATAGTTTCAATTTCATTGCTTGTGAGTGGTCTGTTTATATTTTATGTTTCTTCCTAGTTCAGGCTTGGAAGGTTGTACTTTGCTAAGAATTTGTCCATTTCTTCCAGGTTGTCCATTTTATTGGCATAGAGTTGCTTGCAGTAGTCTCTCATGATCCTTTGTATTTCTACAGTGTCAGTTGTAACTTCTCCTTTTTCATTTCTAATTTTGTTGTTTTGAGTCTTCTCCCTTTTTTTCTTGATGAGTCTGCCTAAAGGTTTGTCAATTTTGTTTATCTTCTCAAAGGACCAGCTTTTAGTTTCATTGACCTTTGCTATTGTTTTCTTCATCTCTATTTCATTTATTTCTGCTCCGGTCTTTATGATTTCTTTCCTTCTGCTAACTTTAGGTTTTGTTTGTCCTTCTTTCTCTAGTTGCTTTGGTGTAAGGTTAGGTTTTTTATTTGAGATTTTTCTTCTTTCTTGAGGTAGGATTTTATTGCTATAAACTTCCCTCTTAGAACTGCTTTCTCTGCATCCCATAGGTTTTGGGTTATTTCATGTTCTTGTTTCATTTGTTTCTAGGCATTTTTTTATTTCCTCTTTGATTTCTTCAGTAATCCATTTGTTATTTAGTAGCACCTTATTTAGCCTCCATGTGTTTGTGGTTTTTACTATTTTTTCCTGTAATAGATTACTAGTCTCACAGCATTGTGTTCAGAAAAGATGTTTGACACAATTTTTTTCTCAAATTTACCAAGACCTGATTTGTGACCCAAGATGGGATGTATCCTGGAGAATGTTCCATGTGCACTTGACAAGAAAGTGTATTCTGCTGCTTTCAGATGGAATTTTCTATAAATATCAGTGAAGTCTATCTGGTCTAATGTGTCACTTAAGGCTTGTGTTTCCATTTTAATTTTTCTGTCTGGATGATCTGTCTATTGATGTAAGTGGAGTGTTCAAGTCCCCCACTATTATGGTGTTACTGTTGATTTCTTCTTTTATGGCTATAGCATTTGCCTTATGTATTGAGGTGCTTCTCTATTGGGTGCATAAATATTTAGAATTGTTATATCTTCTTGGATTTTCCCTTGATCATTATGTAGTGTCCTTCCTTGTCTCTTGTAACTGTCTTTATTTTAAAGTCTATTTTGTCTGTTATTGATTTTGCTACTTCAGCTGTCTTTTGATTTCCATTAGCTTGGAATGTGTTTTTCCATCCTCTCACTTTCAGTTTGTTTGTGTCCCTAGATCTGAAGTGGGTCTCTTGTAGACAGCATATATATGGATCTTGTTTTTCTATCCATTCAGCCAGTCTGTATCTTTTGGTTGGAGCATTTAATCCATTTACATTTAAGGTATCATCAATATGCATGTTCCTATTTCTATTTTCTTTATTGTTTTGGGTTTGTTTTCATAATCTTTTTTTATTCTCTTTTGTTTCCCACCTAGAGAAGTTCCCTTTAGCATTTGTTGTAAAGCTGGCTTGGGAGTGCTGAATTCTCTTAGCTTTTGCTTGTCTTTAAAGCTTTTGATTTGTCCATCAAATCTGAATGAGAGCAAACTTCAGCTCTCCACCAGGGGTGCTGGTCCCTTCCAGTTTCTTCTTTTCTTTCTTTCGTCCTACCCATTTGAGTGGGGATTTTTCTCATCCTTTTAGGTGTCTGAGGTCTTTCAGTAGTGTTCAGCAGGTGCTCCATGAGAATTGTTTCATTTGTAGATGTATTCTTGATATACTTCTAAGGAGAGATGAATTCTATGTCCTCTTATTCTGCCATCTTGACTCTGCCCCAAATATGGTCTTCTAACTATAAGTATTCTTTTTTCTTTAAATTGGTAGAACCATGGCCATTCTATTTTAATTTTGTGCAGCACTACTTTTCCTCTCTGAATACTGTTACCTCTTTGGAGCACTCAACTGCAGGGTGCACAGAGCTTTTACAAAGGGTTTCAGCAAGCAGGCAGTCCTGGGATACCAGCAACAACTGTCCTCATCAAATATGTCCTCATCAACCAAATGAGTAATGCTATTGTGGGGCCCAGGACCACTCACCCAATGGAAGAATCCCAGCTTCAGACAGGGAACAAGCATAGTACAGGTAATATATGGATATTGCTTGACACTCAACAGACTATTCTCAATAAGTATCCCTTATTTGCTGAGTTTCAAAGCTTCCAATATCTTGACAGCTGGGAAGTGAAAGGCAGAGGGAGGGAGTGCAGGGAAAGAGCAGCACAAGTGCATGTGCCCATGGGGGTGGCCCCCTGAGGGACCCAGGAGCAGAGTAATCAATTCTTTATCTAAGCACTCTAAGCTTGGCTCACAGGCCCAGATTATCACATACCAAACAACCCTGGACTTTGTGACATCTTCTCCTGACAGAAAACAAGGTGATTGTATAAAGCTGGGCTATAATGCAGATTACAAATTACCTTTGCTGTGAATTAGTACTCTTTTTCAAGATTAGCATTTTCCTTTCTATCTCTGATCCATTCCACTCTAGAGAAGTAGGCCCTTAGGTTCTTTGTGTCTTCTGGAACTTCCTGAGACCTCCCTGGAGGAGCCACATGTTCAAAAAACACTGCCCATTAGAAAACCTATGGTTGTAAGTAGACAGATTCCTTAGCTTATAAAGGCAACCACTCCAACCTCATTTTCTGACCCACTCTCTATCCTAGTTTCTTTTGTTTCTCATGGAAATCAGACACAGTCATCTAAACTTTTCCTAGGCAAAGGACAGATTCTTCATATTCTTGCCTTAGTTTCCAAGCACTGGGCTCACAGATGGAGGAAAATTGTCTTTCCCAAATTCATCCTTAGGCAATAGATCATATTTGTCCACCCCCGGGTATGCACCCCATTTTCTGCCAGCTCTTTTTACATAGGTAGCGGCTTCAAACTTTAGTCTCATTAGATGGGATATAAGTATTCACCTGTCATTCATTTTATATTGGACAGGGAGGCCCAAAGTCTACAACAGTACTCATCATCCATATTGGAGTCCCTGGCACCACACTTCAGCACTGCCACCACTGTTGTGAGCCACATTAATGTTTCATCTGGTAACTTCCTGTTTTTTCTCACTTTATCTATCTACATGATAGGTCAGGCTTACTGAATTTCCAGCCTCAACACCCATTCCAAGTTGGTCGTCTGTGGACATCAGGATATCTGCTAAATATGTAAAATGAAGGGTAAAGAATGTGACGTTCTTCTTAAAGTCTTTGTAGCCAAGTGCTAAGAATGACATGTCTGGCTCTTAACCCTTTTGCTCTGCCACCACTCCCCATTTCCTGGCATTTTCAGCAAAGTAATCAAATATTTTAGATTGTGAATCTCCTGAGAGTCATGATGGGGTGGTTCTGAATTTTTGTGTGCTCATCACCTGGACTACTTTGCAGAATAGCTTATGTAGAGAGAAACAGGTCTTCCATAAAATCTAAGCAACCATGATTAGAGCCCTTTAATTTTAGGTATCATGGGTAAAATATTTGGTTTCCAGGAGTCTCTTCCTACGAGTTCTGCTCTCTGGTTTTAAAAACAAGATATCTTAGTTCATTAATACTATGGCTTGCCATTATGGATTGTTTCCAGATAGGCTGTCAAATTTGGACATCTTTTGAAGTATGCAGAAGTTTCACAGTGGATTTAATGCCTTCAGTCGCCCTTGGCAAACAAAACAAAAGAAAATCCAGGTCCAAATTAGCTCTAAGGTCTTTTCTCTTTTAATAATCACAGTCATTGCTAATGCTCTCACAAATATTTGCTGATCCTCTTAGAAAAGTCAAATGTGTAAAACAATCCCACACGATTCTATTTCCCTTTCACAGATCAGTGAAACACTTGGTATAATACCTGACTGACCACTTCCAAATTATGTCATTCTTAAAGTAAATCTTAGTTACCCTAAAAGAATATTTTTCAAACTGCAGATCATAACCCATTAAGTAGTGAAATCAAGTCAGCAGGTCACAAACAGCATTTTTATAAAATGAAGTAGAACAGGATAGAGTAAGAAATATAAAAATACATGTCATTTAAAAAATAATTATTGTATGAAGCTTTTGTTGTATATGTTGTATATGTATGCATATATGGTTGTGTATAGAACCATAAAATCTCTTTCATGTCATAGATGAGTCTCTTGGTTGGAGGGCCCTTTTCTCTTAGCTCACCATGCTTTGTATCTATCCTCTACCCCATAAATTGAGTCAGCAAAGATTTATGTAGGACAACATAGCTGGCAGCTATAGATACTGTCTAGAGGCAGGAACAAGTTTTCAGACATGTTTGCTAAAACAGAGTACCAGGTACTCTGGGAATTCCAAACAGACCTAATTTCCTCCATGGGGATAAATTTCCTCCATGGGGATAAATAGTTTCCATTTCCTACAAGTTAAGTACCTGAGATGGCATAACTTTTTTGCAAATCTTGGCCCTGTAGCATAGCTTGAAATCTTTAAATTATAATCTGAGAAAACCACTACCTACTTATGCCCAATAACATCTAATCTGAAAGTGTTATTCAATCCCTTCTCCAAGAGAAGCCAGAGGTTGGAGACAGTGAAGACCAAGGAAGAATATGGTATCTTAGAAATTAGTGCCAGCAATGATACAGGAATGACTGGGATCTTGTTGCTCATGCAGCTGGGTTGGCTAAGGACAAGAATGTTTGAGGCTTTGCCTGGACTTCCCTAAGATTCTTCTTCGCATGGGTCCCTCTTGAATAGCATTACCACAGAACTAGTACTTTTCTAGTTATTTTTTCAAATTGGCTAAATTCAGGTGGTTTGATTCTTTAAATAGCCAGCATCCATGTTCTGCCAGTGCCTGATAAAGGCAATGCTGTCATTTAGAACTAGCAATACTTATTGTTAGTTCATGTAATCTACCACCTTTCCATCAGGTGCTGAGAGGTATCAGAAACTTGTTTTTCTCTGAAGTAGTCTTTTAAACTGATAAAGATATTTCCCTTTATCTTCATCAATTATTGAAATGTTATTATTCATGTTTCACAAATATAACAGAGTAATTTACTGGCTTCCTAATAAACCATACTATAATATGTAATAGTAATTGTGAGAGTGATAATCCATGCCCATTCAAAACTTTTCACTTTTTCTCATTACCACAATAGGTAAAGGATATGGACAGAAGGATTTGGTAATAACTCCATTAGTTGATAGTTCTTTAATATGATTTCTCAGATCATTAATCTCTGATAAAACAATTCTCCAGATCAATAGCTATCAATTGGGGGAAATTTTGCCACTCAGGGGACATTTAGCAATGTCTGAAGAAGTTTTTGGTTGTCAAAACTGTGGGGTTGTTGTTACTGGTGTCTAATGAGTAGAGGCCAGGAAAGCCACTCAACATCATAAAACACACAGGGAAGCCCTCCTCATCTACCCCTCCAACACAGAATTATTTGGCCCAAAGTGTCAGTAGGGCCAAAATGCTGATGTAATATTAAGAAATCCTGTCCTGACCCTGATATTTGATCTTAACATTTCTTGTGTCGTTCAAAGTTATAATGAGCTATTCCTTTTATATACCCCTTCATTTACATGGAGACTACACCATAGCTCTAATCCTAGTCTTCCTTCTCAACCTCTTATTCTATGTTTCAGAACTTGAATAGATCTCAAACTCGAAATTAACTCAAATCTTAAATTTGAAATTTTCTAGGATGATAGCCAGAAGGAAGAGAGATTGAGAGTTGTTTTTTTTTTTTCTATTTCTCTCCAATTCTGGTGAGCTGGTGCAAATAAGATAAGCAAGGGGATTTTATTAAGGCTATATCAGGAGTCTGCTGCTGGAAATAATATTCTGAGACTTTAAAAGGCTAAAATTAGGCTCAATCAATGCCATGTACACCACAGGAGGGTTGATTCAACTTAGTAGCTTATATGGGGGGGAAGATAATGAGTTCAGTTTTAAACATGATGAGTTTGAGATGCCTGTGGGTCATTCAAGCAGAAATGTCAAGTAGGTAGTTGACTATATGGAACTGGAGGTAGAAATAGAAATGTGGGCATCAACATTTATAGGTGGTAATTGAAGCCACAAGAGTAGGTGATAACAGCTAAGGAAAGAATAGATTTAAAAGAGAAAGTAGTTCCATAACCGAACTCTTAAATCCAAAATTTGATGTCAGATAAAGGATTAATTCAGAGCCAATGGTATTTCCTCTATATCAGGCTGTGTTCAAGACAGAAGGGAAATTGCATTTAATCATTCAATAAATTTTATATTAAGCACCTATTATATGCCAGGAACTATTGCAGGCACTTGGATACATCAGTGAACAAAACTGACAAAAATCCCAGACCTTAGGGAGCTTATTGTATAATAAGCTTCTTTATAATGAAACAAGGGTTCTGGATGTCTTCCCGGTTATAAAGCCTCTGGTTCTCTGAGAACTTCAATCCCCACCTTCAATATTAGAAGGAAATCTAGATGCCACCTTATTCTCCCATTTTCCCCACTCCAGCACCTTTGTTCAATGTTGCATGTGACTTTAGTTTTCCTATAAATTTGCTGGTTGCTTTGAACAAGTGAAATAGAACAATGTGGAAATCAGAAAGGCATTGACCTTGGGCAAAAGGAAGGAGAAAGAATGTCACATCAAAAAGAATGAGAGGCATTCATAATGAGATAAATAACATTATTATGTTAAGACCCAAGTTAAGATAAGTGGACAAAGATTGACAAAGTATTACAAAGATGGGACAATATAGCTACACAGTACTGGGAGTAAGGATAAAGTAATGGGCCTGGTTTGAAAATGCCAGGGAAGAGAAGTCAACTGAAACAATCATCTTTCTGATTCTGTGTCTTTGCTCCTGTTATCTTGGACTGAGTTTGACTCCCATCGGACAACAAATTGATCTGAGTCAGACCACATAATAAATGCCTTGAACCAAAATTTGATGATAAAATTTTACACTTTCTCAGCACTTTTGAAATAACCATATTATCATAGGGGAGGGGACTCACTGAGAGAAAGAGCCCAGTAGCACTTAATGACAGCTTTTCTGCCTCTCTTTAAAATAGCTTTAGTTGTGTGAAGCCTCTATCTGCATCCCTGAAATTTTATACCAACCAAAGGGCCATTTTTAAACAAATATGAAAAAAGAAAAAAATAAACAAATATGAATCCCCAGAGCCTTATGTGGCAATCCAAGGGCATTTGTAAACTAATTTCAGTTCCTAATGATTTTCTTTGTCCTTTTCAATGGCCCTGGCTGCTAAGAAATGGAAACCTGTCTCAGATCTCAGAGGGATATTAGTATACCGGTAATTGAATCTCAAACGGAGAACTCATAAGAATCTCCAGGGGTCAGGGGCTTTTTCAAACTACACATTCCCTCTTCTTACCACTTGTATATTATGATACATACTTCCTACTCTTATATCTAAAAGTCACTGCTTTGGCGAGACACTGTTACTTATAAGAAAGGGATTCATCCCTCAGGTGTGTTAGCATAGAAAGGTTGAAGAAGACTGACCTGTCTGATATATTTAATACATTCTACAAATATATCTCTCTAATGAACTCCTAGTCCAAGCAGTAATGAGTTTTCCATAGTTGTACTATTTCCAGACTAAAATTTTAAAACACATTTCAAAAGTCTAGAGATGAAGTTTCTCAGACAGAACTTTCTGGTAGAACATTGTACCTGCCTGGCTAGAACCTGGTTTAGGAATAAAGAGTACTGGCTATTGATAGGTCCTGTTCCAGTCACTGTTGCTATGTAACAAACAATCCAAATTTAATGGTATGCAACAACTTATTTATTATGCACACAGATTCTGTGAGTTAGGAATTTGGAAAAGATACATCAGGGATGGATTGTCTCTGCTCCACAGTGTTTGGAGCATCAGCTGGGAAGACTCAAAGGCTGAGGCCTAACATCACCTGAAGCCTCACTCACTCCCATGCTTGGCAATTGACACGGACTGTGACCTCTGATCTCAGCTGGGATTGCCTGCTAGAACATGTAACCTCTTCATGCACCTGCTTAGACTTCATCAACAGCATGGTGGCTGGGTTCTGAGAGCAAGTGTCCCAAGAGTCACAAGTTGAAGCTCTATCACCTTTTATGTTCTAGCCTTGGTAGTCACACAGCATCACTTGTGCTATAGTTACAAGCCCACTCAGATTAAATAGGAGAAAACATAGACCCCAGCTCTTTTTTTTTCACTCTTCCCCCACAGCTTTATTGACGTATAATTGACAAAATTGTATATTTCAAGTATACAATGTGATGATATGATATATGTATACATTGTTAAATGATTACTACCACAATCAAGTTAATTAACACACATCACCTGCTCAGTTACCTTTTTTTGGTGAAAATGCTTAAGATCTGCTCTCTTAGCAAATTTCAGGTGTACATCACAGTATTATTAACTATAGTCACCATGCTGGACATTAGATCCTCGATCCTCAAACTTATCCATCTTAATAACCAGAAGTTTCTGCACTTGGACAAGCATCCCCTCATCCTCACCCACTGCCAGCAGCCCCTGATTACCACCATTCTACTCACTGTTTCTAAGAGTTCAACTTTTCTTTTTTTAAAGATTTCACATGTAAGTGATACCAGAAGGTAACTTAGACCCAGCTCTTGATGGAAGATATAACAAAGTCACATTTTAGGAAGAGTATGTAGTATGGGAGATATTGTTCTAGTCAACTTTGGAAAATACAATCTGCCACAATCTGCCCACTGGTTACGACAATTAACATCTTTCCCGCATGCAAAATATACTAATCCTCTTCTCCAAATCTAACCCCATTATGACAGCAGGTTAACTACAAGATTTCATTCTCTAAATCAGGTCCAGGTATAGACGAAGATCCTCAGATTTGGTTTTTTGGGTATAGTTCCTTGAGTATCTCTTGTAATGAAGATATGCAAACTAAAGTTACAAGTTATCTACTCTATATACCCAACATACAATTGTGGGGCAGGACTAGCCTAATCACTATAGACATTCTGATGGAAATGAAAGGAGGGAGAAATGAAAAGAATGCAGCAATCACTGGTCCTTAACAACTCTGAAATCTAATGTGAACATGTTGCCAGTTCCTTCTTCTGTCCTACTGTTTTGACATTGCTCTCTATCACTCATCATTCTACCCTCTGGTTGCTTGGTTCGACCCTCTGAGTCATCTTTTCTTGTTTCATTAAAAAACAAAAAAGCTCATATTTGCAGCTGAGTAGTTTTCTCAGCCTGCTTCCTCATGGAGTCCAAAGGACTTCATTTTGTACTACTCTCTCTATCCCTTTCAATCCAAGCTGATACAATTCCTTGAAAAACTCTGGGCTTTTTGTGTACTAATTTATAATCCACTCCATTAGACAAAAGCCATAACTAAAAGAGATTTCTCTGGCTTTGGCTCCCTCTAAAGACTGCTGTGGGATAACTACCTTAAAGTTCTTATATGCCTTATTGTTTAACAAAAAGGGTCTGTAAGGTATGTTCTTAAGATCCTTAGAAGGCCTTTGCCTATCTGAAAGATTCTAGGAGGAACTGCCTTACATCTTTTTGAAGTTCTAACAACAGAGTTAACACTTCCAATCTGGTTTTGATCTTTGGCCTAAAGCCTTTTCTAATTTGAGAATCACTGGAGAAGCTGGGAAAAATAGACAGTATTATTTTCAAATTCAAGAAATCCTGCATTCTTTATAATAAAAGTTAATTCTTTAGCTCACATCTCCCCTTCCACATGTTTTATATTCAGTGAAAAAAGGCAGAAGGCCCTTTCAATAATTTGCCTGTATATCTCTATATGTACATAGATCATCAAGTTTATTAGGTATATTTCCTATTTTCCATGTTACCATAGAAGAGCATCGCTGACTTTCTGCTAATACATAAGCAGAGCTCCTTTTCTATCAGCTTCTGATTTTCTTTAAGCCTTTACCAACAGCCCCTTTAAGGCCCTGTATGCTTTTTCTATTACTCTCTCCAAGGCCTTTCCATCTTCCATCTGCTGCTTTGTCCTAAAGCCTATGCCATACATTTTTGTTTTTTGTTATAGCAGCACTCCACTTATAGGTACCAACTTCTATTATAGTTAACTCTTGCTGAGTAACAAATCCCCTCAAACTTAGAGACACAAAACAACAACCATTTTATTATTCTCACAGACTCCTAGGGTTAGGAATTTGGAAAGGACAGAACAAGAATGTCTTGTTTTTGTTAAAAAATGTTTAAGGCCTCAGTTGGAATACTCAAAGCCTGGGGGATAAAACCATTTGAAGGTTCATTCATTCACATATCTGGCTATTGGCTGGGGCCTCAGTAGAGGCTGCTGATCAGAACTCCTAGAAGTGGCTTCTCCATGGGGCTACTTGGAGAATTCTTTTTATTTAGAGAGATAAGCTTGAGGGCACCCATCACCCTGTGTCCAAGGGACCAGTCATTACAACTTGGAATAATCAGACCAATCAGAAAGTGCAGCTCAAGGCTTCCCTGGTGGCGCAGTGGTTGAGAATCTGCCTGCCAATGCAGGGGACACGGGTTCGAGCCCTGGTCTGGGAAGATCCCACATGCCACGGAGCAACTAGGCCCATGAGCCACAATTACTGAGCCTGCGCGACTGGAGCCTGTGCTCCGCAACAAGAGAGGCCGCGATAATGAGAGGCCCGCGCACCGCGATGAAGAGTGGCCCCCACTTGCCACAACTAGAGAAAGCCCTCGCACAGAAACGAAGACCCAACACAGCCATAAATAAACAAACAAACAAGTTAATTAATTAATTAATTAATTTTTTTAAAAAAAAGAAAGTGCAGCTCATCTCTGATGCATTTGGCAGTGTTCTGGTGGCAATCCAAGTACAAAACATCCGTGTAATAGGTAACCAGAGCCTCTGGATGGACACATTGTCATGCAAACCTGGATGATATGGGGTAGCAGAGGCCACTTAACCCCAAGAGATCCTCCACCATGGAAACCTTATAGCCATCCATCAGTAGTTGGAAATAACTCATCAGATATGAATGAATGGCAGATGGTTACACATAGCCTTGTGTGAGGCACTCTGTGAAGGACACCAAAGTTGTAGAGTAAACTGGGAACCCATTGTACAGAATAATTGGTTGAAGATGTCAGCTCAAAAACTTTGCACTCAAGTTAAATGCTTCTGGACAACATTACCACGTGCTCTTCCTAAGACGCTGATAGTGAACTTTATGGGATTTCTATTGATCTTGTATCTAGAATGATGTCCTTCATTAAATCACAAATGTCCCTGAATCTAGGAAAACCCAACAAGTCCTAAAACTGCTAAGCTATCCTTATCAAGGTTGGTATAAGATTGGGAGTTGAAGTCACATTGTAAATACAAATTTGAATTGGCCCTCTTCACCTAATATTATATCAGAAGCATTTCTTTTTCTGGTAATTGCATTGTCTTCATAACTGCAAATATCAGTTTCAATGGTTCCTATATGTTTCCTCAAGGAATATGTTTTCATAAAACATATTTGAATGACAAAGAGCAAAACTAACTTTCACCAGTATATTATATCTACATTTTACATTTCAGAAATGAATACTGTATAGGGATATATTTTAAAGCAAAGGAAAAGTGCCACTTTTTAATTCATACAATAAGAGCAGTGCCTTTATCATAAATTTACTTTTTAAAGTATTTTTTAAATGATAGAATTTCACAGGTGAGTTAAATAGTAACCAAATTATCCTAGAATCTTTGTTTACTATTTTAACTACTCCTTGAATTGTTCCTCTTGCTCAGGTCACCTTTAGTTTATCCTATCACAAAGCCCCTCTGGGTGGCATTCCTACTGAACTCTCCACAGCCTAAAGTGTAAGATATGACCATCATAGTATGAAATCCATAGATCCAGAAGCACTACACATATGGACATAAATGAGCTGGCAGCAATCCTGCAGTTCTTTCATTAATCTTTTTGAAGAAAACAATTACAAAACAATTGGCTCTGTAATCAAAGGTCTTACTCCTACATATCAGGACACCACATCTGCATAATTGTCCAGGCACTTAATACCTTTAAAGAACAGTTTTTTTAAAAATCTGGATCAACTGATAACATTCCTTACATAACTCCATGGACACTCAGTCCTCATACTTCTGAGCAAGGGAGAACACTGTAGATATTCTGCTGATGGAAGAGATAAAAATGGGTCATTCTGCACCTTCAAAAAAGTCACTTCCTATGCCAGACCTATTTTGGATTAATATTAGAACTCTGAATGGTATGTAACTTCCTGCTCATGAGGAGATGCCAATACCTCCAAATCACTAGACAGACACCATGCAAGAGTTCCAGTTGCTGGAAAGGATGTTCTATGGAATCATGCTGCCCTAAATATGACATTCCAGGAAAGACTTTCCACACTTTTATGTGAACAACTGATTTAGATAGCCAGGGCTGGTACCCTGGACTTGTGTGTATAGCTAAAAGGCTACCTGGACACTTGGACCTATCTCCTAGCCATCCCAGTTCAGTCTAGCACCAGCCATGACTGAGTAAATGCACCAGCATGGGATACATTATTAAAGAAAAGTCAGCCACTTTATGTGTGTATGCCTGCCCCACCAGGAAGAAATGCTGCAGTTATCCAATAATGATAAAAATCAGCCAGGTTCCCTCACTCTAGCTTTATCTTGAGTGAGGGGAATCTTGGCTGCTTATATAACCTGCCTATATGTCCACATAATGGCAGATTTCAGGGCATCAGGGAACTCAACCATGGTCCAGCAGGCCCAGACTCACTCCAAGCCTCCACCAGACTTAATGGGCACATGTAATGGGCATCTGCTGTTAAGAGACACCCATCATCCATTAGAACTTTTTAGGGTATGGAATTACATGGGGATACTTGCACTGATGTTGGTACTTGAGCTCAGTTGAGCTAGGTCCATAACTGAGCTATCATCTGGAGCACCCTGAACTCTAAGCTTCATCTTTGCCTACTGATAATATCAATGATCTCAGGTTTTTCAGGTGTTCCTGCTTTATCAATCACACTGACAGCCGGAGTGCCCAACAATAAATTTACTGAGAAGTCTTCTCTGAGCAAAATAGAGGGAAGATACCCTATTTATTCACTTATTGACAAGTAATTATTGAAAACTTACTCTGAGATAGGCACTTGGTACACAGTGGTGAGCAAAGCAGACAAAAATCTCCACCCTATGAGGCTTACATTTTAGAGTGGAAGATGGAAAATAAACAAAATAAGTAAGTTAATAGTATATTAGAAAGTAATAAGTTCTATGGAGATAAATAAAGCAAGGAAAGGGGATAAGAGATTAATGTAAATGTAATAATCAGAGTTCTTCCTGATAAAGTTATATTTAATGAAGTACTGAAAGAAGCTGAATAAGCAAACCATGTGTTTTATGGGAGGAATAACTCTAGACAGAGGAACCCACCAGAATTGAGAATTTTAATTTATAGATCACATTCACATAGTACAAATATCTGCTTCCAGTACTACATTGGAGGCATACTTATTGCAGAAAGATACCAGCCATTGAACAACTATCATGACCATTTAATTTCTGGAAAAAAATGGCATTGCATATTCTTTAGAGGAGGGTTCAACAAATTATAGTCTGTTATCTTTTTTTTAACTGAAATTTTTGTTGAGATAATTATAGATTCCTGTGGAGTTGTAAGAAATACAACAGAGAGAGCCCATATGCCCTTTACTCAGTTTCCCCCAATGACAACATCTTTCAAAAGTATATTACAATAGCACAACCAAAATATTGACGTGATACAATCAACTGATTTTATTCACATCTCCATATTTTCATGCACTCATTTGTGCATATGTATTTGTATGTTTATTAAGTCATATGCAGTTTTATCACATGTGTATGTTCGTGTGTGCCTGACCAAGTCTACATACAGAACAATTCCGTCACCACAAAGATCACTTGTGCTGTGTTTTTATAACCACACCCCATCTCCTTTCCACCTCTTACTTTATCACTAATCCGTGGCAATCACTAATCAGTTCTTTATTTCTAAAATTTTGTCATTTCAATAATGTTATATAAAAGGATTCATAAATTATCTAACTTTTGGGGGTTGACTTTTTCACTCATATTAATTCCCTGGAGAGTCATTCAGGTTGTTGCACCCAGCAATACTTCCTTCCTTTACATTGCTACATAGTATTCCATGGTATAACTGTTCCACAGTTTACTTAACTATTAACATATTAAAGGACATCTAGGTTTTTATTGGTTTGGGATATTATGAATAAAGCTACTATGAACATTCCTGTATAGGTTTATGGGTTAACATGTGTTTTAATTTTTCAGGGGAAAATGTCCTGTAGAGCAATTGCTGAGTTGTAGGTTAATTGCATACTTACTTTTATAAGAACCATCTAAACTGTTTTCCAGAGCAGTTGTATCATTTTACATTGTTATTAACAATGTATAGCCAATCAAGTTTCTCCACATTCTAACCAAAATTTACTGGTGTCACTATATTTTATTTTAGCTTTTCTTATAGGTGCATATTGATATCTCCTTGTGGTTCAATTTGCACTTCTCTGATGGCTAATATTGAGCCTTTTTTCTTATGCTTATTTGCCATCTGGATATCCTCTTTGATGAAATAACTGTTCATGCCTTTTGTGCACTTCCTAATTTTTCTTAATTGTCATATGTTTTGTGGTTTTATTATTGCTTTGTTAAGTTTTGAGAGTTATTTATATATACTAGACATTTGTTATGTAAGTGATTTGCAAATATTTTCTCCCCATATCTAGCATGTCTTTTCATCCTCCTCACAGCATCTTTCACAGAGCAAAATTTTGTAATTTTGATGAGCCATGATTTTTCACATTTCCCTGTTATGGGTCATGCTTTTGGTGTCAAACATTAAAACTTTTTGTCTAGCCCTAGATCCTGAAGATATTCTATATTTTTACTAAAAATTTTATAGTTTTATGTTTTACATTTAAGTCCATGATCCATTGTGAGTTAATTTTTTAAATAAGGTGTGAGTTTAAGATCAAGGTTTGTTTTATAGGCTATGGATATCCAGTTGTTCTGGTACCATTTGTTGAAAAGACTATCCTTCCTTCATTGACTTGCTTTTGTACCTTTGTCAAAAATCAGTCAGCTGTATCCAGTGATCTTTATGTTTATTCTTCTGCCGATACAACACTGTTTTAATTACTATGGCTAGATTGTAAGCTTTAAAATTGCAGGAGTGATTCTTATTTTTCAAAATTGTTTTAGCTATTCTAGGCGTGTGCCTTTCCATATCAATTCTAGAATAAGTTGTCTATGTCTCCAAAAAAACTTGGAATTTTAATAGGAAATTACATTAAATCTGTAGATCCATTTGGGGAGAATTGATATCTTTCCTATATTGAGTTTTCCATTCCATGAGCATGATATGTCTTTCCATTTATTTAGGTCTTCTTTGATTTCTTTCATCAGCATTTTGTAGTTTTAAGGATAGAGAACCTGTACATACTGAGTGTATACCTCAATATTTCATTTTCTTTGCAATAATTATAAATGGTATTGTGCTTTTAATTTTGGTTTCTACCTGTTCATTATTAGTATACAGATTACTATTGATTTTTCTGTGTTGATCTTGTATCTTCCAATCTTGCTGAACTCATTAGTTCCTGAGATTTTTGTAGATTCCAGTGGATTTTCTATGTAGACAATTATGTTGTCTACAAATAGGGGCAGTTTCATTCTTTCCTTTCCAATCTATGTACCTTTTATTTCTTTTTTTTTGCCTTACTATACTGACCAAAACTTCCTGTAAAGTATTAAGAAAGAATGGTAAGAGCAGACACCCTTCCCAATCTTAGGGGAAAAGCATTCTGTCTTTTACCATTAAGTATAATATTAGCTCAAGAACTTTTGTAGATGTTCTTTATCAAGTTGAGATGATTTCCTTCCACTGCTAACTGGTTGAGAGTTTTTATCATAAATAAGTGTTGAATTTTGTCAACTGTGTCTTATGGGTATATGGATATGATCATATGATATTTCTTCTTTTATCTGTTGCTATGATGGTTCACTTTAATTGATTTTCAAATGTTGAACCAGCCTTGCCCATCTGGAATAAAGCACACCTGGTCATGGTGTGTAATTCCTTTTATACATTGTTGGATTCAGTTTGCTGATATTTAATTGAGGATTTTTACCTCTAAGTTCATGAGAGATATTTGTCTGTAGTTTTTTTTTTTTTTTAATGTTATACTGTCTTTGTCTGTTTTGCATAGCAACAGGATACTGGCCTCATACGTTAGTTGGGAACTGTCCATTCTTTAAATTTTTGGAAGAAATTGGGTAGAATTGATATTACTTATTCTTTAAATATTCTGTAGAAAGAACTATTTCATCTTCATTGAGGTTTTGTAGTTTGTGGCTTTCAAGAAACTGGTCTACTTCTTCTAAGTTGTGCAATATATGAATGTAAAATTGTTCATAGTCTTCCCTTACCACCCTTTCAATAGCTGAAGGATCTGTAGTGATATCCCTTGTTTTATTCCTGATATTGACAATTTGTGTCCTTTTTATTATTATCTTTAAGAGTCTCACTAGAGGTTTATCAATTTTTTTGATTTTTTAGGGAATCAGTTTTTTATTTCATTGATTTTTCTTTAATGTTTTCCTATTTTCAATTTTATTTTTATCTTTATTATTTCATTCCTTCTATATGTTTTAGGTTTATCTTGTTCTTCTTTTTCTAGTCTCTTGAAGAACTTAGATTATTGATTTGAGACCTCTCCTCTTGTTTATTATAAATATTTAGTGATATGCATTTCTCTCAGTATTATTTTAATTGCATCCCCTAAGTTTTGGTATGTTTATTTTTATTTTCACCTAGTTCTAAGTATTTTTTTTTTAAGTTTCCTTAGAGAGTTTCTCTTTTACTAATGGATTGTGTAGTGGTGTGTTGTTTAATTTTCAAGTATTTGGAAATGCTCCTGTTGTCTTTCTGTTATTCACTTCTAATTTGATTTCATTATAGTCAGAGAACATACCTGTATCTTTTCAATTCTTTTGCATTTGTTAAGGTTTGTTTTATGGTCCTGGATACAGTCTATCTTGCTGAATGTTCAGTGGGCGCTTGGAAAAATGTGTTTTCTAATGTTGTTGGGTGGAGTGCTCAATATATATCAATTAGCTCCGGTTGATTGATTGTACTATTTAGATCTATATCCTTGATGATTTTCTCTCTTGCAGTTCTGTCAGGTGCTAAGTGCTAAGTGGGACACATTGAAATCCCCAACTATATTTGTGGGTTTGTCTCTTTCTCCCTTCAACTCTATCAGTTTTTGCTTCATGTATTTGTTTTGAGGCTCTATTGTTTGGGGAATAGGCATTTAGGATCGTTATGTCTTCCTGGTGGATTGACCCTTTTATCATTATGTAAGGTCTCCCTGTCTCTAGTAATTTTCTGTTCCGAGGTCTACTTTATTGGATGTTAATGTACTAACTCCCACTTTTTAAAATTAATATTTCCATGGTATACCTTTTCCTACCCTTTTATTTTCAATCAACTCATGTCATTGAATTGGAAGTGAGGCTCTTATTAACAGCATATAGTTCGGTCATTTTTTAAAACCCATTCGGCCAATCTCTGTCTTTTGATTGATGTACTTAGACAATTTATATTTACTGTTATTATGGATATGTTAGAGCTTAAGTGTGCCATTTTATTATTTGTTTTCTGTTTGTTAACTCTGGCTGTCTCTACGGTCAGGCCACTCAAGATGGCTGTTCTCTTGCTCTCTGTACATCCCCTGCTTGACCAGTGCCTGCTTCACCTACACCCTACTCACATGACTGACCTCCCTATATATTTGCTCCAGGCCCCATCTAGTGATTGTTCTTATCAAAGGTGCAGAGAGGGGCATGCCCCTCTGCTAGTTTCCCTGGTAACTGATGAGCCAACATGACATCAATTTCCCCTATAACTGGTAACCTCCTCCTGCCCCTGGGAATGAAGACTCCCACCATGACCTGCCTGATATCTGCTGCACACAGTGAGGTGTTGCTCCAGGACTTTCCTTCAGACATGTAAGATCCCCCATCTATTAAACCATTGATGTCTCTGTTGCTGGCTCCAGACTCTTTCTTTGGTCTTGAAGCTGGGCAAGTACAGGCCTTCTAGGCCTGTGGGTTGCATCCCAAGACTATCATTCCTCTGTTTCTCTTTTCTTCCCTTCCTGATTATTACTTGAACATTTTTTCAGGATTCTATCTTAAATTACTTGTAGTTTTTCTGAGTGTATAACTTTGTATAGTTTTCATAAAAGTTGCTCTGGGTATTGCAATATGCATATGTGACTTATAATCTACTGGTTTCAACTTTTTAACACTTTGAAGTGTGGAAACCATATTTCCATTGAGCCTCCTTTAATTTCCCCACTTTTTAAATGTGATTGTCTGAATATTTGATGGTGTTATAATTTTTGTTCTAATCATAAAATACGATTTATAAAACTCATGAGGAAAAGAATAATCCATGCTATGTACTCATATTTTTAAAACCTTTATTAAGATATCACTCAGATACCATATAATTCACTCATTCAAAGTGTGCATTTCAACATTTGTTTGTATAACAGGGTTGTGCGACACTCAACACAGTCTATTTTAGAATATT
Organism: Eschrichtius robustus; assembly: GCF_028021215.1. Classification (NCBI taxonomy): domain Eukaryota; kingdom Metazoa; phylum Chordata; class Mammalia; order Artiodactyla; family Eschrichtiidae; genus Eschrichtius; species Eschrichtius robustus. The sequence goes on along the minus strand of NC_090845.1, from coordinate 70,118,706 downwards.
TTTGTCCCTCTAGAAGGAAACCCTATACCCATTAGCAGACACTCTCCATTCCTCAAAACTCCTGCCATCACTACCAATACCAGGAACCACCAGTATATTCATTTTCTGTCTCTATAGATTTGTCTAATCTGGACATTTTGCATAAAAGGAATCATACCATATGCAGCCTTTGTGTTACTGGCTTTCCCCCCTTAATAAACAGGCATACCTTTGAGCTTTATTTAGCTTCACTTTATTGTGTTTCACAGATATTGTGTTTTTTACAAATTGAAGGTTTGTAGCAACTCTGCATTAAGCAAGCCTATCAACACCATTTTTCAACAGCATTTGCTCACGCCTTGTCTCTGTATCACATTTTGGTAATTCTCTCAATATTTCAAACTTTCTCATTATTATTATATTTGTTGTGGTGATCTGTGATCAATGAATTTTAATGTTACTATTACAAAATTTACAACTCACTGAAGGCTCAGATAACAGAATTTTTTAGCAATAAAGTATTTTAAAATTAAGGTATGTACTTTTATAGACATAAATGCTATTGCACATTTAAGTATATAGAGTAAACATAACTTTTATATGATCTGGGAAACCAAAAACACTTGTGTGACTTGCTTTAGTGCAATATTCACTTTATTGTAGTAGTCTGGAACTGAACTTGCAATATCTCTGAGGTATGCCTGTAATGTTTTCAAGGTTCATCCATGTTGTAGAATGTATCACTACTTCATTCCTTTCTATTGCTGACCAATATTCCATCGTATGAATATATCACATTTTACTTATCCATTTATCAGTCAGTGGACATTTAGGTTCTTTCTACTTGTTGACTATAATGTATAATGCTGTTATAAATTTTCATGTACAAGACTTTGTGTGGATGTATGTTATTTCTCTTTGATATATATCTAGAAGTGGAATTGCTGAGTCATATCAGATCATTTGCTCACTTTTTTTTAACTTCTTTATTGAAGTATAGCTGCTTTACAATGGTATGTTAGTTTCTGCTTTATAACAAAGTGAATAAGCTATACATAGACATGTATCCCCATATCTCCTCCCTCTTGTGTCTCCCGCTGACCCTCCCTATCTCACCCCTCTGGGTGGTCACAAAGCACCGAGCTGATCTCCCTGTGCTATGCAGCTGCTTCCAACTAGCTATATATTTTACATTTGGTAGTATATATAAGTCCATGCCACTATCTCACTTCGTCCCAGCTTACACTTCTGACTCCCCGTGTCCTCAATTCCATTCTCTACATTTGCGTCTTTATTCCTATCTTGTCCCTAGGTTCTCTAGAAGCTTTTTTAATTTTTTTTTTATTTTTTTTAGATTCCATATATATGTGTTAGCATATGGTATTTATTTTTCTCTTTCTGACTTACTTCATTCTGTATGACAGACTCTAGGTTGATCCAACTATCTACAAATAATTCAATTTTGTTTCTTCTAATGTCTGACTAATATTCCATTGTATATATGTGCCACATATTCTTTATCCATTCATCCGATGATGGACATTTAGGTTGCTTCCATGTCCTGGCTATTGTAAATAGAGCTGCAATGAACATTGTGGTACATGACTCTTTTTGAATTATGGATTTCTCAGGGTATATGTGCAGTAGTGGGATTGCTGGGTCGTATGGTAGTTCTATTTTTAGTTTCTTAAGGAACCGCCATACTGCTCTCCATAGTGGCTTTATCAACTTACATTCCCACCAACAATGCAAGAAGGTTCCCTTTTCTCCACACCCTCTCCACCATTTATTGTTTGTAGATTTTTGATGATGGCCATTCTGACTGGTGTGAGGTGATACCTCATTGTAGTTTTGATTTGCATTTCTCTAATGATTAGTGATGTTGAGCATTCTTTCATGTGTTTGTTGGCTATTTGTATATCTTCTTTGGAGAACTGTCAATCTAGGTCTTATGCCCATTTTTTTTTAACATCTTTATTGGAGTATAATTGCTTTACAATGGTGTGTTAATTTCTGCTTTATAACAAAGTGAATCAGTTACACATATACATATGTTCCCATATCTCTTCCCTCTTGCATCTCCCTCTTTCTCACCCTCCCTATCCCACCCCTCTAGGTGGTCAAAAAGCACCGAGCTGATCTCCCTAGGCCCATTTTTGGATTGGGTTGTTTGTTTTTTTGATATTGAGTTGCATGAGTTGCTTGTATGTTTTGGAGATTAATCCTTTGTCAGTTGCTTCATTTGCAAATATTTTCTCCCAAACTGAGGGTTGTCTTTTGGTCTTGTTTATGGTTTCCTTTGCTGTGCAAAAGCTTTTAAGTTTCATTAGGTCCCATTTCTTTATTTTTCTTTTTATTTCCATTTCTCTATAAGGTGGGACAAAAAGGATTGTGCTGTGATTGATGTCATAAAGTGTTCTCCCTATGTTTTCCACTAAGAGTTTTATAGTGTCTGGCCTTACATTTAGGTCTTTAATCCATTTTGAGTTTATTTTTGTGTATGCTGTTAGGGAGTATTCTAATTTCATTCTTTTACATGTAGCTGTCCAGTTTTCCCAGCACCACTTATTGAAGAGGCTGTCTTTTCTCCGTTGTGTATTCCTGGCTCCTTTATCAAAAATAAGGTGACTGACCGTATGTGCATGTGTTTATCTCTGGGCTTTCTATCCTGTTCCACTGATCTATGTTTCTGTATTTGTGCCAGTACCATACTGTCTTGATTACTGTAGCTTTGTACGATAGTCTGAAGTCAGGGAGCCTGTTTGCTCCAGCTATGTTTTTCTTTATCAAGTTTGCTTTGGCTATTCAGGGTCTTTTGTGTCTCCATACAAATTGTGAAATTTTTTTTCTAGTTCTGTGAAAAATGCCAGTGGTAGTTTGATAGGGATTGCACTGAATCTGTAGCTTGCTGTGGGTAGTATAGTCGTTTTCACAATGTTGATTCTTCAAATCCAAGAACATGGTATATCTTTCCCTCTGTTTGTATCATCTTTAATTTCTTTCCTCAGTGTCTTATAGTTTTCTGCATACAGGTCTTTTGTTTCCTTAGGTTGGTTTATTCCTAGATATTTTATTCTTTTTGTTCCAGTGGTACATGGGAGTGTTTCCTTAATTTCTCTTTCAGACTTTTCATCATTAGTGTATAGGAATGTAAGAGATTTCTGTGCATTAATTTTGTGTCCTGCTACTTTACCAAAGTGATTGATTGGTTCTAGTAGTTTTCTAGTAGCATCTTTAGGATTCTCTATGTATAGTATCATGTCATCTGCAAACAGTGACAGCTTTACTTCTTCTTTTTCAATTTGGATTCCTTTTATTTCTTTTCCTTCTCTGATTGTTGTGACTAAAATTTCCAAAAGAATGTTGAATAACAGTGGTGACAGTGAGTAACCTTGTCTTGTTCCTGATCTTAGGGGAAATGGTTTTAGTTTTTCACCATTGAGAATGATGTTGGCTGTGGGTTTGTCATATATGGCCTTTATTAAGCTGAGGTAAGTTCCCTCTATGTCTACTTTCTGGAGGGTTTTTTTCATACATGGGTGTCGAATTTTGTCAAAAGCTTTTTCTGCATCTATTGAGATGATCATTTGCCTTTTCTCCTTCAATTTGTTAATATGGTGTATCACATCAATTGATTTGCGTATATTGAAGAATCCTTGCATTACTGGGATAAACCCCACTTGATCATGGTGTATGATCCTTTTAATGTGCTGTTGGATTCTGTTTGCTAATATTTTGTCCAGGATTTTTGCATGTATGTTCATCAGTGATATTGGCCTGTAGTTTTCTTTCTTTGTGACATCTTTGTGTAGTTTCAGTATCAGGGTGATGTTGGCCACGTAGAATGAGTTTGAGAGTGTTCGTCCGTCTGCTATATTTTGGAAGAGTTTGAGAAGGAAAGGTTTTAGGTCTTCTCTAAATGTTTGATAGAATTCACCTGTGAAGCCATCTGTTCCTGGGCTTTTGTTTGTTGGAAGATTTTTAATCACAGTCTCAATTTCAGTTCTTATGATTGGTCTGTTTATATTTTCTATTTCTTCCTGGTTCATTCTTGTAAGGTTGTGCTTCTCTAAGAATTTGTCCATTTCTTCCAGGTTGTCCATTTTATTGGCATATATTTGCTTGTAGTAATCTCTCATTATCCTTTGTATTTCTGCAGTGTCAATTGTTACTTCTCCTTTTTTATTTCTTATTCTGCTGATTTCAGTCTTCGTCCATTTTTTCTTGATGAGTCTGGCTAATGGTTTATCAATTTTGTTTACCTTCTCAAAGAACCAGCTTTTAGTTTTATTGATTTTTGCTATTGTTTCCTTTATTTCTTTTTCATTTAATTCTGATCTGATCTTTATGATATTTTTCCTTGTGCTAACTTTGGGGTTTTTTTGTTCTTCTTTCTCTAACTGCTTTAGGTGTAAGGATAGGTTGTTTATTTGAGATGCTTCTTGTTTCTTGAGGTAAGATTGTATTGCTATAAACTTCCCTCTTAGAACTGCTTTTGCTGCATCCCATAGGTTTTGGATCATCATGTTTTCATTGTCATTTGTCTCTAGGTATTTTTTGATTTCCTTTTTGATTTCTTCAGGGATCTCTTGGTTATTTAGTAGTGCATTGCTTAGCCTCCATGTGTTTGTATTTTTTACAGGTTTTTTCCTCTAATTGATATCTAGTCTCATAGCATTGTGGTCAGAAAATATATGTGATATGAATTCAGTTTTCTTAAATTTATCAGGGCTTGATGTGTGACCGAAGATATGATCTGTCCTGAAGAATGTTCCATGAGCACTTGAGAAGAAAGTGTATCCTGTTGTTTCTGGATGGAATGTCCTATAAATATCAATTAAGTTCAGGTTGTTTAATGTGTTATTTAAAGCTTGTGTTTCCTTATTTATTCTCATTTTGGATGATCTGTCCATTTGTGAAAGTGAGCACTTAAAGTCCCCTACTATAATTGTGTTAATGTCAATTTCCCTTTTTATGGCTGTTAGCATTTGCCTTATGTATTGAGGTGCTCCTATGATGGGTGCATTAATATTTACAATTGTTACAATTGTTATACCTTCTTCTTGGATTGAGACCTTGATCATTATGTAGTATCCTTCTTTGTCTCGTGTAATAGTCTTTATTTTAAAGTCTATTTTGTCTGATATGAGAATTGGTACACCAGCTTTCTTTTGATTTCGATTCACATGGAATAACTTTTTCCATCCCCTCACTTTCAGTCTCTATGTTTCCCTAGCTCTGAAGTGGGTCTCTTGCACACAGCATATATACGGGTCTTGTTTTTGTATCCATTCAGCCAGTCTATGTCTTTTGGTTGGAGCATTTAATCCATTTACAACTAAGGTAGTGATCAATATGTATGTTCCTATTACCATTTTCTTAATTGTTTGGGTTTGTTATTGTATATGTTTTCCTTCTCTTGTGTTTCCTACCTAGATAAGTTCCTTTAGCATTTATTTTAAAGCTGGTTTGTTGGTGCTGAATTCTCTTAGCTTTTTCTTCTCTGTAAAGTTTTTAATTTCTCCGTCGAATCTTAATGAGATCCTTGCTGGGTAGAGCAATCTTGGTTGTAGGTTTTTCCCTTTCATCACTTTAAATATGTCCTGCCATTCCCTTCTGGCTTGCAGAATTTCTCCTGAAAGATCAGCTTTTAAGCTTATGGGGATTCCCTTGTATGTTATTTGTTGTATTTCCCTTGCTGCTTTTAATATTTTTTCTTCGTATTTAATTTTGGTTGTTTGTTAAATATGTGTCTTGGCATGTTTCTCCTTGGATTTATCTTGTATGGGACTCTTTGCACTTCCTGGATTTGACTGACTATTTCCTTTCCCATATTAGGGAAGTTTTCAACTATAATCTCTTCAAATATTTTCTCAGTCCCTTTCTTTTTCTCTTCTTCTTCTGGGACCCCTATAATTCAATTATTGGTGTGTTTAATGTTGTCCCAGAGGTCTCGGAGGCTGACCTCAATTCTTTTTATTCTTTTTTCTTTATTCTGCTCTTCAGTAGTTATTTCCACTGTTTTATCTTCCAGGTCACTTATTAGTTCTTCTGCCTAAGTTATTCTGCTATTGATTCCTTCCAGAGAATTTTTAATTTCGTTATTATGTTGTTCATCATTGTTTGTTTGCTCTTTACTTTTTCTAGGTCCTTGATAAGCGTTTCTTGTGTTTTCTCTAATCTATTTCCAAGAATTTGGACCATCTTTACTATCATTACTGTGAATTCTTTTTCAGGTAGACTGCCTATTTCCTCTTCATTTGTTTGGTCTGATGGGTTTTTACCTTGGTCCTTCATCTGCTTTGTGTTTCTCTGTCTTCTCATTTTGCTTAACTTACTGTGTTTGGTGTCTCCTTTTCGCAGGCTGCAAGTTCGTAGTTCCCGTCGTTTTTGGTGTCTGACCCCAGTGGCTAATGTTGCTTCAGTGGGTTTTGTAGGCTTCCTGGTGGAGGGGACAAGTTTCTGTGTTCTGGTGGATGAAGCTGGATCTTGTCTTTCTGATGGGCAGGTCCACATCCAGTGGTGTGTTTGGGGTTGTCTGTGACCTTATTATGATTTTAGGCAGACTCTCTGCTAATGGGTGGGGCTGTGTTCCTGTCTTGCTAGTTGTTTGGCATAGGGTGCCCGGCACTGGAGCTTGCTGGTCGTTGAGTGTAGGTGGGTCTTAGCATTGAAATGGAGATTTCTCGGAGAGCTCTCACTGGTTGATATTATGAGTGCCTGGGAGGTCTCTGGCAGACCAATGTCCTGAACTCGACTCCCTCACCTCAGAGGCACAGGCCTGAAACCCGGCCAGAGAACCAAGACCCTGTCAGCCACACAGCTCAGAAGAAAAGTGAGAAAAAAAGAAAGAAAAAAATAGAATAATATAAAGTTATTAAAATAAAAAAATAATTATTTTTAAAAATCAAAAAATAGAAAAAAAAAAACAGAGAAAGAAAGAAAGTAAGAAGAGAGCAAACAAACCAAAAAACAAATCCACCAATGATCACAAGTGCTAAAAGTATACTAAAAAAAAAAAAAAAAAGGACAGACAGAACCCTAGGACAAATGGTAAAAGCAAAGCTATACAGACAAAATCACACAAAGAAGCATACACATAAACACTCACTAAAAGAGAAAAAGGAAAAAAAATTATATATCATTGGTCCCCAAATCCCCCACCTCAATTTTGGGGTGATTCGTGGTCTATTCAGATATTCCAGAGATGAAGCGTACATCAAGTTGTTTGTGGAGATTTAATGCACTGCCTCTGAGGCTGCTGGAAGAGATTTCCCTTTCTCTTCTTTGTTCACACAGCTCCAGGGGTTCAGCTTTGGATTTGGCCCTGCCTCTCCATGTAGGTCGCCTGAGTGCATATGTTCATTGCTCAGATAGGACAGCGTCAAAGTAGGAGCTGATTCAGGGGCTCTGGCTCCCTCAGGCCAGGTGGAGGGAGGGGTATACATTGCGGGGCGAGCCTGCGTTGGCAGAGGCCAGCATGATGTTGCAACAGCCTGAGGCATGCCCTGTGTTCTCCCGGGGAAGTTGTCCCTGGATCACAGGACCCTGGCAGTGGCAGGCTACACAGGCTCCCAGGAAGGGAGGTATGGATAGTGACTTGTGCTTGCACACAGGCTTCTTGGTGGTTACAGCAGCAGCCTTAGCATCTCATGCCCGTCTCTGGTGTCCATGCTGATAGCCACAGTTCGTGCCTGTCTCTGCAGCTCGTTTAGGTGGTGCTCTGAATCCCCTCTCCTCGCACACCCTGAAACAATGGTCTCTTGCCTCTTAGGCAGTTCCAGACTTTTTCCCAGACTCCCTCCCAGCTAACTGTGGTGCACTAGCCCACTTCAGGTAGTGTTAATCAGCCAACCCCAGTCCTCTCCCTGGGATCTGACCTCCGAAGCCATAGCCTCAGTTCCCAGTTCCCACCCGCCCTGGCGGGTGAGCAGACAAGCTTCTCAGGCTGGTGAGTGCTGGTCGGTACTGATGTCCTGTGCGGGAATCTCTCTGCTTTGCCCACTGCACCCTTATTGTTGTGCCTTCCTCCATGGCTCCGAAGCTTCCCCCCTGCAACCCCCCCATCTCCGCCAGTGAAGGGGTTTCCTATTGTGTGGAAACATTTCCTCCTTCACAGCTCCCTCCCAGAGGTGCAGGTCCCATCCCTATTCTTTTGTCTCTGGTTTTTCTTTCTTCTTTTGCCCTACCCAGGTAAGCGGGGAGTTTCTTGCCTTTTGGGAAGTCTGAGGTCTTCTGCCAGTGTTCAGTAGATGTTCTGTAGGAGTTGTTCCACATGTAGATGTATTTCTGATGTATTTGTGGGGAGGAAGGTGATCTCCACGTCTTACTCCCCTGCCATCTTGAAGGTGTCTCCAGTCCCTTTCTTCTTTGCTCATTTTTAAATTGGGTTATTTATCTTTTTATTATTGATCTGTTAAATGTTCTTTACATAATCTGGATAAAAGTCCCTTATGAGGTATATAACTTGCAAATATTTTCTCTCGTTGTGTGGGTTGTCTATTCACTTTCTTGATAGTATTATTCACAGTACAAAATATTTTAATTTTGATGAAGTCTAATTTATAATTTATCTGTTTCTCTTTTGTTGCTTGGTTTTTTTTTGGGAGGGGTCATATCTAAGAAACCATTGCCTTACCCAAGGTCACAAATGCTTACTCCTATGTTTTCTTCTAAGAGTATTACTCTTTTATATCTTACATTCAGGGATATGATCCATTTTGAGTTAATTTTTGTGTACGGTGTGAAGAAGAATTCTAATTTGTTTGCATGTAGATAACCACTCTTTCTAGTGCCATTTGTTTAAAAGACTTTTTTTTCCTACTGTTTCTTCTTTGTACCCTTGTTGAAAAATTAGTTAACCACACATGTAATGGTTATTTTCTGCACTCTCAAATCAATTCCATTGATCTATATGTTTACTTTTATGCCACTGTCTTAATTAAAGTTGCTTCATATTAAGTTTTGAATTTGGGAACTCTGAGTCTTCAAACTTTATTCTTCTTTTCTAAGATTACTTTAGCTATATTGAGTCCTTTTAATTTTCACATGAATTTAAAGAAGATTGTGTTAAATGTGCAGATCAATTTCGGAGGGTGTTAGGGGAGAATGGAGAGTGACTGCTAATGTGTACAGATGTTCTTTTGGGTGTGATTTAAATATTCAAAAATTGATTGTGGTGATAGTTTCAGAATTGTTAATATACAAATACATTGCATTGTACACTTTACTTTGGGTGAATTTTAAAGTATGTGAATTACATTTCAATAAAGATGCTTAATTAAAAAATAAATCTAATGATTAAATTTGGAATTTGCTCATAGCAAATTAAAAATATTAAAGATGCCAAATATTAAATCTAAAATTCATTGAAACATTGAAATTCAATATGGAACCAAACTTCTTCCTGGCCCTGCCTGCAAGCCCCACATCCCAATTCCCAGCCCACCCTGAGAGTGCACGGGACTTGAAAGAATACAGCTTGCATCCACCTTCCTCCCACATCACAGCAGCCACGAAGGCCAGAGGTCCACCAAGCTGGCCGACAGGCAGCCCCAGGGCCTCTGCATGGGCCGTTCCTCTGTAGGACACTCTTTTCCTCCCACCAAGGGAGATGAGAGGCGGTGGGCCCAGGGCCATGGGCTCCCAGATCCTCCACAGTAGTTGGAGAAGTCCCTGAGCTGAACAAGCCATATTTTCTGAAACGGAGGAGCTATAAAAGCTGGAAAAAGATGTTGTGCTAATAGGATTTGAGGACCTCTGAGGAAGGGATACAAATGAGTCCTGTTGTTGGAGACTCAAAAGAGAGAGAGCAGTATTTTTGTTTAATAAAAAGCTATTATTTTTGGGAGTGGAGTCAAGATGGTGAAGTAGGAGGACACAGAGTTTGTGTCTCCTCACAACTAGAGCACTTACTATGTGCTGGTGGGGGACCTCGGACATTTAGGGGGACAGGAGGAATGTCTACATGACAAGATAGGATGTGTGAGGGAAGGAGGTGGGGAAGAAAAGTGGAGGTGGGATGGGGCTGGTGCCCCTGAAGGGAGACTGGGGGAGGGGAGAGTTTCCTCCACTCAAAGGGGTGCACTGTCAGGGAGGGGATCAGCAGGGAGGGAGAAGGAGTTTCAGGGAATGCAGCCAGCATCTCCCCCCACACTTGGGCTCTGGCAAGCCTGCTGGGGTCCCAAGCCTGAACCCTCACTCCCTGGGGCCCTCTCTGGCCGTGCAGGTTCTGGGCCTGAGGTCCCCCCAACCAAGGCCTTTTCCAGCTGTGCAAGGCCTGGGCCTGAGCCCAACCAGCCAAAGAATCCTCTGACCATGTGGATCAAGGCAGGCTGAGCACCACCCCCCTCTAAGGTCTCCTCTGGCAGCACCGGCCCCTGCAGGCACACCAGTGGAGGCCTGTGCCTCAGCTGGCCTGCCTGGGCCTGTGTGCTCTGGGCCAGCTCCAGGAACAGATGCTGGTGAGAGGAGCAAATGCAGAGGTGGAGCTGACAGAGTGTGTCCAGAGACCTACCTGGAGGTCTTGGAGGCCTACTGGTGAGGCGGAGGTAGGCTGTAGCTCACCATGGGTGCAAGGACACTGATAGAGGAGGCACCAGGGAATTTTTTGTTTTTAAATTTTTTTTACTTATTATTTTTTTACCTTTTATTTCTGTTATTGTTTTTATTTTTTATTTTCTTTATTTTAATTTTTTTGCTGTGATTCTTTTTTGTTTTGTTGTTATTGTTTCATAATTATTGTTATTTTTCTAATATATTTTTTATTTTTCTAATTTTTTTAGCTTTTCACTCTTTGTTATTGTTCTGCTCTTTCCTCTTTGTTGCTTTTTTATTTTTGGCCACACCATGTGCCTCACAGGGTCTCGGCTCCCAGGCAAGATGTCAGGACTGAGCTCCTGTGCTGGGAGCTCTGAGTCCAAGCTGCTGGACTAACAGAGAACGTCAGGCCCCAGTGAGTATTATTTGGTGTAAGGTCTCCTGCAGGTCCTCATCTTGGCACCAAGACCTGGCTCCACCAAACTGCTGCAAACTCCAGTGCTGGATGCCTCAGGCCAAACCACCAGCAAGACTTGAACACAGCTCCACCCATCAAAAACATGAAATGACAAAAGAAAATATGTTACAGATGAAGGAGCAAGGAAAAGCCTACAAGACCAAATAAATGAAGAGGAAATAGGCAACCTACTTGAAAAAAGAATTCCGAGTAATGACAGAAAAGTAGATACAAAATCTCAGAAATAGAATGGAGGCACAGATCGAGAAAATACAAGAAATGATTAACAAAGATGCAGAAGACCAAAAGAACAAACAAACAGTGATGAAAAACATAATAAGTGAAATGAAAAATATACTAGAAGGAATCAATAGCAGAATAACTGAGACAGAAGAATGAATAAGTGAGCTGGAAGACAGAATGGTGGAATAACTGCCACGGAGCAGAACAAAGAAAAAAGAATGAAAGGAAATGAGGATAGTCTCAGAGACATCTGGGACAACAGTAAGTGTGCTAACATTCAAATTTTAGGGTTCCCAGAAAAAGAAGAGAAAGAGACAGGGTCTGAGAAAATATTTGAAAAGATTATAGTGGAAAACTTCCCTAACATGGGAAAGGAAATGATCACCCAAGTCCAGGAAGTGCAGAGAGTCCCATACAGGATAAACCCAAGGAGAAACATGATGAGATACATATTAATCAAACTAACAAAAATTAAATACAAAGAAAAACTATTAAAAGCAGCAAGGGAAAAGCAAAAAAATAACATACAAGGGAATCCTCATAAGATTATCAGCCGATTTTTCAGCAGAAACTCTGCAGGCCAGAAAGGAGTGGCAGTATATATTTAAAGTAATGAACGGGAAAAAACTACAACCAAGAATACTCTACCCAGCAAGGCTTTCATTCAGATTCAATGGAGAAATCAAAAGCTTCACAGACAAGCAAAAGCTAAGAGAATTCAGCACCACCAAATGGGCTTTACAACAAATGCTAAAGGAACTTCTCTAGGCGGGAAACACAAGAGAAGAAAAAAGACTACAAAAACAAACACAACCTCATTACAAATACCTCCATTTCATTTCTTTTTATGGCTGAGTAATATTCCATTGTATATATGTGCCACATCTTCTTTATCCATTCATCTGTCGATGGACATTTAGGTTGCTTCCATGTCCTGGCTCTTGTAAATAGGGTTGCAATGAACATTTTGGTACATGACTCTTTTTGAACTATGGTTTTCTCAGGGTATATGCCCAGTAGTAATGAGGTGGATGGAGTTAGAGTCTGTCATACAGAGTGAAGTAAGTCAGAAAGAGAAAAACAAATACAGTATGCTAACACATATATATGGAATCTAAGGAAAAAAAAAAAAAAAGGCCAGGAAGAACCTAGTGGCAAGACGGGAATAAAGACACAGACCTACTAGAGAATGGACTTGAGGATATGGGGAGGGGGTGGGGTGAGATGTGACAGGGTGAGAGAGTGTCATGGACATATATACACTACCAAATGTAAAATAGATAGCTAGTGGGAAGCAGCCGCATAGCACAGGGAGATCAGCTCGGTGCTTTGTGACCACCTAGAGGGGTGGGATGGGGAGGGTGGGAAGGAGGCAGATGCAAGAGGGAAGAGATATGGGAACATATTGTATATGTATAACTGATTCACTTTGTTATAAAGCAGAAGCTAACACACCATTGTAAGGCAATTATACTTCAATAAAGATGTTTAAAAAAAAAACAAACACAAAACAATAAAAAGCTGGAGACCTTCAAGATGGTGTAGGAGTAAGACGTGGAGATCACCTTCCTCCCCACAAATACATCAGAAATACATCTACATGTGGAACAACTCCTACAGAACACCTACTGAACGCTGGCAGAAGACCTCAGACCTCCCAAAAGGCAAGAAACTCCCCCACGTGCCTGGGTAGGGCAAAAGAAAAAAGAAAAACAGATACAAAAGAATAGGGATGGGACCTGTACCTCAGGGAGGGAGCTGTGAAGGAGGAAAAGATTCCACACACTAGGGAGTCCCTTAACTGACAGAGACAGGGGGTGACAGGGGGGGAAGCTTTGGAGCCACAGAGAAGAGCACAGCAACAGAGGTGCAGAGGGCAAAGTGGAGAGATTCCAGCACAGAAGATTGGTGCTGACCAGCATTCACCAGCCTGAGAGGCTTCTCTGCTCACCCGGCAGGCGGGTGGGAACTGGGAGCTGAGGCTCCGGCTTAGGAGTTCAGATTGCAGGGTGAGGACTGGGGTTGGCTGCACGAACAAAGCCTGAAGGGGGCTAGTGTGCCACAGCTAGATGGGACGGAGTCCGAGAAAAAGTCTGAAACTGCCTAAGAGGCAAGAGACCATTGTTTCGAGGTGCGCAAGGAGAGGGGATTCAGAGCACCACCTAAACGAGCTCCAGAGACAGGCCCGAGCTGCAGCTCTCAGCACAGACACCAGAGACAGGCATGAGATGCTAAGCTGCTGCTGCAGCCACCAAGAAAGGTGTGCACAAGCACAGGTCACTATCAACACCTCCCCTCCCAGGATCCTGTGCAGCCTGCCACTGTTAGGGTCCAGTGTGCCCGGGACAACTTCCCTGGGAGAACACACAACTTGCCTCAAGCTGTTGCAACGTCATGCTAGCCTCTGCCGCCACAGGCTCACCCCGCATTCCATGCCCCTCCCTCTCTCCCAGGCCTGAGTGAGCCAGAGCTCCCTAATCACCTGCTAGTTTAACCCCTTCCGGTCTGAGGGAAGAACAGATGCCCTCAGGCGACCTACACACAGAGGCGGGGCCAAATCCAAAGCTGAAGCACAGGAGCTGTGTGAACAAAGAAGAGAAAGGGAAATTTCTCCCAGCAGCCTCAGGAGCAGCAGATGAAATCTCCACAATCAACTTGATGCACCCTGCATCACTTGAATACCTGAATAGACAAAGAATCAACACAAAATTGAGGCAGTGAACTTTGGGAACAACTGTAGACTTGGCATATATTTATTGTTTTCCTTTTTCTCTTTTTCTGAGTGTGTATGTGTATGCATCTCTGTGTGATTTTTTCTGTATAACTTTGCTTTTACCATTTGTCCTAGGGTTCTTTTTGTCCATTATTATTTTTTTTCTTTTTAGTACAATTTTTAGTGCTTGTTATCACTGGTGGATTTGTTTCTTGGTTTGCTTGCACTCTTCTTTCTTCTTTCTTTTTTTTATTACTTGTTAATTTTTTTATTTTTAATAACTTGTTTCTATTATTTTAATAACTTTATTTCATTTTATTATTATTTTCTTTCTTTCTTCCTTTTTTTCTCCCTTTTCTTCAGAACCGTGTGGCTGACAGGGTCTTGGTGCTCCACCCGGAGATCAGCCCTGTGTCTCTAAGGTAGGAGAGCTGAGTTCAAGACATTGGTCCACCAGAGACCTCCCGGCTCCACGTAATAACAAATGGCAAAAATCTCCCAGAGATCTCATTCTCAACGCTAAGACCCAGCTCCACTCAATGACCAGCAAGCTGGAGTGTTGGGCACGCTATGCCAAACAACAAGCAAGACAGGAACAAAAGCCCTCCCATTAGCAGAGAGCCTGCCAAAAATCATAATGAGGTTGCAGGCACCCCAAAATACAACACAGGAAATGGTTCTGCCCACCAGAAAGAAAAATTCCAGCTTCATCCAAGAGAAAACAGGTATCAGTCCCCTTCACCAAGAAGCCTACACAACCCATTGAAACAACCTTAGCCACTGGGATCAGACATGAAAAACAACGGGAACGACGAATCTGCAGCCAGCAAAACAGAGACCCCAAACACAGTACGTTATGCAAAATGAGAAGACAGAGAAACACACAGCAGATGAAGGAGCAAGGTAAAAACCCACCAGACCAAACAAAAGAGGAGGAAATAGGCCGTCTAACTGAAAAAGAATTCAGAGTAATGATAGTAAAGATGATCCAAATTCTTGGAAATAGATTGTAGAAAATAAAAGAAACCTTTAACAAGGACATAGAAGAACTAAAGAGCAAACAAACAATGATGAAAAACATAATAAATGAAGTTAAAATTGTCTAGAAGGAATCAATAGCAGAATAACTAAGACAGAAGAACGGATAAGTGACCTGGAAGATAAAATAGTGGAAATAGCTACTTCAGAGGACAAGAAAGAAAAAAGGATGAAAAGAATTCAGGACAGTCTCACAGACTTCTGGGACAACATTAAATGCACCAATATTCAAATTATAGGGGTCCCAGAAGAAGAAGAGAAAAAGAAAGGGACTGGAGAAAATATTTGAAGAGATTATAGTTGAAAAGTTCACTAATATGGGAAAAGAAATAGTCAATCAAGTTGAGGAAGTGCAGAGAGTCCCATACAAAACAAATCCAAGCAGAAACACGCCAAGACACATATTAACCAAACTATCAAAAATTAAATACAAAGAAAAAATATTAAAAGCAGCAAGGGAAAAACAACAAATAATATAGAAGGGAATCCCCATAAGGTTAACAGCTGATTTTTCAGCAGAAACTCTGCAAGTGAAAAGGGAGTGGCAGGACATATTTAAAGTGATGAAAGCAAAAAACCTACAACCAAGATTGCTCTAACCAGCAAGAATCTCATTCAGATTCAATGCAGAAATTAAAAGCTTTACACACAAGCAAAAGCTAAGAGAATTCAGCACCAGTAAACCAGCTTTACAACAAATGTTAAAGGAACTTCTGTAGAAGTTCTAGAAACACAAGAGAAGGAAAAGACCTACAATAACAAACCCAAAACAATTAAGAAAATGGGAATAGGAACATACATATCAATCACTACCTTAAATTTAAATGGATTAAATACTCCACCAAAAGACATAGACTGGCTGAATGGATACAAAAACAAGACCTGTATATATGCTGTCTAAAAGAGACACACTACCGACCTAGGGACACATACAGACTGAAAGTGAGGGGATGGAAAATGATATTCCATGCAAATGGAAATCAAAAGAGAGCTAGAGTAGCAACTCTCATATCAGAAAATATAGACTTTAAAATAAAGACTATTACAAGAGACAAAGAAGGACCCTACTTAAAAATCAAGGGATCAATCCAAGAAGAAGATATAACAATTGTAAATATTTATGCACCCAACATAGGAGCACCTCAATATATAAGGCAATTGCTAACAGCCATAAAAGTGGAAATCCGCAGTAACACAATCATAGTAGGAGTCTTTAACACCCCACTTTCACAAATGGAGAGAGCATACAAAATGAAAATAAATAAGGAAAAACAAGCTTTAAATGATACATTAAACAAGATGTACTTAATTGATATTTATAGGACATTCCATCCAAAAACAACAGAATACACTTTCTTCTCAAGTGCTCATGGAACATTCTCCAGGATACATCATATCTTGGGTCACAAATAAAGCCTTGGTAAATTTAAGAAAACTGAAATCATATCAAGTGTCTTTTCCGACCAAAGCACTATGAGACTAGATATCAATTATAGAAAAAAATCTGTAAAAAATACAAACACATGCAGGCTAAACAATACACTACTGAATAACCAAGAGATCACTGAAGAAATCAAAGGGGAAATCAAAAAATACCTAGAAACAAATGACAATGAAAACACGATGACCCAAATCCTTTGGGATGCAGCAAAAGCAGTTCTAAGAGGGAAGTTTATAGCAATAAAATACTACTCAAGAAAGAAGAAACATCTCAAATAAAGAAGCTAAACTTACACCTAAAGCAAATAGAGAAAGAAGAACAAAGTTAGCAGAAGGAAAGAAATCATAAACATCAGATCAGAAGTAAATGAAAAAGAAATGAAGGAAACAGTAGCAAAGATCAATAAAACTAAAAGAAGGTTCTTTGAAAAGATAAACAAAATTTATAAACCATTAGCCAGTCTCATAAAGAAAAAAAAGAAGACTCAATCAATAGAACTAGAAATGAAAAAGGAGAAGTAACAACTGACACTGCAGAAATACAAAGGATCATGAGAGATTACTACAAGCAACTATATGCCAGTAAAACTGAGAACCTGGAAGAAATGGACTAATACTTAGAAAAGCACAACTTTCTGAGACTGAACCAGGAAGAAACAGAAAATAAAAACAGACCAATCACAAGCCCTGAAATTGAGACTGTGATTATAAATCTTGCAACAAACAAAAGCCCAGGACCAGACGCCTTCACAGGTGAATTTTATCAAACATTTAGAGAAGAGCTAACACCTATCCTTCTCAAACTCTTCCTAAATATAGCAGAGGGAGGAACACTCCAAAACTCAGTCAACAAGGCCACAATCACCCTTATTCAAAAACCAGACAAAGATGTCACAAAGAAAAATAAACTACAGGCCAATATCACTGATGAACATAGATGAAAAAAACCTCAACTAATTCCTAGCAAACAGAATCCAACAGCACATTAAAAGTATCATACACCATGATTAAGTGGGGTTTTTCCCAGGAATGCAAGGATTCTTCAATACATGCAAATCAATCAATGTGATACATCATATTCACAAACTGAAGGAGAAAAATCATATGATCATCTCAATAGATGCAGAAAAAACATTTCACAAAATTGAACACACATTTATGACAAAAACCTTCTAAAAAGTAGTCATAGAGGGAACTTACCTCAACAAAATAAAGGTCATATATGGCAAAACCACAGCCAACATTGTTCTTAATGGTGGAAAATTGAAAACATTTCCTCTAAGATCAGAAACGAGACAAGTTTGTCCACTCTCACCACTATTATTCAACATAGTTTTGGAAGTTTCAGCCACAGCAATCAGAGAAGAAAAAGAAATAAAAGGAATCCAAATAAGTAAAGAAGAAGTAAAGCTGTCACTGTTTGCAGATGACATGATAATATACATAGAGAATCCTAAAGATGTTACCAGAAAACTACTAGAGCTAATCAATGAATTTGGGAAAGTAGCAGGATACTAAATTAATGCACAGAAATCTCTTTCATTCTTATACACTAATGATGAAAAATCTGAAAGGGAAATTAAGGAAACACTCCCATTTACCATTGAAACAAAAATAATAAATACCTAGGAATAAACCTACTTAAGGAAACAAAAGACCTGTATGCAGAAAACTATAAGACACTGATGAAAGAAATTAAAGATGATACAAACAGATGGAGAGATATACCATGTTCTTGGATTGGAAGAATCAACATTGTGAAAATGACTCTACTACCCAAAGCAATCTACATATTCAATACAATCCCTATCAAGCTACCAATGACATTTTTAACAGAACTAGAACAAAAAATTTCACAATTTGTATGGAAACACAAAAGACCCCAAAAAGCCAAAGCAAACTTGAGAAAGAAAAATAGAGGTAGAAGAATCAGGCTCCCTGACTTCAGACAACACTACAAAGCTACAGTAATCAGGACAGTATGGTACTGGCATAAAAACAAAATATAGATCAATGGAACAGGATAGAAAGCCCAGAGATAAACCCATGCACATATGGTCACGTTATTTTTGATAAAGGAGGCAAGAATACACAATGCAGAAAAGACAGCCTCTTCAGTAAGTGGTGCTGGGAAAACTGGACCGCTACATGTAAAAGAATGAAATTAGGACACTCCCTAACACCATACATAAAAATAAACTCAAAATGGATTAAAGACCTAAATGTAAGTCCAGACAGTATAAATCTCTTAGAGGAAAACATAGGCAGAAAACTCTCCAACATAAATCACAGTAAGATCTTTTTTGACCCACCTCCGAGAGAAATGGAAATTAAAACAAAAATAAACAAATGGGACTTAATGAAATTTACAAGCTTTTGCACAGCAAAGGAAACCATAAACAAGTCGAAAAGACAACCCTCAGAATCGGAGAAAATATTTGCAAATGAAGCAACTGATATAGGATTAATCTCCAAATTTTACAAGCAGCTCATGCAGTTCAATATTAAAAAACAAACAACCCCATCCAAAATTGGGCAGAAGATCTAAACAGACATTTCTGCAAAGAAGATGTACAGATTGCCACGAAACACATGAAAGGATGCTCCACATCACTAATCATTAGAGAAATGCAAATCAAAACTACAATGAGGTATCACCTCACACCAGTCAGAATGGCCATCATCAAAAAATCTACAAACTATAAATCCTGGAGAAGGTGTGGAGAAAAGGGCACCCTCTTGCACTGTTGGTGGGAATGTAAATTGATACAGCCACTATGGAGAACAGCATGGAGGTTCCTTAAAAAACTAAAAATAGAGCTACCATACGACCCAGCAATCCCACTACTGGGCATATAACCTGAGAAAACTATAATTCAAAAAGTCATGTATTATAATGTTCATTGCAGCTCTATTTACAGTAGCCAGGACATGGAAGCAACCTAAGTGTCCATCAACAGATGAATAGATAAAGAAGATGTGGCACATATATCCAATGGAATATTACTCATCCTTAAAAATAAACAAAATTGAGTTATTTGTAGTGAGTTGGATGGATCTAGAGTCTGTCATACAGAGTGAAGTAAGTCAGGAAGAGAAAAACAAATACCGTATGCTAACACATATATATGGAATCTAAAAAGAAAAAAAAAAGCTTCTAAAGAACCTAGGAGCAAGACAGGAATAAAGACGCAGACGTAGAGAATGGATTGAGGACATTGGGAGGGGGAAGGGTAAGCTGGGATGAAGTGAGAGAGTGGCATGGAAATATATACACTACCAAATATAAAATAGATAGCTAGTGGGAAGCAGCCGCATAGCACAGGGAGATCAACTCGATGCTTTATGACCACCTAGAGGGGTGGTATAGGGAGTGTCTGAGGGAGATGCAAGAGGGAGGCGATATGGGGATATCGGTACACATATAGCTGATTCACTTTGTTATAAAGCAGAATCTAACACATCATTGTAAACAATTATACTCCAATAAAGACGTTAAAAAAAACAATAAAGATAATGCTAATAGCAGTATGCATATTGATAATTACCTTAAATATAAATGGTTTAATGCCCCAACCAAAATATACAGATTGGCTGAATGGATCCAAAAACCAGACCCGTATATATGCTGTCTGGAGAAGACCCACTTAAGACACAGAGACACATACAGACTGATAGTTAGATGATGGAAAAAGATATTCCATGCAAATAGAAATCAAAAGAAAGATGCAGTAGTAATACTCATATCAGATAAACTAGACATTAAAATAAAGACTGCTACAAGAGACAAGGAAGGACCCTACATAATGACCAAGGGATGAATCCAAGAAGGAGACATAACTCTTATAAATATTTATGCACCTAACATAGAAGCAACTCAATATATAAGGCAAATTCTAACAGACATAAAAGGGGAAATTGACAATAACACCATATTAGTGTGGGATTTAACAACCGACTTACACCAGTGGACAGATCATCCAGACAGAAAATATATAAGGACACACAAGCTTTAAATGACACAGTAGACCAGATAGACTTAATTGTTATTTATAGAACATTCCATCTGAAAGCAGCAGAATACACTTTCTTCTCAAGTGCACACAGAACATTCTCCAGGATAGATCACATCTTGGGTCACAAATCAAGCCTTGGTAAATTTCTGACCACAAGACTATGTGATTAGAAATCAATTTACAAGAAAAAAAACTGTAAAAAATAAAATCACATGGAGGCTAAACAATACACTACTAAATAACCAAGAGCTCACTGAAGAAATCAAAAGGAAATAAAAACTACATAGAAAAAAACGACAATGAAAACTCGACGACCCAAAACCTATGGGATGCAGAGAAAGCAGTCCTAAGCGGAAAGCTTATAGCAATTCAATCCTACCTCAAGAAACAAGAAAAATCTCAAATAACCTAACCTTACACCTAAAGCAACTAGAGAAATAAGAATAAACAAAACCCAAATTTAGTAGAAGGAAAGAAATCATAAATATCAGAGCAGAAATAAATGAAAAACGAATGAAGAAAACAATAGCAAAAATACATGAAATTAAAAGCTGTTTCTTTGAGAAGATAAACAATATTGATAAACCTTAGCCAGACTCATCAAGAAAAAAAGGGAGAGGATTCAAATCAATAAAATAAGAAAACAAGAAAAAGAAATTACAACTGACACCACAAAAATACAAAGGATCATAAGAGATTACTACAAGCAGCTCTATGCCAATAAAATGGACAACCTGGAAGAAATGGACAAATTCTTAGAAAAGTACAACTTTCCAAGACTGAACAAGGAAGAAATAGAAGATATAAACAGACAAATCACAAGTAGTGAAACTGAAAGTGCAATTAAATATCTTCCAACAAACAAAAGCCCAGGACCAGATGGCTTCACAGGTGAATTCTATCAAACATTTACAGAAGAGCTAACACCCATCCTCAAACTCTTCCAAAAAATCACAGAGGAAGCAACACTCTGAAACTCACTCTACGAGGCCACCATCCCCCTGATACAAACAAGCCAGACAAAGATATCACAAAAAAAGAAAATTACAGACCAATATCACTGATGAACATAGACGCAAAATCCTCAACAAAATACTAGCAAACAGAATCTATCAACACATTAAAAGGATCATACACCATGGTCAAGTGGGATTTATCCCAGTGATGCAAGGATTCTTCAATATACGTAAATCAATCAATGTGATACACCATATTTATGAATTAAAGAGTAAAAACTATATGATCATCTCAATAGATGCAGAAAAATCTTTTGACAAAATTCAACGCCCATTTATGATAAAAAATCTCCAGAAAGTGGGCATAGAGGGAATCTACCTCAACATAATGCAGGTCATATAAAAGAAACCAACAGCAAACCTCATTCTGAGTGGTGAAAAACTGAAAGCATTTCCTCTAAGATCAGGAACAAGACAAGGATGTCCAGTCTCACCCCTTTTGTTCAACATGGTTTTGAAAGTCCTAGCCACAGCAATCAGAGCAGAAAAAGAAATAAAAGGAATCCAAATTGGAAAAGAAGAAGTAAAACTGTCACTGTTTGCAGATGACATGGTACTATACATAGAAAAGCCTAAAGATGCCACCAGAAAACTACTAGAGCTAATCAACTAATTTGGTAAAGTTGCAGTTTACAAAATTAATGCACAGAAATCTCTTGCATTCCTATACACTAAAAACAAAATATCGAAAAGAGAAATTAAAGAAACACTCCCATTTACCATTGCAACAAAAAGAATAAAATACCTGGAATAAACCTATGTAAGGAGGTAAAAGACCTGTACTCAGAAAACTATAAGATATGATGAAATAAATCAAAGATGACAGAAACGGAGGGATGCACCATGTTCTTGGAAAAATCAATACTGTCAAAATGCCTTTACTACGCAAATCAATCTACAGATTCAATGCAATCCCCATCAAATTACCAGTGGCATTTTTCACAGAATTAGAAAAAAAAATTTATGGAAACACAAAAAACCCCAAATAGCTGAAGCAATCTTGAGAAAGAAAAACGGATCTGGAAGAATCAGGCTCCCTGACTTCAGACTATACTACAAATCTAAAGTAATCAAGACAGTATGGTACTGGCCAAAAACAGAAATATTGGTCAATGGAACATTATAGAAAGCCCAGAGATAAACCCAAGCACTTATGGTCACCTAATTTATGACAAAGGAGGCAAGAATATTCATATGAGAAAAGACAGTCTCTTCAATAAGTTGTGCTGAGAAAACTGGAGAGCTGCATGTAAAAGAATGAAATTAAAACACTCCCTAATACCATACACAAAAATAAACTCAAAATGGATTGAAGAGCTAAATATAAGACCAGACACTATAAAACTCTTAGAGGAAAACATAGAACACTCTTTGACATAAATCACAGCAAGATCTTTTTGCCCTCCTAGAGTAATAGAAATAAAAATTAAAATAAACAAATGGACCTAATTAAACTTGAAAGCTTTTGAACAGCCAAGAAAACTATAAACGAGATGAAAAAGGCAACCCTCAGAATAGGAGAAAATATTTGCAAATGAAACAAGTGACAAGGGATTAACCTTCAAATAAACAAACAGCTGATGCAGCTCATTATCAAAAAAATAACAATCCAATCAAAAAATGGGCTGAAGACCTAGATTGACATGTCTCCAAAGAAGACATACAGATGGCCAACAAACACATGAAAAGATGCTTAACATCACTAGTTAGTAGAGAAATGCAGATCAAAACTACAATGAGGTATCACCTCACACCAGTCAGAATGGCCATCATGAAAAAATCTACAAACAATAAATGCTGTAGAGGGTGTGGAGAAAAAGGAACCCTCTTGCACTGTCAGTGGGAATGTAAATTGATACAGCCACTATGGAGAACAGTATGGAGGTTCCTTATAAAACTGAAAATAGAAGTACCATATGACCCAGCAGTCCCACTACTGGGCATATACCTGGAGAAAGCCATAATTCAAAAAGACACGTACACCCCAATGTTCATTGCAGCACTATTTACAATAGCCAGGACATGGAAGCAACCTAAATGTCCATCAACAGATGAATGGATAAAGAAGATGTGGTACATATACTCAGTGGAATATTACTCAGCCATACAAGGAATGAAATTGTGTCATTTGTAGAGATGTGGATGGACCTAGAGTCTGTCATACAGAGTGAAGTTAAGTCAGAAAGAGAAAAACAAATATTGTATATTAACACATATACGTGGGATCTAGAAAAATGGTACAGATGAACCTATTTGCAGGGCAAGAATAGAGACAGAGATGTAGAGAACAGGCATGTGGGCATGGGGGGGAAGAGGGGGTGGGATGAATTGGGAGATTGGGATTGACATGCATACATTACCATGTGTAAAACATATAGCTAGTGGGAACCTGCTGTAGAGCATAGAGAGCTCAGCTCAGTGCTCTGTGGTGACCTAGATGGGTGGGTTGGGGGGGTTTGGTAGGGAGCCAAGAGAGATGGGATATATGTATACAGATAGCTGATTCACTTCATTGTACAGCAGAAACTAACACAACATTGTAAAGCAACTATACCCCAATTTAAAAAAAAATTGTTCAGTATGAAACCAAATGATAGTGTTCAAATTCAAAGTGAAGGTCCAAACTGGTTGTAATTAGTGCTTGTAACCAAAGAGCCCAATAACACAATTGAGGAATGGCATTACAGCTAATAGCATGATTTTAAACAGGCTAGATTTCAATATTTAGTCAGCTGATGTTTATAGTAAACTTTTGTAATATGCATAAACACTGTTTTTTAGTGTAACTCTTGTTTACCAGATGTAAATTTATTCATGGATTCATCATCAATAGATTCATCCATATTTTGTACTCATTGAAACCAAGCAGATATTTTCATGCTCATGATAATAAAACAATTTTAATGGAAATCCAATTTACCAAAATCACAACCATTTTTATATTTAAAATTTTAATTGAAATATTGAAGTGAATTGGCAACAAAAACAAAACAGAATTATTAAGTTAAAAAGAATGGTTTTAATTTTTCATATGTCAATGAAATTATGTGGTATACATATAATGGTATACACATCATAGGCTTGCCAGTCTTATCTAGTCCACATCTTATACAAGGAAGCTGAATTATTGCACACCTCCCTGTGCTTCCCTAAAATAGTACCTGACCATGATCACATTTTCTTTTTTGGCTGGGCACTTATATAATCCTCCTCAATTCCAGCAAGTTCCTTTGCAGGGGTTTACCTGGCTGTACTCAAAGCAGAGTCCCACTTCTCTCTAATCAAGCAAGAAAAAAGAAACACTCCCTATTCAGTGCTGCCTGAAAAATACATAGCCCAATGGTCATTGAATTGTCCAGTTGTATAAAACCCCAGGCATCTACACTGAGCTCTGGGAACAACACCAGTGCCTCTAATAGAGGAATGTTTCTCAAAGTGTGGACACAGTATCACAGGTAGTCCACAAGATAATTTGTGGGATACATTGGCAAGTATTCTAATAGTTATTTATTTAAGTGTGCTATGAAAAATAAATAATTAGCATGTCAGTATTTTAACAAATACTACTTCTTTAGGGTAAGTAAATATATATGGAATTATTAGTAATTCTTTACTTGGAATACCCATCTCTCTTCTTTTGTCTTTACCTCCCTGGCATCCCCACTTTTAGTGTTATTTGCTTCTTACTCTGATTCCCTATTTTGCACATTATATCACATTATCACATCTCAGATTATATCACATCACAGATTACACTGTAATTTTTGTTGGCACACCTATCTCTGTACTAGATTGTGAGTTCCTTAAGAACCAGAGCCAAATCTTTGTATCCTCAGTGTCTAATGCAGTGGCTGGGCCCTGGGAAGTACTCAATAAATATTTGTGTAATGAATGAATGTGAATTACAGCTGTGGTCAGGATAATTACATTCTACAAGCATTGATCTAGTAGCTATTTCACTGTTGGTGTTAGGATTGCACTGTGTCTCAAAGAGAATTGAAAGTGTAAAACTGCAAGACAGGAAACCAAACACAATTAATTCTCTATCAAATTAATTACATTAGTAAATTTTTTGTGCTGAGTTTTCTTATAATAATGAATTTCTGAACTAAGGTTCAAAAGCAGAATTACTGGATAAAATAAAGGTTGAAAGAGCTAAAATGTAATTAAAAGAGAACAGGTTCTGGAATTAAACTCATGTTGAGTTTGAATTCTAGCTCAGCAATTACTAGCTGTATCGCCTGTAAACTGAGGACCAGAGATAATTCATATAAAGCCTAAATAGTACCTGACACATAGTAAGCTTTCAATAAATGGTAGCTGTCATAATTAATTTAATCTGGAGAAAACTAGGAAATATCTTACTAATAATCTCTAAGTAGTGCCCCTTGAAGTTCTGACCCAAGAGAAAAATATAAAAGAAGCCCCCCCTCTTATCTTGCTCCCATTCCCACCCCAATCCCTCTTATGATAGTGTAGTGATCATTACCTTCCCAACTTATGCCAAGCACTAATCTAAAGCCCAGCTGGTCTCTCTCTCTGAAGTTCCTGGTATAGATCTTCCTTATACAAGGAAATAAATCATTTTCTAATTCACACACTCCTGGTGGCAAGCAGATAATTATTTATAATTAAAAAGGTTTTTCATCCAATTTCTACTGGGTTAGATTAAATCACACCACTGTCATACCAGGAAAGTACTTAATTAAGCAGAAGAGGTGACAATGAGTGAGTGTACTTTGTTGGAAAAATTACAGGCCAAAAGTTGACTTAGAAACCCTGATTTCTATTCTCAACTTTGCTAATAACTTACTTAGAAATTTTAGGTGAGTTGCTTTATTGCTCTAGGCCTTAATTTCTATACTTAGAGAAGATAAGTTCTGTGCTGAGATAACTGGCTGATATTTTGGAAAAAAACTAAGCTGTATCACCACTCACTCTTCTAAAAAAATAAAGTCCAGAGGACTGAACAAATATTTAAATATAAAAAGTGAAACTATATAATTTCTAGGCAGAAGTATGAATGCATATGTTTATAATTTTGGAATGGCGAAGTTCTAAACAAAAACACAACCAAGAAATCATATAGAAAAGGTGATAAGACTACCTAAAAACTTAAATCTTTTGTCTGGAAAAACATACCACTATAAAATGTTCAAAAGATGAAAGAGAAAAATCCAACAGAAAAATAAAGAATATGGTCAAATAATTCACACACAAAAAATACGAATGGCCATCAAACCTATATAAAGATGTTCAACTTCACACATAATTAAAGACGTGAAATTAATACATTTTAAGACACTAAATGCTGGCCAAGGTAAAAGAAGTGGTCATGCGTCTGTGTTGGTGAGAGTATAAAGTGGTGCTGCTCTCCAGTGCTGATTCTTGCTGCCTGTCTCTGAGGAGCTTCTGTTCCAATCATTCTCAGAAATACCCCTCTTACAGTATTCCTACTACCTAATTTGGCATCCCACAGCCACATTTTAATCTGGGACACTATGTGCAAATAGTGTCTGGTATCACTATTCCATCTCCTGTCACCTCCTCTGCTTTGAGGAAAGTTCAAAGTCTCCTACAGTATGGTTCTTTCTCTCTCTTCTATTCTTTGGGACTCCTTCTTCCCTTTGATAAACAAGTTCCACAAATTCTGAGAACTCAGCCAGTGTAATTCTCAAAGCATAGCCATCAGCAACTGGCTGAGGGGAGGAAACACAAAGATTTTGCTAAATTCTTGAAATGGAAACAAAATACAGATTAATATTTAAAGAAATTATCCTGCCACAGTTATTTTAAATATGAATTTAATATGATTAAATATAATAGGATACTACTTTTATGGGCAAAAGTTAGCATAAACTCAAAAAATAATGTTTCTGTTTTTAAGAGTTACACAAATAATTTTCACAGAACAAAACATACCTCATGAACCAAAATAGCATGTATTTTATTACTTTCTAAAAATCTCCAGTGTGGGCCTTATACAGGAGAAATCAAGTGCTGAATGGCAATTAATGTTACAATATATTTAGAAGTGGACTAGAACATTAAAAAAGGAGACTGAAGAAACAATTCTATTTTCCCTTCACTTTGAATCAGCAATGAATCCATACATGAAATAGACTAAACAATATATAATCCAACCAATAACTATGGGCATATTTTTTAAAATATCTTCTTATTTGCATTTAGACAATTTAATCCTGAAACCAAGGGAAGAAGTTCCAAAGATATGTTTAGTTTATTTAAAATAATGAATATATATAAATTTATACTATTGTCACTAAAATGTGTAAAAATTGAGCATGCCCATTTGCTTGAATGGTTACTCACTTCAATATAAATTATAATTTCCTAGGTTTTAAGTAAATGGGAAATGAATGAAGCATGTCAGCTATTGTTTAACAAACTAATTGAACATAGACTGACAATAAAAACAAGATAGCAACAAACAAACAAAATAAAGAATGATTCCTTTAAAAATAATAGGGAAAACCTTGCATTAAATGTTTTCCACCATGTCCTTAGAATTTAAGAACACAGAGATGTGTATAAATAATTCTCCCAAAATGACTCTTAAGATATAATTTCTTAATGGTTCTTCTCCAGTGGATCTTCTTTTCTCTCTTCCTCCCTGCACTCTTTCTTCCTTTGCTGTACACTGTAAAGCATTTTAGCACCTTTGTTGTACAGCTATTTGTTCATTTATCCTCTTGAAGACATATACATTTAGTGAGTACAATAACATAGTTGCCGATTTCCCAAAACAAAAATTGACTTGATGTTTACTACTTCATCAGAACATTTATATCTACAGTTTGAAAATTGAAGAAAACTAGTTTTAACTTTATGTTATCACACTTTAAATATGTCTAAATTTAAACGAGTTTTAGTTGATGGCTTCAAGTAATTTACAATAAAATAAAACAATTTGGAGGGTTACATGGTGCTTACTATAGAGCAATCTGATATATAAGGCCAGAAACAGAAAAGGGAGGGAAAAAACCTAGCATGACACAAAGTTAAGAGAATCATTTCTATGAGCATCTTAAAAATCCAGCATTTAACTTTAACCTCTGATTAAAATGGTATCAGTTTACTAAATTGAATTTTTTAGTAGTGAATACACTGGTTTTCGATGCACAACTTATTTGACAGGTCACCACTATTTTCTCTGTGAAGGGTGATTGTTTCTAATCAACCCTCATTGATGGACAGTTGGACTACACCAAAAACCTGATCTATCTTTTCTTGAAGATAGGCTGTAGTCTCATATGGGCAGCGTATTTATCAATTTTTTGATTATTTTTTTTTTTTTGGCCGCGCTGCATGGCTTCTGGGATCTTAGTTCCCCAACCAGGGATCCAACCCTAGCCCACGGCAGTGAAAGTGCCAAGTCTTAACCACGGGACTGCTGGGGATTCCCTGTTAATTCTTTTTTAATAAATTATTTTTACAAGGATAACCAGCATTAGTGAGCTTTCTAATGAGATAGAAGAAGCCTGGAGCATTAAGATGAATTAAAATACAAAAAGCCAAAAGATAATTGTTTTAAATTAAAGATGCCACTGTGTTAGCATACCATGATACTCACACAACTTGTAGAAGTGTCCCAGTATACCTTTAGTAGTTTATAAGCTATGGACTAACATCTATGCTTCTGTAATATAAAGCTGATGGTAAAATACTAAAAAATTTTTAAGATTTTAAAAGTCTCATATTTCATGCAAAAACAGATATTAACCATACCAAAACACAAATTAAGTTCAATAGATAGGACTTCCCCAGTGGGAAGTGGTTAATGGTCCGCCTGCCAATGCAGAGGACACGGGTTCGATACCTGGATGGGGAAGATCCTACATGCTGCAGAGCAACTAAGCCCCTGTGCCACAACTGCTGAGCCTGCGCTCTGGAGCCCACACATCACAACTGCTGAGCTCGCATGCCACAACTACTGAAGCCCGCGTGCCTAGAGCCCATGCTCTGCAACAAGAGAAGCCACTGCACACCACAACGAAGAGTAGTCCCCCCTCGCCGCAACTAGAGAAAGCCCGTGCACAGCAACGAAGACGCAACGCAGCCATAAATAAATAAATAAATAAATAAATAAATAAATAAATAAATAAATTTATTTTAAAAAAAAAGTTCAATAGATAGAATTTAGTAAATTTAAGGGAACCAGAAGCCTTTATCCCTAAAGTGAGAAACTTTGAAACTCTTCAAATAAATGAGGACACCTACTGGAAGTTGGAAATCTTTGAATAATTTTAGCCAAAGAGAAAGCTCATCTGCAATTTTATTTGAAAACTTCTTTGCTGGCAAAAGAAAGAGGACAGCATAGGCAAGTATTTGTCAAGTTCTAGGAGAAAAAACCACATTCCTTGGAATTACCTTAGACCAAAAAGGAAAAAGAAGAAAACGTGAAAGTAGAATTTCTCTTCCCTAAGGTTTCTACTTTCTTGAGGTAATTGAAACTGACTAGAGAATTCAAGTTTAAGATTATAGATGAATGGAGGATCCAGTGAATAAGCATAAAAAAAGTATCTGAAGTAGGCTGATGGCCAGCAATTGAACAAAATTTGTATTTACCAAATATGCCACATAGTTACTAACACTTCTGTATAAGTTGTATAATTGTTAATATCACAACCATAGATACATTTTTTAGTACAAAACCAAAAAAGCCTGCTGTGAATTCAATAGATGATATTGGGCATGTCATTTAACTCCCTGGACTACATTTTATTCATCTGTATTCCAAGGGGATTAAACTAAAAAATCTTCAACAGCCTCCTTTAAGCTTTAAGGTGTGAGAGCCTAAAAATAGGATTTCCTCAAATAATTACTTTAAAAATAGGTAGACATTTTGCAATTAAAAACATAAAATTGTATTATATTCCTTTTTCCCCTAGAAAGCAGCCTCATTTATTTTTACCTTTGGAAACATACTTTCCAGATCCTTCATATCAGGGATCGCTCATTAATTCACTATTTTATTAATCTCTGGCCTGCTGTGAATAAACATAGGATATGGGAAGCTTTGGGTCTTCAGGATTATAATTTTTCCAGAGTCTCAGGTAAGTGCTGTCATCAATCTAAGCAAATTCCTCAGATCAATCTTATATAAGGCTCAAAATAAGTGTATTTATGTATTTTGGCTCACTGTAGTCTTACCATTTATTTTGCCCTGTGAAAATACCAAGTGACAATGTATTTAAAACACAACTTTTAATTATATAATGGAAGTCTTACCTCATTATGTTCAAACAATAGTAGGTAGTTTTCTGACATTTTTTCATTTTTTAGAAATATAATAATAATAATGGTAATGGATGAGGCCAAAATTAAACATAATTTAATATGGAAAAGAAGATATTCATTACTAATCAATCAGTATTTTTGAGATCCCATTGCATGCAAAGCTGTATATGGAGAAATACTTTGAATTATGCAACATATATATCATTTTAAGCTAGAATATATAGAACATTTGATGACCTCTTTTACCTTAACTGCCTAACATCCCTTTTCTCATAAATACTTAATACTTTCTTTTGGATTCTCTGTCTCAAACAATTTAATGTTGGTGTCTTTCCTTTACAATTGTTCATATCTTCCTGTGTCATTTCCCAGTGGTTACCAAATGGGCATGCTACAGCTCCTGTAAGTTTTGAGGATGGCAGTAGGCATTCTTAATACCCAGGAGAAATTAGAGAGCCCTGTGGAGAATTGTCCAGCAATTACCTTCATAGTCATGAATAAATAATTTAAAAAAGAGAAATAGCTCCTCTTTCGCCTCCTCGCTTCCAAGATGACCAAGAAAAGAAGGAACAATGGTAGTGCCAAAAAGGGCCGCAGCCACGTGCAGCCTATTCGTTGTACCAACTATGCCCGTTGCGTGCCCAAGGATAAGGCTATTAAGAAGTTCGTCATTCGGAACATCGTAGAGGCCTCAGCCATCAGGGACATTTCCTAAGCGAGTGTTTTCGACGCCTATGTGCTTCCAAAGCTGTATGTGAAACTGCATTACTGCATGAGTTGTGCCATTCACAACAAGGTAGTTCAGGAATCGTTCTCAGAAAGCCCGGAAGGACCAAACACCTCCATCCCGATTTAGACCTGCTGGTGCTGCCCCACGACCTCCACCAAAGCCCATGTAAGGAGCTAAGTCCTTAAAGACTAAAGAAATACTGTTCCCTGGAAAGACAATAAAATGGAAATTATACTTAAAAAAAAAAAGAAATAAGCCAATGTATTTTTTTAAATGAGCCAAAAAAAATTCTCACTTTGACAATTATACAAAAAAAAAATTAAGGAATAATTTATCAATTTTAGAAAAATAGTTTTTAAAGTTAGCAAATTCTATAGGAGGTATGTAGAGTGTAATGTGCTAAGAAAATATTTAGGTAAGGAGAAATAAGTATACAAAATTTTAAATCAACGTGAAGTTATACGACTGAGTGGTTGGGGAGAAAATAGAAAATATCAAAGCTTGCTTGTGTCATATGAGTGGTACAATTTAAATTCTATAGTGTAACAAGAAGGTAGAATCTTTTAGGGCTGAAATTATTGGATAAGGCTTTTGTCAAAGAAGTGATATTTGACTTGGGTCTGAACAGTTTGATAGACATTTGATAAGCAGAGATATAAGACAATGGGGCTGCAATCGGAGGTAAAAATATAGCAAAGGCAAAAAGCCTAGGGCAGGTTGGTTTCTACAAAAGACTACCCTGGTTAATGGTTGGAAAAAAAGAACATGGTGGTGGGGGTCAGGAATTAGAGAAATGTTTCAACCTTAGAAAATTTTTGTATGCATGCATGACTATTGTTTCAATCTGATAGGACATAAATCACAGATGCAACAGGTTAGACTGCAAGGAAGGGAAATGGACCAAAAAAGAAAATTGCTCACAAACTTAAGAGGAATCTTAGACCCCACTGACCTGCACGTTTCTTCTTTGCCTCCAAACTAAGCCTTACCTCCCAAGACTCCTCACGATCATTTATTTCAATCCACCTGGACTAGTCATTCTGTTCACTGAACAAGTACAAAGATTTCCTGCCTCTGCATTTGCTATAATAGTCTATCCAACGGTTCAGAGCCAAGTCAAATACTACCTCCTCAACAAAAACCTTCTCCAGTGATCTCAGTCTTAAACCATAGTTCTCATCTGTTTTATTATTGAACTTAGATTGTACCACTCACATGATACAAGCAACCTTGATTTATAAATGTTTGCATCTGCTTGCTTTATCCTACACAATTATAAAAGTTCTTAAGGGCAGAAACCATGTAATGCAACTTTGCATACCACAGCGTTTTGCAGTTTCATAGGCTAGTCTATAAAATCAAAATCCAACTCACAAAATAATGCTAAATACGAATTTGTTGAGTGTGTTCCAGTGTTGACGCATTTTTCATTCTCTTCATGTTTCTCCTTATCCTTATGAAGCAATCCTTATATTGAACCCAAATTTTATGTTTACTTTCTAACTCTTGGAAAATAAAATGATTGAAACACATCTAGGCTCACCCAGTAATGCCTTCACCATAAGAGTTAAAGAGGCATCTAGAGAATCTAGGGATGATCCCAATAACTGTGGGGAAAGGAAGCAATTTAAATGTCTTTCTGATTTACCTACTTGAATCAGAATGTAATATGAGGTTGGAGGAGGGAAATTGAGCTGAAAACAGTCTTTACTACCTGATCTGTTTAATTCCACACTGTAGGTGCTGGGGAAGAATGGGTAAAGGTAAAAATGATGGGTTCTTCTGTTAGGCTGTATTTTAGTTTGAAGGGATGGTTTGGTATTCTAAAGCAGCTATGAATATTTTTAAAACTGATGATTGCAATTTTTTAATCCACATGAACACAAATGGATTTATTCCTTTAAGTAACTGTTCAAAGGGTTAATTTCCTTTTTTTGATTAACCTTCCAGCATAGGGATTTCGTCTGTGGTTGAAACAAGTTTAAACCCAATTAGCTGTTACAAAAACCAAAGTAAGGCATTGGGAAAAGGTGCTTCAGGATCCTACATTTTTACGCATAAGTATCCACAAGTACCTCATTCACCAATCCCCACCCCCACTCTCACAAACTTTAGGTCTCAGAAACTAACTTGGGAACGCAGATAGAAGCCTCTTTTAGAGTAGAAAGCTACCTAATGATGGCTAGGACTAGGGTGACATTAGGGGGCACTCTCCTTAGGCACAAATTATAAGAGGCACCCCAAAACTCGATAATGAAGATAAATTTTTAAAGCACTATTTTAAAGACCTAACTAATGCAAAAAAAGTCCATGATGAACAAACTATCAATTTTAAATAA
Organism: Eschrichtius robustus; assembly: GCF_028021215.1. NCBI lineage: Eukaryota > Metazoa > Chordata > Mammalia > Artiodactyla > Eschrichtiidae > Eschrichtius > Eschrichtius robustus. Next base: position 70,084,935 of record NC_090845.1, on the reverse strand, counting down.
AATCAAGATCTTGCCCTGCACTTGCATGATTCACTTCAATTGCCTCATCCTAATCTCCTGAGTTTGGGGCACATACTTAAATTTGCACCAGAGGTGAGTGCTTTAATTGCTTTATCCGAGTCCAGGCTCTTGAGTCCTAAACACTTTCATGTATGGCACCTTCCCGAGTCCCTTCACTAAATGCCACCTTTGGATTCATAATCCATTGTATCAGCACTTTTCCTCGGGATAGACCTCTGTTATTACAAACCTCACGCGGGGTCCCATTGAATTCCTGGTGGACTCCCACCAAGTGGGATAATGGTATCTATCAAATGTCCCCACCTTCACGTTCCTCCTGCTTTTACAGCTCCCAGTTTGTTGCTCTCCATTGGCGGGAGACGCGCCGTTTGGCACCCTGATCCTGCCAGGACTACAATTCTGCTTTGGCGGAAAGTTCCCACAACCTGAGAAACAGCTCCACTCTTTTCTACTTTCTGAATGAGTGCTCCTCTCAGTTCATCTACATCATTCTGCCAAAGGTAGAATGGAAAGACTGGAGCCTAGGCTCAATAATGTCCCTAAAGCACTTTGTCTCCAGGAAGTAAAGTGGGGCTTTTAGAGACCGTGGAGAAAGCAAGTACAATGACTTTCGCCTGTCATTACTACATAAAAGGAAAAAAACAAAAACAACAACAAAAAACGATCAAGACAATTCCAGCTTTCCCGCCGGTTTTATGCTTCAGCACTTTGCATCCACGAAGTCTGGGGTCTCCTCTACCCCACCAGCGGTCGGAGCTGGCAGAGTACGAGGGCTTCAGGCAAGTACGTGGGCCACGCCCCCTGGGCTGGTCACCTCCCCTTATTGGCCTGACAGCCTGTCACTCCAATTTGGGTCCCCCTCCTGCTAACCGTTCACGTAGTTCGGTTGCGTCTGGTGCGTTTAATGTTGCCAATAACGAGGGATTTTTTTTTTTTTTTTGGAGGCGAGCACAGGTCGTGCTGCAATTAGTTCATTCATTGAAAACTCAGTTGCTCTCTGAGCGGTCGGGTAGAGACTTCTTTCGGCTTTTTTCCTGCTGTTAAGATCTCCTCTAGAGAGCTGCAACAATGCCCAAAAGAAAGGTAAGTGAAATAGGAAGACAGAAGGGGGATTAGCGACTGAAATACATATTTCCTAATCGGCAGAGTTTTTTTTTTTAAAGCATTTTGGCTTCTAGTTCGATTTTGTGATGTGTTGAATGGAAGGGGAGGGAAGGGCAAATATCGGTTGGTGTAAGGTTGAGGATGGTCTCTCACGCAACTAGTAGTTCACTTTTGGCTTGTTTTGTTTAAGGGTAAGAATCACTTGAGAGGTGTCTCCATGCTGAATTACAAACAGCCATAGCGCTGTGCTGTCGCTTCCTACCCCACCCCCCCTTCCTCCGCTTACCCTATTGGAGAAGACTTCTCCCAACCACACTTCCAGGCACTAGTTTCCTCCTCAGCCTCCAGCTTTTCTCCGGGAACCGTCCAGTTTGGGGGAACGAAAGCCATGGCTTTCTCCCGTATTTGCCTTTGTTCTTCCCGTTTTCTTTTTCCTTTTTTTCCCTCCTCCGCTTCTTGTCATGCCAGATGGCTATGCAATGGTAATCCTGTGCCATTAGGCGGCGCAGACTTCAAACTGTCCTAGAGAAGGGAGAGATTCACAGCTGTAATTAGCAACTTTGGAGCTGAGAGATCTGGGACTCTCCAAGCTCACTCACTGTCTAAAGGTGGAAGGATGATAAGAGAAATGGGTCAGATAAACTATTGCTGATGTTAGGGTAGCATGGATTTGTTCACTTTAGACGCGCAGAATTGATATGAGCTATTCAAGGGCTACAAGTCTCCTGCAAACCCTCACTTAAAAGATCGTGGTTTCTCTCTTGGACGGGAAATAAATTCACGCTCGGTGTTGGTTTGTTTTTTTTGGGGGGGGGAGGGAGTTCCCTTAGAAGTGAAATCGATCGCTGTTTCGTTGCTTGATAAAATTGTAAAACACTGTGCTAAGTAAGGCGTTATGATTGTTTTGGTACTATTCCTATCTATTCGTCCGCCTTCCATATTTTTAGAACATAGGAATAAGACTGAAATTCCCCGGTGCTCTGGCGATGTATGACTCGTGCAATAGCTCGATAATTCCCAGGCTAAAGGACTGCTCAGATACGGAAAGCAATGGTTTCTAATCAACATCCCCCTGCCTGAGATTCCCACCGCTGCGCTTTTCTAGGCTTGTGCAATGGGTCTTGCTATTTTACAGAGCTGACAGCAACCTTGTAGCAGGTAGTGGCGGGAAGTTTTAAAATCCGCAGCCGGCTTCTCAGAAAAACGCATTGACGTTGTAACAAAGAGGGTCCCCCCACACCAGGGCATTGTGGGGGTTGTAGTTGTTGTATGCACAACTTGGAGGGGAGAATAGTCCATTTAGAAGAGAGGATCAGATAAGTACAATTGCATCTCGAGCATAAAGCTAAACAGACAGGGAGATTGTATGAAGCTCCGCCTTCATTCTGCCCGCCCCCACACTTTTTGGCTTTAACCCTGGCTACAACAGGTGGATTTTAAAATTAAAAAGGTTTGTTTTTAGGAGATGCAATTTACACAAAAGGATGAAATTGACTATCAGTTGTATAAACTTACGTCTTGGGAATTCATTTGCATCTTGGTGCACATTTGCGCTTTAGTAGACAGCATGCTACTAGGCACTAACACGTGGCTACTTGAGCAGGAATCCAAGAAAAAGTCAAGCTGTTATATTGCAATTGCAATCTATAGGCAATATTTTCGGATCTATCAGTATATGTTTATATCGATGACCTTATTTCTGTGTGGTTTTCTCCCCTGTATAGGTTGCAGGTCAAGGTGATATGAGTCAGGAGGTGAGTTTCTTTAGTTTTAGAATCTGAAAAAATTCACTTGGTTTATAAACTTGACACATAAGCAGCTAAAAACTAAATGCTGGTTAATATATTTGTACCATATGCGTACCAATATGGTATGCCAGTGAGCTCTCTCAGAAATATAGTAGGTATTGAAAACTCCAAACTCCATGGAACTTAGGACCTTGTGCTTAAGATCTGGAGAGAGCTTCTTCCTTTTAAGCCAAAGAATTGCTTTGTCAGTTTGCAAGAAGGGGCTGTATTTTCATTTCTAAATATACTCCTTGTTACTAGCCATTTGTGTTCATTTAGCCTAGCAATTGAAATTTAATTTGGGATTCTTTTTTCCTTAGCTGTATGAAGGGTCCAGAGGAGGGAAAAATCAAAACTTATATTTTTACTATGATATTTTTTAATCAAGTACACAATGCTTCTTAATGACAATATATACGTAGTGGTACACTAAATATTTTCACCACAATATAAATATTTCTAGTTTTGTGTATCCATAATTCTCTTAACTGATAATTATTTTTAACTTATAGCCAAAGAGAAGATCAGCCAGACTGTCTGCTGTAAGTAGTCTTTTTAAAAAGCTGCCCATGTATTGTAAAATGTAATTTTAAAATTCAGAGAATCCTAGACAATACTAGTTATTTAATACAAGATTTGTTTTTGATGTTTTAAGAAAAACTTTCTCACCAAGGAAATGTTTTTATCTTAGTGTTCAGTTTGAACTATACCCATTTATTTTAATTACGAGGCTGAATTTCATTGTTAGTGATCTGTCTTCAATTATGATTTCTTCCTTCTTTACCCCCAGTTGCCTGTGCCCATTACACCAGAGTTGAAGTCCAAAAGAACATCAACTCCAAGGGTAAATATTCAGCATGCAATGTTGAGAGAAACTTGCTTTTCTTCAGAAATAGTTTTTTGGAAAGGCATACAGTTGATCATTTTGCTTTATTTTCTTTTCAGTTAGTGATATATTACATTATACATTATACCATATGGTACATGTCAGCCCTTTGAGTCAGAAATATTTGTTTGTGTTCTGTGGTTTTCTGCTGTGTTTCGGCATTTTCATTAGGAAGAGACAAAACAAAATTTTAGTTGGCTAGACCCATAAAACATACGTGCTTTTGACGTCATATAGTCATAATACCAGTACTCCTGGGGAAACAAAAGGTGTAAACTCTAGTAACCAAAGTAATGCTTTGTGATAATAATAGTAACTAACATTTGATAATACTTTACAGTTTTCAAAGTGCTTTCACATACATTATTTTCAAATACACACAGTTGATCTCATATAGGCTTCTGTGCTCTAATGTTGTGGTTAAAGACATTAGAAATAGCCTCAATATTAAGTTCACTTTTTCCCCTATATTTATATTTATTTATTTATGTGTAAATATGTGTGAATATAATATGACTGTATTTCTTTTTTAGAACTGGTTTATTGAGGTATGATTGATGTTTTAAGGATAAGTTGAATTCTTAACATCATAAAATGTTAAAGCTAGGAGGAACGTTAGAGATCATCTAATCCCATCATTTTGTGGTTGAAGAAACTAACTTACAGTTGTATTCATAAAATGCTTTGAAATACTTCATTAAAAGATATTGCTAAAACTATGGCCATAGGTTTAGTAATCATAGTAAGTGACAACTGAAGAGAAAGGTTCTTTTTGGTTTTTCTCTATTTTGCATTTCCTTGTCACTATTTATAAAATTAAGTACTCAATTTATAAGTTGTTAAAATAGTAAACATAGTTTATTTCCTTTCAAAGTAAAAGACAGTGATAGAATAAAACAGATAATATATAATCATGGACTTTAAAACACTTTACCCTCCTTGGCTCTCAGTTTCTCATGTATTAAAAGAATAAAACATATCTATATTGCATTTTACAGTTTCTAAAGTAATTTCACATATATTTTATCATTTGCTCCTTATTACATCCCTGTAGGTAGGTGGTATTACTCTCTTTTACATATGAAGAAATAAACACAAAGAGATTTCTGCTTTTGCTCAAGATCACATCAAGTAAGAAACAGATCCAGATTTAAAACACATGTTAGCTGGCCCCTGAACCCAGTGCTCTTTCTACTACATACACACTTAGCCAAAGAGCTTTCTTGGTAAAGAAATTATGATTCAAGTCATTCAGAAACTTGTAGACCCAAATATTGAATCACTAATGTCCCCAGGTGACCTCTTTTAAATATATCTAAATTGCTGCTCTCTCTAACATAGTATTTCTCTTAATTATTACCAATGGAGGCTCTGCAGTCAAAAACCCTGTTGCTAATTATTAAACATGACAGGGATAAACTGGTCCCCTCTAGTCAAAGAAAGTCAATTTATCAAAGTGTAACCTGATGCTAGCAATTGGCCCTGAGTAGCCACTGGTCAGCATTCTAACTTGTTGTTTCTCACCTAAAAGAAACTTTCTTTGATTTATATCAGGAATATTATTCATTTTAATACCATTTCAGGTTTATAATGACACTGAAAGTGTCAAGTGATAATTTTGTTGATATTAAGTTTATATGGATATTTTAAAGCTTTTCCATAAATTATTACAACAGCTGGTAAAATAACGGGCCATTTAATCAACACACTAGTTAAATTGTGTATTTTTTTTTTATTGTTCTGTGTTGCTGGACAGAAAATGAAGACAAAAAATGATATGATGGAAAAAAACACAGATGCAAGTGCCAAAGCCATAGCTGAAACCAAGAAAGAAGTTGTTAAAGAAGAATACAACAGTGAAACTGCTGAAAATGGAGAAGCCAACATTATAGAGGTATCTTCCAATATTAACAATTTTGTCCACTTGAAAGTTTAACAATGGGTGCAACTGAAAGAAATCTTGTTTGTCTTGTAGTTTAAACATTGAAAAACATTAAATGAGTATGGCTCCATAGTGTCAGTCTGTCCAGGCTGCTGTAACAAAATACCACAGATGGGTGGCTTATAAACAACAGAAATTTATTTCTCACAGTTCTGAAGGCTGGGAAATCCAAAATCAAGGCACCAGTATTTTTGGTGTCTGATGAAGACCTGCTTCCTGGTTATGGATGGCAGTTTTCTCACTGTGTCCTGACGTGATAGAAAGGGTGAGAGAGCTCTCTGGGGCCTCTTTTATAAGGACATAAATCCTTTTCATGAGGGCTCTACTCTGATGACCTTAATCACCTCCCATAGGCCCCACCTCCAAATATGATCACATTGGAAATTAGGTTTTATCATATGAATTTTGGAGGACACAAACATTCTGTTTATAACATATAGTATAATGGTATCTAAGGGGAAAAGAAAGAAAACAAATTTAAAATTTGAGAATTTACAGGTATGGGTAGTGGGAGCAGTGGGTTAGCATTGATATTAATAGAACAATGCCAGAGATTATGACTTATTAATAATCTAATCACTGTCTTATTAAATACAGACCAATCCTCTATTGCTTTTGTCAGCACATGGGCTATTTGTAAATACCTTTTCAAGATCATATATGTTTCTTCTTTCCTCTTCAGATTGCAAAACAAATCATTATGTATGTTTTCAATAGGTCTTGCTTTACATATTTAGCATACCACGTTTCTAGGTATTGTAGTTAAAAAAAAAATGAGAATGGGATTTAGTGCCAAATCTATAAACCAGACCTATGCATGTAGGGAAAATCTTTTGTAAGTGATCCTATGATATATGGTAGAAGACTTTTCAAGTAACTTTTTACAAAGTAGACCTAAATCTCACCATTATAGAAATAAAATGTATTATTTCTTCAAGGAATATATTTTGTTTACATACATGCTACTCATTTTTTCTGTATTTACTCTGTTTCCTCATATTTGTAATGAAAATTATTTATATGAACAAGTTTCCCTGAATTTATTGTTCCAAATATCTATTTGTGCATGTTTGTGTGGAGATATTTTAATTAATCCTATTTCTTATAAGGTTTCCTTATGATGTGTTGTTTAGGAGGCCTTTTCCACAGGAAAATTACTTTCTTATAGATGAAGTATCATTTTTTCCATAAAACAGATATAATCCTAAGTATTTAGGGGAAATGTTTCCAAATTTACAAATATAATCTTGGCTTTTTTCTCAATACATATAGACACCAGCTCCTGAAAAAGAAATAGAGGAAATAAAAGAAGAAAAAATTGAAGATATCAAAGAAGAAAGAGGAGAAAAGAAAGAAACAGTGGCAGCAGAAGCAAAAGAAGATGAAAAAGAAGATCAGAAAGGAGATGGAGAAGATCAAAACAAGGAAGAAGAGAAAGGAGAAGATGGAAGAGGGAAAGAATATGAAAAAGAAGATGAAGGTGGAAAAGAGGAAGAAGACAAGAAAGACACAGGAGATGAAAAGGAGGGTGAAGATGGAAAAGGGAAAGGAGAAGATGGCAAAGAGGGAGAAGATGAAAAAGAGAAAGGAGATGAAAAAGAGAATGAAAATGGAAAGGAGAAAGGAGAAGATGGCAAAGAATCTGAAGATGGAAAAGATAAAGGAGAAGATGAAAAAAAGGGAGATGATAGAAAAGAGAAAGGAGATGGAAAAGAGAATGAAGATGGAAAAGAGGATGAAGATGGAAAGGGGGATGAAGGTGTAAATGAGAAAGAAGATGAAAAAGAGAAAGGAGAAGATGAAAAAAAGGAAGACGGAAAAGAGGAAGAAAATGGAAAAGGAGACAGGAAAGATGGAGGAGATGGAAAAGAAGATGAAAGCAAGGCTGAAATTGGAAAAGAAATAGCTGAAAGAAAAGAGGTCAAAAAAGAAAATGGAAAAAAAGTAGAGTCTCAGAGTATTGTTTAAAGCTGCCCTATATGGTTTCATAATTTGGTAATATGTACCTTCATGTTGTAGTGTTAAGAGAGATGAATATTTTTATCAACTATTTTATAAACACAGCTTTTCTTTAGCATCAATTTAATTTCAAAACATCTTCATACTGGTTATTAGTCACAAATTTCCTAACATGAAACCTTTATCTATAAATTTTGTAATTATAATAGTGGAATATATAGAAAAAATATGTTTTCAACTTTGTCAGTGAATACACTTTTTCTGTAAGTTATGTGTTAAATCTTTGAATTTTAATTTTACTCCTATATGTGATAATTTCACAAAATGGAGAGATCCCAAAAGAATTTCCTCAAACATTCTTGTGGTTCTCTAGGTTACTTTTATAAAGAAGGTGAACTATTTTCATGTAATGCTAAGAATTAGAATTATCTTTCCCAAATATAACTTTGATATTAGCTTGGGAAAAAATAAAATTGTAATTCCATTTTTAAAAGAAATACAAATGTTTATTTCAGAAGGGCAGTTCTGACAATATGTGTATTCACAAAATTTTACTGGATTTATCTTAATAAAAATTATCTTCAAAGATTATTGTAGTTTGTTATAACTCCAAAAATCTAATTAGTGAAATATTATAATGCTTCATTTTTTCTATTGTGATGTTCACAAAAACATTAAAAATTTTTTTGCACTGAGATAAAATAAACATAACATAAAATTCACCATTTTAACCATTTCAAAATATACAATTCAGTGGTTTTACTACATTCACAATGTTATGCAACCACTATCACTATCCACTATCTAATTACAGAATATTTTCATCACCAAAATAAGAAACAAAGTACCAATTAGCTGTCTATGTATATTCCCCCCAACAGACCCCACCACTGGTCTCTGGCAACTGTTAATTTATTTTCTGTCTCTATGGGTTTGCCTATTCTGGACACTTCGTATAAATGGAATCATGTGACATGTGGCCTTTTGTGTCTGGCTTCTTTCACTTAGCATAATTTTTCATGTTCACCCATGTTGTAGCATGTATCAGTATTTCATTTCTTTTTGTGGCTGAATAATATATTACACTACATTGTTTGTTGAAGAATATTTGAGTTGTTTCCATGCTTTGTCAATTATGAATAATGCTATGAACATTTATGTACAAGTTTTTGTGTACATGTATGTTTTCATTTCTCCTGATTATATACCTAGGAGTAGAACCACTAGATTATTTTAGTAATTCTATGTTTAACTTTTTGAGGAACTTCCAGTTTTCCAAAGTGGCTTCAGCATTTTGTATTCTCACCAGCAATGTGTGAGTCTTCTACTTTCTCCACATCCTTGCCAACACTTGCTATTGTCTGTCATTTTTATTATAGAAATCCTAGTGGGGTGATTTGGGGGTGATCAAAATCATGGTAATTTTTGTTTGCATTTCCCTAATGATGTTGAGCATCTTCTCCTGTGTTTATTGGTGATTTGGATAACTTCTTTGGAGAAGTATCTAACAAAGCCTTAACCCATTTTTTACTTGGGCTGTCTTTTCAGTGCTGAGTTGTAAGACGTATATATTTTAGATAAAAGTACCTTATCAGATGTAATAATTTGCAAAAATTTTTTCCCATTCTATGGATTGGCTTTTATTTATTATTTTTAAATTTTTTATTGGGGCATAATTGTTTTACAATGTTGTGTTAGTTTCTGCTGTACATCAAAGTGAATCAGCTATATGTATACATATATCCCCTCTATTTTGGATTTCCTTCCCATTTAGGTCACCAGACAGCATTGAGTAGAGTTCCCGGTGCTATACAGCAGGTTCTCATCAGTTATCTATTTTATACATATTAGTGTATAATCCAAATCTCCCAATTCATCCCACCTCCCTTTCCCCCCTAGTGTTTATATGTTTGTTCTCTACGTCTGTGTCTCTATTTCTGCCTTGCAAGCAGGTTCATCTGTACCATATTTCTAGATTCCATGTATATGTGTTAATATATGATGTTTTTCTCTTTCTGACTTACTTCACTCTGTATGACAGTCTCTAGGTCCATCCGTGTCTCTACAAATGACCCAATTTAGTTCCTTTTAATGGCTGAGTAATATTCCATTGTATGTATGTAGCACGTCTTCTTTATCCATCTGTCAATGGGCATTTAGTTTGCTTCCATGACCTGGTTATTGAAAATAGTGCTGCAATGAACATTGGTGTGCATGTATCTTTTTGAATTATGGTTTACTCTGGATATATGCCCAGTAGTAGAATTGCTGGGTTATATGGTAATTTTATTTTTAGTTTTTTAAGGAACCTCCATACTGTTCTCCATTGTGGCTGTATCAGTTTACATTCCCACCAACAGTGCAAGAGCTTTCCCTTTTCTCCACACCCTCTACAGCATTTATTGTTTGTATATTTTTTTGTTTCACACACACACACTCTATTTTATTTTTACACGAGATAAATAGACTGACACCAAGCATTGTACATGGATGACCACAACAAAAGCAACAATGATTGCAATTACCAAACATGAAACACACTCATACTATGTCATAATGTTGACATTCAGTCCAGTAATCCTCCACTGTAACAGCTCCTTTACTTGGCAGTGAAAATTGATTTGTATATTCTTTGCCTCTGAGTCCTTGTGGGATTTCTTTTTTTAAATTCAAACAGAAAGTCACAAAAATTATACTCATCCTCATCAGTTCACTCAGTCCCATGTAATTAATTTTTTTTTCATCTTGATCGTTTGTTAGCACCTTTATGAGTTCATCAGTTTTTCATTAGAGTTCTGAAAATGCTTATTCATTCAGTTCAGCAGTACAGTCAGTTACCAGAAACCTGTACATGTCAGAGTCTTTTCCATGAATTTCTTGAAGATGAAACCCTTTTATAGGAACATATTTGCAAAAGGATCAGAGTACACCCAGAACTGTCTATAAATGACAAAAGACTTAAAAATGACCACAGTTAAAGATTTCATGAAAGTTCATAATAAAGCAGTTGACAAGAAAATTAGTTATTTCTGAGATATACATTTTAAAGTAATAACTAGGATTATGACTTACAACATTATACCAGAACATATAAGATTTTTAGAAATTTCATGTAATGTCTGAAACATTTATATTAACATATTTCCATACAAATAACCCAATGAAAGTTTAGTATTAGTTGTTTTGTTTGTTTGTTTGTTTTTATACTGCAGGTTCTGATTAGTCATCAATTTTATACACATCAGTGTATACATATCAATCCCAATCTCCCAATTCAGCACACCACCATCCCCAAACCACCGCAGTTTTCCCCCCTTGGTGTCCATATGTCTGTTCTCTACATCTGTGTCTCAACTTCTGCCCTGCCAACCGGCTCATCTGTACCATTTTTCTAGGTTCCACATGCATGCGTTAATATACGATATTTGTTTTTCTCTTTCTGACTTACTTCACTCTGTATGACAATCTCTAGATACATCCACGTCTAAACAAATGACTCAATTTCATTCATTTTTATGGCTGAGTAATATTCCATTGTATATATGTACCACAACTTCTTTATCCATTCGTCTGTTGATGGGCATTTAGGTTGATTCCATGACCTGGCTATTGTAAATAGTGCTGCAATGAACATTGGGGTGCATGTGTCTTTTTGAATTACGGTTTTCTCTGGGTATATGCCCACTAGTGGGACTGCTGGGTCATATGGTAATTCTATTTTTAGTTTTTTAAGGAACCTCCATATTGTTCTCCATAGTGGCTGTATCAATTTACATTCCCACCAACAGTGCAAGAGGGTTCCCTTTTCTCCACACCCTCTCCAGCATTTGTTGTTTGTAGATTTTCTGATGATGCCCATTCTAACTGGTGTGAGGTGATACCTCATTGTAGTATTGAGTTGCATTTCTCTAATAATTAGTGATGTTGAGCATCTTTTCATGTGCTTCGTGGCCGTCTATATGTCTTCTTTGGAGAAATGTCTATTTAGGTCTTCTGCCCATTTTTGGATTGGGGTGTTTGTTTCTTTAATATTGAGCTGAATGAGCTGTTTATATATTTTGGAGATTAATCCTTTGTCCATTGATTCGTTTGCAAATATTTTCTCCCGTTCTGAGGGTTGTCTTTTCATCCTGTTTATGGTTTCCTTTGCTGTGCAAAAGCTTTTAAGTTTCATTAGGTCCCATTTGTTTATTTTTGTTTTTATTTCCATTACTCTAGGAGGTGGATCAAAAAAGATCTTGCTGTGATTTATGTCAAACAGTGTTCTTCCTATGTTTTCCTCGAAGAGTTTTATAGTGTCCAGTCTTAGGTCTCGAATCCAATTTGAGTTTATTTTTGTGTATGGTGTTAGGGAGTATTCTAATTTCATTCTTTTACATGTAGCTGTCCAGTTTTCCCAGCACCACTTATTGAAGAGTCTGTCTTTTCTCCATTGTATATCTTTGCCTCCTTTGTCATAGATTAGTTGACCATAGGTGCGTGGGTTTATCTCTGGGCTTTCTATCTTGTTCCATTGATCTATGTTTCTGTTTTGTGCCAGTACCATATTGTCATGATTACTGTAGCTTTGTAGTACAGTCTGAAGTCAGGGAGTCTGATTCCTCCAGCTCCTTTTGTTTCCCTCAAGACTGCTTTGGCTATTCGGGGTCTTTTGTGTCTCCATACAAATTTTAAGATAATTTGTTCTAGCTCCGTAAAAAATGCCATTGGTAATTTGATAGGGATTGCACTGAATCTGTAGATTGCTTTGGGTAGTATAGTCATTTTCACAATGTTGATTCTTCCAATCCTAGAAAATGGTATATCTCTCCATCTGTTGGTATCATCTTTAATTTCTTTCATCAGTGTCTTATAGTTTTCTGCATACAGGTCTTTTGTCTCCCTAGATAGGTTTATTCCAAGGTATTTTATTCTTTTTGTTGCAATGGTAAATGGGAGTGTTTTCTTAATTACTCTTTCAGATTTTTCATCATTAGTGTATAGGAATGCAAGAGATTTCTGTGCATTAATTTTGTATCCTGCAACTTTACCCAATTCATTGATTATCTTTAGGAGCTTTCAGGTGGCATTTTTAGGATTCTCTGTGTATAATATCATGTCATCTGCAAACAGTGACAGTTTTACTTCTTCTTTTCCAATTTGTATTCCTTTTATTCCTTTTTCTTCTCTGATTGCCGTGGCTAGGACTTCCAGAACTATGTTGAATAATAGTGGTGAGAGTGGACATCCTTGTCTCGTTCCTGATCTTAGAAGAAATGCTTTCAGTTTTCACCATTGAGAATGATGTTTGCTGTGGGTTTGTCATATATGGCCTTTATTATGTTGAGGTAGGTTCCCTCTATGCCCACTTTCTGCAGAGTTTTTATCATAAATGGGTGTTGAATTTTGTCAAAAGCTTTTTCTGCATCTATTGAGATGATCATATGGTTTTTCTTCTTCAATTTGTTAATATGGTGTATCACATTGATTGATTTGTGTATATTGAAGAATCCTTGCTTCCCTGGGATAAATCCCACTTGATCGTGGTGTATGATCCTTTTAATGTGTTGTTGGATTCTGTTTGCTAGTATTTTGTTGAGGATTTTTGCATCTATATACATCAGTGATATTGGTCTGTAATTTTCTTTTTTTGTAGTGTCTTTGTCTGGTTTTGGTATCAGGGTGATGGTGGCCTCATAGAATGAGTTTGGGAGTGTTCCTTCCTCTGCAATTTTTTGGAAGAGTTTGAGAAGGATAGGTGTTAGTCCTTCTCTAAATGTTTGATAGAATTCACCTGTGAAGCCATTTGGTCCTGGACTTTTGTTTGTTGGAAGATTTTTAATCACAGTTTCAATTTCATTACTTGTAATTGGCCTGTTCATATTTTCTATTTCTTCCTGGTTCAGTCTTGTAAGGTTATACCTTTCTAAGAATTTGTCCATTTCTTCCAGGTTGTCCATTTTATTGGCATAAAGTTCCTTGTAGTAGTCTCTTAGGATGCTTTGTATTTCTGCGGTGTCTGTTGTAACTTCTCCTTTTTCATTTCTCATTTTATTGATTTGAGTCCTCTCCCTCTTTTTCTTGATGAGTCTGGCTAATGGCTTATCAATTTTGTTTATCTTCTCAAAGAACAAGCTTTTAGTTTTATTGATCTTTGCTATTGTTTTCTTTGTTTCTATTTCATTTATTTCTGCTCTTATCTTTATGATTTCTTTCCTTCTGCTAACTTTGGGTTTTGTTTGTTCTTCTTTCTCTAGTTTCTTTAGGTGTAAGGTTAGATTGTTTACTTGAGATTTTTCTTGTTTCTTTAGGTAGGCTTGTATAGCTATAAACTTCCCTCTTAGAACTGCTTTTGCTGCATCCCATAGGTTTTGGGTCGTCGTGTTTTTATTGTCATTTGTCTCTAGGTATTTTTTGCTTTCCTCTTTGATTTCTTCAGTGATCTCTTGGTTATTTAGTAACGTATTGTTTAGCCTCCATGTGTTTGTGTTTTTTACGTTTTTTTCCCTGTAATTCATTTCTAATCTCATAGCGTTGTGGTCAGAAAAGATGATTCATATGATTTCAATTCTCTTAAATTTACTGAGGCTTGATTTGTGACCCAATATATGATCTATCCTGGAGAATGTTCCGTGCGCACTTGGGAAGAACGTGTAATCTGCTGTTTTTGGATGGAATGTCCTGTAAATATCAATTAAATCTACCTGGTCTATTGTGTCATTTATAGCTTCTGTTTCCTTATTTATTTTCATTTTGGATGATCTGCCCATTGGTGTAAGTGAGGTGTTAAAGTCCCCCGCTATTATTGTGTTACTGTCAATTTCCTCTTTTATAGCTGTTAGCAGTTGTCTTATGTATTGAGGTGCTCCTATGTTGGGTCATATATATTTATAATTGTTATATCTTCTTCTTGGATTGATCCCTTGATCATTATGTAGTGTCCTTCATTGTCTCTTGTAACATTCTTTATTTTAAAGTCTATTTTATCTGATATGAGTATAGCTACTCCAGCTTTCTTTTGATTTCCATTTGCATGGAATATCTTTTTTCATCCCCTCACTTTCAGTCTGTATGTGTCCCTAAGTGTAAAGTGGGTCTCTTGTAGACAGCATATATATGGGTCTTATTTTTGTATCCATTCAGCAAGCCTGTGTCTTTTGGTTGGAGCATTTAATCCATTCACGTTTAAGGTAATTATCGATATGTATGTTCCTATGACCATTTTCTTAATTGTTTTGGGTTTGTTTTTGTAGGTCCTTTTCTTCTCTTGTGTTTCCCACTTAGAGAAGTTCCTTTAGCATTTGTTGTAGAGCTGTTTTGGTGGTGCTGAATTCTCTTAGCTTTTGCTTGTCTGTAAAGCTTTTGATTTCTCCATCAAATCTAAATGAGATCCTTGCTGGGTATAGTAATGTTGGTTGTAGGTTCTTCCCTTTCATCACTTTAAGTATATCATGCCCCTCCCTTCTGGCTTGTAGAGTTTCTGCTGAGAAATCAGCTGTTCACCTATGGGAGTTCCCTTGTCTGTTATTTGTCGTTTTTTCCTTGCTGCTTTCAATAATTTTTCTTTGTCTTTAATTTTTGCCATTTTGATTACTATGTGTCTTGGCGTGTTTCTCCTTGTGTTTATCCTGTATGGGACTCTCTGCGTTTCCTGGACTTGGGTGGCTATTTCCTTTCCCATGTTAGGGACGTTTTCAACTATAATCTCTTCAAATATTTTCTCTGGTACTTTCTCTCTCTCTTCTCCTTCTGACACCCCTATAACTTGAACGTTGTTGCATTTAGTGTTGTCCCAGAGGTCTCTTAGGCTGTCTTCATTTCTTTTCATTCTTTTTTCTTTTGTCTGTTCCACAGCAGTGAATTCCACCATTCTGTCTTCTAGGTCACTTATCTGTTCTTCTGCCTCAGTTATTCTGCTATTGATTTCTTCTAGTGTAGTTTTCATTTCATTTATTGTATTCATCATCTCTGTTTGTTTGTTCTTTAATTCTTCTAGGTCTTTGTAAATCATTTCTTGCATCTTCTCAATCTTTGCCTCCATTCTTGTTCTGAGGTCCTGGATCATCTTCACTATCATTATTCTGAATTCTTTTTCTGGAAGGTTGCCTATCTCCACTTCATTTAGTTGTTTTTCTGGGGTTTTATCTTGTTCCTTCATCTGGTATATAGCCCTCTGCCTTTTCATCTTGTCTATCTTTCTGTAAATGTGGTTTTTGGTCCACAGGCTGCAGGATTGTAGTTTTTCTTGCTTCTGCTGTCTGCCCTCTGGTGGTTGAGGCTATCTTAGAAGCTTGATGGGAGGCTCTGGTGGTGGGTAGAGCTGACTGTTGCTGTGGAGGTCAGAGCTCCGTAAAACTTTAATCCACTTGACTGTTGATGGGTGGGGCTGGGTTCCCTCCCTGTTGGTTGTTTTGCCTGAGGCAACCCAACACTGGAGCCTACCTGGGCTCTTTGGTGGGGCTAATTGCAGACTCTGGGAGGGCTCACGCCAAGGAGCACTTCCCAGAACCTCTGCTGCCAGTGTCCTTGTCCCCACAGTGAAACAGAGTCACCCCCCGCCTCTGCAGGAGACCCCCCAATACCAGCAGGTAGGTCTGGTTCAGTCTCCCCCAGGGTCACTGCTCCTTCCCCTGGGTCCCGATGCACACACTACTTTGTGTGTGCCCTCCAAGGGTGGGGTCTCTGTTTTCCCCAGTCCTGTCAAAGTCCTGCAATCAATTCCCACTAGGCTTCAAAGTCTGATTCTCTAGGAATTCCTCCTCCCATTACCAGACCCCCAGGTTGGGAAGTCTGACGTGGGGCTCAGAACCTTCACTCCCGTGGGTGGAATTCTCTGGTATAAGTGTTCTCCAGTCTGTGAGTCACCCACCCAGCAGTTATAGGATTTGATTTTACTCTGATTGCGCCCCTCCTACCGTCTCACTGTGGCTTCTCCTCTGTCCTTGGACGTGGCGTATCCTCCTTGGTGAAGTCCAGTGTCTTCCTGTCGATGATTGTCCAGTAGCCAGTTGTGATTCTGGTGCTCTCGCAAGAGGGAATGAGAGTACGTCCTTCTACTCTGCCATCTTGGTTAATGTTTGTAGATTTTTTTGATGATGGCCATTCTGACCAGTGTGAGGTGATACCTCATTGTAGTTTTGATTTGCATTTCTCTAGTAATTAGTTATGTTGGGCATCTTCTCATGTGCTTATTAGTGATTTGGATAACTTCTTTGGAGAAATGTCTAACAAAGTCTTAACCCCTTTTTTACTTGTATTGTCTTTTTAGTACAGAGTTGTAAGACATGTATCTATTTTAGATAAAAGTCCCTTATCAGATGTAATAATTTGCAAAATATTTTTCCCATTCTATGGGCTGTCTTTTAACTTTCTTGATAGTATCCTTTGATGCAGAGAATTTTTTTTATTTTGATTAAATCCAATTTATCTACTTTTTCTTTTGCTGTTTGTGTTTTTGGTGACATATCTAAGAATCTGTTACCAAACCCCAGGTCACAAAGATGTATACCCTTATGAAGAGTTTTATAATTTTATCTCTTGCATTTAAGGTTTTGATCCATCCTATGTTAAATTTTGTGTATGGTATGAAGTAGGTCCCAAATTCATTCATTTACAAGCACCATTTCTTGAAAAGACTATTTCCCCATTTGATGGTGTTGGCACTGTTCAGAAATCAATGGACCACAAATGTATGGGTTTATTTCTGGACTCTCAATTCTATACCATTGATCTATAGGTCTTTCTTCATGTCAGTACCACACTTTTGACTACCATAACATTATAGTAAGTTTTGACATCAGAAAGTATGTGTCCTCCAAGTTTGTTCCCAGTCCTTTACAATTCCTTATGAGTTTTAGGATCAGCTTGTTCATTTCTACCAAAAAAAAAAAAAAAGGAAAAAGGTATTTGGAGTTTGATAGGGGTCATAATAAATATGCAGATAAATTTGGGGAACATTGCCATATTAACAAAATTGTCTTCCAATCCATGAACACAGGATGTCTTTCCATTTATTTAGGGTGCCTTTAATTTCTTTCCACAATATTTTGTAGTTCTTCATGTACATGTCTTGCACTTCCTTGATCAAATTTATTCCTAAGTATTATAGCCATTTTGAAGCTGCAACTGGGATTGTTTTCTTGATTTTAATTTACTATTGTTCATTACTAGTGTGCAGAATACAACTGATTTTTGAATATTGATCTTATATTCTACAATTTTCCTGAACTTGTGTATTAGATTTAACAGGTATTTTGTGGCTTTTTCAGAGTTTTTCCTATTTATAAGATCATGTCATCTGCATATAGAGATTGTTTTACCTCTTTCTTTCCAAGTTGGATGCCTTTATTTCTTTCTTTCTGCCTAATTTCCCTGGCTTCACAAATATTAAGAATAAAAAAAGGAAATACACAAGTTCAGAAGTCCAGTTTTCAAAGCATAAGCTTCTGCTTCTACCTCTTTCCCAAGGCTGGCAGGCCCTGCACCATTTCCTACTCTGTCTCAGAACTTACTACAATGCTACAGTAATAAAAACCAACTTAAATGGGCTGGTTAAATATCTAGGTAACTTGTTTGGATTCTCCACTTTCTAGCCATATTCTGCAACCACAAAAATTGTACTCAACTTCCAGCACAGAAATGAGTTGTTTTAAGCACCTTGATCCCCTTCACTGCTAAGGCTAAAATAAAAGTAACAATCCTGCATTCCTCTTTAAAAACACATCCCTGGTGACTGGCAGAACTGTGATAATGAGTAATCTTAATTTTCCTGTGAAATTATACCCTCTACATAAAGAAGGTAGGCACCTTCACCTTACAATATTATCTTAACTCTATAGTAAAGTGCTCATATGACAAAATGCCATGGTATACTATAGGAGGATCATTGCTTCACACTATGATACTAAAGTAAATGTTCTTCCTCGGGCCTTGTATTGTTTTATTTCTTGATGTTTTAATTGGATCCTACTTTCCCTTTATCATCAAAACTTTGCTTCACACAATTTCTCTTCTAAAAGACTCAACAATAGTAAGGGGTGAGGGGAAGAGTGGAGTAGGGGAGTGCTAATTTATAGAGACAGCACACCATGACTATAAGTGAAAGCGAATATAAATTATAAATCTACAAAACAGAACAATCTTCACTAAAGATGGGGAGAAATAAACAAGGGTATAAAAAATCTTCAGGGAACCCCACAGAGAAAAGGTGCTCAAGAAATACACTTGGAGTTTCTTCAGTAATATGAAGCATCTTTTGTTAAGTATCTGATTGGCAGCACAAGTTTTTGGTAGCATATTATTGATTCAACACAATAATTGATTTTCTGAGTATGTAGTGCTGAAGTTTTCATCTAAACTTTTCTGTTGTTACTTTAAAGGGTTTGCCCCATTCATAAGCTTGAGGGCGTGCCTCAGAATAAAAAAATTTAATGGGAATAAACTTTGAAATTATATTGCAATTAGATGGGAAACTGATTCAGTTTATTGCTATACCATGAAAAAAAAACAAGTATTTATACACAATTCTTCAGGGGCATATCTGCTGTATAAGGACTGCCCTTAATGCTTCCCCTTAATATTTAAAATGTTTCATGCTGAACATTATTAATCCTTATAAAAATTCCATGTTTAGGGTGGTATGAAGAAAGGGAGACATAGAACAAAGGCATGTCAGAGCTGGAGTCTAATCTCATAAACCATAGGTGTTATTAATTACCTACTGAGATCTCACAGATAAATCTTGATATTATCTTTAAAAATCGGGTTTTGAAAATCCTCAAATAATAATGTTTTGGTCCTAAAAGTTTAATTGTCTTCAAGATACTATTGTGGCAATTGTCTAAAATTAAAAAACAAAACTGTTGGAACAAGTTGCTTAGCATATAAGGAACAGAGAAAAAGCCCACCAAATCGGCTGCAGTTTAGAACCTCCTGTGCTAAAATTAAGTTAAATCTAAACTGTGCAGTAGGTAAATGACTTGTGTGAAGGTATTTTTCTAGAATACAGAAGAGGCTTTTTAATGTGATATTTACACAATAGATATGATTGTTTTTTATCTTAAAATACATGGATTTAATATTATTACCTATCAATTCATTTGCCTGACATGAATAGTCTTTCAGATTATGTTGACTTTCTTAGGTTGGAAAATAGTAAGTAGGCAAAAGTCCAGCTTTATATGGAGCAATAATCATTTTCTTTCACATATTTTCTCTGTAACTACAGTTCATTCTGGTTGTTTATTACATATTTTATAAACTCTCTTTTTTTAAATGTTGTTTTTCCCATGAACATTATCTTTACATATTTATATCAAGTACCACATAATAGTGTAGATCAAAATGGTTTTCCTCTTTTAGAAGAGTTAAAAATTAAATTCATAAAAATTAAATATTCCTTAAAAACCTAAACTATGATTTACTATGTTACTTGACAACATATGCCTTTAATTCCTTAGTAACTGTAATCTGCAGTCCAGGCTTGGTGTAATTTACTAAATAATATAAATAAACTCCAGTGGTTATATAAATTGAGTTCCAGATCAGATAATGGAGGAGGGTGTGTGTGTGTGTGTGTGTGTATGTGTGTGCGCATGCATGTGTGTGTGTGTTTTCTAGAGAAGAGAGGAAGGGGAAATCACAAAGCGAGATGAATGATTTCAAAATATTTTAGTATCAGTGGCTTAAAAGGCTATTTTTTCATATAGATTAGGAATTCTGACCAAGGGTGAAATAACTTCTTCAAATATTTAACACATATGAAAGTGTTTACTATGTGCCTGGCACTTTCTTAAGCATGTTACATATGTTACACATATATGTAAAGAAGCATATTTACATATAACAACCCAATGAGGCAGGTACTATTATTATCCTCATTTTCATAGATAAGGAAACTAAGCACAAAGGCTAATCATTTTATTTTATTTGTGGCAAATCCATGGTTTCCAGGATTTGAACTAAGTTATACCATCTCTCAAATAGGCTTAATCCACAAGCAATTTCCACACAGTAGGTTTTTTGTTTGTTTTGTAAAAATAATCTTAGAAATTCAATGAGAAATGACGTCACTCACCAGTGTTACAATTTAGATTCTTTAATTCATTTAGTCAATAAATATTTGTTGAGTACCTACTATGTGTCAATTAGGTTACAGGGGTTATATCTGTGAAGAAAATAGGGATCTTCCTTGCCTTCATAGATCTTACAGTGCACCAGAAGAAACCAATATATTTTTTAATCACATAAATAATTATATAATTACAATTTTTGCTAATGCTATAGAAGAATAGTAAGGTGGCTAAAAGATGGAATGGCAGAGACCTGGGAGAAGCTAGTGCTTGTAGGTGATTAGAGGTGCCAATCCACTTACCTAGACACATAGGTTGATTGAACTCAGCTGGGAGGTTCTCACTTAAGATTTCCCATGTAATTATAGACACATAGTGTTTGGGGTTGGAGTCAACTGAAAGCTTAACTAAGCAGACATTTAGGATGGTTTCTTCAATCACCTGTCTACACTTCAGCTTGGATACCGCTTGGATGGTTTTTCACATGGTTAGCTTATTGGGATTTTTTTTTTAACCCATGCAGCATGGTGGTCTCAGGGTGGTCTAATTTCTTATAAGGTGGCTGGTGGCTGGCTACCCCCAAAATGTGTGTTGCAAGAAACCCAGGCACCAGTTGCAAGTTTTCTAATGACCTAGCCTGGGAAGCCATGTATTACTTACCCATTTTATTAGTCAAAAAGAAAATGAAAATATCAGCCCAAATCCAAGAGAAGGAATATAAACAAGGACATGAATACAGGGGGGCATGGCTCATGGGGGAGCCATCTTTGGAGATTAGCTACCATAATTCTCCATTTCCTCATTCTCTGTTTTCAGAATTCCCACTACTTGGATGTTGGATCTTCTGGATTGATCCCCTATTTTAAAAAAAACCAAACCTTTTCTCTCCTATTTTTCTTCTCTCTGTCTTTTTCTTCTTTCTGGGATATGTCTTTATATTTTCATCAAAATGTCTATTGAATTTTATACTTTTTAATTTTCTTGTTCTTTCTTTTTTCATATCACGCTGTTCTTATTTCTTGATGTAACATTTTCTCTCTTCTGTCTTCTGGTATCAATTTTACCACAATTTGTTTCTGCTTTTGTTTTGTTTAAGTGTTCTTCTATTTCTTGGGTTACTATATTTCCTCCAAGGTCCTCCCCTCCTCATTTTTGGCTTATTTTAGTATCTGCCTTTAATGTTAAAGTCTTTCCTCAAATTCCTGGTGATTTAAAATATGTAACATTCAAATTTAAGAATGAGATGCTAAAAAAGCTGGCTAAGTGGAGCTTGTCAATTAATGGCACAATGGGATGATTTGTAAAAGTCTGGCCATTTCATGAGCAAGATCTACCAATGTCATTCTCTATGAGCCTTCTCTCTTCAGCTAATGAGTTTCTCTGGAGAGAAATCATTCAAACTCCTGTCTGGATGTGTAAGTTTGACTACAGATATTCTGAAAACCCAAGAAAAAGGGGTGCTGTGTGTTTCTGTATTAGTCAGGATTCTCCAGAGAAACAAAACCAATAGGAAGGAAATTTATATATATATATATATATATATATATATATATATATATATATATATATATATATATATATATATATATATATATATATATTTAATTATATATATATATATAGAGAGAGAGAGAGAGAGAAAGAGCAGGGGAATGAGAGATAAGGAATTGATTCACATG
This sequence comes from Eschrichtius robustus, assembly GCF_028021215.1. Lineage (NCBI taxonomy): Eukaryota > Metazoa > Chordata > Mammalia > Artiodactyla > Eschrichtiidae > Eschrichtius > Eschrichtius robustus. The sequence goes on along the minus strand of NC_090845.1, from coordinate 70,062,508 downwards.
ATTATGGAAACTGGCAAGTCTAAATCTGTCATATGGGCTGATAGGCTCGAGATCTGAGTGGACATTTCAGTTTCAGCCTGAAGACCAGAGGCTTGGAAAACCAGGAAAGCCAATGGTGCAGATGAAGGCAGTCAGTTAGAGAATTCCCTTTTCCCCAGGGAAGACGGTCTTTTATTTTTCTTCAGCTGATTGCAATGAGTCCACTCACATTATGGAGGGCAATCTGCTAACTCAAAATTCATGGGTTTAATGTTAAGCTCATCCAAAATACTCTCCAATTTGACAGATAAAATTAAATACAATGGTCTCATTGATTAGTATGTACTCTTTCAATTAATTCACTGTGATATTTTCAAAAAGCACCTTACCTTCAGCCTTAGTTGTACCTGGTATCACTGAATTCAGAGCCCTTTTGTGCCAAAGTCTCTAGTGACCAAACTTCTAGCCTATGGCTGCTTTAACCAATAGAATGTGGCAGAAGTGATGCTGTGCCAGTTCTGAGCCTAAACTTTAAGATGAAGTTTCTCAAATTTGGCACTTTTGACATTTGAGGTTGAATAATTCTTTGTTGTATGATTCTGTCCTGTACACCATAGGCTGTTTAACAGCATCCCTTGCCTCTGTTAGCCAGAAACCAGTTGGACCCTCCCTCCCCCCTACTCTTGTGACAACTAAATATATCTTCAGACATAGCCAAATATCCCCTGGGGTAGGAGCAAAATAACCCCCAGCTGAGAATGACTGATTTAAAAAGATGAGTGGCTTTTGCTTCCTAATTCTTGGAACACTCACCTTTGGAATGTGTGCTCTGGGGAAATCCAGCCTCCATGTGAGAGATCTGACTACCTTGATATAACCATGCTTTGAAGAAGCCTGTGTATGGAAGGAAATGACTGCCTGACACTCAGATATTTCGGCCATCTCAGCTGAGTTGCCAGACACATACATGAAGAAGTCATCATGGACTGTAAGCCAGTCAAGTTTTCAGATGACTCCAACCCCTACCACTATTTGACTGTAACCACATGAAAGACTCCTAATGAGAACCACTCAAGTGATCTCTGCAAACTCACAAAAACTTCAGAAGTAATAATAAATATTTACTGTATGCTATTAAATTTGGGGATGATTTGTTAAAAAAGAAATGGAACATGAATTATCAAAGAAACAATGCAAGAACATTTTTAGGACTAAATTTCTGGATTTAAAAGATCTATCAAGTGCCCATCATAATGAATTAAAAAGGAAAAATGTCAAAGGACATCATATGGAAGTTTTAGTATATTAGGGATTAAAAGGACACCTTCAAACTTACAATTCTCATTCTCTCTCCTTTCCTTCTCTCCTTCCCTCCTTTCTGTCTTTTGTGCAGATGCATGCATACATGCATGCATGCCTGTTTGCATGAGCACACGTGCATGTGTGTACAGACACACACACACATAAAAACCAGTTCACATACAAAGGAGAAGGAATAAGAATGGCAAAGGACTTCTGAACAACAGCACTGGAAGCTGGAAAAAAATGAATCATGACTTCAGAATTATTAATTTACTACCTACAAGTCTATATCTAGAAAAGTTATCAATCAAGTATGGGAGTAAAATAAGCATGCTTCCATATGTGAAAAGTCAAAATTTTAATCTCCTGTGCACTCTTTCAGAAATCTAATATAAGGAAGATAATTATATCAAGTTTATAATAACAGATTCAACTTCAGTACTTGTAATTAGTCTGTCCATATTTTCTATTTCTTCCTAATTCAGGGAGATTGTACCTTTCAAAGAATTGCTCCATTTCTTTTAGGTTGTCCAATTTACTGGCATATAGTTATTTGTAATAGTCTTTTATGATCCTTAGTATTTCTGTGGTGTCGGTTGTAACTACTCTTTTTCCATTTCTAATTTTATTGATTTGAGCTCTCCCTTTTTTTCTTGATGAGTCTGGCTAAGGGTTTAACAATATTTATATCTTTTCAAAGACCCAGCTTTTTGTTTCATTGATCTTTTCTATTGTTTTCTTCGTCTCTATTTCATTTATTTCTGCTCTGATGTTTATGATTTCTTTCCTTCTACTAACTTTGGATTTTGTTTGTTCTTTTTTTCTCTAATTACTTTAGCTGTAAAAGGTTAGGTTGTTTATTTGACATTTTTCTTGTTTCCTGAGGTAAAACTCCAAAAAAACAAATGTCCAGGACCAGATGGCTTCACATGCAAATTCTACCAAATACTTAGAGAATAGTTAACACTTATCTTCCAGAAACTACTCAAAAAAATTGCAGAGGATGAAGGAAGCACTTCCAAACATATTCTATGAGACCTCCCTCACCCTGATACCAAAACCAGACAAAGATACCACACAGAAAAGAAAATTATAGGCCAATACCACTGATTAACATAGAAGCAAAAATCCTCAACAAATTACTAGCAACCTGAACCAAACAATACAGTAAAAGGATCATATGACATGATCAAGAGGGATTTATCCTAGGGATGCAAGGATCTTTTAATATCCACAATTCAGTTAGTGTGACACACCACATTAAAAAATTGAAGAATAAAAGCCATATGATCATCTTAATAAATGCAGAGAAAGTATTTGTTAAAATTCAACATTCATTTATGATACAAAACCTTTCCAGAAAGCGGGCATAGAGAGAACATAACTCAACATAATAGAGTCCATATATGACAAGCCCACAGCTAATATTACACTCAATGGTGAAAGCATTTCCTTTACGACCAGGAAAAAGACAAGGATGTCCACTCTCACCACTTTTATTCAATGTAGTTTTGGAAGTCCTAACTACAGCAATCAGAGAAGAAAAAAAAAAAAAGGAATCCAAATTGGAAAAGAAGTAAAACTCTAACTGTTTGCATATGATGAGATACTATACATAGAAAATCCTCCTACTAGAGCTAATCAATGAATTTGGTCAAGTTGCAGGATACAAAATTAATACACAGAAATCTGTTGCCTTTCTATACACTAACCACGAAAGATCAGAAATAGAAATTAAAGAAACAATCCCATTTACTGTCACATCAAAAAGAATACAATACCTAGGAATAAACCTACCTAAGGAGGTAAAATACATGTAATTCCAAAAAGTATATGACGCTGATGAAAGAAATCAAAGATGACACAAACAGATGGAAAGATATACCATGTTCTTGGATTGGAAGAATCAATATTGTCAACATGAATATACTACTCAAGGCAATCTACAGGTTCAATGCAATCCCTATCAAATTACCAATGGAATTTTCCACAGAACTAGAAATAAAAAAATTTACAATTTGTATGGAAACATGAAAGACCCCAAATAGCCAGAGTAAACTTGAGAAAGAAAAGCAGAGCAGAAGGAATCAAGCTCCCTAACTTCAGACTATACTACAAAGCTACAGTCATCAATACAGTATGGTACTGGCACAAAAACAGAAATACAGATCAATGGAACTGGATAGAAAGCCCAGAAATAAACCCACACACCTATGGTCAATTAATCTATGACAAAGGAGGCAAGAATATACAGTGGAGAAAAGACAGTCTCTTCAATAAGTGGTGCTGGGACTGGACAGCTACATGTAAAAGAATGAAATTAGAATATTCTATAACACCACACACAAAAGTAAACTCAAAATGGATTAAAGATCTAAATGTAAGACCGGATACTCTAAACCTCCTAGAGGAAATCATAGGACAAACACTCTTTGACATAGATCACAGCAATATTGTTTTGGATATACCTCCTAGAGTAGTGAAAATAAGGACAAAAATAAATAAATGGGACCTAATTAAGCTTAAAAGATTTTGCACAGCAAATGAAACCATAAACAAAATGAAAAGACAACCTACAGAATGGGAGAAAATATTTGCAAACTATTTGACTGACAAGGGGTTAATATCCAAAATATACAAACAGCTCATATAGCTCAATATCCAAAAAAAAAAAGAACACACACAACCTAATCAAAAAATGGGCAGAAGACCTAAATAGACATTTCTCCAAAGAAGACATACAGATGGTCAACAGGCACATGAAAAGACACTCAACATCGCTAATTGTTAGAGAAATTCAAATCAAAACTACAATGAGGTATCACCTCACACCAGTCAGAATGACCATCATCAAAAAGTCTACAAAAAGTAAATGTTGGAGAGGGTGTGGAGAAAAAGGAACCCTCTTATACTGTTGACAGGAATGTAAATTGGTGCAGCTACTATGGAGAACAGTATCCAGTTCCTTAGAAAACTAAAACTAGAGCTACCATATACAGTAAGTCCCCTACACACATACCTTCAAGTTGCAAACTTTCAAAGATGTGAACCTGCGTTCACATGTCAAATCATATAAGCTAGTTCATATATCTGGCTTACATTGTCATGTGTGTGTACCCTCTACAAGTGGTTGTGCTTTTGTGTACTTTACTGTACAGTACTGTATAGAGTACAGTAGTGCAGTATCTTTATTTCAAGCCCAGGATGTCCCGAAGCAAGGGTTAAAGCAGCAGTGATGTAGCTGGTACCTCTGTACTTTTCTAGGTACTGTACTGTAAGATTAAAACTGTTTTCTTTATTTTTTGTGTCTGTTTTTTATGTATTATTTGTGTGAAAAGTATTATAAGCCTATTACAGTACAGTACTATATAGCTGATTGTGTTAGTTGGGTACCTAGGTTAACTTTGTTGGACTTACAATCAAGTTGGATTTACAAATACACTCTCAGAAAAGAACTCGTTATATGTAGGGGACTTACTGTAATCCTGCAATCCCACTCCTGGGCCTATATATGGAGAAAAACATAATTTGAAAGAGACATGCACTCCAGTATTCATTGCAGCACTATTTACAATAGCCAAGACAAGGAAGCAACCTAAATGTCCCTCAACAGATGAATGGATAAAGAAAATGTGGTATATATATATACAATGGAATATTACTCAGTCATAAAAAAGAATGAAATAATGCCATTAACAGCAACATGGATGAACCTAGAGATTTTCATACTAAGTAAGCCAGACATAGACAAATATCATATGATATCGCTTTTATGTGGAATCTTAAAAAAATGATACAAAAGATCTTAAATATAAAACAGAAATAGACACACAGACTTAGAAAACAAACTTATGGTTACCAAAGAGGAAAGGGGAGGGATAAATTAGGAGTTTGGGATTAACATATACACACTACTACATATAAAATTGAAAACCAGCAAGGACCTACCGTATAGTGCATGGAACTATACTCAATATTTTTTAATAACCTATAAGGGAAAAGAATCTGAAAAATAATATATATATATATGTATATATGTAGAACTGAATCCCTTTGCTGCACACCTGAAACTAACACATCATTGTAAATTAACTATATTTCAATTTCAGTAAAATCATGTAATCATCTCAACTGATGTAGAAAGAGCATTTGATAAAACTCTACATCTATTTAAGATAAAAAAAAAAAAACCTGAACAAGATGAGTATAGAGGGAACATACTCAAACATAATAAAAGCCATATATGACAAACCCACAGCTAATATAACACTCAATGGTGAAAAGCCAAAGACTTTTCCTCTAAGATCAGGAACAAGACAAGGATGCTCACTCTTGCCACTTTTATTCAAAATAGTATTGGAGGTTGTAGCCTCAGTAATCAGACAAGAGAAAGAGATAAATGCATCCAATTTGGACAGGAAGAAGCAAAACTGTCACTATTTGCAAATTACATGATACTATATATACAAAACCCCAAAGACTCCAGCAAAAAAAAACCTTTTATAATTAATTAAGAATTCAGTAAAGTCAAAGGGTACAATATTAATACACAAAAATCTGTTGTGTTTCTATACACTAACAACAAACTATCAGAAAGAGAAACTAGTAAAATAATTTCATTCACAATTACATCAAAATGGATAAAATATCTCAGAATACATCTAACCAAGGAGTTAAAAGACCTGTACTCAAAAACTATAAGACATTGATGAAAGAAATTGAAGACAATGCAAATAAATAGAAAGATATACCATATCATGGATTGGAAGAATTAATATTGTTAAAATGTTCATACTACCAAAATCAATCTACAGATTCAGTGCAATATATATGGAATCTAAAAAAATAAAAATGGTCTGAAGAACTTAGGGGCAGGACAGGAATAAAGATGCAGACATAGAGAATGGACTTGAGGACATGGGGTGGGGGGAAGTGTAAGCTGGGGCAAAGTGAGAGAGCTGCATGGCCATATATACACTACCAAATGTAAAATAGATAGCTAGTGGGAAGCAGCTTCATAGCACAGGGAGATCAGCTTGGTGCTTTGTGACCACCTAGAGGGGTGGGATAGGGAGGGTGGGAGGGAGACACAAGAGGGAGGGGATATATGTATATGTATAGCTCATTCGCTTTGTAATACAGCAGAAACTAACACAAAAATGTAAAGCAATTATACTCCAATAAAGATGTTAAAAAATATATATATACTAATTGCACATTTCACGGATCTGGAACAAATATTCCTAAAATTTGTATGGAACAACAAAGACCACATAAATGATTTTTATAATCATATTACTTAAATATAAAGACTTAAATGTAAGGCCTGAAACCTTAAACTTCTAAAAAGGAACGTAAGCAGGACACTCTTTAACATCAGTCATTATTTTTTTGTTTTTTCGGATCTATCTCCTCTGGCAAGAGCAACAATAGCAAATATAAATGGACTACATCAAACTAAAAAGCTTTTGCAAAGCAAAGGAAATTATCAACTAAACAAAATAGCAACTTATTGAATGTTCAAAAATATTTACAAAGGGTATATCTGATAAGAGGTTAACATGCAAAATATGTTAAAAACTCATTCAACTCAATATCAAAAAAACAACAATCCAATTAAAAAATGGACAGAGGATCTGAGTAGACAATTTTTTCCAAGAAGACATACAGGTTGTCAACAGACACATGAAAAGATGCTCAACATCCTTAATCATCAGGGAAACGCAAATCAAAACCATGAGATATCACCTAATACTTGTGAGAATGGCAACTATCAAAAGGACAAAAAAAAAAAGTTTGGGGAGGATGTGGAGAAAAGAAAACCCTAGTACACTGTTGGTGGGAATATAAATTGGTGCAGTCTCTATGAAAAACAGGATGAAGCTTCCTCCAAATGTTGAAAATAGAACTACCATATGATCCAGCAATTCCACTTCTGGGTATTTATCTGAAAAAATCTAAAACACTAATTCAAAAATATATATGCACCTACTTGTTCATTGCAGCATTATTTATAATAGCCAAAATATGGAAACAACCTAAGTGTCCACTGATGGATGAATGGATAAAAAAGATGTGATATATATATATATATATATTCACACACACACACACACACATATACATACAGTGGAATATTATTCAGTCATAGAAAAGAAGGAAATCCTGTCATTTGTAACAACATGGATAAACAAGGAGGACATTATTCTAAGTGAACTAAGTCATACAGAGAAAAAGAAATACCATATGATCTCTCTTAAATGTGAAATTTAAAAAAATAAACTAAAAAAAAAGCAAGTACATAGATACAGAGAACAGATTAGTGGTTTTAAGAGGTTGTGGGGGGGTGATGGGGGAGATGGGAGAAATGGCTAAACTTTTCTTTTTAGTTTAGTTTAAATAAATTGAATAGAAATTTAAAAAATAAGACATTCATTTTTATGTTTTTCCACCTTTTGTATATTATGAGCAAAGCTGCTATAAATATTCATATACATATTTTTGTGTGAACATAGGCTTTTATTTCTCTGGGACAAATGTTCAAAAGTGTGATTGTTGGGTTGTATGGTGGTTGCACGTTTAATTTTTTAAGAAACTGACAAATTATTTTTCAGAGTGGCTATACCATCTTACATTCACCATCCATAAAGTATGGGTTATCCAGTTTGTCCACATCCTTCCAACAATTTGGTGTTGTCACTCTTTTTTCAAAGCCACCCTGATATGAGTTCAGTGATATTTCATTGTAGTTTTAATTCACAATTCTCTTCTAGCTAATGATGTTGAACAACTCTTCATGTGCTTATTTTCAATTTTGTATGTTCTCCTATGAGATGTCTCTTCACGTCTTGCCCATTTCTAATTAGATTGTTTTTTTTAAGCATTTGAGTCTTTATATAGTTCTTTAAATGTTCTAAAAACAAGAACTTTTATGAATATATGGTTTGCAAACATTTTTCTCCCAGTCTATAGCTTATCTTTTCACCCCATTAACAAAGTCTTTCACAGAGCAAAAGTTATAAAGTTTGATGAAGTCCAACTTATCAATTTTACCTTTTATGGATCATCCATTTGATATCAAGTCTAAGAACTCTGCATGGCCCTAGATCCTGAAAAATGTGTCCCAGTTTTTGTAAAAGTTGTATAGTTTAACATTTTATAATTAAGTCGGTGGAACATTATAGGCTAATTTTTGTATGAGATGTGAGGTTGAAGCCAAGGTTCTTTTTTTTTTTTTGCCTATAGTGTCCAATTATTCCATCACCACTTGTTGAAAAGACTATCCTTCCTACATTAAATTGCTTTGCACCTTTGTAAAATAAAAAATCGACTGGGCATATCTTTTTAGTTCTAGTCCTCGGTTCTCTCTTTTGTTACATTGATCAATATGTCTACCCCTCCACAATATCACACTCTGTTGATTACTGTAGCAATATAAGAAATTCTTAACATAAGATAGAGTGATTATTCCCATTGTATTCTACTTTTCAAAATTATTTTGGCTATTCTAATTCCTTTGCCTTTTTGCATAAATTTTAGAATAAGCTTCTCAACGTCTACCAAAATTTGCTTGGATTTTAATGGGCATTACGTTAAACCTACAGGTTACATTGGGGAGAATTGACATCTTTACTATGCTGAGTCTTCCAGTCTATGAACACAATATGCCTCTCCATTTATCTTCTTTGATTTATTTCATCAGCATTTTGTTCTTTTCAGCATACAGATCCTGTACATGTTTTATTAGATTGATATCTACTTTTAATTTTTTGGAGTGAAAGTGTATATTACTGTGTATTTTATTTCAGTTTCCACATGTTTGGTGCTAGTATAGATAATATGCTTTGAAACACTCAATGTGATATCTCTTCATTATAACGTACTTTGACACCAGAATTTATTCATCCTATGGTGCATCCACGAAGCTGCAGTAGCGTTGTTTTGCCTTTTTACATCATTTGCTTAAACACTTAATAAATTGTTATGCAGGAGACAAATGGAAAAGAAATAAAGATTGAAATTACTCTTACTAAAAGTATAAAAGTGTTCTGAAAGTCCACAGATTTTCCATGAGATACATGCTAACAGTATTACTTATTCTCAAATAGTCTTACCTCTTTACAAGTGTTTATACCTACAACACATTTGCTTAAATGTGCATAAAGACAATGTTCTATTAATGTTCGGCATTCAATTTTAAAATATTTTCAGTCATTTGTTTGACAAGGCACAGTTACGGATTGATTTGTTTTCACTGATGAGTAAATTTGAAATTAATACATACTATATGACTTAAAAATTAATAACTTTTAGAGACAATTGGTTTTGAAGTATCCAAACAGAAAAGAAAAAAAAAAATCTTTACTGTGTTTGAAACATCAAAATATTCATTAAATTCGGTGTACTTACACATTTATTCTACATGTTAGTTTTGTTTTTTGAAAAAAGTTGAGTCCATTTATTGGCACATGCTATTTCCTGTAGGGGTGGTGTGAGAGGTGTAATTCTAAGAGAGAAAATTGTGAGCTTAACACTTTAAGTCCAGACATACAGAGCTAAGTCATATCCAGGGATGTCCAGTGGAGATATAGCTTGGGTGATTTAAAAATAGGAGCTTGGCTGGAAAGGTGGGTAGGTTTCCCAGGAAAGTAGAATAACACAACACGGCTTTACCCAGGTTTCAAAGAACCAGAGGGACAGAGAAGCCTGAGTTGCCCTCTCGCCAAAAGTGAAAGGGTCTGCATCCTTTAGCTGCAAGCCCCTGAGGCCTGATGGGCTTGTTCATTCTGTCTTTGGAAAGAAGTAGTCCTGCCTCTGCCCACCTGACTAATCCCAGGGACCAGCTAGGAAGAGGCTTGCATTGGGAAGGTCAAGAAGGTAGAGCAAAGAATCCCCAATGACATTTTATAGTCGAATGAGGCCTCTGTTCTCAACACAGAGTGTTCGTATCACTTGCTCTGGCTCTGTTCTAGGCAGGAACAGAGAATGTGGTGTAGGCTTGTCTTTGGAATGTTATTTTTTCCAAGGCTTAAGGGTATGGGAGTAGCATCAACTGCATACTGCCCATACTACGTGTTAATTTTGAACTCACTGAATATGGCATCCTATTTTAAAGAGTTTTTAGAGTAAAATAAGCATGAGGATACACAATCCAAAGGTGTTTAAAGTTTCAGCAATTCAGGAACACATTTACTTGATTTCATTTTTGTATTTAGAGATAGATTTTTAGAGCTATAAAGAAAAGTGGAGGATGCTATGGTCTGAAAGTTTGTATCCTCGCAAAATTCGTATGTTGAAATCCTAATGTCCAATATGATGATATTAGGAGGTGGGGCCTTTGGAAGGTAATCAGGTCATAAGAATGGAGCCCTTATGCGTGTGATTAGTGTCTTTATAAAAGAGGCATCAGAGAGATCCCTTTCCCTTCCACCATGTGAGAACACAGCAAGAATGCCCTATCTATGAACCAGAAAGGGAATTCCATTGACTGAAAAAATGCACGACGTGAGAGCTGTAAGATTCAGTTTTATTGGGGGACATACTGAAGACTATAGATGGGAGATAGCTCTGAGGAACTGCTTCAAAGAGGTAAGGGAAGAGCCAGTATATAGAGAAGTTTCTTTTGGCTGGGAAATACCTGTGGTCAACAATACATCTTAGTAAAATTTCATGGCTAGGAATGAAGATCAGATATCTCAGTTAATGATTTTAGTGCTTTTCCATGTATGGGAAGATGCAAGAATCTGGAGTCATCAAAATGCTTCTGTAGATATGCATCTTAGCTATTTAGGGGTCTGTATATCCAAAAGCGCAGAATGCTTCATCCTATTTTTTCCATCCTGAATTTCCTTCAAGGTATACTGTTGGTGGGTGACCGCAGTGGCTAATGATATGGTCCTTGTAGAACTGAAATGGCAGGTAACATTTTTGTTTACAGTGCCTCCTGTTTGTGATAAATTTGACCGAAATTTGGGGGGCATTTCATGACTAATTTGTCCCATGGTGCTAAGAAAGCTCATTCCTAGGTCAGATGAGGATTAATTTGATAGGCCACACAATGGGCTATTTCTGGATTAAGCCCTGTTAATAACTTAAAAAGTATCTGGATCATCTCTCTTACTAGTTTATTGTTATCCAGAAACTTTCCCCTTGTTGATTCTTCCATATCTAGAATTGCACTATTACAATTAATTATATATAGAACTATATATGTTCACCATCATATATACATTCATATATATGCTCATCATATATATATTCAGCCATCATTACTTTTGTCAGAGACTTATATGCACAATGGGTAATGTAAGAAACAATAATCTTATAAAATAGACAGTGTATAAGTAATAGAGCTAGTAGCACTTGTAAGGTCATAAGTAAATATTTAAGCCAAGAACTTCCATCAGGTGTGCCCAGTATATCCCCAGTCATCTGACACAGTCTGTCCCATACCAATCCCTTTCTTTAAAGGCAATGATATACAATGGAGAAAAGATAATCTGTAACAAGTGGTGTTGGGAAAGGTGGACAACTACATGTAAATCAATGAAGTTAGAACACTCTGTCACACCATATACAAAAAATAAACTCAAAACAGTTTAAAGAACTAAATATAAGACATGACACCATAAAACTCCTAGAGAACATAGGCAAAACATTCTCAGACATAAATCATAGCAATACTTTCTTAGATCAGTCTCCCAAGGCAAGAGAAAAAAAAGCAAAAAACAAATGAGACCTAATTAAAATTAAAAGATTTTGCACAGCAAAGGAAACCATAAACAAAATGAAAAGACAACCTACAGAAAGGGAGAAAATATCTGCAAACAATGTAACCAACAAGGGGTTAATATCCAAAATATGCAAACAGCTCACACAACTCAATATCAAAAAAACATACCAATCAAAAAATGAACATAAGACCTAAATAGAAATTTCTCCAGAGAAGACATACAGATGGTCAACAGGCATGTGAAAAGGTGCTCAACATCCCTAATTATTAGAGAAATGCAAATCAAAACCACAATGAGGTATCACCTCACACTTATCAGAATAGATATCATCAAAAAAGTCTACAAATAATAAATGCTGGAAAAAGTGTGGAGAAAAGGGAACCCTCCTACCCTGTTGGTGGGAATGTAAATTGGTGCAACCACTATGGAAAGCAGTATGGAGATTCCTTTAAAAACTAAAAATAGAGCTACCATAAGATTCAGCAATCCCACTCCTGGTCATATATCCAAAAAAGATGAAAACTCTAATTTGAAAAGATACATGCACTCCAATGTTCATAGTAGCACAATTTACAATGGCCAAGACACAGAAATAACCCAAGTGCCCATTAACAGACAATTGGCTTAAGACGATCATACAATAGAATATTTCTCTGTCGTAAAAAAGAATGAAATATTGCCATTTGCAGCAACCTGGATGGACCTAGAGAATACATTCTAAGTCAAGTAAGTCAGACAAAGACAAGTGTTATATGATATCACTTATATGTGGAATCTAAAAAATAATACAAATGAATCTATATACAAAACAGAAACAGACTCACAGATATAGAAAACAAACTTATGGTTACCAAAGAGGAAAGGGGGTGTAAATTAGGAGTATGATATTAACAGATACAAACTGTTATACATGAAATAGATAAGCAACAAGGATTTACTATGTAGCACAAGGAACTATATTCAATGTCTTGTAATAACCTATAATGGAAAATAATGTGAAAAATATATCTATATATAACAATTACTTTGCTCTACACCTGAAACTAACACAATATTGTAAATCAACTATACTGGCATTGTTCATAAGGCACTCAGCCTAATTTTCTAGTGTTAATGGACTGATTATCTTTAGTATGATTTAATTATTCCCAACATGTGGGGGGGAGGCTTAAATAACCATAGCATGGTTTTAGCCATATAAATCCATCTCATAACTGAGAAACAGTCCTTCCATAATCAGGAAGTTATATTCTTGAGCTTGAGTAATCTTTAAAGAAAATTCATATATATGGCCATGGTCAAAGAAAGTATGATTGTTTAGCCAGGTGAGGGGGGGATCCCATCTAGTAATATCAATAGTTGCCTGAACAGAACTGTAACTTCTTTCTTCTAGAAAAAACTTCCTAAGTGCCATTCAGTTACAGCCTTTGAGAGTAGAAATCCACCAAGGTAACACCAAAGTGCTGGATGTAGGTAATTGACCATAAACCCAACAATTGGATTAATTTCTAAAATTTGCATAGGATTGTGCCCATGATAGAAAAACATTTGATTCATGTGCAATCGTCCAAAATATCAAAAAATACTATAAATAATTATATAGGTCATGTCTGGAATCTTGGGATAGCTGTCTGCTTCTGATGTTGTCTTCCTCTCGTCCTAGGGTGGGTATAATTTCTCCTCTGTTTGACCATTGTTTTAAGGTTATTTTGAGGTCAGCAGTCCTCTCTATAGACCAGTACAGTGCAGGGGCCCTTTTAAGTGGGAAATATGAATGCAAGACTCAATTCACTTCATGTTTGCTGTGCATGACCTAGTCAAGAATACCTGATAATTGTCCTTCAATCTAGGTTGGAGAGAGCACTTTAAATGATGTCTTTTCCAGTATGCATAATCTCCTTGTTGCAGGACATGGGGCACCTGATCTTTATCCAAAAAATAGTTTACTGTGATAAGCTTCAGAAACATAGAATGTTCTTTTAATAATTCAATTAAACTTTACAATAATGTAACATGGCAACATAGAGCCATCTTAGAAGTGAGTCTTAGGAAGTAAATAAAAAATTTCAAAGAAATTAACAACACTAGAACTTAGTATCTACTGAAACATAAGTACTTTTTCTCTCTAAAGTTACCCTCATTTCTACCAAATGTAGCCAAATTAAGACTATTTTGTTTTCAAAACGTCTGGTTTCAATAAACTTGGTCTGATAATTTTTATAAATGTAATTGATCATATAGGCTCTTTTGAATTGGCTGTGCTGGAACTTCTCATAAGGAATCTCAGACTGAACTTTTAAAATGCCTCACAAGGCCGGGAAAGCCACACCAAGGACTTGCCATCAGATTTTTCATTAGAATTCTTTAATTTCTTACCCAGTTCAGTGGTATGATCCAAAAGTTATCAGAGATCTGTTCTTGTCAAAGAGTCCTTTCTTGAATGTTTTTGAAGATTAAGAATTTTTGTAAAAGCATCAGAGGTAAAACAATAACTGTCTATAAATGACAAAATACTTAAAAACACACCATTAAAGATCTGATGACAATGCAATTGCCAAAGAAATTCGGTAATTTTTGTGACACAATATTAAAATAATAACTAGAATTATGACTGATGACATTATATCAGGACACATTTAAATTTTAGAAATTTCATATAATTTCTAGAACATTTATATTAATGACATTTATCCATACAACATAACCTAAGAAGGTTTATCATCATTCATTTAACGTTTCCCATGTAATTTGACAAAACAAGTAAGCCTAATTAGTTTAGTATCTCTCTTTGAGATGTTTCCAGGGCCCTCTGTAGCATCCCAAAGTTAGCTAGAGGTCAAAAGAACTTCACTTAGAATTTGATTTGGAAAGATAATCAAAGATATCAAAGTTTAGAAACACTTGGTCAAATAGGATCATAGTTCACTGTGAACCAATACTTAGTTATCCACCCAAGTAAAGTGACAAAAGATTTTAAAGGCAAATACAGAATGTTACAACACATAACTTAAAAGGTAAAGAAACTTTAAAATCTGTTGTCAAGAGCATATCAATATTCCATTAAAACTTTGTTCTTGGACGTCCCTGGTGGCGAAGTGGTTAAGAATCCGCCTGCCAGTGCAGAGGACACGGGTTTGAGCCCTGGTCCGGGAAGATTCCACGTGTTGCGGAGCAACTAAGCCCGTGCGCCACAACTACTGAGCCTGCGCTCTAGAGCCTGCGAGCCATAACTACTGAAGCCCTCACGCCTAGAGCCCGTGCTCCGCAACAAAAGAAGCCACTGCAATGAGAAGACTGCGCACCACAACAAAGAGTAGCCCCCACTTGCCACAACTAGAGAAAGCCCGCAGGCAGCAATGAAAACCCAATGCAGCCAAAAAGAAATTAATTAATTAATTTTTAAAAATTAAAAAAAAGAAACTTTGTTCTTTTTTTTTTTTAATTGGCGTATAGTTGTTTTACAATGTTGTGTTCCTTTCTACTGTACAGCGAAGTGGAGTTCCCTGTGCTATAAAAAGATAACTAATGAAAACTTTGTTCTCTTAACAGAGAAAACCAAATTCAGATTTTGCACCATCTTACCTTTAATACTAAAATTCATTTACTCAGTTAAAATTGTTCTAATCTTAGCCAGTCCTGATCATGTAGAGGACATTTTTCTCAGGGTTTCTTACCCACAAACCTTCTATAACTCACTTTTTTTTTACCTTTAGATTTTGTCCTGTTTCCCCTTTTTCTCTCTCCCTCTTTTTAACCTTTCTTTAGGACAAAATTACTTTCTCTTCCCTTACCTGTGTTTCCATTCTTTATACCTTCTTTTTCTTTACATACAAATATGTTTTCCTTATTAATATTTATGATTTTAATTACGTATTTTAATTACAATTCTCAACTCTTAAAAGCCTTAATTTCTAGCAAAAACTAAGAAGTAAGCAATTATGAACTGTTTTTTATATTAGCATTCTGTAGGTTGGCAAACTTCTAAATACTATTTATAATTTTTTTAAAAACCTGCTTTCTTATAGAAAATGTCTTAGTGTAGCACCAAACATATTTATTAAATATCTTTAGATATCTAGTCCTAAATATCTTTAGTTTCTCTGTAAAAGGAAACCTGTGTTCAGTAATTAATGCTTCAGAATCGCATTTATATAAGAATTACCTAGTTATTCAATAAACTTTCATCATTTAACTTAATTTAGCAAAACTCTAAAGTTTCAAGTTATCAAAAAGATTTGGTGTAAGTATTTTTTTTTAAGAGCTATTCTTTTTTTTTTTTTTAATTAATTAATTTTTTTTTTGGTTGTGTTGGGTCTTCGTTTCTGTGCGAGGGCTTTCTCTAGTTGTGGCAAGAGGGGGCCACTCTTCATCGCGGTGTGCGGGCCTCTCACTATCGTGGCCTCTCTTGTTGTGGAGCACAGGCTCCAGACGTGCAGGCTCAGTAGTTGTGGCTCACGCGCCTAGTTGCTACGTGGCATGTGGGATCTTCCCAGACCAGGGCTCGAACCCGTGTCCCCTGCATTAGCAGGCAGATTCTCAACCACTGCACCACCAGGGAAGCCCTGGTGTAAGTATTTTTAAGTAGACATACCATAAAACATAATTATTCTTAAAGAGTTCAGCTAAAATCTCTTAATACATTTTTAATTTACTTATAAGCATTTCATCATATCAAGTCGTTTCTCTTGCTGACGAATTTTGCAACAAATATAAGATCTTATTTGACTTCTAGTAAAGCTAGGCACAATAAAAGTATTATACTTAATGTTGATGACTCTAAAGACTTGTCTGTATTAAACCAAGAAATTTAAACTAATTTAATACCAAGTATTAATTTAATACTGTGTATTTCCTAGATAACATGAACTTTAAATTCATCTAATTTTTTTAAACATCTTTATTGGAGTATAATTGCTTTACAATGTTGTGCCAGTTTCTGTTGTATAACAAAGTGAATCAGCTATACGTATACATATATCCCCATATCTCCTCCCTCTTGCTTCTCCCTCCCACCCTCCCTCTCCCACCCCTCTAGGTGGTCACAAAGCACTGGGCTGATCTCCCTGTGCTATGCAGCTGCTTCCAACTAGCTATCTATTTTATATTTGGTAGTGTATATATGTCCATGCCACTCTCTCACTTCGTCCCAGCTTACCCTTCCCTTTCTCCGTGTCTTCAAGTCCATTCTCTACGTCTGCGTCTTTATTCCTGCCCTGCCCCTAGGTTCTTCAGAACCACTTTTTTAGATTCCATAAATATGTGTTAGCATACGGTATTTGTTTTTCCCTTTCTGACTTACTTCACTTTGTATGACAGTCTCTAGGTCCATCCACCTCACTACAAATAACTCAATTTCGTTTCTTTTTATGGCTGAATAATATTCTATTGCATATATGTGCCACATCTTCTTTATCCATTCATCTATCAATTTCTTTTATATTTCTGAGAATTTATACAAGCACTCAATTTTCTTTAAGCCAACTAAATAAAGCTCTTTTACAAATTAATTTTGGCAATACCACACATCTACAACACACACACACACACATGTAGACACACATTGTTTCTTAAGACACATCTTTGGTCCTATAAATACTAGATTTGTAAAATCAAGGACAGCTGTTTTTAATTCCGCAAAGAGTTGGGTGACCACCTAAATGATATTGAAGGACTGACATACCAATCCACCTATGTCAGAATGTTTTTCTTTCCCTCTGGGTACATTTAGTTTAAGGGAGAGGACCAAAAAATTCCTATCTAGCTCTGAAGATTAGCTATGGTCACAAGTTTAGTCAGACCAGTGGCCTCTTATCTTGGAAATCCATTGGCGAAAACATATGAGTTTGAGAAATTATTTAATTATGGACCTCAGTTTGGCCTTTGACCTGAAGAGGACCAGACTCAGGTGGTCCTGTTTCTAAAGGTAACTGTTTAATAGTCTCTTCAGCGTGGAAAGGCAATCCAGACAGAGGATTACTAGAATAAGCACTCAGATAAAGGAGGATAGAGTGGAGCAGTAAGAGCTATGTCAGTCTTATTGTCTTTTGTTTTAGGTACTTTTTATATCTTTAAGCTTTCATTAGCCTTCTATAACAAATCCTTTAATGAAATTATTTTGGAATATTGAAGGCTTTTGGAGCTTTTGCATACCAATTAAATAGGTACAATTGTTTAAGATGAGCACTCTCTAAAATTTTAATGATTTAGAAGTCTTTGCAATTCAAAGGATCAATTCTTTGGCCATTGACTAGTAGGATCTCAATAGCAACTCAAACCAGTAAGCCTTTTTATAGCTTAACCAAGGATGTAAGTGGTGTCCCACAAGAAAGTGCAAAGGATGCAGCCCTCACAAGATGCAGAAAGTTCACTCCCAAGGATAGTCTAAGAAAAAGACTTTCATTTTACAGCAGAAACAACAAAGGTTGAGATGATAAAGGCCTCTTATACATTGAGAGCCCTTATGACAAACTCCCCTCAGAAGTGACACTGTCAGACAAAGAATGCTCAGCTTGGAATCCCAGTCTATTCAACTGACCACTAAATGCATGCCAGTATGTGTGCCTTTCAGATGGTGGAGACCAGAGAATATTCTCACTGGTCAATAAGTCGTGTTCTCAGGACACATAACAAGACAAAAGGAAAACCTAATCAGACCAATGGTTTTCCTCCTCATGACAAAGGACACAAAAGATAGATACAAAGAAAAACAGTGACCTCTTCTGGGAGGAAAAGGATCAACGAACCTAGAGTACTCTACCAAATTTCAAACCAAGAATTGCTGAGCCCAAGGAGCTAGCCCTACAAATATTTTCTCCCACTAATCTAATTTTAGAAAAGATGAAAAACTCTTAACACTCTTGTTCCCAACAGACCCTGCGGGCAGAGTTCCAGGAGACTGACTGACATGGTAAGAATTCTTACCTTCTTCCGGCTTTCTCTAACTGTGCGCGCGCGCGCACACACACACACACACACACACACACACACACACACACACAAAGAGTTTTGGAATGTCAAAAGAGCCCTATCTTGGCCATTTCAGGACAGGACTTCCTTTAATTCCCAATTAAGTAAGTACTTGCAAGTATAAGTTCTGTTCATACATAAACCCGGCTGGGGCATTAGTCAGAGGTTATCTAGCGCCCCTCATTTCTCTGTTTGAGAAACTCTATTCCCCATTTTAACGTCTGTTTGTTGGAATAAAATTGCTCATAAAATTGTTGGAATAAAATTGCTCATAAAATTGTCCCAGTGTGCGGTTTGTGAGCTTAACTCCTCTAGGTGTCACCCTAGAGTCATTTCAGCTCTTTTATGCGTCTCAGCTTCCCTCTCCAGCAGTCTAAAATCACCATGGGTGCTCGAAGTACTGAGTGCCCAACTCTTATATTGTACATCCCTGAATGGCTAAGTTGTTTTTTTTTTTTAATAAATTTATTTATTTATTATTTATTTATTTTGGCTGCTTTGGGTCTTTGTTGCTGTGCGCCGGCTTTCTCTAGTTGCAGCGAGCGGGGGCCTGTCTTTCATTGCAGTGTACAGGCTTCTCGTTGTGGTGGCTTCTCTTGTTGTGGAGCATGGGCTGTAGGTGCGAGGGCTTCAGTAGCTGTGGCACACGGGCTCAGTAGTTGTGGCTCACAGGCTCTAGGGCTCAGGCTCAGTAGTTGTGGTGCACGGGAATAGCTGCTCTGCGACATGTGGGATCTTCCTGGACCAGGACTCCAACCCGTGTCCCCTGCACTGGCAGGTGGATTCTTAACCACTGCACCACTAGGGAAACCCTGAATAGGTAAGTTTTAAATTAATGAGTAGGTTTCCCTATGGGACTGCTGCACAGTATGAGGACTCACTTCCAGCACTCCTGTATATTTCTCAGTTGCCTGAAAAATCTGTAACTGGCCAGGAGGAGCTGTGTCCCTTTTCTTTGGAGCAGAGAGCTCTCATATGGTATCTCCACTTTTATTTCAACGAATTCTGTTAAGGTAGCCAAATTGAGGAAAGACACTAAGCCAACCTCTTACCTAGTCGAAACCATTCAATGTCTTTTATCCGAGCAAATCTTTCCAGTATCTCTCATCTGAGCAAATCCTCCTCAGTGTCCCTCAACTGAGGAGTCAGTTACCTTTTTATTTATCACCAAATAAAGCTCAGAATCATTAACCAATAATTGGGAGATCCAAGACCTGGAGAGTTTTACCCATATTTGTCCAAACTCACTGAGGAGGTGGACAGGCACAAGGACTCTTTGCTAGTAGCAAGGCTCTGAGTCCTCGGAGAGTTCAGGCAAAAGCGAGAAGTCTTCTCCGGGTCCCTTTGTGATCTTCAAAATTGTCAACTGGGAAAAAAAAAGCACAACATGAGAGCTGTAAGTTTCAGTTTTATTTGGGGACTTACTGAAGACTGTAGCTTGGGAGAAAGTCTCTCAGATAGTTCTGAGGAACCACTCCAAATAACTAGGGGAGGAGCTAGTATACATATAATTTTTTTTTTTTTTTTGGCTGGGAAATGCATGTAGTCAGACATACATCTTGGTAAAATATTACTGCTAGTCACAAGGATCAGATATCTCAGTTAATAATTTTATTGCTTTTCTATGTATGGGAAGATGCAAGAATCTGGGGTCATTGAATTGCTTCCCTAGACATGCATCTTAACTATCTAGGGGTCCATATATCTAAAAGCACTCAATGCTTCATCCTGTTTCTTCCATCCTGAATTCCCCTCAGGATACACCCTCAGTGGGCAACTGCAGTGACTAATGACTTGATCCTTGTAGAACTGGAATGGTGGGCAAAATTTTTTGTTTACAGCTCTCACCAGGATGCAACCATGCTAATACCTTGATCATGGGCTTCCTAGCCTCCAGAACTGTAAGAAATAAATTTCTATTTATTATAAACTACTAAGTCTGTGGTATTTTGCTATAGCAACCTGAACAGGCTAAGACAGAAAATTGGTATCAAGAAGTGGGGTTGCTGCTGTAACAAATGCCTACAAATGTGGAAGTGGCTTTCGAACTAGGCAATGGGCAGAGGCTAGAAGAATTTTGAGGTATAGTCATTCCTTGATATCTGCAGGAGATTGGTTCCAGACACGAGTCCATATGTCCATACCTCCCAGAATCCTTCTCACTGGAATCCCTCTTGGCTGAGTAATGCACGTGCCACCAAGAAGGACCCTGGGTCAGGATGATTGGCCAGAGACAACCCAGAAACTAACCCATTACCATAAAACCCGAGACTGCAAGCCACATGGCAGAGCAGTTCTCCTGGGTTCCCTTACCCTGCTGCTCTCCACCTGGACACCGCTTCCCAATAAAGTCTCTTGCTTTGTCGGCATGTGTGTATCCTCATACAATTCATTTTTGAGTGCTAGACAAGAGCCCACTCTCGGGCCCTGGAAGGGGTCCCTCTTCCTGCAACAGAAATATGGATAGTAAAGGCCATTCTGATGAGGTCTCAGATGAAAATGAATAATATGTTATTGGAAGCTGGAGAAAAGGCAATCCTTTTTATAAAGTGGCAAAGAGATTGGCTGAATTGTGTTCATGTCCTAGTGTGTTGTGGAAAGTAGAAATTGTGATCAATAAAATTGACTATTTGACTGAAGAAATTTATAAGCAACGTGTTGAAGGAGGGGTCTGGTTTCTCTTGAATGCTTATATTATAATTTGAGAAGAGAGAAATGATTTGAAGGTGGAATTGTTAATCAAAAAGGAAGTTGACTTTAAAAATTTGGAAAATTCTCGAGCTATTCATGTTGAAAGAAATAAGAAAACTTGTTCAGAGAGAACACAAGTGGTGTGCCAAATTTGATGAAGAGATTGGTATGGATTGATCATTTCAGTGGAAATTAGGAGCTATTCATCAAGACAATGCAGAGATTGACTGGCTTTCTAAACAGAATCCAGGACCTATTGTCCAAGACAATGGAAAAATGACCTATTTTAGGGCATTTCAGAGATCTTTGGGACTACCCCTTCTACCGCAGATCCATAGTGCAAGGGCCTGCAGGGCAGAATGATTTCAAAGAATGGGCTGTCTCTGCCAGGTGCCACCTTACATTGTGACTTCTGCTCCTTAAATTCCAGCTCCAGCCTCAATTATCCCAGGTGCAGCTTTCAAAGCCCAGGGGTGTGGCCATCTCATCTTAGATCTCAAAGGATAGAGCCACAAATGGCTCCAGGCACACAACACTGGCAGAGGGCCACTATAGGGACAGGGTTACCACAGAGAACTCCCACTAGGACAATGCCCAGAGGATCCAGAGCTAAGCAGGCAGGTCAACCCCTGAGACCACAAACCAGTAGAGCCACCTGTGCAATTGCAACCTGGGAGAGTCACAGGCACGGGACTACAACCCATAACTGGTATGTACACCCAGCAAAACTTGTGGGCCCCACCACCACCCCAGAGTATCTGGAAATTTGGACTGTTATCTAAAATATGGATTTGCCTCTTGGTGGGTGTTGAGCCAAAAGACACAACCAAGCCAAAGAGTGGGAGAAGGAAGGGTTTATTACTTGCAGCAGGTAAGGAGAACACCTGGGATATTTCCCAAAGCAGTGTCTCCCTGAACGACATAATTGGGGAAATTTTAAGCTAAGAGTGTATGCATATTCATGGAGGGGCTTAAGCAAAGGAGAATTCAGCACAGAATTGAGGCAAAGGTTGACAGTGTCCAGGCTCTAGTTGATTGAAGTCACAAGGGTCAGAAAAGGTCAGCATTACCATTCCTTAATTTCCAGTTAATCTGGTGGTTGAGTGCTCGAGGGGGGTTGAATTCTGCAAAACAGCTCAAGAATGTGCTTTGGGCTAATCTTTACCTTTGAAACAGAACTGGGTGTCTTTACAACTGATATATTGTATCCGATATGGTTACGTTATCTCCCTGGCCTGGTAATAGCTGTTTTTACCTTCTTTTATTCCCTTAAAATTATTAACTACTGAGACATATTCTTCTGCAAGCATTGTGGCTATGCTTAGATAGCAAAATGGCTTAGGCCTAAAATGGCTTCTCTCATGTTAAGAAAGTTATATCTGGTTCTTTTCCTCTGGAGACCCCCTACCCTATATGCTTACAAGACGACAACCCCAGTGGGTCTTAAGGTTTTGGACTTGCTCAGGAATCATTATCCCTTTACTCTTTCCTATTTCTCCCTTTCGTGTTTTTTAATTTTTTTTCTTATTTCTTGAAATATATTGGACATATAACATTGTCTAAGTTTAAGGTGTACAACAAACATGTTGATTTGATACATTTATATACTGTATTATGATTGGCATTGTAGCGTTAACTAACACCACTATCACATCTTATAATTATCATTTCTTTTTTGTGGTGGGAATACTATTTCTGTCTTTTAGGATAGGAGTGTTCATCCTATGCCTGTCACATCACTTTATTTTAGAAGCACATAACATGCTTTATTTTACAGATTTATAGCTGGAGAGCAGCTTGCCTCAGGATGAATGATGTCACTCATATCTGATTAAAATCATATTTAGATGAGATTTTGGACGTATACTCTTGAGTTGATGACACATGAGAAGGACAAGAATTTGGGGGGACCATGGGTGGAATGCTATGGTCTAAAAGTTTGCATCTACCTAAAATTCACATGTAGAAATCATAATACCTAATGAGATGATATTAGGAGGTGGAGGCCTTTGGGAAGTGATTAGGTCACAAAGGCTGCCCTCATGAATGGGATTAATGCCTTTATAAAAGAAGCTTCAGAGAGATCTCTTGTCCCTTCCACCATGTGAGGACACAGTAGGAAGGTCCTGGCTATGAACCAGGAAGAGGGCCCTCACCAGAACGCAACCATGATTTTATCACCTTCGTTTTTTTTATTTCCCAGCCTCTAAAACTGTGAGAAATAAAGTTCTGTTGTTCTTAAGTTTCCGAGTCTTTGGAATTTTGTTATAGTAGCTTGAACAGACTAAGACTGAAGGCATTTAGTTCAATATATTATTTTATAATGAGGTAACTGAGATTAAATACATTGTCCAAGATTCTACAACTCTTAAATGGCAGCACTGGAGACTTGAACCCTGACTTCTTTATTCCCAGTCCATTGTTCTCTCAATTAATGACTATTGTGATGAATAAATGATTTAGCATTGTTCAGCCAAGTCTTGGGCTGTTTCATCTAAACAATTATTTCTCACAAACCTGGATGCATCATGCAATTCATTTGATTTAATAACTGGCCACTAGAGTGGCCATCCTCCAATCTAGTATTTTCATAAAATAAATTAGGTTTTAATAGATCATATACCAAGTATTTGAACTAACTTAAAATTTCAGACAGATTAATTCCCTACCTTCAGGGCGAAGTGGAGAAATGAAGTAATTTTCTCACTATTCAGAGGAAAAATCCTTTATCTGAAATAGCCAGATAATTAAGGCAAGAATTTCTCCCAGCCCTAAATGGCCAATTGCTATAATTCCCCACTTCCTGTCACTTATTAAGTCTGGACTCTGATGACTAGTATATGTTCCAATAATAACATGATGGGTCTTCTCCAATCAGCAAAGGATACGATATGCCATCTACCTATGTACTGAGTTTGAAATTTATTATATAGATTTAATGTCATTAATAAAGACATTTCACAGTTTCTCACCTAGTATTTTTTAATCAGTTACCATGCTGAGTAGCCAATATGGCACAATGTTTTGCAAAGATGAGGAAATGATTTTCAGCATGAAAAAAATCCGTTAACAAAACAGATTTAACTAGAAAAACTTTCAAGTTTGAAATAACAGAGGACTGATTCTTGCATTTGAGGTAGCATCTTGTTATCTGAGAATTGTGCATTTTTACTGATTTTGATAATCTGCTAGAGAAGGAAATTACATTTTTACAACCTTATAAATCTCTAAAAAACAGAAAGGTAGCTCAATGAAAATAAACACAATCTTTTGTCATCTCAAGGACTATGTTACCAGGTATTCAAAGTGCCTAAGGACAAGGCCTTATTAATTTTTCCCCACATTCTTTGAAAATATGTGATTGTTAGCATTCTACTACTGTTTCACAACCTCTGAGATTAGTGAAAACACAAGGGTACTTCTCGCCTTTATTTTAGGTTTCTAGTAATTGGTTTCCTAGATACCGTCACTTTAATTCTATCTCAAACTATGTGTGAATTCCTTACAACTCTACTTTTTGCAAGTTCTGTCTTAAGTCGGGGAGGGGGTGGGCAGGGGAAGAAATCAACAACTATTAAATTAATAAGTACATATGTATGTATACACATGCATTGGCAAAGGTCTTGTGAGGGATTTGTAGTCTCTAAAACTCATTTATTAGATAAATAAAATGAGAATCAGAGAGGTTAGGAGACATGTCCAAAGTAAAAAGAAATGGTAGATGTCAGTCTGGACTAGAATTCAGCATTTCCAATACCAAGTCTGGTGATTTTGGACTACCACTGAGAGTACCCTTAATGCTTCTTAATACTCACTCAGCCAACTATGGATAGGATTTGAATGAAGCATATAGAGACAGATTTCAATTATCCCTGTATGACTTAATACATAACATTTAAAAAAAATCCTTGGCAACCTATGTGGTCAAGAGAAAAGGAACAGAATGCACTTAACAGTTTCAAGGCTGGTAACCCAGGTGGGAAAGAAAATAATGTAATTCACACAGCACCTTAGGGATATGATATAGAAGCAGGTGCATCTAAAACTGAAACTGCAAGTCATGCACATGAGAATAGAATGCCTTCACTGATAAGAGTAGGAAAGGAGCTTCAGGTGGTACTGTGATAAGAGGAATGGAATGCTTTGGAATGCTAAGTATGCTCTATAAGAATCAGTCAATAAAGTATGCTATTATTGGTTTACAGACAATTAGAAGTTAGAAGTAAAGCATGATTACTGTTGCTATGTTTGCATCCAAGCTTTAGAAGTAAGCAAATAGAAAAGTATACCAAATTGGTGCAAAAGGAATTGGAAGCTAACTCTCTCAATTCTTAGATATTGAAATTGAACAGCATTCCTGTCCCAAAATGTCGAGCAGGATTAATCTTTCCCCAGTACAGATGATCCCTGATTTATGATGTTTCAACTTACAATTTTTTGACTTTACAATAGTGCCAAAGAGATATGTATTCAGTAGAAACCAAACTTCGAATTTTAAATTTTGATATTTTCTTGGGTTAGTGACATGCAGTAGGATACTCTCTCATGATGCTGAGTAGCAACAGCAAGCCATAGCTCCCAGTCAGTTATGTGATTGTGAGGGTAAACAACTGATTTACTTACAACCATTCTGTACCCTTACAAACATTCTGTTTTCACTTTCAGTATAGTATTCAATAAATTACCTGAGATATTCCACACTTTATTATAAAATTGGCTTTGTGTTAGATGATTTTGCCCAACTTTAGGCTAATTAAGGTAGGCTAGTCTAAGCTATTATGTTCAGTTGGTTAGGTGTATTAAATGCATTTTTGACTTATGATATTTTCAACTTATTATGGGTTTATCGAGATGTAAGCCCATCATAATTTGAAGAAGATTTCTATGTTTTTAGGCCACCATTCACCACTGTGCTTATATAATTGAAGTCATTTTAGAATTTCCTAAAAGAAACATATTAACTACTGTGTGCCTGAGATTGTGCAAGGTATTGAGACACACTGGCATAAATGATAATGTGTTCAAAATATAAATATAAATGGAATGCAGATTATCTTCTCCTATTAGTCAAGCAAAATGGATTTGAATCCTAGTTCTGCCACTTACTAGCTGAGTGGCCCTGGGCAAGTCATTTAATCTTTCTGAATCATAGTTCCATCAACTGAAAAATAAGGATACTAATAACAGCTCTTTAGGGTTGCTATGAGAATTAAATTAGGAACATATAAAAAGTAACTAGGTTGTGCTTGGCACACTGTAGTAAACTGGATGTTAGTGTGTTCTGACTGCTCCACTGACCAGCTGTTCCCCCATTTCTCTCCCTCTCCTCAGGCCTCTGTATTCCCTGAGACACAAAATATTGAAATTAAGCCAATTAATAACCCTACAATGGTCTCTAAGTGTTTAAGGGAAAGGAAGAGTTGCACATCTCTCATTTTAAGTCAAAAGCTAGAAATAATTTAAGCTCAGTGAGGTAGGCATGTTAAAAGCCAAGACAGGCTGAAAGCTAGGCCTCTTGTGTCAAATAGTTAGCCAAGTTATGGATGCAAAGGAAAAGTTTTTGAAAAAAAATTTAAAGTGCTACTCTAGCAAATACACAAATGATAAGAAAGCAAAACGGCCTTATTGCTGATATGGAAAAAGTTATAGCAGTCCAGATGGAAGATCAAACCAGCTACAATATTAAGCCCTTAAGCCAAAACCTAATCCAGTGCAAGGTCCTAACTCTTTCAAGTCTATGAAGTTTGACAGAGTTGAGAAAGCTGCAGAAGTAAAGTTTGAAGCTAGCAGAGATTGGTTCATGAGGTTTAAAAAAGAAGCCATCTCCATAACATAAAAATGCAAGGTGAAGTAGCAAGTGCTGATGTAGAAACAGCAGCAAGTTACCCAGAAAAATACAGCTAAGATAATTAATAAAGTTAGCTACACAAAACAACAGATTTTAAACGTAGGCGAAACAGCCTTATATTGGAAGAGAGTGCCATCTAGGGCATTCATAACTAGAGAGGAGAAGTAAATGCCTGGCTTCAAAGGACAGGCTGACTCTCTTGTTAGGGGCTAATGCAGATGGTGACTTTAAGTTGAAGCCAATACTCATTTACCATTCTGAAAATCCTAGGGCCCTTAAGAAGTATGCTAAATTTACCCTGACTGTGCTCTGTAAATGGAACAAGAAAGCATGGATGACAGAACATGTAAACCAACATGTTTTACTGAATGTTTTAATCCATTTCTGAAGCATACTACTCAGAAAAAAATTCTTTCAAAATATTACTGCTCATTGACAGTGCACCTGGTCACCCAAGAGCTCTGCTGAAGATGTACAAGATTAATGTTTTCATGCCTGCTAACACAACATCCATTCTGCAACCCACGGATCAAGGTGTGATTTCAATGTTCAAGTCTAATTTAAGAAATACATTTTGTAAGGCTATAGCTGCCATAGACAATGATTCCGCTGTGGACCTGGGCAAAGTAAATTGAAAACCTTCTGGAAAAAATTTCTTATTCTAGATGCCATTAAGAATGTTTGTGATTCATGGGAAGAGGTAAAAATGTCAACATCAACAGGAGTTTGGAAGAAGCTAATTCCAAATTTCATGGATGACTTTGAGGGGTTCAAGACTTCCATGGAGGAAGTAACTGTAGGTGTGGTGGAAATAGCAAGAAAACTAGAATTAGAAGTGGAGCCTGTGATGTAACTGAATTGCTACAATCTCATGATAAAACTTTAGTGGATGAGGAGGCACTTCTTATGGACGATCAAAGAAGGGGTTTCTTGAGATGGAATTTACTCCTGATAAAGATAATGTGAAGATTGTTGAAATGACAACAAAGGATTTAGAATATTACATAAAGTTAGTTGCTAAAGCAGGGGCAGAGTTTGAGGATTGACTCCAGTTTTGAAAGAAGTTTTTCTGTGGGTAAAATGCTGTCATACAGCATTGCATGCTACAGGAAATTGTTCATGAAAGAAAGAGTCCATCAATGCATCAAACTTTATTTTCTTATTTTAAGAAATTGTCACAGCCACCCCAATCTTCAACAACCACGACCCTGATCTGTCAGCAGCTGTCAACATTGAGGCAAGACCCTCCACCAGCAAAAAGATTATGACTTGCTAAAAGCTCAGATGGTTACCATTTTTAGCAATAAAGTAAGTTTTAATTAAGGTATGTACATTGTTTTTTAGACATAATGCTATTGCACACTCAATAGACTACAATATAGTGTAAACATAACGTTTATATGGGAAGCCAAAAATTTGCCTTGCTTTATTGTGATATTTGCTTTATTGAGGTGGTTTGGAACTGAACCCACAATATCTATGAGGTATGTTTGTGTTCCTAAATCTTTACTACTTTAATTAGGTTACCATTTTGGCTAAAATGGCAGCACTGTTGGATAACATAAACCTTGAGAATAACCACCATATTTAAAGAAACCAGCAACACAGTCTGAGAATTTACATACATGTGTATTCATTCGACACCCTTATAAAGCACTGTGTATTCATAGACACATCTCAGGACATTTGTCAAATGTTGAAGTAAGATACGCAACCAAAATCAATACTGTGTGCTTAATACATATAAAGTCACAGATAATACATACTTATTTTATTTATCTAATCAGATAATTGCAAATATTATATACTAAAACGTTCATGTACTTACTGTAAAGGAAATAAAATGTGTTCTTTTAATCATATTATTCCAGATAGTGACTTTCTCCTTGGAGAATATGTACCTGCCAATTCAAATACAAATCTTCTAATTCTGACCAGATTTTAAAGATGACCAAAGTACAGAAGAGGCCTCTTTCCCAGTTTTATCCTTTCATCAGAGAGAATTTTCCTATAAGGTCTTACATTTTAATTGATCTATATGCAGCCTTTAAATATCAAATAAGGATCAATCAAATATAAAGGTTAGAAGAAGAGGGAGAAAAGAAACTTAGCCAGGGATAATTGGAAACATAGAGTAAATACAAGGGATTTAAAAAGGCATTAGTGTAGTTAGTTTCCTGCAGATGAAGAAATGAAGACCTTCTTCTTTATACAGTGTTTTTGAGCTCTTTGAAAATTAGCAGGCAAAGCAGAAAAAATCCATCACTGGAATATTATTATACTTATGGGCTTAATGCTGAATTCTGTTCTGTTTGAGTCAGTCATCATAGAATATTTTACCTAAACAAGATTTATAAGATGATATAGTTCAGCAGTTCTCAAATTTTTGGTCTCAGGATTCCTTTACATTAAAAAAAAAATTGAATTATTAAACAAAAAGCTTTTGTTTAAAACTGATGAGAATTTTTAAAAAATAATTATGTATTAATCCATTAAAATAGCAATAATATATTCATTACATGGTAAGATGAATTATATTTTTAAGAAAAATAATTATATTCCAAAATAAAAAAAATTACTAAGCAGCATTGTTTTACATATTTGCAAAGTTCCTTCATATTTAGCTTAAAAGATAGCTGAGTTTTCAATATGCTTCTGCAAGCAATCTGTTGTGACATCATGCATTTTGTAACCTTTGGAGAACACCAGTGTAAACTGATGATGTGAATAAAAATGACAGTTCAGAGAATGATTAAGAAAAGGGTTCTATTCATGGATCACTTGGAAGTGTTTCAGGATCCTTAAAAGTCTTTCTACAACTGAGGAAACAATTTCTTTTTTAAGTTTATGTCCATACAGTATTTTGAATATTATGTACATAAATACACAACAGAGCAATATGGTATTATTACTGTATTTATGGACTTAATATATTGCTTCTGTTCTGTGGCATCAGTTCATAATAAGTAGGATTAAGTGTACCTCGACTGACTATAGAACTTTTCTTTCAACAAGCAGAAAAACTTAACTCATTATTTATCATCTGTGTGTCATGCTGACATGTGACAAAGATCAGTACTTAAAATTGGCTGCCTACCTCTGAAAAGTTACTAAGCAAAAGTAGAGAATTTCTATATGATATAAAGACAATTTACATAAGATGAAATTTAAGTTGTCAGGAGATAATTATGTAATAAGTTTTTTTCAGTTTTTCCATATGACCTTTAAAGCACTTGAGCCTCTGCAACACTCCTGTAATTTCTAATATGTGCTCTTTTATTTCTGGAATTATGACTGAATATTTGAACTTGTAATTTTGGGTGATATTCCTCAAAGTGGCACAAAGTTGCCTCATCACTGCTGTTACTTCCTGTCCCTGCTGGTAACATTTTGTTTCCTGTTGATGCCCACCCTTTCCCTCCTGACCAATAGTGGCATTTTTCTGAAAAAAAAAATTAGACTTTGTCTAACTTTAAAACTGTTCATTAAAAGACATCATTAAGAAAACAAATAACCAAACCACACACTAGGAGAAATATTTGCAAAACAAACATATATACGAAAAAGGAGTGGAATCCAGAATATATTTAAAAATCCTCCAACTCAATAATAAAAAAGCAATTAAAATGGGTAAAATATTTGAGCAGATACATCACAAAGGAACATATATGAATGGTCATAAGCATATGAAAAAATTCTCTACATCAGTATTCATCAGAGAAATGAAAAACAAAACCACTATGTAATGCTACTACACACTTAATAGAATAGCTAATATTAAAAAGGCTGACAATAAGATGCTAGCAAAGAGTATAAAGCAACTGACATTCGTGGTGGGAATATAAAATGATACATCTATTCTGGGAAAAGCTCTGCCAGTTGTAATTATTTTATATTTTAATTTTTATTTTTCCAGTTTCAGTAGATATAATGGACGTATAACATTGTATAAGTTTAAGGTGTACAATGTAATGATTCTATACACGTATATATTGTGAATTAATTACCATGATAAATTTAGTTAACATCCATCAACTCACATTTGTTACAATTTTTTTTCTTTTAATGACTCCTAAGATTTACTCTCTTAGCAACTCTCAAATTTACAGTACTGTATTATTAAATATAGACAATATGCTGTACATTATATCCTAGGAACTTATTTATCTTACAACTGGAGGTTTGTAAATAACTTATGACCACCTTCTACCATTTCCCCATTTCCAACTCCCCCTCTTCTGGAAGCCACCAATCTACTCTCTGTTTCTATGAGTTTTTTTAGATTTCATATATGTGAGATCATACAGTCTTTCCATGTCTGAATTATTTCACTTAGCATAATGTCTTCAAGGTCCATCCATGTTGTTGCAAACAACAAGTTTCCTTCCATATTTTATGGCTGAATAATATTACATTATGGAATAATATTCCATATATACCACATTTTCCTTATTTATCCATAGATACTTAGACACTTAGATTGCTTCCATGTCTTGGCTATTTTAAATAATGCTGCAAGGAACGTGGGCGTGCAGACATCTCTTAGACTTAGAAATTTTATTTCCTTCAGATATATACCCAGAAGTGGGATTTGCCAGCTCTTATGGTAGTTCTATTATTTTTTTTTTAATTTTTTTTATTTTTTTATTATTTTTTTTTGGTAGTTCTATTATTAATTTTCAGAGGAACCTCCATACTTTTTTCCACATTGTCTTCACCAATTTACATTCCTACCAATAGTACATAAGGATTTCCTTTTCTCCACATTCTCACCAGAACTTGTTATCACTTGTCTCTTTGATAATAGCCATACTCACAGATGTGAGGTGGTATTACATTGTGATTTTGATTTGCATTTCCCTGATGATTAGGAATATTGAGCACCTTTTCATGTGCCCATTGTCCATTTGAATATCTTCTTTGGAAAAATATGTATTCAAGAGATTTGCTCATTTACAATTGCATTTTTTTCCTATCAAATTGTATCAGTGCCTTATGTATTTTGGATTTTAACCCCTTATTGGATATATGATCTGTAAATATTTCCTCCCATTTTGTATATTGCCTTTTATTTTGTTGATCTTTTCTTGCTGTGAAAAAGCTTTTTAATTTGATGAGGTCTCACTTGTCTGCTTGTGCTTTAGGTGTCATACCCAAAAAATCAGTGCCAAGACCAATGCCAAAGAGTTTTGTCCTGTTTTCTTCTAGGAGTTTTATGGTTTCAGATATTACATTTATGTCTTTAATCCATTTTGAGAAATTTTTTGTGTGTTGCATAAGATGAGGGTTTAATTCCATTTGTTTTGTATACGGATGTCTAGTTTTCCCAGCACTATTTGTTGAAGAGACTATCCTCTCCTCCTTGTGTGTTCTTAGTGACCTTGTAAATGATTAGTTGACCATATATGCATGGGTTTGTTTCTGGTTTCTATTCTGTTCCATTGATCTATGTGTTTGTTTTTATGCCAAGACCATAGTGTTTTGGTTACTATGGCTTTGTAATATAGTTTGAAATCAGCAAGTGTGATGCCTCCAGTTTTGTTCTTCTTTCTCAGAATTGCTTTAGCTATTTAAGGTCTTTCATGGTTTCAAACAAATTTTAGGGTTGCCATTTCTATCTCTGAAATATGCCATTGAAATCTTGATAGAGATTTCATTGATTCTATAGATGGTTTTATGTTGTATGGACATTGAAACAATATTAATTTTTTCAATACAATAACACAGGATATCTTTCCATTTATTTGTGTCTTCTTTGATTTTTTTCATCAATATCTTATAGTTTCCAGTGTACAGATCTTTCATCTCCTTGGCTAAATTTATTCCTAAGTATCTTTTTCTGGTGCTAGAGTAAATTGAATTGGTTATTTCTTCTTGAAATAATTCATTGTTAGTGTATAGAAATGAAACTGATTTTTGTATCTTGTTTGTATACTGCAACTGTACTTAATTCATTATTAGTTCTAAGTGTTTTTTGGTGGAGTCTTTAGGCTTTTCCATATGTAATATCATGTTATCTGCCAACAGAGGCAATTTTACTTCTTCCTCTTTGATTCAGATGCCTTTTATTTCTTTTTATTGCCTGATTTCTCTGGCTAGTACTTCCAGACCTATTTCGAATAAGAGTGATAAGAGTGGTCACCCATGTCTTATTCCTCACCTTAGGGGCAAAGCGTTCAACATTTCATCATTGAGTATGAAGTTACCTGAGGTTTGTCACATATGATTTTTATTTTGTTGAGGTACATTCTTTCTATACTCAATCTGTTGATAGTTTTTATCATGAATGGATGTTAAATTTTGTCAAATGCTTTTCTGCATCTATTGAGATGATCAAATGATTTTTATCTTTTATTCTATTAATGCAATATATTATATTTATTGATTTGTGTATGTTGAGCCATTCTTGTGCCCCAGGGATAAATCCTAATCGCTCACGGTGTGTCATGTGCTGTTGAATTCGTTTTGCTAGTATTTTGTTGAGAATTTTTGCACCTGTATTCATTAAGGGTATTGGCCTGTAGTTTTCTTTTCTTGTAGTCTCTTTATCTCTCTTTAGGATCAGAGTAATGCTAGCCTTGTAAAATGAGATTGAGAGTGTCTTTAATTTTTTGGAAAAATTTTAGAATTGCCAGTAATTCCTCTTAAATATTTGGCAGAATTTACCAGTGAAACCATTTCATCATAGGCTTTTCTTTATTGGGAAGTTTCTGATTACTGCTTTAATCTTCTTGTTCAATATTGGTCTGTTCAGATTTCCTGTTACTTTATAATTCAGTTTTGGGAGGTTGTGTGTTTTTACACATTTATCCATTTCTTCTAAACTATCTAATTTGTTGGTGTATTATTATTCATAGTAGACTCTTCTGATCTTTATTTCTGTGGTATCAATAGTAATGTCTCCTCTTTCATTATAATTTTATTAATTTGAGTCATCTTTCTCTATTTTTCTTAGTTAATCTAGCTAAAAGTTTGCAAATCTTATCTTTTCAAAAGCCAACTCATATTTTTATCATTTTCTATTATATTTCCAGTTTCTATTTTATTTATATTTCTTTTAATATTATTTATTTCCTTTAGCTAATTTTGAGCATAGTTTGTTCTTCTTTTTCTAGTTCCTTTATGTGTAAACTTGGTTGTTTATTTGAGATCTTTCTCTTCACTTTATGTATCTGTTTCTTGCTATATAGTTTCCTCTTAGGGTTGTTTTACTGCCTGCCATAAGTTTTGGTACATTGTGATTCCATTTTCATTTGTTTCAAGATATTTTGTTAAATTTCCCTTTTGACTTCTTCTTATATCTGTTAGCTCTTCAAGAATATGTAGTTTAATTTCCATGTATTTGTATATTCTTCAGCTTTCTTCCTCTTATTTATTTCTAGTTTCATACAATTGTGGTGGGAAAAATACTTGGTATGATTTCAGTCTTAAATTTACTAAAACTTGTTTTGTGGTCTAAAATATGATCTACCTTAGAAAACGGTCCATATGTACTTGAGATGAATGTGTTTTCTGTTGTTATTGAATGGGATGTTCTCTATATATCTGTTTGGTTTATAGGGATTTTCAAATCTGCTGTTTTCTTATTTATTCTCTGTCTGGATGATCTTTCCATTGTTGAGAGTTGGGTTTTAAAGTCTCCAACTATAATTGTACTGCTGATTACTTCTCCTTTTAGTTCTGTTAGTATTTGCTTTATATATTTCAATGCTAAAATTTTGTGTTCAAAATTACTTACAATTGTTACTTCCTGCTTATGATTGATCTTCTTTGTCTTCTTGTCTTTGTCTCTACTTCTTTGTCTCTTGTTACCATTTTTCACTTAAAGTTTATTTTGTCTGATGAAAGTTTAGCTATCCCTGTTTTCTTTTGGTTATCATTTGCTTGAAATATCTTTTCCCATCCCTTCCCTCTCAGTCTATGTGTTCTTTAAAACCAAAGTGAGTGTCTTATATGCAGCATATTGTTGGATTTCATATTCTTACCCATTCAGACATTGTACGTCTTTTTATTGGAGAATTTAATCAATTTACATTTAAAGTACTTATTGATATGTAAGCACTTACTATTGCCATTTTATTTATTATTTTCAGAATGTTTTATAGGTCCTTTCTTCCTTCCAATCTTGCTGTCTTCTTTTATCATTTGATAACTTTTTATAGCAGTATGCTTAGACTCCTTTATCCTAATGCTTTGTGTATTTACTACAGATTTTCCTTTGATTGCCATGAAGCTTATATAAAATTAATTATATATATAATTATATATTATATAAATTATATATATACACATATATATATAATGTCTTATTTTAAACTGATAACAACTTAACTTAGATAACATACGTAAACTTTAAACTTTTACTCCCCCTGCCACAGTTTAAGTTATTGATGTTAAAATTTACATATTTTTACCTTGTGTATCTAATAACAAATTGTTGTTATTGTTATTTTTAATATCTTTTTTTAAATCATTTAAACTAGAGTTGTAAAACTAGTTGCTAAACTAGAGCACCACCATTACAATATTAGGGAATCTGACTTAGACTACTATATATTTACCTTTACTAGTGAGTTTTATACATACATTCATGTTTTTATGTTGTTAATTCACATCTTTTTATTTTTGCTTGAAAAATACCCTTTAACATTTCTTGTAAGGCAGGTCTAGTGGTGATAAACTTCCTCAGTTTTGTTTCTTCAGGAAACTCTTTATCTCTCTTTCATTTTTGAAGGAATGCTTTCATGGGTATAACATCCTTGGTGGACAATATTTTTCTTTCAATATTTTCACATATATCATCCCACTCTCTCCTGGCCTATAAAGTTTTTATTGAATTATCCACTGATACTATTATGGGGGTTCCCTTGTATGTGATGAATCACTTTTCTATTGCTTCTTTCAAAATTCTTTTTCTTCGAGTTTTGACAATTTAATTGTGTTTCAATGTAGCTCCTTTCATTTTCAAACTATTTGGGGCCTTTCATACCTCATGAATCTGGATGTCTATTTTCTCCCCACATTTGGGAAGTTTTCAGCCATTATTGCTTTAAATAATACCTTTTGTCCCTTTTTCTTTCTTTTCTCCTTCTGGAATTCTCATAATGCATATATTGTTTTGTTTGATAATATCACATAAGTCCACTCTTTTTCATTCTGTTTTCTTTTTGATACTCTGACTGGATAATTTCAAAATGACTTTTCTTCTAGTTCATTTATTCTCTCTTCTGTTTAATTGAGTCTGTTCTTGAAGCTCTCTATGTCATTGTATTCCTCAACTCTAAAATTTTGGGGTTTTTTAATGATTTCCATTTCTTTTTGAACTTCTCATTTTCTTCATGCATTGTTTTTCTAATTTTATTTGTCTATCTGTGTCTTCTTCTATTTCACTAAACTTCTTTAAGAAGTTTATCTGTTCATAAGATCAGTTCCTTCATTTGATTTATTGGAGCTTTATTAGTTTCCTTTGGTGGTGTCATGTTTACCTAATTCATTGTGATCCTTGATTCCTTGCATTATTATATGTGCATTTGAATAAGTGGTCTCCTCTTCAGGATTTTACAGATTTACTCTGTCAGAGACAGTTCTTCACTCAGCTTGGGGTTCTGGACAGGTCACTGGGTAGCACATTTACCAGATTAGGCTTGCAATTCGTGCCTCAATTTGGGTGAGGCCACTACCTGAAGTCTGAAGTCAGAAGGATGTCACTATTTGAGAACAGTTGGATAGGAAAACTGGGTTGGTTTCTTGCCCAAGCACAGCTGTAATATGAGCTCTGTGGTCGCCTGGATTCTCTGGTCAAGTTCCTAGCCAGGTGGGGCTCAATGTTATACTCAGCAGTTGGATAAGGCTGCAACTTTGCTTCCCTGCTCAGGTAGGTCCATGAAACAAGCTCCACAGCCATTACTGCTCAATGTCTGAGTACCCAAATCAGGTAGAACTGCCCACCGAGCTCCCTGGTCAGACAATTCCACTGGCTTGGTGTTGCAGATG
Organism: Eschrichtius robustus; assembly: GCF_028021215.1. Lineage (NCBI taxonomy): Eukaryota > Metazoa > Chordata > Mammalia > Artiodactyla > Eschrichtiidae > Eschrichtius > Eschrichtius robustus. The sequence goes on along the minus strand of NC_090845.1, from coordinate 70,024,996 downwards.
GACAGATATGTTGGCTGGGTTCTATGCTCATTTGCTACTGTACATGGGGCTCTAAGATGGGCTACATAGCTTCCTGGGTGTTCTGCTTAGGCTTCCTGGTCAGATGGAACTGGGAGCTATGTTCATTGGTAGGCAGGACTGTGGCAGTTTCTTATAAAACTAAATATATGTTTTCCTTATGACCTAGCAAATCTACTGCTATGTATTTACACAAGAGAAATAAAGCATGCATCCACAAAAAGATGTGTACCAAAATGTTTTTAGTATTTTTATTCATAATTGTTAAAAACTGGAAAAAGGGCAAGTGCTCAACAGTAGAAGAATAAATAAATAAACTGTGGTGTAGCCATACAATAGAGTACTATTAATCAGTATATAAACTAGCTACTGACAGATGCAACAACATGGAGGAATCTCAAAAACATGGTAAGTGAAAGAAGCCTTTCACAAAGAAATACATACTGTAAGATTCCATTCATATGAAAATCTAGAATAAGAATTGACAATCCTTATCTGTAAAGGATAAGATAGCATATGTTTTAAGTTTTGTGGGCCATGTGGTCTCTGTTGCAAAAACTTAAATCTCCTGTTGTAGTGAGAAAGCAGTCATAGACAATAAGTCAATGAATAAACGTGCCCATATTCCAATAAAACTTTATTTACAAAAGTAGACAGTGTGTAAAGTTAGGTCCATGGGCTGTAGAGTTTGCCAACTTCTGACCTAGAAGAAGCAAAACTAATCTGATAGAATACAATCAGAATAATGGTTTTATCTGAGGGATGTGTAGGTAGGTATTTACTGAGAAAAAACATAAGGGAACTTCATGTGGTGAATGCAATTGTTAGAATTCATGGAATGATACACTCATGATCTGTCTTTTAAGTCATGTAAATTTTACTTCTATGGTAGGCAGAATTTTAAGATGATATGCAAAATTCATTGCTTCCTGGTGTACATGACCTATATAATCCTTGGAAATATGATTATAATGTCTTTCATTCTTGTGATTAGGTTATATTATACAGTAGTTGACTTTAAGAGAGATTATATAGGTAGGCCTGACCTAATCACATGATCTCTTTAAATCTGGGTCTAGATGTAAACGATGGAGGAGTCAGAAAGAATGACAGCAGTAAAGAGATTTGATGCAAGGGATATTCTCTGCTGCTGAATAGTGAAGGTCACATCACACATAATATGGGTGGTCTCTGGGACTTGATAGCAGCCCCTGACTGATAGCTAGTAATTACTGGGACTTCAGTCTAAGAGTTGCATGGAACTGAATTCAGCCACAACCAGAATGAGCTTGGAAGTGGATTCTTCCTCAGAGGCTTCAGATGAGAACTTGGTCTGTCTTATCCATTGATTTCAGCGTTTTGGTACCCTGAGCAGAGAATCCAGGTATACCATGCTGGGCTTCTGACCTACAGAGCTGTGATCTAATAAACAGGTATTCTTTCAAGCTTCTAAATCTGTGAGAATTTTTAGTGCAGCAATAGAAAACTAATACAAACTCAAAAGGAAAAAACTTAACTAAATATTGAATTGTAGTTAATGATATAAATGCTGGAGTGTTTGGGGGCAAAGAATACTGATATCTGCCATTTACTTTCAAATGCATCAAAGATAATTTGAATTGATGCATGGATAAAAGAATGAGAAATGGATATGTACTAAAGCAAATATATTAAAATGTTAACTGTAGTCTCTAAGTGATGGTTATTTGGCTTTTCACTGTGGTGTCCTTTCAGATTTTCTGTATATTTGAAAACATTCATAATCAAGTGTTGAAAATATGTAATGAAAAGCTGCAATTGTCTGAATGTTTGTGTCTACTACCCAAATTCATATGTTGAAATTAAAATCCACAAAGTGATATTATTAGGAGGCGATTAGGTGAAATTAATGCTTTTATAAAAGAGGCCTCACAGAATTCTTCTACCATGTGAAGAGACAGCAAAAAGGCAACTGTCTATGAACCAGGATGTCCTCACTGGAAACCAAATCTGCTGGCAAATTGATCTTGGATTTCTCAGCCTCCAGAACTTAAGAAATAAGTTTTTGTTGCTTATAAGCCACTGATTTTGTGGTATTTTGTTATAGCAGCCTGAATGGACTAAGACAGAAAATTGGTATCTAGAAGTGTGAGTGCTGCTAGAACAAATATCTAAAAATGTGGAAGTGGCTTTGGAACTGGGTAATGGGTAGCAGCTGGAAAAATTTGGGTGTGCATATTTTAAAAAGCCTATGATGATGGGAATAGAACTCTAGAGGCAATTCTGGTGAGAACCCAGAAGGAAAAGAGGAGCTGTAGGGAAAACCTCAGTCTTCTCAGAGAATACCTAAGTCATCATTAACAAATGTTGATAGAAATATGGATGGTAAAGACCATCCTGGTGACATATAAAATGGAAATGAGGAACATGTTATTGGAAACTCGAGGAAAGACAATCTTTATTATAAAGTGACAAAGAACTTGGCTGAACTGTGTTTGTGCCCTAGTGTTTTGTGGAAGGTAGAACTTGTGAATGATGAATTTGGACATTTGGATGAGAAAATTTCTAAGCAAAAGATGAAGAAGCAGCCTTCTCTTGAATGCTTATAGTAAAATGCAAAGAGAGAAAGTACTTAAGTATGAAATTGTTAATCAAAAAGGAATCAGAACTTAACAATTTGGAAAATTCTTAGCCTCTTCATATTGAAAGGCATGAAAAAAAATGTTCAGGAGAGAATTCAAATCATGGAGCCACCCAGAGGCTTGAGCACATGACCAGTTAGAAGGTAAATGTGAAGGTAAAACCTCACTAAGGCAATGCCCAGTGGAGCTGTGGGTGTGGGCACCCAGCAATGCCATGGGTGTGGAGACACCCCAGTGTGTCAGGAAGTGGGGACGCACACTATTGTATCCAAAAGGTGGAACCTTTTCCCCAGTGGACCTGGCGGGCAGAGCATCAAGTTAATGAAGATTATTCTCAAGTCTTAAGATTTGATGTTGTTTGCCCTGTTGGGTTTTGGACTTGCTTGGGAACTGTCACCCCTTTCTTTCTTATTTCTCCCTTTTTGAATGAAAGTGTTTAATCTATGTCTGTCTCATCATTGTATTTTGGAAGCACATAACATGTTTGATTTCCTAGGTTCAGAACTAGAGAGCAATTTTAATCAGGATGAATTATAATTTGAGTCTCATTTATGCCTAATTTAGATATTTACATGAGAATTTGGACTTGAACTTTTGAGTTGATGGCTAGAATTATTTAAGACTTTGGGGGCTATTGGGATAGAATGAATGTATTTTGCATGCAAGAGGGATATAAGTGTTGAAGGCCAGGAGTAGAATGCTGTGGTCTGAATGTCTGTGTTGCCCCAAAATTTATATTTTGAAATCTTAACACCCAAGTTGATGGTATTAGGAGGTGGGGCCTATGGGTTGATTAGGTCATGAGGGCCAACCCTCATGAATGGGATTATTGCTTTTATAAAAGAGATGCCACAGAGCTTCCTAGCATCTTATGCCATGTGAGGACACAGTAAAAAGATGGCTGTCTAAGAACCAGGAATTTCTTATTGAACACTAAATCTGCTGGCACCCTGATCTTGGGCTTAGCCTCCAGAGCTGTGAGAAATAAATTTCTGCTGTTTATAAGCCACACAATCTGTGTTATTTTATTATAGCTCCCAATACATACTAAAACAAATGTCAACTTCAAGACTTTCAGTGATGAAAAGTATCTTAGTAGTCATTCTACTCTAACCATCTGGAGGGCTCCTCACTTTCTTCCATTCTATTCACTGCATTCACTTCCCAGAGATAAGGTATAAAAGGTATACCAGCCAAATGGACACTTTTTGTTTCTTTATCAGAGCTACCTTTGTTACCTTGGTGAGCTGGTCTGAGTCATCTAATGGAAACCTGAAGGACATCTATAACTTTCTCTCTCCCTTAAACCTACTTCCCCTCTCTGTGCCTTACCTTGATTCTTCTATCTGTAATCAAAGAAGAAGGCATTTTCAGTCCAAATAAAAGGAGTAAATGGAAAAGAGTATCCTAGATACCCAAGGTCTACAAGATTTAATTTTCCCTTGGCCAAAGTGTAGTCATCCAAAAAGCCTCAGAAATCTGTCAAGAACCATGAAGTACCTGGAATTTTACCCAACTTGCAAGCTATCAAGTTAGCCTGCCACTTTTCAGGAATACTGACAGAAAAAAGAGAGAGAGAACTTTATTATTCAAGGAAGAGAAGGCAGCATGAGCATCATGTTTGTATTTGTTCCCATTGCCCCCCTAGGTCCACTGGGACATTATGGAGGTTGGCTCACGTTATTATAGTGCATGTAATGGGTTTGCATCATAGCCAAGGAACCCTGAGCTTAGGAAACACCAATCTTTTAAAAGGGTTTCAAGGAAACTTGCCTAGTCTTTGTCCCTGAAAGAAGAAATTATTTTTATTATGATGATCAGTACACACATCTTTCTCCTTTCCCACAAGGAGACACTATATCTTCTTAGGCTCCTTGCTATACAAACATCCTTGAAAAGGTAGTCCAGAACAAAGCTGTCAGTGTCTTTGCTCACAAGACAGGCAGAGTGTGAGAAACTCATAGGGAATTTTCTCCCAGAAATTTCCAACGAGAACATGAAATTTGGCTCCTTTGTCTCTGACCCAGAAACCTCATGTCTTCTGCCACAATCTATGACACTGAATCAGCATACTCATCTGATTCTAGCTACATCACTGAGGCCCATGAAGCTAACCTGTGTCATGCTTTTGTCTCTCCAGACCATTTGCAGACTAACAATCATGCACCTTTTATTGCCAAAGCTACTCAACAATTAGACTATGGTGAAGGAATGTAATAGAACTTACATGCTACCTTCTATCACAGGAATCTAATATTATTGAGCATTGCCATGGCCACTTCAAAAACTGATTCAAAAAGAATTTTGTCTGTACTTCCCTGGTCCATATAGTTTAGTAAAGCAGTCTAGTCATTAAATGTAGCTGTCCTTAGAAAGGGAGCATTTTCTTTTGGCCACTTAGGTAATAATCAGATGAAAAGAATTGGGCACTATGCAGACCTATTTTGAAAATAGATATTAAAAATGCCCTTGACCGTCTTGCACTTAATCCTTCAAGACAAATAGTCTGTGTGTGAGTACGGGATGATTGGAAGCAAGGTACAGTTGTAGCTACTGGAATGGGATGCACTGATTTTTTTGTGATAATAGAGTGAGAACAACAACCTGGCACCTGGGGAGAAAACACTTTAGACCTTCAGAAGTATGGGTTAGGGTGGATCATTAATGATCTTTATCTTCCGGTGCATCCCTGGGGCATTCCTAATAAAGGGAAACATTTTGGTGCAACTTTCCAAAACTACTGCAAGTGCCTTAAATTAAATGAATACAGGTCTGCCATCCCCTGCCAGAGAGTTCTAATCATGATTAGATTGCTATTACCATTAACCTCACTGAGAAGTCTATCAGAAATAGCAGAGTCTGACTTTAGCTTCTGTACCTCCAAGGCAAAACTCCTGTCAACACCCCCAGATGTTCTCCCCGCTCCCATTCTCAGTCATTTCATAGGACAAATGAATGCCACTCGGTTGGTGGCATGGACAAACAGGACAGATTGAGCTGACTACTCTCAAAAAGTTCCTCCAAAAACAAGGACTAAGTGCAATTATTCAAACTGAACAGAGAAACCTAAGGTCTACAAAGCCAACTAGGAGAACACATTGGAGCCCCTGTCAACCTGTGCCCCTAACTGATGTTGGTCCCACTTGGAGGGGGACAACAATTGTAAACAACACTTTATTTTCAGGGGCATCATGTACAATCCAAGGATTGTACTTGTGTATAAAAAAATGGGCATTAACTTACCTCTCTCCTTAAAACACAGTGGCTTTCCCTTAGGGGTGGTCAGAAGAGACCTTCAAGTGTTCAAGGCAATACCCAATTAGCCATCCTGCACAACAAGAGTACTACCACATATAATATAGATACTCCAGCATATATGTACAAATCTTTTACACCACTGGAAAACAACCATCCCTTGGCCACCACTCAGGCCCAGGAATATGCACATCACAGACATTATAAATCCTTGGGCAGACATACCTTGGGAAAAAGGCCCACACATTCCAGCAATACATGTTCAAATCTATTTTGAGAAAGAGTTCAGTTTTCTAGGGTACTGTCAACTTAAAAAAAATACTCACTGCCTAAAGGTTCAGAATTTTTTTTTTATTCTAGGCATTACTGAGGACTACAGCCAGGGAAGGCAGCATTTCAGATAGCTCTAAAGGAATGTTCCAAAGAGGTAAGTGGGAAACAAGAATACAAAGAGTTTTTGCTGAAAAAAAATATAGTCAAACATAAAAAGATTACTGTTAATCATAAAAAAGACATTTCAAGTTAATGATTTTAGTGCGTTTCTTTGTATGGGAAAATGCAAGAGACTGGGTTCATTGAAATTATTCCTTTGATATGCATCTTAACTATCTAAGGCCAGTATCCTGTTTTGCTCCATTCTGAATTCCTCTCAGGGCACATGGCCAGGGGTGGCTGCAGTGGCTGATGGCTTTATGGCTACATCTTTGTTTACTGAAATGGCAGGTGACAGTCTTTTTATTTTTAAATTTTTTTTGGAACTATAGTTGATTTAAAATGTTGTATTCATTTCTGGTGTACAGCAAAGTGATTCATATATATATATATATATATATATATATATATATATATATATATATTTTCATATTATTTTCCTTTATGGTTTATTATAGGATATTGACTATAGTTTCCTGTGCTATACAGTAGGACCTTGTTGTTTATCTACTTTATATATAGTAGTTTGTATCTGTTGATCCCAAACTTCTAATTTATCCATCTTGCACCCCCTTTTGCCTTTAGTAACCATAAGTTTGTTTGCCGTGTCTGTGAGTCTGTTTCTGATTTGTAAATAACTTCATTTATATCATATTTTATATTCAGCATAGAAGTGATATCATATCATATGATATTTGTCTTTCTCTTTTTGACTGACTTCACTTAGTATAATAATCTCTAAGTCCATCCACATTGCTGCAAATGGCTTTATTTCATTCCTTTTTATGGCTGAATAATATTCCATTGTATATGTGTGTGTGTGTGTGTGTGTGTGTGTGTGTGTGTGTGTGTCTATCATATCTTCTTTATCCATTCATCTGTTGGTGGACATCATTTAGGTTGCCTCCATTTCTTAGCTAGTGTAAATAGTGCTGCTGTGAACATTGGGGTACATATATCTTTTAGAATTAGAGACTTCTCAGGCTATATGCCCAGGAATGGGATTGCAGGATCATATGGTAACTCTATCTTTAGTATTTTAAGAAACCTCCACACTGTTTTCCATAGTGGCTGCACCAGTTTACATTCCCATCAACTGTGCATGAGGGTTTCCTTTTCTCCACACCTCCTCCAGAATTTATTATTTGTAGACTTTTTAAAAATTTTTATTGAAGTGTAATTGATTTACAGTATTGTGTTAATTTCTTCTGTATAGCAAAGTGACACAGACTTCTTGATGTTAGTCATTTTGACTGGTGTGACGTGATAACTCATTGTGGTTTTGATTTGCATTTCTCTAATAATCAGCAATGTGGAGCATATTTTCATGTGCCTGTTAACCATCTGTATGTCTTCTTTGGAGGAATGTCTATTTAGGTCTTCTGCTCGTTTTTTTGGTTGGATTGTTTTTTCTTAATATTGAGTTGTATGAGTGGTTTGTATATTTTGGAAATTAAATTCTTGTTGATCACACTGATTGCAAACATTTTCTCCCAGTCCATATGTTGTCTTTTCATTTTGTTTATGGTTTCCTTTGCTGTGTAAAAGCTTATACATTTGATTAGGTCCCATTTGTTTATTTTTCCTTTTATTTCTATTGCTTTGGGAAATTGAGCTAAGAAAACAATCCCATGATTTATGTCAGAGAATGTTTTGTCTATATTGTCTTCTAGGAGTTTTATGGTATCATGTCTTACATTTGTCTTTAAGACATTTTGAGTTTATTTTTGTGTATGGTGTGAAGGAATGTTTCAACTTCATTGATTTACATGCAGCTGTCCACTTTCCCAACACCACTGGCTGAAGAGACTGTCTTTTCTCCATTGTATAGTCTTACCGACTTGGTTGAAGATTAATTGACCACAGGTGTGTGGGTTTATTTCTGGGTTCTCTATTCTGTTACAATGATCCATATATCTGTTTTTGTGCAAATGCCATGCTGTTTTGATTACTGTGGCTTGTAGTATTGTCTGAAGTCTGGGATGGATGGTTATGCTTCCTGCTTTATTCTTTTTTCTCAGGATTGCTTTGGCAATTCTGGCTTTTTTATGATTCCATATAAACTTTAGGATTATTTGTTCTAATTCTGTGAAAAATGTCATGGGTAATTTGATAGGGATTGCATTAAATCTGGAGATTGTTTTGAATATTATGGCCATTTTAACAATATTAATTCTTCCAATCCAAGAGCATGGGATATCTTTCCATTTCTTTGAATCATCTTTGGTTTCCTTTATCAGTGTTTTATAGTTCTCAGCATTTAAGTGTTTCACCTCCTTCATCTGGTTTATTCCTAAGTATTTTATTTTATTTTTTGATGCAGTTTTAAAAGGGATTGTTTTTTACTTTCCCTTTCTGATAGTTCATTGTTCATGTAAAGAAATGCAACCAGTTTCTGTATGTTAATCTAATATCCTGCTACATTGCTGAATTCATTATCAGTTCTCATAGTTTTTGTGTGAAGTCTTCAGGGTTTTCTATATACGTATAGTATCATGTCATCAGCATACATAACAACTTTACCTCTTCCCTTCCAATTTGGATACCTTTTATTTTTTCTTGTCTGGTTACTGTGGCTATGACTTCCAATATTGTGTTGAATAGAAATGTTGAGAGTGGGCATCCTTACCTTGTTCCAAAACTTAGCCAGAAGGCTTTCAGCTTTTCAGCATTGACTATTACATTGGCTGTAGGTTTGTCAAAAATAGTTTTTATTATGTTGAGATATGTTCCGTCTATACTCACTTTGGTAAGAGTCTTCATCACAAATGGATGTTGAATTTTATCAAATGCTTTGTCTGCATCTATTGAGATGATCATGGTTTTATTGTCTTTTCCTTTGCTGATGTGGTGTATCACATTGATTTTCATATGTTGAACCATTCTTTGTGGCCCTAGGATGAATCCAGCTTCATCGTGGTGTATGATCCATTTTATGTTTTGTTGGATTCAGTTTGCTAATATTTTGGTGAGAATTTTGGGATCTACATTCATCAAAGATATTGGCCTGTAATTTTCTTTTTTCAGCAGTGTCTGGTTTTGTTATCAGGATGATGGTGGCTGCATAGAATTACTTTGGGAATGTTCCCTCCTCTTCAATCTTTTAAAAGAGTTTGAGGAGGATCACTACAAATTCTTTGTATGTTTGGTAGAATTCCCCAATGAAGCCATTTGGTCCTGGACTTTTGTTTGCAGGGAGTTTTTTGTTTTGTTTTGTTTTGTTCTACAGATTCTAATTTCACTTCTAGTGATCATTCTGTTCAAATTATCTATTTCTTCTTGATTCAGTTTTGATGGGCTGTATGTTTCTAGAAACTTCTCCATTTCTTCTAGGTTGTCCAATTTGTTGGCATATGATTGTTCATAGTATTCTCTTTTCTGTTTTCTTTTTTGTATTTATGTGGTATCGGTTGTTATTTTTCCTCTATCATTTCTTATTTTGCTTACTTGGTTCCTCTTTCTTTTCTTCTTGGTGAACCTGGCTGAAGGTTTGTCGATTTTGTTGATCTTTTCAAAGAACCAACTCTTGGTTTTATTGATTTTTTCTGTTGTTTTTTATCTGTATTTTATTTTATTTTCTCTCTGATCTTTATTATTTCCTTTCTTCTGCTGACTGTACATTTTGTTTGTCCTCCCTTTTATAATTATTCTAGGTGGTAGGGTAAAATTTTTTATTTGAGATTTCTCTTGTTTTTCTGAGGAAAGCCTGTATGGAAAGCTATGTACTTCCCTCTAAGGACTGCTTTTGCTGCATCCCATAGATTTTGTATGGTTTTGTTTTCACTGTCATTTGTCTCAAGGTATTTTTAAATTTCCTCTTTGATTTTATTGTTGACCCACTGGTGTTTTAGTAGCATGTTGTTTAGTCTCCATGTAATCTTGTTTTTCTCGCTCCTTTTTCTGTGGTTGATTTCTAGTTTCATGCCATTGTGTCAGAAAATACACTTAAAAAATTTCTATCCTCTTAAATGTGTTGAGGGTTGTTTTGCCTCCTGGTATGTGGTCTATCCTAGAGAATGTTCCATGTGCACTTGAAAAGAATGTGTATTCTGGGTTTTTTGGGGATGTAATGTCCTAAATATATCAATTAAGCCTAACTGTTCTATTGTGTCATTTAGGATATCTGTTACCTTGTTGATTTTCTTTCTGGAAGATCTGTCCATTGATGTCAGTGGGGGTTAAGTCTCCTACAATTATTATATTTCCATCAATTTCTCCCTTTATGTCTGTTAGTATTTTTTTAACTTTTCTTTTAACATCTTTATTGCAGTATAATTGCTTTACAATGGTGTGTTAGTTTCTGCTTTATAACAAAGTGAATCAGCTATACATATACATATATCTCCATATGTCCTCCCTCTTGCGTCTCCCTCTCACCATCCCTATCCCACCCCTCTAGGTGGTCATAAAGCTCAAAGTTGATTTCCCTGTGCTATGTGGCTGCTTCCCACTAGCTATCTATTTTACATTTGGTAGTGTATATATGTCCATGCCACTCTCTCACTTCGTCCCAGCTTACCCTTCCCATTCCCTGTGTCCTCAAGTCCATTCTCTACGTCTGCATCTTTATTCCTGTCCTGCCCCTATGTTCTTCAGAATCATTTTTTTTATTCCATATATATGTGTTAGCATACGGTATTTGTTTTTCTCTTTCTGACATACTTCACTCTGTATGACAGTCTCTAGGTCCATCCACCTCTCTACAAATAACTCAATTTCGTTTCTTTTTATGGCTGAGTAATATTCCATTGTATATATGTGCCACATCTTTATCCATTCGTCTGTCAATGGACACTTAGGTTACTTCCATGTCCTGGCTACTGTGAATAGTGCTGCAACGAACATTGTGGGGCGTGACCTTTTTTGAACATCTGTTAGTATCTGCGGTATGTATTTAGGTGTTTCTATGTTGGGTGCATATATGGTAACAAGTGTAATATCCCCTTCTTGTATTGATTCTTTTATCATTATATAATGTTCTTCTTTATCTTTCTTTATGGCCTTTGTTTTGAAGTCTATTAGATCTGATATGAGTATTGCTACTCCTGCTTTTTTGTCATTTCTGTTCACACAATATTTCTTTTTCCATTATCTCACTTCTCTATGTGTGTGCTTTGCCCTAAATTGGGTTTTTGTAGGCAGCATATTGTAGGCTCTTGGACAAGCATTTAGTGCGTTGACATTTAAAATTCCATCCATTGACATATATGTATTTATTGCCATTTTCAACCTTGTTTTCCAGTTGATTTTGTATTTCTTCTTGTTTCTTTCTTTCCCTTTTTGTTTTTCCTTTTGTGGTTTGATCGTTTTCTTCCATATTATGCTTGTGTTCTCTTCTATTTGGTTTTTGTGAGTCTATTGTATGTTTTTGTTTTGTGGTTACCCTGTTCTTAAAGTATGTTAACCCATTACTATATCTTTCTTTAGACTTGTAGTCATATAGGTTCAAACATATTCTAAAAATTCATCATTTTCTTACTTCCCTCCCCACATTTTATGATTTTGTTGTCCTTTTACATCTTCATGTTTATCCTTTTCTTTCATCATAGTTTTCATTGCTTTCACAAACTTTTTTTTTTTTTTTTTAGTCTGTGCACTGGCTTATTTAAGTGATTTACTTTCCAATTGTTATTTTCTCTTTCCTGTAGATTCTTGCTTCTTTTCTATTTAGAGAAGATCTTTCAATATTTCTTTTAAGATAGGTTTAGTATTGCTGTATTCTTTTAGTTTTTGCTTGTATGAGAAATTCTTTATCTCTCCTCTATTCTAAATGATAATCTTTCTGGGTAGAGTATCCTAGGTTGCAGGCTTTTCCCTTTCAGGACTTTGAATATATCTTGATACTCCCTTCTGGTCTGCAACTTTTCTGTAGAGAAATCAGCTGATGACCTTATGGGATTTCCCTTTTAATTAACTCTTTTTTTTTCTTTCTCTGCCTTTAAAGTCCTCTCTTTATCTTTAACTTTTGTCATTTTAATTATCATATTTCTTGGTATAGTTTTATTTGGGTTCATCCTGTTTGGGACCCTCTGTCTTTCCTGTACCTGGATATCAGTACCCTTCTTTAGGTTTGGGGAGTTTTCAGCCATAATTTCTTCAAATACATTTTGACCCCCTTTTCTTTTTCTTCTCCTTCTGGGACACTATCATGTGTAGATTGGCATGTTTTATATTATCCCATAGGTCTAATATATTGCTTTTTTTTTTTAATTTGTCTTTCTGTCTGCTGTTCTGATTGGGTGATTTCCATTCTTCTATGTTCCATATCATTTATTCATTCTTCTGCTTTATTCAGTTTACTATTCATTGCCTTTAGCTCAGCTTTCATCTCAGAAAATGAGTTTTCTAATTTTAATTGGCCCCTCTTTATAGTTTCTAGTTCCTTTTTACAGTAATATGCATTTCTATTGATGGCCTTTTTAAAATCCTTCAGTATTTTTATTGTCTCCTTTTTGAATTTTGGTTCTAGTGGACTGGAGAAGTCTGTTTCATTGTTTTTTTTTTTTTTTCTTTTAGGGGAATTCACTTGATCTTTTAATTTGGATTCATTTCTCTGCTTATTCATTTTACTTATATTTCTCTGACTCTGTGAGTTTAGGAGAAACTGTTATCTACTGTGGTCTTGAAGGGCTGTGTTTATGTGGGAGCATACCTGTGTAGCTTGTGTGTCTAATATTTTTGATATGAAGGCTGTTATTGTTATGGATGCCTGCCATGTCTTTCTTCAGTGTGTGCTGTCTGTTGTCCCCTTGATAAGGGGTGTGATTGGTGTTGTGGTGCCCAGAGCCTGCCCTGGATATTGAGCAGGGCTTCCTCTTTGCTCTGTGGTTGTCACAGCCCTGTCAGGTGCAGGGTCTGCTCCCCAGTTGTTGGAGTAGAAGCCCCCAGATCTGTTTCTGAGCTGCAGTGTGAGGTAGGTGGGACTAGAGTGCTTCCACTGGGAGAGGAGTCACTGAGTATTTCTCCCTGTGAACTGTCCACCATGAAGTGTGCTTTGTGGTGTTGTCTGTCATCCACTGTGTGGGCTCACAAAGTACACTGATGTTGGCACTGCCCTCGGCCCCACCTCAACTGTGGGAATGGAGGCAATCAGCCTGGGTGTCCCTCAGGCACTGTGCTCACAAATCACCAGTGCAGATTTGTTAGTGCAGATATGCTTATGTTGGGCACTGGGACTGCCCTGGTCATGTACCTGGACCCACTGACTCACTGTGGGAGCTATGGAATCAGCCCAGACCCTGGCCCTGCCTCCACATGTGTAGGCTGGCAAAGACAGCTGTCACTAACACTGGACCAGTAATCTGCTCAGATGTCCTGCAGGCACTGAGCTTACAAAGACACTGGAAGCAACATAAATCTGTGGATCATGCAGCCACTGGGACACTGCTCAGATTTCAGTGCTGCTTCCAAAGTCATGTGGCCTCTGGGGATTGGCTCGGATTTCAGCCCCACCTCCCCATGTTGGCAACCTGCTGGCACTTGCCCACTTCCAGAGCTTGTAGAGGCAGAGCCACACCTGCTGTGAGTATGCTGAGAATGAGGCTTCTATGGCAGGGCCCCATCCCTCCCTTTGCATGCATGCTAGAAATGGAGTTTCAATGGCAAACCAGGGCTCTGTCTTGTGCACATCCCCAGTTGCAGCTCAGGCCACACTCCAGGCCCTTCAAGCTGTCTCTGCATAGACAATTCCAGTCTTCTCCCCAGATCTGTCTGCTGAAGCCCAAGTTCAGCACCCAGACCCCACACAAACCAGCAGACGTACATCTCAGGCTGGAGAGTACAGGGAGGTGGCCAGGACCCTTTGTGCTGGTCTTTCTCTGTTCTGCCTGCCGCAATCCCACTGCTGTACTCTTATCCAGCCTCTGAAGCTCCCTTTATGTCCCTGCTGATCTCTTAATTGGAGAAAGGTGTTCCCAGGTTGAAGGAACATTTCCTCTTTCACAGCTCCTTCCTCGAGTACAGGTCCTGTCCTGATTCCCTGTATTTTTTCTTTTGTCCTACCCAGTTATGTGATGATCTTTCTTGCAACTTTGGTTGTATTAGATCATCTGCCAGTGTTCTGTATGTATTCTGTGAGAATTATTACACATATAGATGTAATTTTGATGTATTTGTGGGAGGAGGTGAGTTCCACATCCTTCTATTCCACCATCTTGATCTCAGAGCAGGTGATATTCTTTGTCCACTGTACCCAGAGCAAGTTTTTGGGAGTAAATAAATGGAAGTATGCAGTTGTGAGTTTCTTATACTTTCATGAATTAGTATATCACTTGAAGGTAGACTGTGATTAGTTAAATACATGACTAATAAACCCTAAAGCAATCACTATAATATAAAACTAAATAGCTCTAGCTAATAAGCTAATGAAGGAGATAACGAAATCATAAATATAATCATTCCCAAAGAAGGCAGAAAAGAAGGAAAAGGAACAAATGACACAAGAACAATTATAAAACAAGTAAGGAAAGACTGCAGGCAGAAGTGACAGCCTGAGAGAGTTCCAGTTCAAGATGGTGACATAGGAGGATTCTGAACTCACCTCCTCCTACAGATGCATCAAATCTATAGTTACATATGGAAAAATTCCCTCTGAAAGAAACCCCCAAACCAGCTGAGTGACTCCTACATATCAGGTAGAAAAAACAAATTAAAGAGGGTAGAAGAACCTGAAACAAAATCTCATCATAAACCCCATCACTGGCATGGTGAACTACCATTGGGAAGGAGTTAAACTCCCAGCTTCTCCCAGAGGAGCAAAAGATTTGAATCTCACACAAGCACCAAAACTTTTAAGACCTGCATCTGAGAGATGGGACTCCCAAGCATCTAGTTTTGAAAGCCAACAGGGCTTGCATCCATGCGACCCACAAGACTATAGTAAACTGAGAAACAGTTCTTAAAAGGCTTGCATGGACTCATCTTGGCTACCCTGCAGGGCACAGCAGAGAGGCAGCCAACTAAAAAGCAGTCTTTCTGTGAAAGAGGTCTATTAGCTTATCTTTAAAACTTCAACCTGGGGGTAGGCATCTAATTTAACACATATCTAGGGATTGACTGAAATACTCTCCAAAGACTATGGAGGCCAGAAGGTGCCATCTTAGTATTCCCCCTCTGTCTTGCTCCAGGTCATAAATATTTCCCAGAAAGGAGCTTGTGCACATAGCTGGGGACCCCGTTTTTGTGGCACCTGCCCAGGGGAGGCCTGCCAATTGCCTGGCTCTAGTGGCTAAAGGGTATTATATTCATGGATCCCATAGGAGCGTAATTAATAAAAAACGAGTTCTTAACCAACTACCTCCTCAAGGAACAGCACAGAGACAGCAGACAGAAATACCTGGTCTCCTCATAAAACTGACCTATTAGCTTATCTTCATAGCTGCAGCTTAAGGGGTAGGCTTCTAATTAAACACACATCCAAGAGCCAATTGTAACCCTCTCCAGGGATTTAAGAGGGCAGGAACAATTTTCACGCACTCTCTCTGCCTTGCTCCAGGTCACCATTATCTCTTTGAAACGAGCTTGTGCACACATCTGGTGTCCTGATTTTTGTGACTGCTGCCCAGGGGTCATCCCTTGATAACATGGCTCTGGTGGCCAGTGAGAATTATGTTCACAGGTCCCATAGAACTATAACAGAGAAACAGTTCTTAACCAGTCACATTCCAGGGCCCAGCACAGAAGCAGCAAAAAAAAAGTCCAGTCTTTCCATGAAAGAGGCCTATTAGGTTATCTTTATAGCTGTGGAGTGAGGGGCACACTTCTGATTAAACACATATCTAGGAGCTGGCTTCAATCTTCTTCAGAAACAGGGGAGGCTGTCAGGTGTCACCTTTGCATTCTATACCTGCCACACCCCAGGTTGTTGATTTTAAGAAAGGGGCTTGTGTACATGTTTAGCACCTTGGCATTTGTGGCTGTCACCTTGATAGCCTGGCTCTGGTGACAAGTAGGTTTGGTGTTCATAGTTTCACAAAATTGTAGCAAATAAAGAAACAAAAAAAAACAGTTATTAACTGTCTATCATCCCAGGGCTTAAAGCAAAGGGAGAAGACAGAAATGCCTATATTCTGGTCTTCCCCAGAAAGAGGTATATTTTCATACTTAAAAGCTGCTGCCTTGAAGTTCTGGCTTCCAGTCATCCTGAACCTAGTTGCTGACTGAGATCCTTGCCTTTGAGACACTGACAGGTCTTGGCACGCCCTCAACTACTGGAAGCTACTAAAAACAATATAGTCTGCTTGGACAATCATAAAGGTTTGAAAGACAACCAAGAACTTTGACAGGGTTGAATGATAGGTTTTATTTCCTACATAGGCCACACCTTCAAGACAAGGAGAGGTGACTGTTTTATCTAATGTATAGAAACAAAATGAAGAAACAAAGGAATATGTTCCAAACAAAAGAACAAGATAAAATCTCAGAGAAAAACTTTAATGGAAGTAAAGAATTTACCTGATAAAAACTTCAAAATAGTGGTCACAAAAATGTTCACTGAGATCAATAGAACAATGCATGAACAAAGCAAGAATTTCCACAAAGAGATAGAAAATAGAAGAAAGTGCCAGACAGAAATCACAGAGTTAAAGAATAAAATAACTGAATTGTAAAATACAATAGAGGAGTTCAGCAGCAGATTAAATTAAGCAAAAGAAAGGATCAGTGAAAAAGACAGGCAGAAAAATTCATCTAATTAGAGCAACATAAACAAAAAAGAAAGAAAAAGAGTGATGATAGCTGAAGGGACTTATGGGCAAATATAAAGTGGACCAATATTCATGTAATAGGGTTCCCAGAAGGTGAAGAGAGAAGGAGAAAGAGGCAGAAAAATTATTTGAAGAAATAAAGGCTGAAAACTCCTTTGGGAAAGGAAACAGAGATCTAGATCCAGGAATCCCAGAGAGTTCCAAATAGCATAAACCTAAAGAGAGCTACACCAAAACATATTATATTTAAAGTGCCAAAAGGTAAAATCAAGGAAAGACTCATAAAAGCAGTAAGAGAAAAACAACTTTTTGCATACAAGGGAACCCCTGTAAGACTATGAACAGATTTTTCAGTGGAAACTTTGGAGATCAGAAGGGAGTGGCACAATATAGACAAAGTGCTGAGAGAAAAAAACTGCCAACACAGAATACTCTACCTGGTAAAGTTGTTCTTCAGCAGTGGAGAAGAGATTGTTTTTCAGACTAGCAAAAGCTAAAGGAGTTCATCACCACTAGACAGACCATACAGTAAATGTGAAAGGGATTACTTTTAGCTGAAATAAGGAGACACTAATTAGTAACAGAAAAACATGAAAATATAAATCTCACACATAAAGGTAAATATATAGCAAATTAAGAATAATCTACTATTGTAAACGTGGTGAGTTAATCACTTATTGAACTAGTATAAAGGTTAAAAGACAAAAGTAGTAAAAATAACAATAATTATATTAATTTGTTAACAGATAAGATAAAAATACATAAATTGTGACATGAAAAATACAAAATTTGGAGGATGGGTAAACATGTAGAAATTTAAGGATGTATTCAAATTTAAGTTGTTATTAACTTAAAATATACTGTTATAAATCTGTTGTACTATGTAAGCCTAATGGTAACAACAAAGCAAAAACCTATAGATACAGAACCTATAGATACAGAAAAGATAATGAGAAAGGAATCTAAATAACAATACAGCAAATCATGAAATCACAAACAGAGCAAGAGAAGTAGAAAGGAACAAAGAAATTACAAAATAGGCAGAAAACAATTAACAAAACAGCTATCAGTCTATACCTATCAACAATTACAAAAACAAAAATGGACTAAATCTTCGATCAAAAGACACAGAGTGGATAAATTGATAAAAATCAAGAATTATTTATATTTATATGCTGTCTACAAGAGATTCACATCAAATGTAAGGACACACACAGACTAAAAGAGAAGGAATGGAAAAAGATAGTCCATGCAAATGATAACCAAAAGAAATCTGGAATAACTATAATTATATCAGATAAAACAGACTTTAAGACAAAGACTGTGTTAAGAGACAAAGAGGGTCATTATATAATGATAAAAGGATTCATGTTAGGAGAGGATACAACATTTTAAAATATTTATGCACTCAACATAAAAGAACCTAAATATATAAAATATATGTTACCACACCTAAAAGGAGAAATAGACAGCAATACAATAAGAGTATCCATTTTCATCAATGGATAAATCATCCAGACAGAAAAGTGATAAGGAAAATTAGGCCTTAAATGACACATTAGACCAGACAAACTTAACCAACAAATACAGAACATTCTATCGAAAAGCAACATAATACACATTCTTCTCAAGTGTACATTAAATATTCTCCAAGATAGATCATATGTTAGACCACTAAATAGTCAATAAATTTAAGAAGATTGAAATTATATTATCTTTTTCTGACCACAGTGGTACAAAACTAGAAATTAATTACAAGAAGAAGACTGAAAACTTCACAGATATGTGGTGATTAAGCAGCACGCTACTAAACAACCAATTGATCAACAAAGAAATCAAAGTGGAGGGAGATTTCAAGATGGTGGAGGAGTAGGAGGATGTGGAGTTTATCTCTCTTCACAAATGCATCAAGAATACATCTACAGATGGAACAGTTTGCACAAAGCACCAGCTGAACACTAGCAGAAGACTTTTCACATCAGAAAGGACAGGAAAGATCCCCACATAACAGGGTAGGATGAAAAAAGAAGAAGAGCAGAGGAAGCAGGAAGAGGTCTGCACCCCTGGGGTTGGAGCTGAGGAAAAGGGGAAGTTCCCACGTCCAGAGAAGCTCCCTTACCAATGGGGAAATCAGTTCGGACAGAAGGGGAGCATCTGAGGCTGTCAGAGGAGGGTGAAACGACCAGTCTGTGGCAAACAAGACAGATTTAGACCTACACTGACAGTACGTGCCACAGCCCTGTGCTCCCCAGACTGGGACGTGTGTCCACCAGTGCACATGAGGGCTGGGAGCTGGAATGTGGGGATTGGAGAGCAAACCCGGGGAGAGGCCTGTCATTGGCTGCAAGGAGACAGCCTGAGGGGACAGGAGGAAAGAAATCTGCAACCAGGAATGCTTATGGAGGAAACCCGGTCTGCCATAGAAACAAGGTGCCACTGTGGGGTGACGCACGGGTGGTGGAGCCGTCATTGCAGGCTCTCTCTCCCCATGCTCCAGCGCCTGACCCCCAGGCATTAGGAAAGGGCCCCGCCAGGGCTGGCCCTCACATGCCTGCCACCAGGCACTATGAAAGGACACCACCAGGGATAATCCTCTCATGACAGCTGCTGGGCCCTAGAAAAGGCTCCCACTAGGGCTGGATCTCTCACACCTGTGGCTGCTGTCTTCCCTGCACACCTTCTCACCAGTGGGACTGGATCTCTCACAGCCACTAACCCCTCACACACCTGTCATTGTCAGGGCTCCCACAGCCCCAGCAGCCATGCCACCTCTGCACCCTGTCCTCACCGGGGCAGACCCGAGTGCTCCAGGGCAGCCACTGGAGGAGACCACTGTGGGCAGCCCACACACAGAGATGAGGCTAAAACCACAGCTGAGCCCCAGGGGTGGAGCGACAAAGGAAGAGGAATGAGAAACCTTTCCATACAGCTGCACAATCTGCAGTTCAAATCCCTGCAATTGGCTTGGTAAACCCTGCATATATGGAATATCTGAATGGACAAGTGTTCCCACAGCTGAGACCAGTTGAACTTTAGCAACCATGGACATTGGGGGCAAGTACATGCAGGAATTGGGCCAGGTCAGAGTCTGAGCTGACCCATAGTGCCCACAGCAGGTCCAGAGACCTACCTAGAGGTATTGGAGTGCCTCCTGGGGAGGTATATGTTGGCTGTGGCTCACAGTGGGGGCAAGGACACTGACAGCTGAGACCCCAAGAAAATACTATTACTTTTAATTTTTGTGTTTTGCTTTGTTCTGTTGTTTATTTTTTTATCTTTATTTTTTAATTTAAAAAAATTAGATTTTCTTTAATATTTTTTTTCTATTTTTACTTTACTTTTTCATTGTTTTGTGTTTTTTCCTTGATTTTGTTTTTATTATTTGTTCTGTTTTGTTTATAATCTTTTTTTTCATCATTTTTATGTGTTTGTTTTATGTTTTCTTTGCTTTTTTTGTAGTGTGCATTCTGCTTTTGTTTTGTTTCTTCTTTTTTGTTTTTGTTAGTTTTGTTTGTAATTGTTTGATTTCATTTTTGGGTTCTTTTGTTTGATTATTCTCTTGTTTTTGTTTTCTTTGTTTTTGTTTCTTTTTTTGTATGTGTGTGTGTTTCTTCGTTATTTTTGTTTGATTGCTTTTGCTTTTACCATTTCTCTTGGGTTTTGTCTGTTGTTCTGTTTTCTTTCTTCCTTTCTTTAAATTGTTGTTGTTGCTGTTTGTTTGTTCTTGGCTTTGTTATGTGTCACAGGCCTTTTTTGTCAGTTTGTTTTCTTCCCCCCTTTTGTTTTTTGCTACACCATGTGGCTTGCAGGGTCTTAGTTCCCCAGCTAGGGGTCAAGACTGAGCCTCTAGGGTGGGACCACCAAGTCCAGGATGCTGAAAGGCCAGACAATTCCTGGCCTGAAGGAATATTAATCGGAAAGATCTCTACAGGGTGCCTCTATCTCAAATCCAAGACCTGGATCCACCCAACTGCCTGCAGGCTCCAGTGCTGGACACCTCACACCAAACAACAAGCAAGACAGGGACACCAACCCAAAAATCAGCAGACAGGCTGCCTAAAGTTGTACTAAGTTCCCAGACACCCCAAAACACACTACCTAACATGGCCCTGCCCACCAGAAGGACAAGATACAGTTTAACCCACCAGAGGGCAGACACCAGTCCCTCCCACCAGGAAGCCTACAAAAGCCACTGGACCTACCTCACCCACTGGGGGCAGACACCAGAAGCAAGAGGAATAATGACCCAGCTGCATGTGAAAAGGAGACCTCAAATACAGTAAGTCAGACAAAATGAGAAGACAGAGAAATATGTTGCAGGTATAGGAGCAAGGTAAAAACTTACAAGACCAAATAAATGAAGAGGAAATAGGCAACCTACCTGAAAAAGAATTCAGAGTAATGATAGTAAAGATGATACAAGATCTCGGAAATACAATGGAGGCACAGATCGAGAAGATACAAGAAATGTTTAACAAGGACTTAGAAGAACTAAAGAACAAACAGCCAGTGATGAACAACATAATAACTGAAATGAAAAATACACCAGAAGGAATCAATAGCATAATACCTGAGGCAGAAGGAAGGATAAGCAAGCTGGAAGATAGAATGGTGGAAATAACTGCTGTAGAGCAGAATAAAGAATGAAAAGAAATGAGAAGAGTTTCAGAGACATCTGGGAAAACATTAAACACACCAACATTCAAATTTTGGGGTCCCAGAAGACGAAGAGACAGAGAAGTGTTGCAGAAAATATCTGAAAAGGTTATAGTTGAAAACTTCCCTAACATGGGAAAGGAAATAGTCACCCAAGTTTAGGAAGTGCAGAGAGACCCATACAGCATAAACCCAAAGAGAAACACGCTGAGACAAATATTAATCAAACTGAAGAAAATTAAATACAAAGAAAAAAAATATTAAAGCAGAAAGGGAACAGCCAAAACTAACATACAAGGGAATCCCCATAAGGTTATCAGCTGATTTTTCAGCAGAAACTCGGCAGGCCTGAAAGGAGTGGCAGGATATATTTAAAATAATAAAAGGGAAAAACCTACAACCAGTATTATTCTACCCAGCAAGGATCTCATTCAGATTCCACAAAGAAATCAAAAGCTTCCCAGACAAGCAAAAGTTAAGAGAATTCAGCACCACCAAACAAGCTCTACAACAACTGCTAAAGGAACTTCTCTAAGTGGAAAACACAAGAGAAGAAAAAAGACCTACAAAAACAAACCAAAAACAATTAGGAAAATGGTGATAGAAATGTACTTATGAATAATCACCTTAATTGTAAATGGATTAAATGCTCCACCCAAAAGACACAGACTGGCTGAATGGATAAAAAACAAGACCCATATATATGCTGTCTACAAGAGACCAACTTCAGACCTAGGGACACATACAGACTGAAAGTGAGGGGATGGAAAAATATATTCCATGCAAATGGAAATCAAAAGAAAGCTGGAGTAACAATACTCATAACAGAAAAAAATAAATTTTAAATAAAGACTCTTACAGAGAAAAGCAAGGACATAATATGATGATCAAGGGATCAATCCAAGAAGAAGAAGATATAACAATTGTAAATTTTTTGCACCCAACATAGGAGCACCTGAATACATAAGGTAAATGTTAACAAATATAAAAGGGGAAATTGACAGTAGCACAATAATAGTGGGGGATTTTAACATACCAGTTATGCAAATGGACAGATCATCCAGACAGAAAATTAATAAGGAAACACAAGCCTTAAATGGCACATTAAACCAGATAAACTTCATTGATATTTATAGGACATTCTATCTGAAAGCAGCAGGATACACTTTCTTCTCAAGTGCATACGCAATAATCTCCAGGATAGATCATATCTTGGGTCACAAATCAAGCCTTGGTAAACTGAAAAACACTGAAATCATAGCAAGCATCTTTTCTGACCAAAACACTACGAGATTAGAAATCAATAAGAGGGGAAAAAACCTGTAAAAAACACAAATACATGGAGGCCTAACAATATGTTATTAAATAAACAAGAGGTCACTGAAGAAATCAAAGAGGAAATTAAAAGATACCTAGAAACAAATGACAAGGAAAACACAATGAAACAAAACTTTTGGGATGCAGCAAAAACAATTCTAAGAGGGACGTTTATAACAATACAATCCTACATCAAGAAACAAGAAAAATCTCAAACAAAGCAACCTAACATTACACCTAAAGCAACTAGAGAAAGGAAAACAAACAAACAAACAAACAAAGTTAGTAGAAGGAAGGAAATCATAAAGATCAGAGCAGAAATAAATGAAATAGAAACAAAGAAAAGAATAGCAAATATCAATAAAACTAAAAGTTGGTTCTTTGAGAAGATAAAAAAATTGATAAAACTTTAGCCAGACTCATCAAGAAAAAAAGGGAGAAGACTCAAATCAGTAGAAATAGAAATGAAAAAGAAGTTACAACAGACACCACAAAAATACAAAGGACCATAAGAGACTACTACAAGCAACTATATGCTAATAAAATGGACAACCTGGAAGAAATGGACAAATTCTTAGAAAAGTACAACATTCCGAGACTGAACAAGGAAGAAATAGATAATATGAACAGAATAGTCATGAGTCATGAAATTTAAACTGTGACTAACAATCTTCCTGCAAACAGAAGTCCAGGACCACATGACTTCACAGGCAAATTCTATCAAGCATTTAGAGAAAAGCTAACACCTATCCTCCTCAAACTCTTCCAAAAAATTGCAGAGGGAGGAACACTCCCTAGCTCATTCTATGATGCTAACATCACCCTGATACCAAAACCAGACAAACATATCACAAGAAAGGAACATTGCCAGCCAATATCACTGATGAACATAGACGCAAAAGTCCTCAAATAAATACTGTGAAACCGAATCCAACAGCACACTAAAAGGATCATACACCATGAGCAAGTGGGATTTATCCCAGTGATGCAAGGATTCTTCAATATACACTAATCAATCAATGTGATACACCATATTAACAAATTGAAGGAGAAAAACCATATGATCATCTCAATAGATGCAGAAAAAGCTTTTGACACAATTCAACACCGATTTATAATAAAAACTCTTCAGAAAGTAGGAATAGACGGAGCCTACCTCAACATATTGAAGGCCCTATATGACAAAACCACAGCAAACATTACATTCAATGGTGAAAAACTGAAAGCATTTCCTCTAAGATTAGGAACAAGACAAGGGTGTCCACTCTCACCAATAGATTTCAACATAGTCTTGGAAGTCCTAGCCAAAGCAATCAGAGAAGAAAAAGAAATAAAAGGAATCCAAATTGGCAAAGAAAGAGGAAAACTGTCACTGTTACAGATGACAGGATACTATACATAGAAATTCCTAAAGATGCCACCAGAAAACTACTAGAGCTAATCAGTGAATTTAATAAAGTTGCAGGATAGAAAATGAATACACAACAATCTCTTGCATTCCTATACACCAACAATGAAAGATCACAAAGATAAATTAAGGATAAATTAAGGAAACAATCCCATTTACCATTGCAAAGAGAATAAATACCTAGGAATAAACAAAAAGAATAAATACCTAGGAATAAACCTACCCACGGAGGCAAAAAACCACTACCCAGAAAACCATAAGATACTGATGAAAGAAATCAAAGATGACACAAATAGATGGAGAGTTATACCATGTTCTTGAATTGGAAGAATCAATATTGTGAAAATGACTATACTACTCAAAGCAATCTACAGATTCAATGTAATCCCTATCAAATTGCCAATGGCATTTTTCACATAAGTAGAACAAAAAATTTTACAATTTGTATGGAAATACAAAAGGTCCTGAACAGCAAAAGCAATCTTGAGAAAGGAAAACGGAGCTGGAGGAATCAAGCTCCCTGACTTCAGAGTATACTACAGAGCTACAGTCATCAACACAATATGTACTGGCACAAAAACAGAAATATAGAATAATAGAACAGGTTAGAAAACTCAGAGATAAACCCACGCACATATGGTCACCTTATCTTTGACAAAGGAAGCAAGAGTATACTATGGAGAAAAGATAACCTCTTCAATAATTGGTCCTGGAAAAACTGGACAGCTTCATGTAAAAAAATGAAATTAGAAGACTCCCTAACACCATACACAAAAATAAACTCAAAATGGATTACAGACCTGAATGTAAGGCCAGACACTACAAAACTCTTAGAGGAAAATATAGGCAGAGCACGCTTTGACATAAATCATAGCAAAACCTTATTTGACCACCTCCTAAAGTAATGAAAATAAACAAATGGGAGCTAATTAAACTTAAAAACTTTTGCACAGCAAAGGAAAACATAAACAAGATGAAAAGCCAACCTTCAAAATGGTAGAAAGTATTTCCAGACGAAGAAACTAACAAAAGATTACTCTCCAAAATGTACAAACAGCTCATGCAGTTCAATATCCAAAAAAATAAATAAACAACCCAATCAAAAAATGTGCTGAACACCTAAATAGACATTTCTCCAAAGAAAATATACAGATGGCCAACAAGCACATGAAAAGTTGCTCAACACCAGTAATTATTAGAGAAATACAAATCAAATCTGTAATGAGGTATCAGCTCACACTGGTCAGAATGGCCATCATTAAAAAATCTATGGGGCTTCCCTGGTGGCGCAGTGGTTGAGAATCTGCCTGCCAATGCAGGGGACACGGGTTCGAGCCCTGGTCTGGGATAATCCTACATGCCGCGGAGCAGCTGGGCCCGTGAGCCACAATTACTGAGCTTGCGCGTCTGGAGCCTGTGCTCCGCAACAGGAGACACCGCGATAGTGATAGGCCCATGCACCGCGATGAAGAGTGGCCCCCGCTTGCCACAACTAAAGAAAGCCCTCACACAGAAATGAAGACCCAACACAGCCATAAATAAATAAATTAATTAATTAATTAATTTTAAAAAAATCTACAGAGATTGCTTAAACATGGCAGAGTAGAAGGACATGTGCTCACTCCCTCTTGCGAGAGCACCAGAATCACAACTAACTGCTGAACAATCATAGACAGGAAGACACTGGAACTCACCAAAAAAGATACCCCACATGCAAAGACAAAGGAGAAGCCAAAATGAGACAGTAGGAGGGGCACAATCACAGTAAATTCAAATCCCATAACTGCTGGGTGGGTGACTGACAAACTGGAGAACACTTATACCACAGAAGTATACCCACTGGAGTGAAGGTTCTGAACCCCACATCAGGCTTCCCAACCTGGGGGTCCAGCAACGGGAGGAGGAATAACTAGAGAATCAGAATTTGAAGGCTAGTGGGATTTAATTGCAGGACTTTGACAGAACTGGGGGAAACAGAGACTCCACACTTGGAGGGCACACACAAAGTAGTGTGCACACAGGGACCCAGGGGAAGGAGTAGTGACCCCATAGGAGACTGAGCCAGACATACCTGCTACAGAAGCGGGGGCTGGCTGTTGCTCACCATGAGGACAAGGACACTGGCAGCAGAAGTTCTGGGAAGTACTCCTTGGCGTGAGCCCTCCCAGAGTCTGTCATTAGCCCCACCAAAGAGCCCAGGTAGGATCCAGTGTTGGGTTGCCTCAGGCCAAAAAGCCAACAGGGAGGGAACCCAGCCTCACCCATCAGGAGACAAGCAGGTTAAAGTCTTCCTAAGCTCTGCCCACCAGAGCAACACCCAGCTCTACCCACCAACAGTCTCTCCCATCAGGAAACTTGCACAAACCTCTTAGATAGCCTCATCCACCAGAGGCCAGACAGCAGAAGCAAGAAGAACTACAATCCTGCAGCCTGTGGAACAAACACCACATTCACAGAAAGATAGACAAGATGAAAAGGAAGAGGGCTATGTACCAGATGAAGGAACAAGATAAAACCTCAGAAAAATAACTAAATGAAGTGGAGACAGGCAACCATCCAGAAAGAGAATTCAGAATAATGATAGTGAAGATGATCCAGGACCTCGGAAAAAGAATGGAGGCAAAGATCAAGAAGATGCAAGAAATGTTTAACAAAGACCTAGAAGAAATAAAGAACAAACACCTAGAAGAATTAAAGAACAAATGAACAGAGATGAATAATACAATAACTGAAATGAAAAACACACAAGAGGGAATCAATAGCAGAATAACTGAGGCAGAAGAACGGATAAGTGACCTGGAAGACAGAATGTTGGAATTCACTGCCATGGAACAGAATAAAGAAAAATGAATGAAAAGAAATGAAGACAGAGTAAGAGACTTCTAGGACAACATTAAATGCAACAATATTTGCATTATAGGTGTCCCAGAAGGAGAAGAGAGAGAGAAAGGACCTGAAAAAATATTCGAAGAGATTATAGATAAAAACTTCCTTAACATGGGAAAGGAAAGAACCAACCAAATCCAAGAAGCACAGAGAGTCCCAGGCAGGATAAACCCAAGGAGAAACACATCGAGACACATAGTAATCAAATTGGCAAAAATTAGACAGAGAAAAATTATTGAAAGCAACAAGTGAAAAACGTGAAATAACATACAAGGGAACTCCCATAAGATTAACAGCTGATTTCTCAGCAGAAACTCTACAAGCCAGAAGGGAGTGGCATGATATATTTAAAGTGATGAAAGGGCAGAACCTACAACCAAGATTATGCTACCTGGCAAGGATCTCATTCAGATTCGATGGAGAAATCAAAAGCTTTACAGACAAGCAAAAACTAAGAGAATTCAGCACCACCAAACTAGCTCTACAACAAAACCTAAAGGAACTTCTCTAAGTGGGAAAACAGAAGAGAACAAAAGGAACTACAAAAACAAACCCAAAACAATTACGAAAATGGTAAAAGGAACATACGTATCGATAACTACTTAAAATATGAATGGATTAAATGCCCCAACCAAAAGACACAAGCTCACTGAATGGATAAAAAACAAGACCCATATATATGCTGTCTACAAGAGGACCACTTCAGACCTAGGGACACTACCGAGTGAAATTGAGGGGATGGAAAAAAGATATCCCATGAAAATGGAAATCAAAAGAAAGCTGGAGTAGCAATACTCAGATCAAATAGACTTTAAAATAAAGAAAGTTACAAGAGACAAGGAAGGACACTACATATTGAGCAAGGGATCAATCCAAGAAGAAGATATAACAATTATAAATATATATGCACCCAAAAGCACCTCAACACATAAGGCAAATGCTAACAGCCATAAAAGAGGAAATGGAGAGTAACACAATAATAATAGGGGATTTTAACACATCACTTACACCAGTGGGCAGATCATCCAGACAGAAAATTAATAAGGAGACACAAGTTTTAAATGACACAATAGACCAGATAGATTTTACTGATAATTACAGGACACTCCATCCGATAACAGCAGATTAAACTTTCTTCTCATGTACACACGGAATATTCCCCAGGATAGATCACATCTTGGGTGACAAATAAAGCGTCAGTAAAGTTAAGAAAATTGCATCATATCAAGCATCTTTTCTGACCACAACACTATGAGATTAGAAATAAATTACAGGGAGAAAAACGTAAAACACATGAACACATGGAGGCTAAACAATACGTTACTAAATAACCAAGAGATCACTGAAGAAATCAAAAAATACCTAGAGATAAATGACAATGAAAACATGATGATTCAAAACCTATGGGATGCAGCAAAAGCAGTTCTAAGACGGAAGTTTATAGCAATACATGCCTACCTCAAGAAACAAGAAAAATCTCAAATAAAACCTCTAAAGGAACTAAAGAAAGAAAAAGAAACAAAACCCAAAGTTAATAGAAGGAAAGATATGCTAAAGATCAGAGCAGAAAAAATGAAATAGAAACAAAGAAAACAATAGCAAAGATCAATAAAACTAAAAGCTGGTTCTTTGAGAAGATAAACAGAATTGATAAACCATTAGCCAGACTCATCAAGAAAAAGAGGGAGAGGACTCAGATCAATAAAATTAGAAATGAAAAAGGAGAAGTTGCAACAGACACCACAGAAATACAAAGCATCCTAAGAGACTACTACAACCAACTCTATGCCAATAAAATGGACAACCTGGACGAAATGGACAAATTCTTAGAAAGGTTTATCCTTCCAAGACTGAACCAGGAAGAAATAGAAAATATGAACAGACCAAACACAAGCAATGAAATAGAAACTGTGACTAAAAATCTTCCAACATACAAGAGTCCAGGACCAGATGGCTTCACAGCTGAATTCTATCACACATTTAGAGAAGAACTAACACCCATCCTGCTCAAACTCTTCCAAAAAATTGCAGAGGAAGGAACACTCCCAAACTCATTCTATGTGGCCACCATCACCCTGATACCAAAACCAGACAAAGATAGTACACAAAAACAAAACTACAGATCAATATCACTGGTGAATATAGATGCAAAAATTCTCAACAAAATACTAGCAAACAAAATCCAACAACACATTAAATGGATCATACACCATGATCAAGTGGGATTTATCCCAAGAATGCAAGGATTCTTCAATATACGCAAATCAATCAATGTGATACACCATATTAACAAATTGAAGAATAAAAACCATATTATAATCTCAATAGATACAGAAAAACTTTTGACAAAATTCAACACCCATTTATGATAAAAATTCTCCAGGAAGTGGGCATAGAGAGAACCTACCTCAACATAATAAAGGCCATATATGACAAACCTACCGCAAACATCATTCTCAATGGTGAAAAACTGAAAGCATTTCCTCTAAGATCAGGGAGAAAACAAGGATGTCCACTTTTGCCACTGTTATTCAACATAGTTTTGGAAGTCCTAGCCACAGCAATCAGAGAAGAAAAAGAAATAAAAGGAATACAAATTGGAAAAGAAGATGTAATCCTGTCACTGTTTGCCAATGACATGATACTATACATAGAGAATCCTAAAGATGCCACCAGAAAACTACTAGCACTAATTAATGAATTTGGAAAAGTTGTAGGATACAAAACCAATGCACAGAAATCTCTTTCATTCCTATAGACTAATGATGAAAAATCTGAAAGAGAAATTAAGGAAACACTCCCATTTACCATTGCAACACAAAGAGTAAAATACCTAGGAATAAACCTACCAAGGGAGACAAAAGACCTGTATGCAGCAAACTATAAGACACTGATGAAATAAATTAGAGATGATACAATCAGATGGAAAGATATACCATGTTCTTGGATTGGAAGAATCAATATTGTGAAAATGAATATACTACTGAAAGCAATCTATAGATTCAAACAATCCCTATCAAATCACCAATGACATTTTTTACAGAACTAGAACAAAAAGTCTTAAAATTTATATGGAGACACAAAAGACCCCGAATAGCCAAATCAGTCTTGAGGGAAAAAAACAGAGCTCTAGGAATCAGACTCCCTGACTTCAGACTATACTACAGAGCTACAGTAATCAAGACAATATGGTACTGGCACAAAAACAGAAATATAGATCAATGGAACAGGATAGAAAGCCCAGAGATCAACCCATGCACCTATGGTCAATTAATCTATGACAAAGGAGGCAAGGATATACAATGTAGAAAAGACAGTCTGTGCAATAAGTGGTGCTGGGAAAACTGGACAGCTAAATGTAAAAGAATGAAATTAGAACCCTCCTAACACTATACACAAAAATAAACTCAAAATGGATTTGGGAAATAAATGTAAGACCAGACACTATAAAACTCTTAGAGGAAAACATAGGAAGAACACTCTTTGACATAAATGACAGCAAGATCTTTTTTGATCCATTTCCTAGAGTAATGGAAATAAAAACAAAAATAAACAAATTGGAACTAATGAAACTTAAAAGCTTTTGCAAAGCAAAGGAAACTACAAACAAGACGAAAAGACAACCCTCAGAATGGGAAAAAGTATTTGCAAATGAATCAATGGACAAAGGATTCATCTCTAAAATATATAAATAGGTCATGCAGCTCAATATTAAAAAGACAAACAACCCAATCAAAAAATGGGCAGAAGACCTAAATAGACATTTCTCCAAAGAAGACATACAGATGGGCAAGAAGCACATGAAAAGCTGCTCAACATCACTAATTATTAGAGAAATGCAAATCAAAACTATAATGAGGTATCACCTCACACCAGTTAGAATGGGCATCATCAGAAAGTCTACAAACAACAAAAGCTAGAGAGGGTTTTGAGAAAAGGGAACCCTCTTGCACCATTGGTAGGAATATAAATTGATACAGCCACTATGGAGAACAGTATGGAGGTTCCTTAAAAACCTAAAAATAGAACTACCATATGACCCAGCAATCCCATTACTGTGCATATACCCAGAGAAAACCATAATTCAAAAAGACACATGCACCCAA
The DNA here is from genome assembly GCF_028021215.1 of Eschrichtius robustus. Classification (NCBI taxonomy): domain Eukaryota; kingdom Metazoa; phylum Chordata; class Mammalia; order Artiodactyla; family Eschrichtiidae; genus Eschrichtius; species Eschrichtius robustus. The sequence goes on along the minus strand of NC_090845.1, from coordinate 69,993,594 downwards.
AGTTCATTGCAACACTATTTACAATAGCCAGGTCATGGAAGCAACCTAAATGCCCATCGACAGATGAATGGATAAAGAAGATATTGTAGATATATACACTGGAATATTACTCAGGCACAAAAATGAATGAAATTGGGTCATTTGTAGAGACCTGACTGGATCTAGAGACTGTCATACAGAGTGAAGTAAGCCAAAGAGAAAAGCAAATATTGTATATTAACACGTATATGTGGAATCTAGAAAAATGGTATAGATGATCTTATTTGCAAAGCAGAAATAGAGACACAGACATAGAGAACAAATGTGTGGACATCCAGGTGGGGAAAAGCGGGTTGGGGTGTGCTGGGAGATTTGGATTGACATATATACACTATTGATACTATGTATAAACAGATAAGTAATGAGAATCTACTGTGTAGCTCAGGAAACTCTTCAATGCTATGTGATGACCTAAATATTAAGGAAATCCAAAAATGATGGGATATATGTATATGTATAGCTGATTCACTTTGCTGTACAGTAGAAACTAATACAACATTGTAAAGCAACTATACTCCCATAAAAATTAATTAAAAAAAGAAATCAAATTGGAAATCTAAGAATACCTTGAGAAAAATTAAAATGAAGATACAACATAGCAAACTTATGGGATACAGCAAAAGTAGTTTTAAGATCCATAAATGTCCATATCAAAAAACAAAAAGACCTGAGTGGCCAGGATGGAAGAGTAGGAAGGCCCTGAGCTCACCTCTCCCAGGACACACCAAAATTACAACTATTTACAGAGCAACTATTGATGAGAAAAATGGAAGACTAGCAGAAAAGATCTTCTATAACTAAAGAATAAAAGAACAAACCACAATGAGACAGGTAGTGGGTATGGCAATGTGATATAGTCAAGACACATACCCAGGTGGATGACCCACAAAGGGGAGGATAATTACCATTGCAGGGGTTCTTTCCAAGTGAGGAGTCCATCTCCACATCAAACTCCCCAGCCTGGGTGTCTTGCACCAGGAAGATGAGCCCCCAGACTGTTTATCTTTAAAGGCCAGTGAAGCTTACTTTCAGGGGAGCCAAAGGACTGTTGGAAACAGAGACACTACATTTACATCGCAAAGAGAAATCTCACATAATCTTACTAATCTTGGAGAGCTGCCTGGAGAGGCAGGAGGCAACCGGGACTCACCCTGGTGACACAGACTTTTGCAGCAGCCATTTATGGGAGTTTGTTCTACCACGTGGACATTGGTGATCACAAGCTCCATTTTGGAATCCTCCCTCTAGCTTATTAGCACAGGTACATGGTTCCATCCACCAAACTGTCATCGTCAGTACTAGGATGGTTCTGGACAAGTAACTAGCTGGGTGGGGACACAGCCCTACCCACAAGCAAGCCAGCTGCTTAAGAACTCCTGAACCTACTTTCACCTCAGGACACGGCACTGTTCATAAGAGGGCCCAAGATTTGTCCCTGTATACCAGTGCCCTGGAACTAGCCCTGGGAACAGGCTCACACAACAGTGGACAGATACCAGGCACAGGACAACCCCCTAAGCATTGGCCCTGGCCACCAGCAAGTGGACACACCAACCCTGGGACACCCAAAGCCCTAGAGCCAGAGAATCCAGAACTTGGGTCCACACACCTGTGAGACAGCACCAGCCCTGGGACCTGCTGGTCCTTTACCCACCCACTAGTGGGTGGATACCAGCTCCAGGACACCCAGGCCCTGGAGCCAGGAAACCTAGAACTTGGCCCTATGCACCAGTAGGAAGACGCCAACCCCAGGATCACCACGACCCCACAGCCTGCCATATCAGGACCCAGGCCACATACCAGCAGGCCAGCACCAGCCCAGGACAACATGGGCCCCAGCCCTGCCCATCAGAAAGCCAACACAAGCTCTGGACACTTTGTGCCTACAGCCAGCAGACCCGAGATATAATCCCACCAAACAGCAGACAGACATCAGCTTTGGGACATCCTGGACATTATAAGCAGCCATATCAAGAATGAGACTCACCCACAGGCAGACCAACACTGAATCTGGTACCCCCATATCCATAACCACACAACCCAGAGACAGCTCTGCCTGCCAGGGAGCCAACACTAGCCCAGGGACCCCCTGGGGCTTCACAGCCAGCTACATTGTGATCTGGCACAACCAACAGTGACCAGCAGCCTCTGCACAAGGCAGGGCTTTGGAACCAACAAGGCCTGGGGATAGCCATGCCTACCAGACCACCCATGGTAAGAAGGACCTACAAAGCCCATATAGCAAACACCCCCAAAAACATATAACTCTGTTGACTAGCGGGGAGTGTGCTGCTGTGATGCACAGGATGTCTCTTACAAAAGGCTATTTCTCCAAAGTCAGGAAACATAACCAGTCTACCAAATACATAGAAATAAAAATGACAACTTAGGCAAAAAGAGGTGACAGAAGAACATATTCCGAACAAAGGAACAAGATAGAACCCCAGAAGAGGAACTAAGTGAAGTGGAGATAAGCAATCAACCCAATAAAGTGTTCAAGGTAATGATCGTAAAGATGTTCAGAGAACTGGGAAAAATATGAGATGAACAGAGTGAAAAGTTAGAAATTTTTAACAAAGAGAAAATATCAAGAAGAACCAAACAGATGAAGAACGAAAAATACACTGGAAGGAATCAACAGTAGATTGTATGTTACAGAGGAACGAATTAGTGAGCTGGAAGACAGGGTAGAGGAAATCACTGAAGCTGAACAAAAAAAAGACAAAAGAATAAAAAGAAATGAGAATAGTTCAAGAGACCTCTGGGACAACATAAAGCATATAACATTTGTACTGTAAGAGAATATATATTAGGAGGAGGAGAGAGAGACAATGGAGCAGAGACATACATATTTGAGGACATAATAAATGAAAACTTTCCTATCCTGGGGGAATAAACAAACATCCAGGTTCAGGAAGCACAGAGTCCCAAAGAGGATCAAACTATAGAGGACAACACTGAGAAACATTGTAATTAAAATGCCAAAATTAAGGATTAAGAGAGAATATTAAAAGCAGCAAGGGAAAAGCAACAAGTTAGGTACAAAGGAACTCCCAAAAGGCTATCAGCTGATTTTTAAGCAGAAACTTTGCAGGACAGAACGGAGTGTCACAATATATTTAATGTGATGAAAGGGAAAACCTACAACAAAGAATACTCTACCCAACAAGGTTTTCATTCAGGTTTGATGGAGAGATCAAAAGTATTGCAGATAAGCAAAAGCTAAAAGAGTTCAGCACCACTAAACCAGCTTTACAAGAAATGTTAAAGGGACTTTTTTTTTTTTTTTGGCTACACAGCTTACGGAATCTTAGGTCCCCAACCAGGGATTGAACCCAGGCCCACAGCAGTGAAAGTGCCGAGTCCTAACCACTGGACCACCAGGGAATTCCTCGGGAGTTTTCCAAGTGAAAAAGTAAAGGCCACAACTAGAAATATGAAAATTACAAAAGGAAAAATCTCACTGAGGAAGGGAAATACACAGTAAGTTAGTAAATCAACCATGTATAAAGCTAGCAGGGAGGGTAAAATACAAAAGAAGTAAAATCATCTATATCTGCAATAAGCAGATATGAAATAAAACAAAAAAGATGTAAAATATCATGTCAGAAACTTTAATCATACAGGGAAGGGAGAAAAACTCAGGGACGTTAAAAAGCAAAAATCTTATACCTATCATTCTCAAATTACTCCAAAATATCGAAGAGGAGGGAACACTCCAAATTTATTCTATGAAGCCACCATCTTTTCGTTTTGTTGGTGGCTTGCTTTGCTGTGCAAAAGCTTTTATGTTCCATTAGGTCTCATTTGTTTATTTACACTTTTATTTCTTTTGCCTCAGGAAACTAATCTAAGAAATGTTGCTACAATTTATGTCCGAGAATGTTTTGCCTATATTCACTTCTAGGAGTTTTATGGCGTCATGTCTTATATTTAGGCCTTTAAACCATTTTGAGTTTATTTTTGTATACAGTGTGGGGAGTGTTCTAATTTCAATAATTTGCATGAAGCTGTACTGCTTTCCCAATACCACTTGCTGAAGAGACTCTCTTTTCCCCATTGTATATTCTTGCACCCATTGTTGAAAATTAATTGACCATAGTAATGTGGGTTTATTTCTGGGTTCTTTATTCACTTCCATTGATTTATACTCCCATTTTTCAGGCCAATACCACACTGTTTTGGTTACTGTAGCTTTGTAGTATTGTCTAAACTCTGGTAGGAATATGACTCCAGCTTTGTTCTTTTTCCTCAGGATTGCTTTAGCAATTCTTGGTATTTTTTGGGTCCATATAAATTTTAGAATTATTTGTCCTAGTTCTGTGAAAAATGTCATGGGTAATTTGATAGGAATCACATTAAATCTGTAGATTACTTTGGGTAGGATGGTCATTTTAACAGGGTTAATTCTTCCAATCCAACAGCCTGGAATATCTTTCCATTTCTTTGAATCATCTTAAATTTCCTTCATCAATATTTTATAGTACTCAGCGTATAGTTCTTTCACTTTCTTGGTTAGGTTTATTCCTATGTATTTTATTTTTTTGACATGATTTTAAATGGAATTATTTTTTACTTTCTCTTTGTGATATTTCATTGTTAGTGTAAAGAAAAGCAACAGATTTCTGCACATTAATCTTTCATCCTGTGACCTTACTAAATTCACTTATTAATTCTAATAATTGTGTATGGAGTCTTTAGGGTTCTCTATATAGAGTATCATGTCATCTGCATAGAATGAGAATTTTACTTCTTCCCTTCCATTTTGGACACATTTTATTTCTTCTTCTTGTCTGAATGCTATGGCTAGGACTTCCAATACTATGTTTAATAGAAGTGGTGAGCATGTGAAACCTTGAGTTTTTCTGGAACTAAGCCAGAAGGCTTTCAGCTTTTCATCATCAACTATTATATTGATTGTGGGTTTGTCATAAATGGCTTTGATTATGTTGAGATATGTTCCTTCTATAGCCACTTTTGTGAGTTTTTATCAGGAATGAATTTTGAATTTTATGAAATGATTTTTCTGTCCCTATTGTGATGAGCATGTGTTTTTCATCTTTTTCTTTGTTGATGTGGTGTATCACATTGATTGATTTGCATTTGTTGCACCATTCTTGTGACCCTGGAATGAATCCAACTTCATCATATACTCTGATCCTTTTTATGTATTGTTGGATTCGGTTTGCTAATATTTTGTTGAGAATTTTTTCATTTATATTCATCAAAGATATTGACCTGTAATTTTCTATTTCAGTAGTGTCTTTTTCTTGTTTGGTATCAAGGTGATTGTGGCTTCATAGAATGACTATAGGAATGTTCTCTCTTCTTCAATATTTTGGAATAGTTTGAGCAGGATAGGTATAAGTTCTTATTTGTATGTTTGGTAGAATTCTCCAGTGAAGCCGTTCAGTCCTGGACTTTTGATAGCAGGGAGCTTTTCTAAATTACCAAATCAATTTCACTTCTAGTGATCGGTCTGTTCAACTTATTTGTTTCTTCTTAACTCAGTTTTGGCAGGCCTGTTTCTAGAAACTTGTCTGTTTCTTCTAGGTTGTCCAAATTGTTGGCATTTAACTGTTCATACTTTTTTTCTTAATGATTTTTTTTACATTTCTGTGGTATCAGTTGTTATTTATTCTATTACATTTCTCTTTTTGTTTATTTGGGTATCTCTCTTCTTTGTGAGCTTGACTAGAAGATTGTCAATTATTTTTATTCTTTCAAAAACATAGACCTGAGAGAGAGAGGAGAAGATGGCAGAAGAGTAAGACGTAGAGATCACCTTCCTCCCCATAGATACATCAGAAATACACCTACACGTGGAACTGCTCCTATAGAACACCCACTGAACACTGACAGAAGACCTCAGACCTCCCAAAAGGCAAGAAACTCCCCACGTACCTGGGTAGGGCAAAAGAAAAAAGAATAAAAACAGAGACAAAAGAATAGGGACGGGGCCTGCACCAGTGGGAGGGAGATGTGAATGAGGAAAGGTTTCCACACACTAGGAAGCCCCTTCATAGGCGGAGACTGTGCGTGGCGGAGGGGAGAAGCTTCAGAGCTGCAGAGGAGAGCGCAGCAACAGGGGTGCGGAGGGCAAAGCGGAGAGATTCCCGCACAGAGGATTGGTGCGGACCAGCACTCACCAGCCCGAGAGGCTTGTCTGCTCACCCGCTGGGACAGGCGGGGGCTAGGAGCTGAGGCTTGGGCTTCTGTCGGATCACAGGGGGAGGACTAGGGTTGGTGGTGTGAACACAGCCTGAAGGGGTTAGTGTACCACAGCTAGCGGGGAGGGAGTCTGGAAAAGGCTGGAGCTGCCAAAGAGGCAAGACACTATTTCTTGTCTCTTTGTTTCCTGGTGCACGAGGAGAGGGGATTAAGAGTGCTGCTTAAAGGAGCTCCAGAGATGGGCGCGAGCCGTGGCTATCAATGCAGACCCCAGAGACGGGCACGAGACGCTAGGGCTGCTGCTGCTGCCACCAAGAAGCCTGTGTGCAAGCACAGGTCACTATCCACATCTCTCCTCCTGGGAGCCTGTGCAGCCCTCCACTGCCAGGGTCCTGTGATCCAGGGACAATTTCCCTGGGAGAACGCACGGCGTGCATCAGGCTGGTGCAACGTCATGCCGGCCTCTGCCACCGCAGGCTCGCCCCACATCCTACCCCTCCCTCCCCCCAGCCTGAGTGAGCCAGAGTTCCCGAATCAGAGACTCCTTTAACCCCGTCATGTCTGAGCGAAGAACAGACACCCTCAGGCGACCTACACGCAGAGGTGAGGCCAAATTCAAAGCTGAACCCCAGGAGCTGTGCGAACAAAGAAGAGAAAGGGAAATTTCTCCCAGCAGCCTCAGAAGCAGCGGATTAAAGCTCCACAATCAACCTGATGTACCCTGCATATATGGAACACTGAATAGATGACGAATCATCCCAAATTGAGGAGATTGACTATGGGAACAAGATATATTATTTTTTCCCCTTTTCCTCTTTTTGTGAGTGTGTATGTGTATGCTTCTGTGTGAGATTTTGTCTGTATAGCTTTGCTTTCACCATTTGTCCTAGGGTTCTGTCCGTCCATTTCTTTTTTTTTTTTTTTACTTAAAAAACACTGTTTCTTAATAATTATTTTTTATTTTAATAACTTTATTTTATTATATCTTTATTTTATTTTGTCCTCTTTGGATATTTCTATCTCTTTATTCTACCTTTTATTCTGAGCCGTGTGGATGAAAGGCTCTTGGTGCTCCAGCCAGGCATCAGGGCTGTGCCTCTGAGGTGGGAGAGCCAACTTCAGGACACTGGTCCACAAGAGACCTCCCAACTCCACGTAATACCAAATGGCGAAAATCTCCCAGAGATCTCCATCTCAACACTAAGACACAGCTTCACTCAACAACCAGCAAGCTACAGTGCTGGACACCATATGCCAAACAAGTAGCAAGACAGGAACACAGCCCCATCCATTAGCAGAGAGGCTGCCTAAAATCATAATAAGGCCACAGACACCCCAAAACACACCACCAGACGTGGACCTGCCCACCAGAAAGACAAGATCCAGCCTTATCCACCAGAACACAGGCACTAGTCCCCTCCACCAGGAAGCCTACACAACCCACTGAACCAACCTTAGCCACTGGAGACAGATACCAAAAACAACAGGAACTACGAACCTGCAGCCTGCAAAAAGGAGACCCCAAACACAGTAAGATAAGCAAAATGAGAAGACAGAAAAACGCACAGGAGATGAAGGAGCAAGGTAAAAACACACCACACCTAACAAATGAAGAGGAAATAGGCAGTCTACATGAAAAAGAGCTCAGAAAAATGATAGTAAAGATGATCCAAAATCTTGGAAATAGAATAGACAAAATGCAAAAAACATTTAACAAGGACCTAGAAGAACTAAAGAGGAACCAAGCAATGATGAAAACCAAAATAAATGAAATTAAAAGTACTCTAGAAGTGATCAATAGCAGAATAACTAAGGCAAAAGAACAGAGACGTGACCTGGAAGATAAAATAGTGGAAATAACTACTGCAGAGCAGAATACAGAAAAAAGAATGAAAAGAACTGAGGACAGTCTCAGAGACCTCTGGGAAAACATTTAACACAACAACATTCGAATTAAAAGGGTCCCAGAAGAAGAAGAGAAAAAGAAAAGGACTGAGAAAATATTTGAAGAGATTATAGATGAAAGTTTCCCTAACATGGGAAAAGAAATAGTTAATCAAGTCCTGGGAGCACAGAGAGTTGCATACAGGATAAATCCAAGGAGAAACACACCAAGACACATATTAATCAAACTATCAAAAATTAAATATAAAGAAAACACATTAAAAGCAGCAAGGGAAAAACAACAAATAAGACACGAGGGAATCGCCATAAGGTTAACAGCTGATCTTTCAGCAGAAACTCTGCAAGCCAGAAGGGAGTGGCAGGATATACTTAAAGTGATGAAGGAGAAAAACCTACAACCAAGATTACTCTACCCAGCAAGGATCTCATTCAGATGTGATGGAGAAATTAAAAACTTTACAGACAAGCAAAAGCTGAGAGAGTTCAGCACCACCAAACCAGCTTTACAACAAATGCTAAGGGAACTTCTCTAGGCAAGAAACACAAGAGAAGGAAAACACCTACAATAACAAACCCAAAACATTTAAGAAAATGGGAATAGGAACATACATATCGATAATTACCTTGAATGTAAATGGATTAAATGCTCCCACCAAAAGACACAGACTGGCTGAAGGGATACAAAAACAAGACCCATATATATGCTGTCTACAAGAGACCCACTTCAGACCTAGAGACACATATAGACTGAAAGTGAGGGGATGGAAAAAGATATTCAATGCAAATGGAAATCAAAAGAAAGCTGGAGTAGCAATTCTCAAATCAGACAAAACAGAGTTTAAAATAAAGACTATTAAAAGAGACAAAGAAGGACACTATATAATGATCAAGGGATCGATCCAAGAAGAAGATATAACAATTGTAAATATTTATGCACCCAACATAGGAGCAGCTCAATACATAAGGCAAATACGAACAGCCATAAAAGGGGAAATCAACAGTAACACAATCATAGTAGGGGGCTTTAACACCCCACTTTCACCAAAGGACAGATCATCCAAAATGAAAATAAATAAGGAAACACAAGCTTTAAATGATACGTTAAACATGATGGACTTAATTGATATTTATAGGACATTCCACCCAAAAACAACAGAATACACTTTTTTCTCAAGTGCTCATGGAACATTCTCCAGGATAGATCATATCTTGGGTCACAAATCAAGCCTTGGTAAATTTAAGAAAATTGAAATCGTATCAAGTATCTTTTCTCACCACAACGCTATAAGACTACATATCAATTACAAGAAAAGATCTGTAAAAAATGCAAACACATGGAGGCTATACAATACACTACTTAATAACGAAGTGATCACTGAAGAAATCAAAGGGGAAATCAAAAAACACCTAGAAAAAAATGACAATGGAGACACGACGACCCAAAACCTATGGGATGCAGCAAAAGCAGTTCTAAGAAGGAAGTTTATAGCAATAGAAGCCTACCTCAAGAAACAGGAAACATCTCAAATAAACAACCTAATCTTGCACCTAAAACAATTAGGGAAAGAAGAACAAAAAACCCCCAATGTTAGCAGAAGGAAAGAAATCATAAAGATCGGATGAGAAATAAATGAAAAAGAAGGAAAAAATAACAAAGATCAATAAAACTAAAAGATGGTTCTTTGAGAAGATAAACAAAATTGATAAACCATTAGGCAGACTCATCAAGAAAAAAAGGGAGAAGACTCAAATCAATAGAATTAGAAATGAAAAAGGAGAAGTAACCACTGACGCTGCAGAAATACAAACGATCATGAGAGATTACTACAAGCAACTCTATGCCAATAAAATGGACAACCTGGAAGAAATGGACAAATTCTTAGAAATGCACAACTGGCCGAGACTGAACCAGGAAGAAATAGAAAATATGAACAGACCAATCACAAGCACTGAAATTGAAACTGTGATTAAAAATCTTCCAACAAGCAAAAGTCCAGGACCAGATGGCTTCACAGGCGAATTCTATCAAACATTTAGAGAAGAGCTAACACCTGTACTTCTCAAACTCTTCCAAAATATTGCAGAGTGAGGAACACTCCCCAACTCATTCTACGAGGCCACCATCACCCTGATACCAAAACCAGACAAAGATGTCACAAAGAAAGAAAACTACAGGCCAATATCACTGATGAACATAGATGCAAAAATCCTCAACAAAATACTAGCAAACAGAATTCAACAGCACATTAAAATTATCATACACCATGATCAAGTGGGGTTTATTCCAGGAATGCAAGGATTCTTCAATATAGGCAAATCAATCAATGTGATACACCATATTAACAAATTGAAGGAGAAAAACCATATGATCATCTCAATAGATGCAGAGAAAGCTTTTGAGAAAATTCAATGCCCATTTACGATAAAAGCCCTGCAGAAAGTAGGCATAGAGGGAACTTTCCTCAACATAATGAAGGCTATATATGACAAACCCACAGCCAACATCGTCCTCAATGGTGAAAAACTGAAACCATTTCCAGTAAGATCAGGAACAAGACAAGGTTGCCCACTCTCACCACTATTATTCAACAGAGTTTTGGAAGTTTTAGCCACAGCAATCAGAGAAGAAAAAGAAATAAAAGGAATCCAAATCGGAAAAGAAGAAGTAAAGCTGTCACTGTTTGCAAATGACATGATACTATATATAGAGAATCCTAAAGATGCTAACAGAAAACAACTAGAGCTAATCAATGAATTTGCTAAAGTAGCAGGATACAAAATTAATGCACAGAAATCTCTTACATTCCTATACACTAATGATGAAAAATCTGAAAGTGAAATTAAGAAAACACTCCCATTTACCATTGCAACAAAAAGAATAAAATGTCTAGGAATAAACCTACCTTGGGAGACAAAAGAACTGTAAGCAGAAAATTATAAGACACTGATGAAAGAAATTAAAGATGATAAAAACAGTTGGAGAGATATACCATGTTCTTGGATTGGAAGAATCAACATTGTGAAAATGACTCTACTACCCAAAGCAATCTACAGATTCAATGCAATCCCTATCAAACTACCACTGGCATTTTTCACAGAACTAGAAAAAAAATTTTCACAATTTGTATGGAAACACAAAAGACCTCGAATAGCCAAAGCAATCTTGAGAACAAAAAATGGAGCTGGAGGAATCAGACTCCCTGACTTCAGACTATACTACAAAGCTACAGTAATCAAGAAAATATGGTACTGGCACAAAAACAGAAACATAGATCAATGGAACAAGATAGAAAGCCCAGAGATAAACCCACTCACCTATGGTCAACTAATCTATGACAAAGGAGGCAAGGACATACAATGGAGAAAAGTCAGTCTCTTCAATAAGTGGTGCTGGGAAAACTGGACAGCTACATGTAAAAGAATGAAATTAGAACACTCCCTGACACCATGCACAAAAATAAACTCAAAATGGATTAAAGACCTAAGTGTAAGGCCAGACACTATCAAACTCTTAGAGGAAAACATAGGCAGAACACTCTATGACATACATCACAGCAAGATTATTTTTGACCCAGCTCCTAGAGAAATGGAAATAAGAACACAAATAAACAAATGGGACCTAATGAAACTTAAAAGCTTTTGCACAGCAAAGGAAACCATAAACAAGACCAAAAGACAACCCTCAGAATGGGAGAAAATATTTGCCAATGAAGCAACTGACAAAGGATTAATCTCCAAGATTTACAAGCAGCTCATGCAGCTCAATCACAAAAAAACGAACAACCCAATCCAAAAATGGGCAGAAGACCTAAATAGACATTTCTCCAAAGAAGATATACAGATTGCCAACAGACACATGAAAGAATGCTCAACATCATTAATCATTAGAGAAATGCAAATCAAAACTACAATGAGATATCATCTCACATCGGTCAGAATGGCCATCATCAAAAAATCTAGAAACAATAAATGCTGGAGAGGGTGTGGAGGAAAGGGAACACTCTTGCACTGTTGGTGGGAATGTAAATTGATACAGCCACTATGGAGAACAGTATGGAGGTTCCTTAAAAAACTACAAATAGAACTACCATATGACCCAGCAATCCCACTACTGGGCATATACCCTGAGAAAACCATATTTCAAAAAGAGTCATGTACCAAAATGTTCATTGCAGCTCTATTTACAATAGCCAGGACATGGAAGCACCCTAAATGTCCATCGACAGATGAATGGATAAAGAAGATGTGGCACATATATACAATGGAATATTACTCAGCCATAAAAAGAAATGAAATGGAGGTATTTGTAATGAGGTGGATGGAGTTAGAGTCTGTCATACAGTGAAGTAAGTCAGAAAGAGAAAAACAAATACAGTATGCTAACACATATATATGGAATCTAAGGGGAAAAAAAAGGGCCATGAAGAACCTAGTGGCAAGATGGGAATAAAGACACAGACCTACTAGAGAATGGACTTGAGGATATGGGGAGGGGGTGGGGTGAGATATGACAGGGTGAGAGAGTGTCATGGACATATATACACTACCAGATGTAAAATAGATAGCTAGTGGGAAGCAGCCGCATAGCACAGGGAGATCAGCTCGGTGCTTTGTGACCACCTTGAGGGGTGGGATGGGGAGGGTGGGAGGGAGGGAGATGAAAGAGGGAAGAGATATGGGAACATATGTATATGTATAACTGATTCACTTTGTTATAAAGCAGAAACTGGCACACCATTGTAAGGCAATTATACTTCAATAAAGATGTTTAAAATAAAGAAATAAATAATAAAAAATTTAAAAATAAAAAAATAAAATAAAACGTATTAAAAAAAAAAAAGAAGAGAGCAACCAAACCAATAAATCCACCAATTAGAGCAAGTGTTAAAAACTAAACTAAGATAAGCATATAAATCAGAAATTTGTCAGTCACACACAGCAAAACCCAAGTCTACAGTTGCTCCCAAATTCTACCACCTCAATTTTGGGATGATTCATTGTCTATTCAGGTATTCCACAGTTGCAGGATACATCAAGTTGACTGTGGAAATTTAATCTCTTGCTCCTGAGGCTGCTGGGAGAAATTTCCCTTTCTCTTCTTTGTTCAAACAGCTCTTGGGGTTCAGCTTTGGATCTGCCCCCCCATATGTAGGTCACCCTCTGGCATTTTTCTTCACCCAGACAGAAAGGGGTTAAAGGAGCAGCTGATTAGGTGGCTCTGGCTCATTCAGGTCGGGGAGAGGGAGGGGTACGTAATGTGGGGTGAGCCTGTGGCAGCAGAGGCCAGCATGATTTTGCAACAGCCTGAGGCATGCCGTGTGTTCTCCTGGGGAAGTTGTCCCTAGATCACAGGACACTGGCAGTGGTGGGCTGCACAGGCTCCTGGGAGTGGAGGTGTGGATAGTGACCTGTGCTTCCACACAGGATTCTTTGTTTCTGCAGCAGCAGCATTAGCGTTTTATGCCCATCTCTGGTGTCTGTGCTGATAGCTGTGGCTCGCGCCCGTCTCTGAAGCTCGTTTAGGCGGCACTCTGAATCTCCTCTCCTTGTGTACCCTGAAACAATTGTCTCTTGACTCTTATGCAGTTCCAGACTTTTTCCCGGACTCCCTCCCAGCTAGCTGTGGTGCACTAGCTCCCTTCAGGCTGTCTTCACGCAGCCAACCCCAGTCCTCTCCCTAGGGTCTGACCTCTGAAGACCAAGCCTCTGCTCCCAGCCCCCACTCACCCTAGTGGGTGAGCAGACAAGCCTCTCAGGCTGGTGAGTGTTGGTCAGTACCAATCATCTGTGCAGGAATCTCTCTGCTTTGCCCTCTGTACCCCTGTTGCTATGCTGTCCTCCGTGGCTCTGAAGCTTCCCCCCCACCCACCCACCATCTCCACCAGTGAAGGGGATTCCTTGTGTGTGGAAACTTTCCTCCTTCACAGCTCCCTTCCAGAGGTGCAGGTCCCGTCCCTATTCTTTTGTCTCTGTTTTTTCTTTTTTCTTTTGTCTTACCCAGGTACGTGGGGAGTTTCTTGCCTTTTGGGAAGTCTGAGGTCTTCTACCAGCTTTCATTAGGTGTTCTGTAGTTGTTGTTTACATGTAGTTGTATTTTTGATGTATTTTTGAGGAAGAAGGTGATCTCCACATCTTACTCCTCTGCCATCTTGAAAGTCCGAGCCCTAATATAACATTTCTAACATTTAGTTCAAAGAACAACTACATATGAAAGTACATTGTGAACTATGAGATACAAGATGATTTATTCAGACCAAAATGTCACCCTTTGGGGTGTCTTTTCCTAAATAGCTATCATATAGACATGATCTATCTCTTTACCATACAAAGCTCATAAAAATTATAGGTACTTAAAATTTCTGTTTTTAAAAGTTGTGAGTGTAAAAGTAACTTTTTTGCTTCAAAACTTACTGTTCAGCAATCATATTTCTATTTTCCTACCATTTTTGCTTCTATCTGTTCTCACATAAAACTGTAGATAGCAGAAATGTTAAATTACTTTTCCTTACCTTTTTTTTTTACAGATTGAATGAACTAAAACCTAAAGAAGTTGAGTAACTCTTTCAAGATCACACAATTGGCAAGTTCACATCAGTGCCAGATATAGAGAAGCCTTCTTTACAGAAGAGGAGAAATTTGAGCTGTACCTTGAAGGATGTGTCTCTCAAGGCATGAAGAGGAATGGTATGAACAAAGACAGAGTTAGAAAAGTTTTGTGAATGTTCAGGAAATGGCAACTAGTCAGATGTTGATGTAGGAGAGAGGGAGAGGGAGGGAGGGAGGGAGAGAATATGAATGCGTTGGTAGAGGAAAAAGCTGGAAGGTGATGAAGCTGGAAAAGTGAGGTGGAGCCATATTGTTGAGAGCTTTGTGGGCTATATGTCTATATACATGAACTTAAAATTATCTTGTGATTGAATGAGAGTGATAGCATCAGATTCTGTTTTGGAAATTCCTGGTGACCTCATGTAGGTTGGAATGAAGAAGGAAGAGATTATGGATAAGGAGTTCTATTATGGAGATATTACATAATATCAGATATGAAATGACAAGGTTTTAAATTAGGAATATATCATGTGAATGGAAAGTTGAAGGAAGAATCAAAAAGATGAGTTGGGGGACAGATTAAGATGATGGAGTAGGAGGACGTGGAACTCACCTCCCCTCATAAGCACATTAAAAATACATCTACGTATGGAACAATTCTTACTGAAAACTAACTATAAATTGGCAGAAAGACACCCAGCACACACTGCAGCCTGAGCTAAGTGAATGTTGCAGCCCCACTTACTTCAACTCACAGCTCCACATTGAAGCAAAATCTTCCATGACCAGGGAGAGAACTCAGCCATGGGACACAGAGGGACTCAAACCCAGGGTGACATCTGAGCGTGGCGGGGGTTGGCATCGCTGACATTTGCATGGGCAGAACTTCAGGGACAATCACAATCTGCAACGGCAGTCAGACCACTTCAGCCCACACCCCATATATGCAGAAAGCCCATGCGGGCCCCACCTGTCCTGTGGCATGGCTTGACAACAAGGGGTAGTGATCAGCTGTGAAGAACAAAGGATACTCAGACTCACTGGCAACTGCCACTGCTGGTGGTTGTGCAGAGAGCGCGCTGGAGGCACTCCAGACCTCTGTCTGTGGCCAGGCCCCAACAGCCTGTGCCCCATTACAAGCTGAGAGCCCACACAGGCCACTCTTGCTCCAATACTGCTCCCCTCTGGAGCAGGGTTACCAGTGCTGGGAGACAGGAGAACACACACGTAAAAGAAACAGAGACAGCTTGGACATAAACCTCAGGGCTTCTTGTCCATCAACTCGGGATCCAACCCTGCCTCTGATAGGGTGGGGATAACCAGTGATCAGAGGGGAAGCCATGACTCACATCTGGCTCCAGCCTTAGGCCCTCCATCTCCACTCCAATCTCCCTGTTTTTCTTGATGAGTCTGGCTAATGGTTTATCAACTTTGTTTATTTTCTCAAAGAAACAGCTTTTAGTTTTATTGATCTTTGCTATTGTTTCCTTCATTTCTTTTTCATTTATTTCCAATCTGATCTTTATGATTTCTTTCCTTCTGCTAACTTTGGGGTTTTTGTTGTTGTTGTTGTTGTTCTTCCTTTTCTAATTGCTTTAGGTGTAAGGTTAGGTTGTTTATTTGAGTTGTTTCTTGTTTCTTAAGGCAGGATTGTATTGCTATAAACTTCCCTCTTAGAACTGCTTTTGCTGCATCCCATAGGTTTTGATCGTCGTGTTTTCATTGTCATTTGTTTCTAGGTATTTTTTGACTTCCTCTTTGATTTCTTCAGTGATCTCTTGGTTATTTAGTAGTGTATTGTTTAGCCTCCATGTGTTTGTATTTTTTACAGATTTTTTCCTCTAATTGATATCTAGTCTCATAGTGTTGTGGTCAGAAAAGATACTTGATACAATGTCAATTTTCTTAAATTTACCAAGGCTTCATTTGTGACACAAGGTATGGTCTATCCTGGACAATGTTCCATGAGAACTTGAGAAGAAAGTGTAATCTGCTGTTTTTGGATGAAATGTCCTATAAATATCAATTAAGTCCATCTTGTTTAATGTATCATTTAAAGCTTGTGTTTCCTTATTTATTTTCATTTTGGATGATCTGTCCATTGGTGAAAGTGGGGTGTTAAAGTCCCCTACTATGATAGTGTTTCTGTCGATTTCCCCTTTTATGGCTGTTAGTATTTGCCTTATATATCGAGGTGCTCATATGTTGGGTGCATATATGTTTACAATTGTTATATCTTCTTCTTGGATTGCTCCCTTGATCATTGATCCTTAAGTAGTGTCCTTCTATGTCTCTTTATTTTAAAGTTTGTTTTGTCTGATATAAGGATTGCTACTCCAGCTTTCTTTAGAGTTCCATTTGCATGGAATACCTTTTTCCATCTCCTCACTTTCAGTCTGTATGTGCCCCTAGATCTGAAGAGGGTCTCTTTTAAACAGCATATATAAGCGTCTTGTTTTTGTATCCATTCAACCAGTCTATGTCTTTCAGTTAGGATATTTAACTTGTTTACATTTAAGGTAATTATTAATATGTATGTTCTTATTGCCATTTTGTTAATTGTTTGGGATTTGTTTTTGTAGATCTTTTTTCTTCCCTTCCTCTTTTGTTCTCTTCTCCTGTGATTTGATGACTAAGTTTATAGTATTGTGTTTGGATTCCTTTTTCTTTTGTGTGTGTGTATCTACTGTAGATTCTTGGTTTGTGGTTACCATGAGGTTTTGATATAGCAGTCTATATATAAACAAGATTGCTTTAAGTTGCTGGTCTTTTAACTTCAAATGCATTTCCCATATCGTGCATTTGTACTCTCCTCTTCTCACAATTGCTGGTTTTCATATATTTGTGTGCAGATGATTTCCTACTTTTACTGTATCTTTGCCTTTACCAGTGAACTTTTCCATTTGTAATTTTCTTGTTTCTAGTTGTGGTCTTTTCTTTTCTGCCTAAAAAAATTTCTTTAGCATTTGTTGTAAAGCTTGTCTGGTGGTGCTGAACTCTTTTAGCTTTTGCTTTTCTGTAAATCTTTTGATTTCTCCACTGAATCTGAATGAGAGCCTTGGTGGGTAGAGTATTCTTGGTTCTAAAAGTTCTCCCCTTTCATCACTTTAAATATGTCATGCCACTGGCTTCTGGCCTGCAGGGTTTCTGCTGAGAAATCAGCGATAACCTTATGGGAGTTCCCTTGTACATTATTTGTTGCTTTTCCCTTGTTACTTTTAATATTTTTTCCTTGTCTTTCAGTTTTGTAAATTTGATTACTATGTGTCTTAATGTGTTCCTCTTTGGGTCTATCCTGCCTGGGACTCTCTGAGTTCCTGGACTTGGGTGCCTGTTTCCTTTCCCATGTTAGGGAAATATTCAGCTATTACTTCTTCAAATATTTTCTCAGGTCCTTTATCTCTCTCCTTCTCCTTGGCCCCCTATAATGTGAATGTTGGTGCATTTAATGTCCCAGAGTTCTCTTAGGCTCTCCTCATTTCTGTTCATTTTTTTTGTTTACTCTGCTCTGCAACAGTGACTTCCACCATTGTGTCTTTCAGCTCACTTATCAGTTCTACCACCTCAGTTATTCTGCTATTGATTCCTTCTAGTATATTTTTCAATTCAGTTATTGCTCATCTCTGTTTTTTCATTCTTTTGTTCCTCAGGTCTTTGTTAAACATTTCTTGTACCTTCTTGATCTGTGCCTTTATTCTTTTTCTGAGATCTTGGATCATCTTTACTATCATTACTCTGAATTCTTTTTCAAGTAGATTGTTTATCTCCGCTTCGCTTAGTTGTTCTTCTGGGGCTTTATCTTGTTCCTTCATCTGGGACATATTCCACTGCTGTCTTATTTTGTCTAACTTTCTATGATTGTGGTTTCCATTCACCAGGCTGCAGGGTTGTAGTTCTTCTTGCTTCCTCTGTCTGCCCCCTGATTGATGAGGCTGTCTATGAGGCTCATAGCAGACTAACTGGTACAGAAAAATGCATAAGTGATCTGGAAGATAGAAAAATGGAAACCATTCAACCAGAGCAGCAAAAAGAAAAACAAATAATAAAAACAAGAGTAGTTTAAGAGGTCTTTGAGATAATATGACTCATACCAACATTCACATTATAGGGATTCCAGAAGGAGAGAGAGAAAGAAGGGTATTAAAAAAGTATTTGAAGAAATTATGGTTGACAACTTCACAAACCTGAAGAAGGAAACAGATATCCCAGTCCATGAAACACAGAGGGTCCCAAACAAGATGAAACAAAAGAGTCCCACACCAAGACATATGATAATTAAAATAGCAAAAGATAAAAAGAGAATTCTAAAGGCAGCCAGAGAAAAACAAATGTCATTTGCAAGAGAATCTCATAAAGCTATCAGCTGATTTTTTGCAGACACTTTACAGGCCAGAAAGGAGTAAGATGATATATCTGAAGTGCTGAAAGGGAAAAACCTACAACCTAGGATACTCTACCCAGCAAGTTGTCATTTAGAAGTGAAGGAGAGATAAAGAACTTCTCAGACAAGAAAAAAATGAATGAGTTTATCAATACTAAACCCACGCTAAAAGAAATGTTAAAGACTCTTATCTGAGTGGCAAAGAAAAGGCTATAACAAAAAGTGAGAATCTATAGGAAAGGAAAAAGTCCCATTAAGAAAGGCTAATATATAGTAATAGTTGAAGCCCAACCACTTACATAACCTCATATGAAGGTTAAAAGGCAAAAAAAAAAAAAAAGTGAAAGCAACTATAACTGCAATTAACAGTGAAGTGATTAATGATCAAGATAAAAATTACACCAAAAATATAAAAATGTAAGGGGGGTGAGTAAAAGAGGTGGATCTTTTAGAATGTGTTTGAACTTTAAATGACCATGAGTTTAAAATAAGTGGATGTAATTATAGGTCCACTTATATGAAACACATGGTAACCACAAATTTAAAACCCTAACAATAGATACACAGTAAGTAGAAGGAAAGGAACTGAAGCATACTACTAAGGAAAATCATCAAACCACAAGGGAAGAAATGAAAGGAAGAAGAAATGAATAGAGAAGGACTACAAAAACAAGTGGAAAACAAGTACTAAAATGTCAATAAGTACTTACCTATCAATAATTACTTCAGTAGTCAATGGAAAAAATGCTCCAATCAAAGACTTAGGGTGACTTACTTACTGGATTAAAAAAAAAAAAAAAAAAACAAGACCCCATCTATATACTGCTTACAAGTGACTCACTTCAGAGGTAAAAACACACACAGAAAGAAAGTGAGGGGATGGAAAAATATTTCATGAAAATGGAAACAACAAGAAAAAAATACTCATATCAAATGAAATAGATTTTAAAATAAAGTCAATAACAGAAGCCAAAGAAGGGATTTATATAATGATGAAGGGATTAATACAAGAATAGGATATTACACTCATTAACATACATGCACCCAATACAGGAGCAACTAAATATATAAAGCAAATATTAACAGACATAAAGGGAGAAATGGACAGTACTACAAAAATAGTAGGGGAGTTCAACACCCCACTTACATCAATGGACAAGTCATCCAGACAGAAAATCAACAAGGCAACAGTGGTCTTAAATGACACAATAAACAAGTGAGACATAGTATATGTACAGGACATTCCTTCCAAAAACAGCAGAATATACCTTCTTTTCAAGGGCACATGGAACATTCTCCAAGATAGATGACATTCTAGGAAACAAAACAAGTCACAAAAAATTTAAGAAGATAGAAATTATATCAAGAACTTTTTCTAACCATAATGTATAAAACTAGAAATAAATTTCAGAAAGAAAACTGAGAAAAGCAGAAACAGGTGGAGACTAAACAACATGCTACTAAAATACAAATAAGTCAATGAAGAAATCAAAGATTAAATCAGAAAATACCACAAGACAGATGAAAATGGAAACAAAGCTTTTCAAAATCTATGAGATACAGAAAAAGCAGTTCTAAGAGGGAAGTTAATTGCAATAAAAGCCTTTGTCAAAAAACAAGGAAAATACGAAATGAACAACATAATGTTCTATCTAAAGGAATTAGAAAAAGAAAAACAAAGAAAGCCCAAAGTCAGCAGAGGGAAGGAAATAATAAAGATCAGAGAGGAAATAAATAATATAGAGATTGATAAAAAACATAGAAAACACCAATGAAACCAAGAGCTGTTTTTTAAAAAAGATAAACAAAACTGATAAACCTTTAGCCAGGCTAATAAAGAAGAAAAGAGAGAGGACTCAGAAAACAATAAAAAATGAAAAAGGAGAAATATCAACTTATACTACAGAGGTACAAAAATCATAAGAGAATACTATGAACAATTATACACCAAAAAATTGGACTACCTAGAAGAAATAAAAAATTTTCTAGAAACATACAATCTGCTAAGAATGAATCAGGAAGAAACAGACAATCTGAACCGACTAATCAATAGCATTGAAATTGAATTTGTAATAAAGAAAAAACCCTCCTGGTAAACAGAAGTCCAGGACCTGATGGCTTCACAGGAGAATTCTACCAAACATATAAAGAAGAGCTAATAGCTATCCTTCTCAAATTATTGCAAAAAATTACAGAGGAGGGACACACTCCCAAATACATTTTTTGAGGGCACAACTACCCTGATACCAAAACTAGACAAAGACACTATGAGAAAAGAAAATTATAGGTCAATACCTGTGATGAATATAGATGCAAAAATCCTCAACAAAGTATTAGCAAACTGAATTCACCAATATGTAAAAAGTATCACACACCATGGGCAAGCGGGATTTACTCCAGATATGAAATTTTATACACCACATTATCAAAAGGAAAAATTCAACTCACATGATCATCTCAATAGATGCAGAAAAATCATTTGAAAATAATTCAACATCCCTTCATAATAAAACTCTCATCAAGGTTCATATAGAGGGAACATATCTCAATATAACAAAGGCTATTTATGACACATCCACAGCTAACATAACACTCAATGGTGAAAAGATGAAAGCCTTTCCTCTAAAATCAAGAAGACAAGGATGCCCACTCTTGTTACTTCTAATTAACATAGTACTGGAAATTTTAGCCACAGCAATCAGACAAGTAAAAAATAAAAAGCATCAAAATTGGAAGGGAAGTAACAAAACTGTCACTTTGTGGAGATGACATGAAAATCTACATAGAAAACCCAAAAGTCCACCAAAAAGCTCTTGGAACTAATAAATGAATTCACTAAAGTTGCAAGATACAAAATTAATATATAAAATGTGTTGCTTTTTATAGGTATAAAAATGAACTATCAGAAAGGGAAAACAAGAAAATAATCCCATTTAAAATTTTATCAAAAAGAATAAAATATCTTGTAATAAACTTAACAAAGGTAGTGAAAGACCTATACTCTGAAAACTATAAAACATTGATGAAGGAAATTGAAGATGATACAAATAAATGGAAAGAAATTCTGGGTTCATGGATTCAAACAATTAATACTGTAAAAATGACAATATTAATCAAAGCAATCTACACATTTAATGCAATCCTTACCAAAATATCCATGACATTTTTCAGAAAACTAGAACCAATAATCCAAAAATTTTTATGAAACCAGAAAATATCCCAATTTGCCAAAATAATCTTGAGAAAAAAGAACAGAGCTGGAGGTATCAAGAATTCAGACTATACTACAAAGTTACAGTAATGAAAACAGCATGGTACTACCACAAAACAGACATACATCAATGGAACAGAATAAACCCACATGCCTATGGTCAATTAATCTACAAGAAAGGAGTCAAGAATATACAATGGAGAAAAGACAGTCTCTTCAATAGTGGTGCTGGGAAAACTGAACAGATTCACGTAAAGAATGAGCTCAAAATATTCTCTAACAAACACCTTATACAAAAATAAACTGAAAATGGACTAAAGACCTAAATGTAAGACCTAAAATGATGAAACTCCTAGAAGAGAACATAGGCAGAACACTCTTTAACATAAATTGTAGCAATATATTTTTGGATCTGTCTCCACAGGCAAAGGAAACCAAAGCAAAAGTGAACAAGTGGAACCTAGTTAAACTTAAAAGCTTTTGCACAGCAAAGGAAACTACCAACAAAATTAAAAGACAACCTACTGAACAGCAGAAAATATTTGCACATGATATGATGGATAAGTAGTTAATATCCAAACTATATATATCCTGAATAGACATTTTTTTCCAAAGAAGACATACAGATGGCTAATGAGCACATAAAAAGGTGCTCAACATTGCTAATTAGTAGAGAAATGCAAACTAAAACGACAATGAAATATCACCTCACACCTGTCAGAATGGCTATAGTCAAAAAGACTACAAATAAGTGTTGGCTAGGATGCAAAGGAAAAGGAACACTTGCACACTGTTAGTGAGAATATAAACTGATGCAGCCACTATGAAAAACAATATGGAGGTTCCTCAAAAAAACCAAAAATAGAACTATCATATCATCCAGCATTTCCACTGCTGAGTGTACATCCAAAAAAAAAATGAAAACACTAACTCAAAAAGATGCATGCACCCTAATGTTCATAGCAGCACAATTTACAATAGCCAAGATATGGAAGCATCCTAAGTATCCACCACAAAATGAATGGATAAAGAAGATATATATACATATATATATATATATATATATATATATATATATATATATATATATATATATATATATATATATATATACACATATATATATCACAGAATATTACTCAACCTTAAAAAATAATGAAATTCTGCCATTTGCAACAACATGAATGGACCTAAAAATTATTACGTTTAGAGAAATAAGTCAGACAGAGAAAGACAAATACCGTATGTTACCACTTATATGTAGAATCTAAAAATTAAAACAAATGAATGCATACAACAAAACAGAAACAGACTCACAGATATAGAAAAAAAACAAGTGGATACCAGTGGGGAGAGGGAAGGAGATAGGGTCAAGATAGGGGAATGGGATTAAGAGATACAAACTACTATGTATAAAATAGTTAAGCAACAAAGATATATTATACTGCACAGGGAAATATAGCCATTATTATTTTTTTTAGGCCACACCACCCAGCATGTGGGATCTTAGTTTCCCTACCAGGGGTTGAACCCACTCCCCCTGCATTGGAAGCTCAGAGTCTTAACCACTGGACTGACAGGGAAGTCATTTAGAGATTGAACTATACACTTACTCCTTTCAACAGTATACTCATTTAGATATTACGTGTAAACATGCCCCAAAATTATTAGTAGATTTAAGAGGAGAGTGGAATTAAAGGGTTGATAAGAGAAGAGAAAAGAATGTATTTAAAGATTTTTCACTAGCACTTAAATCTTTAGACATTAATACATCCCAAGCTTCTGAGTCTTTAAAACATTTTCTAACACTTCCATACTTCTCCAAGAAGCTTCATACTATTTTATTACACCATAAATTGTTTCAAGTTGCCTAGCGTTGCAAATGCAATAATTAAATTATTAAAATCCCTACATCATTTCATATGTTTGGAAAGTAAAAGTACTTTCCTTTGAGTTCAATTCCACAAACTTTATGAGAGAAAAAAATTATAGACCATTTCGAGTAAATAAGTCAGGACCACTAGATAGCTTGTGTTATCCTAATAGCACAAATATGCAGCAGTTTTTCTGGCATTGAGATACATGGCTCAATTTAAAGGTAAATTATTTTGTTACCAGTGCAACTTCCTCCCATCCTGAAATATTA
This sequence comes from Eschrichtius robustus, assembly GCF_028021215.1. NCBI lineage: Eukaryota > Metazoa > Chordata > Mammalia > Artiodactyla > Eschrichtiidae > Eschrichtius > Eschrichtius robustus. The sequence goes on along the minus strand of NC_090845.1, from coordinate 69,969,195 downwards.
TACTAGTTTTTACATAAATGGTCAGTATTCCCTGTCATTTTCTCTGTAAGTGCTTTTAATATTTGAAAATATATTGAAATTAAAACCTGTCTCAAGTGTCTTTTGGTCAAAAACACTTAGTGAAAGAATCAAATGTCTTGTTAAAAACAGATTTCAAATTTAAAAAGGCATTGCTAGCAATAAAAAAAAATAATATTGTCATTACTGATTCAATATCATTACTGGAAATTGGTCTGTTCATATTTTCTATTTCTTCCTGGTTCATCTTGGAATATTACACATTTCTAGGAATTTGTCCATTTCTTCTAGGTTGCCCATTTTATTGGCATATAACTATTCATAATAGTCTCATGATTCTTTGTATTACTGTGGTGTCAGTTGTAACTTCTACTTTTTCATTTCTGATTTTATTAATTTGAGCCTTCTCTCACTCTCTCTCTCTCCCTCCTGAATTTAACAAAAAAATTAAAGAACAATTAACACCTATAGTTCTCAAATGAGTCCAAAAACTTGCAGAGGAAGAAATGCTTCTGAACTCATTCCATGAGGCCACCATCACCCTGAAACCAAAACCAGACAAAAATATTCCCCAGAAAAAAAAAATTACAGGCCAATATCACCAATGAGCATAGATGCAAAAATCCTCAACAAAACATTAACAAAACAAATCTAACAATACATCAAAAGGATCATACAACAAGATCTAGAGGGATTTATCCCAGGGATCCAAGGATTTTTCAATATCCTCAAGTCACTCAATGTGATATACCACATTAACAAGTTGAAGAATAAAAACAGTATGATCATCTCAATAGATGCAGAAAAAGTATTTGAAAAATTCAACATCCATTTATGATAAAAACTCTCCAGAAAGTGGGTGTAGAGGGAACATAACTCAACATAATAAAAGCCATATATGACAAACCCACAGCTAACATCATACTCAACAATGAAAAGCAGAAAGCGTTTTCTCTAAGATTAGGAACAAAACAAGGTTGCCTACTCTCACTGCTTTTACTCAATATAGTATTGGAAATCCTAGCCACAGCAACCAGTTAAGAAAAAGAAATAAAAGTAATCCAAATTGGAAACGAAGAGGTAAAACTGTCACTATTTGCAGAACACATATTAGAGCTCATCAATAAACTCAGTAAAATTGTAGGATACAAAATTAATATACAGAATCTATTGTTTTTTATAGATCTAATAGTTATCAGAAAGAGAAAACAAGGAAAAAATCTTGTTCAAAATCGCATCAGAAAAAAAAAAAAATCCCTAGGAATAAACTTAACAAAGTAGGTGAAAGGCCTATATTCTGAAAACTATAAAACATCGATGAAGGAAATTGAAGATGGTACAAAGAAATGGAAAGATATTCTGGGATCTTGGATTGGAAGAATTAATGCTGTTAAAATGACCATACTACTCAAAGCAAAGTATAGATTTAATGCAATCCTTATCAAAATGTCCATGACTTTTCTCACAGAATTAGAACCCATAATCCTAAAATTTACATAGAACCACAAAAGGCCCCAAAATGCCAAGGCAATCTTGAAAAAAAAGAACAAATACTGAGGTATCATACTCCCTGATTTCAGACTATACTAACCAAAACGGCATTGTACGACAAGAAAAACAGACTCATAGATCAATGGAAATGAATAGAGAGCTCAGAAATAAACTCACACATTTATGGTCAATTAATCTATGACTAAGGAGGCAAAAATATACAATGAAGAAAAGACTGTCTCTTCAATAGGCGGTGCAGGGAAAACTGGACAGCTCCATCTAAAAGAATGAGATTAGAATATTCTCTGATGCCATATATAAAAATAAACTGAAAATAGATTAAACACCTAAATGTAAGACCTGAAATCATGAAACTCCTAGAAGAAAACATAAGCAGAACACTCTTTGACATAAATTGTAGCAATGTTTTTTTTGATCTGCCTCCTCAGGCAAAGGAAACAAAAGCAAAAATAAATAAATGAGATCCAATTAAACTTAACTTTTGCATTGCAAAGTAAACCACTGACAAAAACAAAAAGATAACCTAGTGAATGGGAGAAAATATTTGCAAATGGTATGACGGATAAGTGGTTAATATCCAAAAGACATAAAAAACTCATACAACTCAACATAAAAAAACAACCCGATTAAAAAATGAGTAGAAGACTTCGATAGACATTTTTTCCAAAGAAGACATACTGATGGCCAACAGGCAAATGAAAAGATGCTCAACATCTCTAATCATCAGAGAATTGCAAATCAATGAAATATCACCTAACTCCTGTCAGAATGGCCATCTTCAAAAAGACTACAAATAAAAAATATTGGCAAGGATGTAGAGAAAAGGCAACCCTTGCACACTGTTGGTAGAAATGTAAACTGGTGCAGCCACTGTGGAAAACAGTATGGAGTTCCTCAAAAAGCTAAAAATAGAGCTACTATATGATCCATCAATCCCACTCCTGGGTGTATATCCAAAGAAAATGAAAACACTAATTCAAAAAGATACAGGCATCCCAATGTTCATAGCAACATTATTTACAATAGCCAAGATATAGAAGCAGTATAAGAGTAGGGGCTTAAGAGGTACAAAATATTATGTATAAAATAAGCTACAAGGATATGGGGCTTCCCTTGTGGTCCAGTTGCTAAGACTCCATGCTCCCAATTCAGGGGGCCAGGGTTCAACCCCTGCTCAGGGAACTAGATCCCACATGCAGCAACTAAAATTCACATGCCAAAACTAAAAGATCCCATATGCCGCATAGAAGACTGAAGATCCCGCGTGTTGCAGCTAAGACCTGGCACAGCCAAATAAATAAATAAATATATAAATAAATTTTTTTAAATATAAAATAAAATAAACTACAAGGATATATTGTTCAACACAAAGAATATGGCCAATATTTTATGATAACTATAAATGGAGTATAAACTTCTAAAATTGTAAATCACTGTATTGTATACCTTTAATTTATACAATATTGTATATCAACTATACTTCAATAAATTTTTTTTTTAATAAAGAAATATAAACAATAGAGACAGACTTTACATACCATCTTTCAGTATGGGCTATCTCTTCAGACAGCTATGTTTGTTTTTTAGCTTTTATCTCAGAGGACAGCATTTTCTTGCCCTTAACTTGAAATTTGCTTCCCCTTTACTGGAGTCCTTTTTTATATTGGCTACAAAATACATTAATTGATTGTACATTTGTGTGTGTGTGTATCTGGTGTAGTAAATGGCATAAATTTATAAAAATAAAGTACTGCTCTGACAGCCATAATTATGAAGAAATGGTTCAAGCTGATTGATGGAAATTACTTTGTGATATTCACTTACTGATTAAACTGCCTTCAGATGACGTAGCGTACTAAAGCTTTTATTGTTTTGTTTCATATTTTCTACTGCTAAGAATAGGAGAATCCTTTCTTCTACAAAATCAGGCATCTGGATTAATGAAGGGTGTATTAACTAATATTGACTATATTACTTTATTGCATATATTCTCCCACTAAATGGACAGGTGTTCTTCAAACAAAGTCTTTTGCTGATATGAGTTTATGTAACAGGGGCTTCCCTGGTGGCGCAGTGGTTAAGAATCTCCCTGCCAATGCAGGGGACACGGGTTCGAGCCCTGTCCGTGAAGATCCCACATGCTGCAGAGCAAATAAGCCCATGCACCACAACTATGAAGCCTGTGCTCTAGAGCCCATGAGCCACAGCTACTGAAACCTGCACGCCACAACTACTGAAGTCCATGTGCCTAGAGCCTGTGCTCTGCAACAAGAGAAGCCACTGCAATGAGAAGCCCGTGCACTGCAACAAAGAGTAGCCCCCTCTCACCGCAACTAAAGAAAGCCTGCACGTAGCAACGAAGACTGATTGCAGCCAAAAATAAATAAATAAATAAATTTATTTATTTTAAAAAATTATGTAATAAATCAGTGGCACCACATCCTTTGTTTTTTAACAAATGTCCAAGTTCTTTGTGCTGCCAATGATGCTGATTGCCATTTACATTAATATTATGTTCTCATATCTTGATATTATTTTAACACTATTTAAAAATATTTAAAGTTGGTACAGTACTGGTACAGAATGCAAAGTTATGGTACTTGTATTTTACCTCAGTAATTATAAAATTAATGCTAATTTTCAAAGAGGAGCTTCTTGCTAATTAATATGTATTAAAGCCGAGGATATAAACTGGTTATTCATAGAGTAGGTATGTTATATCCACAGGAGATTTTAATAGAGTAAATAAAACTGGACTGATAATTATTTTAGTTTTATTTTACAAGAGAAGAAGGAAAGTCCTGCAGGTAGCTCAAATAGGACAATCTTTTGTGTTCTTTTGCGGGGGGAGGGGTATTTTTTGTTTTGTTTTTTTTGGCTACTTGGCTTGTGGGATCTTAGTTCCTGACCAGGGATTGAACCCAGGCCCTCAGCAGCAAGAGTGCAGAGTCCTAATCACTGGACTGCCAGGGAATTCCCAGGACAACCTTTTGAATTATTCTGATTTAGACATTTCAACCTGAAATTGGAGGAGAACAGATAGATGGTACTAAAGTAAGCCTTAATAGAAAGTTCTAAACTTGAACAGCTGCAGGCTATGTCTGCATATTGCCAGGCATATGGTTGAAAGCTGGAAAATTCAATCAAAGTTACAGATGTTTTACTAAACACCATCAAATTTCTAGATGTTTAAGAATGTCAATATTTGTTTTTTCCCAGTTTTTATTTCAATTTTGGCTATTCCATGGAATCTTGGTCTTTTATGAATACAGAAAGAATAAATATATTTGGAGAGAAATTTTCATATAAACTCTAGGCACTCAATTCTGTTTTCAGAGAAAATAAATAAAAATTCTGCTAAAAAACAAGCATGAATACAGGGAAATATACATAACATGTAAACAATCATAAATTGAACAATTAAACAAATAAGCAAACAAACCCCTGGCCGTACCATAGCCAAGGGATGAACAACATGGCAAATACTTATTATAGAAACAGCCCACATAGAGTTGGACTATTCTACAATGTAGAAAGTCATTTAAATTAATGTGGAAATCAGTATTATATGGTGGATAAGAGCAGGAATTTTGGAATCAGAAAGATGTGGGTTTGGATTCTGGCTCTGCCATCTTTATTAACTTCGTCAGTAAATGGGGATAAAAATTGCCCTTAACTCATAGGGCAATGTGAAGATCTAATGAGATAATGCATTTAAAAACCTTCTTACACCAGTCAGAATGACCATCACCAAAAGTCTACAAATAATAAATACTGGAGAGGGTGTGGAGAGAAGGGAACCCTCGTACTCTGTTGGTGGGATTGTAAAATGGTGCAGCCACTATGGAAAACAGTATGGAAGTTCCTGAAAAAACTAAAAATACAGTTACCACATGATTCTGCAATCCCAATCCTGGGCATATATCCAGAAAAGATGAAAACTCTAATTTGAAAAAACATATGCACCCCAGTGTTCATTGCAGAACTATTTACATTAGTCAAGATATGGAAACAACCTAAGTGCCCACAGACAGATGAATGAATAGAGAAGATGTGGCATGCATATATATATATATATATATATATATATATATATATATATATATATAATGAAATATTACTCAGCCATTGAAAAGAATGAAATAATGTCATTTGCAACAACTTGGATGGACATAGAGATTATCATACTAAGTGAAGTAAGTCAGACAAAGACAAATATCACAAGATATCGCTTATATATGGAATCTTAAAAAGTGATACAAATGAACTTATTTACAAAACAGAAAGTGACTCACAGACATAGAGAACAAACTTATGGTTACCAAAGGGGAAAGGGAGGGAAGGATAAACTATAAGTTTGGGATTAATAGATACACACTGCTATATATAAAATAGATAATCAACAAGGACCTACTGTATAGCATAGGGAACTATATTCAATAACTTGTAATAACCTATAATGGAAAATAATCTGAAAAATAATATATATATATATATATATATATATATATATATATATATATCACTTGGCTGTACACCTGAAACTAACAACTATACTTCAATTAAAAAAAAAAATCTTACTAGTGTTTGGCACATGGTAAACACTTGATACATGGTAGTTTTAAAAAGTGATATACATTTTTAATAAAATTTTAATTCAACACAAAGCTAGTATACTTATTTTTACACATGGATTATTCTATATAGTTATTCACAATAAACTTACTGACCTACAAATGAGTCATAAACCAGAGAATAAATATATTTTTGATAAATCATAGATATTATCATTTTTGTTGCAAACAAAACCTTTTGCAACAACTTCAATTAAATATGAATATACTTACTAAGATAGTAAGATTTTACTGTATCCTTAAAAATTTGCAAATAAGGTATCATTTCCCACATTTAAGGGGACTTTCCAAGATGGCAGAGGAGTAGGAGGACTTAGAGTTCATCTCTCCCTACAAATGCATCAAGAATACATCTACAAATGGAACAATTCTCAAAGAGCACCTGCTGAACACTAGCAGAGAACCTCAGATGCCTAAAAGGACAAGAAAGATCCCCACATATCCTGGTAGGATGAAAGAAAGAAGGAAAAAGGAAGAGGAGAGGAAGCAGAATGGGAACTGCACCCCTGGTGTGGAGCTGAAAGTGAGGAAAGGTTCACACATCTGGGGAGGCCCCCTCACTGGTGGGGAGATCAGCAGGGACAGAAGCAGAGCCTCAGAGGCTCAAAGGTGAACCCAACAACAAGTCTGTGGCAGGCAGAACAGACTGAGACCTACACAGATGGTTCATGCCACAGCCCTGTGCGCCCCAGCCTGAGACTGGTGTCTGCTGGTGTGCACGGGGGCTGGGTGCTAGAAGGTGGGGTATGAAGAGCAGATCCGGGGAGGGGACTGCTATTGGCTGTGAGGAGACAGCCTGAGGGGATGGAAGTAAGGAACTCCACAACTGGGAACACTCATGGAGGAAGCCCTGATGGCTACAGAAGTGAAGCACCATTGTCAAATGATGCACCAAGGCCAAGGCCACAATTGCAGCCTCTCTCCACATGCACCAGCCCCTGCCTCCACAGGCACTAGGGAGGGTTCCCACCAGAGCCACCTCACACACCCCTACCATCGCCTACTCTGCCCCCCTCAAGCCTGGGCGACACACTCCCTGATCACTGCCTGATGGGCTCACATGTTCCAATCCTTACCCCAGCACCCTCCCGCCTGGGTA